>NW_026061810.1:1323750-1985625 GCF_023897955.1 Schistocerca gregaria | reverse complement strand
AGTAGTGGTTTCCGATGCACAACTGGTGGCATTCTGTAATCTGTGGACCATCAGAGTGTTGATGAAACACAGAGAATGCATCGGGATTGAATACTACAGTTACCATGCGCACTTTCCTCCACGGGAGTGATATCTCAAACAGTCTACGCTTTGATCGTTCACTGGAATGCAGTAGTAGTTTCCGATGCACATCTGGTGGCATTCTGTAATCAGTGGACTATCAGAGTGTTGATGAAACACAGAATTAGCGTCGTTATTGAATACAACAGTCACCATGCGCACTTTTCTCCATGGGAGTAATGTCTCAAACAGTCTACGCTTTGATCGTTCCCTGGAAGACCAGTAGTAGTTTCCGATGCACATCTGGTGGCATTCTGTAATCTGTGGACTAACAGAGTGTTGATGAAACAGAGAAATTGCATCGGGATTGAATACAACAGTCACCATGTGCACTTTCCTCCATGGGAGTAATGTCTCAATCAGTCTATGATTTGGTCGTTCCCTGAAAGACCAGTAGTAGTTTCCGATGCACATCTGGTGGCATTCTGATAATCTGTGGACTATCAGAGTGTTGATGAAACACAGAAATTGCATCGGGATTAAATACAACAGTCACCATGCGCACATTCCTCCATGGGAGTAATGTCTCAAACAGTCTACGCTTTCATCGTTCCCTGGAAGACCAGTAGAAGTTTCCGATGCTCATCTGGTAGCATTCTATAATCTATGGACTATCAGAGTGTTGATGAAACACAGAAATTGCATCGGGATTGATTACAACAGTCACCATGCCCACTTTCCTCCATGGGAGTAATTCTCAAACAGTCTACGCCTTGATCGTTCCCTGGAAGACCAGTAGTAGTTTCCGATGCACATCTGGTGGCATTCTGTAATCTGTGGACTATCAGAGTGTTGATGAAACAAAGAAGTAGCATCGGGATTGAATACAACAGTCATCATGAGCACTTTCCTCCATGGGAGTAATGTCTCAAACAGTCTACGCTTTGATCGTTCTCTGGAAGACCAGTAGTAGTTTTGGATGCACATCTGGTGGCATTCTGTAATCAGTGGACTATCAGAGTGTTGATGAAACACAGAAATTGCATCGTGCTTGAATACAACAGTCACCATGCGCACTTCCCTCCATGGGAGTTATGTCTCAAACAGTCTACGATTTGATCGTTCCCTGGAACACCAGTAGTAGTTTCCGATGCACATCTGGTGGCATTCTGTAATCTGTGGACTATCAGAGTGTTGATGAAACATAGAAATAGCATCGGGATTGAATACAACAGTCAATTTTCTCACTTTCCTCCATGGGAGTAATGTCTCAAACAGTCTACGCTTTGATAGTTCCCTGGAAGACCAGTAGTAATTTCCGATGCACATCTGGAGGCATTCTGTAATCTGTGGACTATAAGAGTCTTGATGAAACACAGAAATTGCATCGGGATTGAATGCAACAGTCACTATGCGCACTTTCCTCCATGGGAGTAATGTCTCAAACAGTCTACGTTTTGATCGTTCCCTGGAACACCAGTAGTAGTTTCCGATGCACATCTGAAGGCATTCTGTAATCTGTGGACTATCAGAGTGTTGATGAAGCACAGAAATAGCATCGGGATTGAATACAACATTCACCATGCGCACTTTCCTCCATGGGAGTAATGTCTCAAACAGTCTACGCTTTCATCGTTCCGTGGAAGACCAGTAGAAGTTTCCGATGCTCATCTGGTAGCATTCTATAATCTATGGACTATCAGAGTGTTGATGAAACACAGAAATTGCATCGGGATTGATTACAACAGTCACCATGCGCACTTTCCTCCATGGGAGTATTGTCTCAAACAGTCTACGTTTTGATTGTTCCCTGGAAGACCAGTTGTAGTTTTCGATGTACAAATGGAGGCATTCTGTAAACTGTGGACTATCAGAGTGTTGATGAAACACAGAAATTCCTTCGGGATTTAATACAACAGTCACCATGCCCACTTTCCTCCATGGGAGTAATTCTCAAACAGTCTACGCCTTGATCGTTCCCTGGAAGACCAGTAGTAGTTTCCGATGCACATCTGGTGGCATTCTGTAATCTGTGGACTATCAGAGTGTTGATGAAACAAAGAAGTAGCATCGGGATTGAATACAACAGTCATCATGAGCACTTTCCTCCATGGGAGTAATGTCTCAAACAGTCTACGCTTTGATCGTTCTCTGGAAGACCAGTAGTAGTTTTGGATGCACATCTGGTGGCATTCTGTAATCAGTGGACTATCAGAGTGTTGATGAAACACAGAAATTGCATCGTGCTTGAATACAACAGTCACCATGCGCACTTCCCTCCATGGGAGTAATGTCTCAAACAGTCTACGTTTTGATCGTTCCCTGGAACACCAGTAGTAGTTTCCGATGCACATCTGAAGGCATTCTGTAATCTGTGGACTATCAGAGTGTTGATGAAGCACAGAAATAGCATCGGGATTGAATACAACATTCACCATGCGCACTTTCCTCCATGGGAGTAATGTCTCAAACAGTCTACGCTTTGATCGTTCCCTGGAAAACCAGTAGTAGTTTCCGATGCACATCTGGTGGAATTCTGTAATCTGTGGACTAACAGAGTGTTGATGAAACAGAGAAATTGCATCGGGATTGAATACAACAGTCAATATTCTCACTTTCCTACATGGGAGTAATGTCTCAAACAGTCTACGATTTGATTGTTCCCTGGAAGATCAGTAGTAATTTCCGATGCACATCTGGAGGCATTCTGCAATCTGTGGACTATCAGAGTGTTGATGAAACACAGAAATTGCATCGGGATTGAATACAACAATCATCATGCGCACTTTCCTCCATGGGAGTAATTCTCAAACTTTCTACGCTTTGATCGTTCCCTGGAAGACCAGTAGTAGTTTCCGATGCGCATCTGGTGGCACTCAGTAATCTGTGGACTATCAGAGTGTTGGTGAAACACAGAAATAGCATTGGGATTGAATACAACAGTCACCATGCGCACTTTCCTCCATGGGAGTAATGTCACAAACAGTCTACGATTTGATCGTTCCCTGGAAGACCAGTAGAAGTTTCCGATGCTCATCTGGTAGGATTCTGTAATCTACGGACTATCAGAATGTTGATGAAACACAGAAATTGCATCGGGATTGATTACAACAGTCACCATGCGCACTTTCCTCCATGGGAATATTGTCTCAAACAGTCTACGTTTTGATTGTTCCCTGGAAGACCAGTAGTAGTTTTCGATGCAGAAATGGAGGCATTCTGTAATCTGTGGACTATCAGAGTGTTGATGAAACACAGAAATTCCATCGGGATTAAATACAACAGTCACCATGCGCACTTTCCTCCATGGGAGTAATTCTCAAACAGTCTACGCTTTGAACGTTCCCTGGAAGACCAGTAGTAGTTTCCGATGCACATCTGGTATCATTCTGTAATCTCTGGTCTATCAGAGTGTTGATGAACCACAGAAGTAACATCGGGATTGAATACAACAGTCATCATGAGCACTTTCCTCCATGGGAGTAATGTCTCAAACAGTCTACGATTTGATCGTTCCCTGGAACACCAGTAGTAGTTTCCGATGCACATCTGGTGGCATTCTGTAATCTGTGGACTATCAGAGAGTTGATGAAACACAGAAATTGCATCGGGATTGAATACAACAGTCACAATGCGCACGAACCTCCATGTGAGTAATGTCTCAAACAGACTACGCTTTGATCGATCCCTGAAAGACCAGTAGTGGTTTCCGATGCGCAACTGGTGGTATTCTGTAATCTGTGGACTATCAGAGTGTTGATGAAACACAGAGAATGCATCGGGATTGAATACTACAGTTACCATGCGCACTTTCCTCCACGGGAGTGATATCTCAAACAGTCTACGCTTTGATCGTTCACTGGAATGCAGTAGTAGTTTCCGATGCACATCTGGTGGCATTCTGTAGTCAGTGGACTATCAGAGTGTTGATGAAACACAGAATTAGCGTCGTTATTGAATACAACAGTCACCATGCGCACTTTTCTCCATGGGAGTAATGTCTCAAACAGTCTACGCTTTGATCGTTCCCTGGAAGACCAGTAGTAGTTTCCGATGCACATCTGGTGGCATTCTGTAATCTGTGGACTAACAGAATGTTGATGAAACAGAGAAATTGCATCGGGATTGAATACAACAGTCACCATGCGCACTTTCCTCCATGGGAGTAATGTCTCAATCAGTCTATGATTTGGTCGTTCCCTGAAAGACCAGTAGTAGTTTCCGATGCACATCTGGTGGCATTCTGATAATCTGTGGACTATCAGAGTGTTGATGAAACACAGAAATTGCATCGGGATTAAATACAACAGTCACCATGCGCACATTCCTCCATGGGAGTAATGTCTCAAACAGTCTACGCTTTCATCGTTCCCTGGAAGACCAGTAGAAGTTTCCGATGCTCATCTGGTAGCATTCTATAATCTATGGACTATCAGAGTGTTGATGAAACACAGAAATTGCATCGGGATTGATTACAACAGTCACCATGCGCACTTTCCTCCATGGGAGTATTGTCTCAAACAGTCTACGTTTTGATTGTTCCCTGGAAGACCAGTAGTAGTTTTCGATGTACAAATGGAGGCATTCTGTAAACTGTGGACTATCAGAGTGTTGATGAAACACAGAAATTCCATCGGGATTTAATACAACAGTCACCATGCCCACTTTCCTCCATGGGAGTAATTCTCAAACAGTCTACGCCTTGATCGTTCCCTGGAAGACCAGTAGTAGTTTCCGATGCACATCTGGTGGCATTCTGTAATCTGTGGACTATCAGAGTGTTGATGAAACAAAGAAGTAGCATCGGGATTGAATACAACAGTCATCATGAGCACTTTCCTCCATGGGAGTAATGTCTCAAACAGTCTACGCTTTGATCGTTCTCTGGAAGACCAGTAGTAGTTTTGGATGCACATCTGGTGGCATTCTGTAATCAGTGGACTATCAGAGTGTTGATGAAACACAGAAATTGCATCGTGCTTGAATACAACAGTCACCATGCGCACTTCCCTCCATGGGAGTTATGTCTCAAACAGTCTACGATTTGATCGTTCCCTGGAACACCAGTAGTAGTTTCCGATGCACATCTGGTGGCATTCTGTAATCTGTGGACTATCAGAGTGTTGATGAAACACAGAAATAGCATCGGGATTGAATACAACAGTCAATTTTCTCACTTTCCTCCATGGGAGTAATGTCTCAAACAGTCTACGCTTTGATAGTTCCCTGGAAGACCAGTAGTAATTTCCGATGCACATCTGGAGGCATTCTGTAATCTGTGGACTATAAGAGTCTTGATGAAACACAGAAATTGCATCGGGATTGAATGCAACAGTCACTATGCGCACTTTCCTCCATGGGAGTAATGTCTCAAACAGTCTACGTTTTGATCGTTCCCTGGAACACCAGTAGTAGTTTCCGATGCACATCTGAAGGCATTCTGTAATCTGTGGACTATCAGAGTGTTGATGAAGCACAGAAATAGCATCGGGATTGAATACAACATTCACCATGCGCACTTTCCTCCATGGGAGTAATGTCTCAAACAGTCTACGCTTTCATCGTTCCCTGGAAGACCAGTAGAAGTTTCCGATGCTCATCTGGTAGCATTCTATAATCTATGGACTATCAGAGTGTTGATGAAACACAGAAATTGCATCGGGATTGATTACAACAGTCACCATGCGCACTTTCCTCCATGGGAGTATTGTCTCAAACAGTCTACGATTTGATTGTTCCCTGGAAGACCAGTAGTAGTTTTCGATGTACAAATGGAGGCATTCTGTAAACTGTGGACTATCAGAGTGTTGATGAAACACAGAAATTCCATCGGGATTTAATACAACAGTCACCATGCCCACTTTCCTCCATGGGAGTAATTCTCAAACAGTCTACGCCTTGATCGTTCCCTGGAAGACCAGTAGTAGTTTCCGATGCACATCTGGTGGCATTCTGTAATCTGTGGACTATCAGAGTGTTGATGAAACAAAGAAGTAGCATCGGGATTGAATACAACAGTCATCATGAGCACTTTCCTCCATGGGAGTAATGTCTCAAACAGTCTACGCTTTGATCGTTCTCTGGAAGACCAGTAGTAGTATTGGATGCACATCTGGTGGCATTCTGTAATCAGTGGACTATCAGAGTGTTGATGAAACACAGAAATTGCATCGTGCTTGAATACAACAGTCACCATGCGCACTTCCCTCCATGGGAGTTATGTCTCAAACAGTCTACGATTTGATCGTTCCCTGGAACACCAGTAGTAGTTTCCGATGCACATCTGGTGGCATTCTGTAATCTGTGGACTATCAGAGTGTTGATGAAACACAGAAATTGCATCGGGATTGATTACAACAGTCACCATGCGCACTTTCCTCCATGGGAGTATTGTCTCAAACAGTCTACGATTTGATTGTTCCCTGGAACACCAGTAGTAGTTTCCGATGCACATCTGAAGGCATTCTGTAATCTGTGGACTATCAGAGTGTTGATGAAGCACAGAAATAGCATCGGGATTGAATACAACATTCACCATGCGCACTTTCCTCCATGGGAGTAATGTCTCAAACAGTCTACGCTTTGATCGTTCCCTGGAAAACCAGTAGTAGTTTCCGATGCACATCTGGTGGCATTCTGTAATCTGTGGACTAACAGAGTGTTGATGAAACAGAGAAATTGCATCGGGATTGAATACAACAGTCAATATTCGCACTTTCCTACATGGGAGTAATGTCTCAAACAGTCTACGATTTGATTGTTCCCTGGAAGATCAGTAGTAATTTCCGATGCACATCTGGAGGCATTCTGCAATCTGTGGACTATCAGAGTGTTGATGAAACACAGAAATTGCATCGGGATTGAATACAACAATCATCATGCTCACTTTCCTCCATGGGAGTAATTCTCAAACTTTCTACGCTTTGATCGTTCCCTGGAAGACCAGTAGTAGTTTCCGATGCGCATCTGGTGGCACTCAGTAATCTGTGGACTATCAGAGTGTTGGTGAAACACAGAAATAGCATTGGGATTGAATACAACAGTCACCATGCGCACTTTCCTCCATGGGAGTAATGTCACAAACAGTCTACGATTTGATCGTTCCCTGGAAGACCAGTAGAAGTTTCCGATGCTCATCTGGTAGGATTCTGTAATCTATGGACTATCAGAATGTTGATGAAACACAGAAATTGCATCGGGATTGATTACAACAGTCACCATGCGCACTTTCCTCCATGGGAATATTGTCTCAAACAGTCTACGTTTTGATTGTTCCCTGGAAGACCAGTAGTAGTTTTCGATGCAGAAATGGCGGCATTCTGTAATCTGTGGACTATCAGAGTGTTGATGAAACACAGAAATTCCATCGGGATTGAATACAACAGTCACCATGCGCACTTTCCTCCATGGGAGTAATTCTCAAACAGTCTACGCTTTGAACGTTCCCTGGAGGACCAGTAGTAGTTTCCGATGCACATCTGGTATCATTCTGTAATCTGTGGTCTATCAGAGTGTTGATGAAACACAGAAATTGCATCGGGATTGAATACAACAGTCACAATGAGCACGAACCTCCATGTGAGTAATGTCTCAAACAGACTACGCTTTGATCGATCCCTGAAAGACCAGTAGTGGTTTCCGATGCGCAACTGGTGGCATTCTGTAATCTGTGGACTATCAGAGTGTTGATGAAACACAGAGAATGCATCGGGATTCAATACAACAGTCACCATGCGCACTTTCCTCCACGGGAGTGATATCTCAAACAGTCTACGCTTTGATCCTTCCCTGGAATACCAGTAGTGGTTTCCGATGCGCAACTGGTGGCATTCTGTAATCTGTGGACTAACAGAGTGTTGATGAAACAGAGAAATTGCATCGGGATTTCATACAACAGTCAATATTCGCACTTTCCTACATGGGAGTAATGTCTCAAACAATCTACGCTTTGATTGTTCCCTGGAAGACCAGTAGTAAATTCCGATGCACATCTGGAGGCATTCTGCAATCTGTGGACTATCAGTGTGTTGATGAAACACAGAAATTGCATCGGGATTGAATACAACAATAATCATGCGCACTTTCCTCCATGGGAGTAATTCTTAAACTTTCTACGCTTTGATCGTTCCCTGGAAGACCAGTAGTAAATTCCGATGCACATCTGGTGGCACTCAGTAATCTGTGGACTATCAGAGTGTTGGTGAAACACAGAAATAGCATCGGGATTGAATACAACAGTCAGCATGCGC
The DNA here is from genome assembly GCF_023897955.1 of Schistocerca gregaria. Classification (NCBI taxonomy): domain Eukaryota; kingdom Metazoa; phylum Arthropoda; class Insecta; order Orthoptera; family Acrididae; genus Schistocerca; species Schistocerca gregaria. Next base: position 1,977,316 of record NW_026061810.1, on the reverse strand, counting down.
ACTTTCCTCCATGGGAGTAATGTCTCAAACAGTCTACGATTTGATCGTTCCCTGGAAGACCAGTAGAAGTTTCCGATGCTCATCTGGTAGGATTCTGTAATCTATGGACTATCAGAATGATGATGAAACACAGAAATTGCATCGGGATTGATTACAGCAGTCACCATGCGCACTTTCCTCCATGGGAATATTGTCTCAAACAGTCTACGTTTTGATTGTTCCCTGGAAGACCAGTAGTATTTTTCGATGCAGAAATGGAGGCATTCTGTAATCTGTTGACTATCAGAGTGTTGATGAAACACAGAAATTCCATCGGGATTGAATACAACAGTCACCATGCGCACTTTCCTCCATGGGAGTAATTCTCAAACAGTCTACGCTTTGATCGTTTCCTGGAAGACCAGTAGTAGTTTCCGATGCACATCTGGTATCATTCTGTAATCTGTGGACTATCAGAGTGTTGATGAAACACAGAAGTAGCATCGGGATTGAATACAACAGTCATCATGAGCACTTTCCTCCATGGGAGTAATGTCTCAAACAGTCTACGATTTAATCGTTCCCTGGAACACCAGTAGTAGTTTCCGATGCACATCTGGTGGCATTCTGTAATCTGTGGACTATCAGAGAGTTGATGAAACATAGAAATTGCATCGGGATTGAATACAACAGTCACAATGCGCACGAACCTCCATGTGAGTAATGTCTCAAACAGACTACGCTTTGATCGTTCCCTGAAAGACCAGTAGTGGTTTCCGATGCGCAACTGGTGACATTCTGTAATCTGTGGACTATCAGAGTGTTGATGAAACACAGAGAATGCATCGGGATTCAATACAACAGTCACCACGCGCACTTTCCTCCACGGGAGTGATATCTCAAACAGTCTACGCTTTGATCGTTCCCTGGAATACCAGTAGTGGTTTCCGATGCGCAACTGGTGGCATTCTGTAATCTGTGGACTATCAGAGTTTTGATGAAACACAGAGAATGCATCGGGATTGAATACAACAGTCACCATGCGCACTTTCCTCCACGGGAGTGATATCTCAAACAGTCTACGCTTTGATCGTTCCCTGGAAGACCAGTAGTAGTCCCCGATGCACATCTGGAGGCATTTTGTAATCTGTGGACTAACAGAGTGTTGATGAAACACAGAAATTGCATCGGGATTGAATACAACATTCAATTTTCTCACTTTCCTCCATGGGAGTAATGTCTCAAACAGTCTACGCTTTGATAGTTCCCTGGAAGAATAGTAGTAATTTCCGATGCACATCTGGAGGCATTCTGTAATCTGTGGACTATAAGAGTGTTGACGAAACACAGAAATTGCATCGGGATTGAATGCAACAGTCACCATGCGCACTTTCCTCCATGGGAGTAATGTCTCAAACAGTCTACGTTTTGATCGTTGCCAGGAAGACCAGTAGTAGTTTCCGATGCACATCTGAAGGCATTCTGTAATCTGTGGACTATCAGAGTGTTGATGAAACACAGAAGTAGCATCGGGATTGAATACAACAGTCACCATGCGCACTTTCCTCCATGGGAGTAATTCTCAAACATTCTACGCTTTGATCGTTCCCTAGAAGACCAGTAGTAGTTTCCGATGCACATCTGGTGGCATTCTGTAATCTGTGGACTATCAGAGTGTTGATGAAACACAGAAATAGCATCGGGATTGAATACAACAGTCACCATGCGCACATTCCTCCATGGGAGTAATGTCTCAAACAGTCTACGCTTTGATCGTTCCCTGGAAGACCAGTATAAGTTTCCGATGGACATCTGGTAGCATTCTGTTATCTATGGACTATCAGAGTGTTCATGAAACACAGAAATTGCATCGGGATTGAATACAACATTCACCATGCTCACTTTCCTCCATGGGAGTATTGTCTCAAACAGTCTACGTTTTGATTGTTCCCTGGAAGACCAATAGTAGTTTTCGATGCACAAATGGAGGCATTCTGTAATCTTTGGACTATCAGAGTGTTGATGAAACACAGAAATTCCATCGGGATTGAATACAACAGTCACCATGCGCACTTTCCTCCATGGGAGTAATTTTCAAACAGTCTACGCTTTGATCGTTCCCTGGAAGACCAGTAGTAGTTTCCGATGCACATCTGGTGGCATTCTGTAATCTGTGGACTATCAGAGAGTTGATGAAACACAGAAATTGCATCGGGATTGAATACAACAGTCACAATGCGCACGAACCTCCATGTGAGTAATGTCTCAAACAGACTACGCTTTGATCGTTCCCTGAAAGACCAGTAGTGGTTTCCAATGCGCAACTGGTGACATTCTGTAATCTGTGGACTATCAGAGTGTTGATGAAACACAGAGAATGCATCGGGATTCAATACAACAGTCACCATGCGCACTTTCCTCCACGGGAGTGATATCTCAAACAGTCTACGCTTTGATCGTTCCCTGGAATACCAGTAGTGGTTTCCGATGCGCAACTGGTGGCATTCTGTAATCTGTGGACTATCAGAGTTTTGATGAAACACAGAGAATGCATCGGGATTGAATACAACAGTCACCATGCGCACTTTCCTCCACGGGAGTGATTCTCAAACAGTCTACGCTTTGATCGTTCCCTGGAAGACCAGTAGTAGTCCCCGATGCACATCTGGAGGCATTTTGTAATCTGTGGACTAACAGAGTGTTGATGAAACACAGAAATTGCATCGGGATTGAATACAACAGTCAATTTTCTCACTTTCCTCTATGGGAGTAATGTCTCAAACAGTCTACGCTTTGATAGTTCCCTGGAAGACCAGTAGTAATTTCCGATGCACATCTGGAGGCATTCTGTAATCTGTGGACTATAAGAGTGTTGATGAAACACAGAAATTGCATCGGGATTGAATGCAACAGTCACCATGCGCACTTTCCTCCATGGGAGTAATGTCTCAAACAGTCTACGTTTTGATCGTTGCCAGGAAGACCAGTAGTAGTTTCCGATGCACATCTGAAGGCATTCTGTAATCTGTGGACTATCAGAGTGTTGATGAAACACAGAAGTAGCATCGGGATTGAATACAACAGTCACCATGCGCACTTTCCTCCATGGGAGTAATTCTCAAACATTCTACGCTTTGATCGTTCCCTGGAAGACCAGTAGTAGTTTCCGATGCACATCTGGTGGCATTCTGTAATCTGTGGACTATCAGAGTGTTGATGAAACACAGAAATAGCATCGGGATTGAATACAACAGTCACCATGCGCACATTCCTCCATGGGAGTAATGTCTCAAACAGTCTACGCTTTGATCGTTCCCTGGATGACCAGTATAAGTTTCCGATGGACATCTGGTAGCATTCTGTTATCTATGGACTATCAGAGTGTTCATGAAACACAGAAATTGCATCGGGATTGAATACAACATTCACCATGCTCACTTTCCTCCATGGGAGTATTGTCTCAAACAGTCTACGTTTTGATTGTTCCCTGGAAGACCAATAGTAGTTTTCGATGCACAAATGGAGGCATTCTGTAATCTTTGGACAATCAGAGTGTTGATGAAACACAGAAATTCCATCGGGATTGAATACAACAGTCACCATGCGCACTTTCCTCCATGGGAGTAATTTTCAAACAGTCTACGCATTGATCGTTCCCTGGAAGACCAGTAGTAGTTTCCGATGCACATCTGGTGGCATTCTGTAATCTGTGGACTATCAGAGTGTTGATGAAACACAGAAGTAGCATCGGGATTGAATACAACAGTCATCATGAGCACTTTCCTCCTTGGGAGTAATGTCTCAAACAGTCTACGGTTTGATCGCTCCCTGGAACACCAGTAGTAGTTTCCGATGCACATCTGGTGGCATTCTGTAATCTGTGGACTATCAGAGAGTTGATGAAACACAGAAATTGCATCGGGATTGAATACAATAGTCACAATGCGCACATTCCTCCATGTGAGTGATGGCTCAAACAGTCTACGCTTTGATCGTTCCCTGAAAGACCAGTAGTGGTTTCCGATGCTCAACTGGTGGTATTCTCTAATCTGTGGACTATCAGAGAGTTGATGAAACACAGAGAATGCATCGGGATTGAATACAACAGTCACCATGAGCACTTTCCTCCACGGGAGTGATATCTCAAACAGTCTACGATTTGATCGTTCCCTGGAATACAAGTAGTAGTTTCCGATGCACATCTGGTTGCATTCTGTAATCTGTGGACTATCAGTTTGTTAATGAAACACAGAAATAGCATCGGGATTGAATACAACAGTCACCATGCGCACTTTCCTCCATCGGAGTAATGTCTCAAAGTCTACGCTTTGATCGTTCCCTGGAAGACCAATAGTAGTCTCCGATGCACATCTGGTGGCATTCTGCAATCTGTGGACTAACAGAGTGTTGTTGAAACACAGAAATTGCATCGGGATTGAATACAATAGTCACAATGCGCACATTCCTCCATGTGAGTAATGGCTCAAACAGTCTACGCTTTGATCGTTCCCTGAAAGACCAGTAGTAGTTTCCGATGCACATCTGGTGGCATTCTGTAATCTGTGGACTATCAGAGTGTTGATGAAACACAGAAATTGCATCGGGATTGAATACAACAGTCACCATGCGCACTTTCCTCCACGGGAGTGATATCTCAAATAGTCTACGCTTTGATCGTTCTCTGGAATGCATTAGTAGTTTCCGATGCACATCTGGTGCCATTCTGTAATCAGTGGGCTATCAGAGTGTTGATGAAACACAGAAATAGCACTGGGATTGAATACAACAGTCACCATGCGCACTTTTCTCCATGGGAGTAATGTCTCAAACAGTCTACACTTTGATCGTTCCCTGGAAGACCAGTAGTAGTTTCCGATGCACACCTGGTGGAATTCTGTAATCTGTGGACCAACAGAGTGTTGATGAAACAGAGAAATTGCATCGGGATTGAATACAATAGTCAATATTCGCACTTTCCTCCATGGTAGTAATGTCTCAAACAGTCTACGCTTTGATCGTTCCCTGGAAGACCAGCAGTAATTTCCGATGCACATCTGGAGGCATTCTGCAATCTGTGGACTATCAGAGTGTTGATGAAACACAGAAATAGCATCGGGATTGTATACAACAGTCACCATACGCACTTTCCTCCATGGGAGTAATTATCAAACATTCTACGCTTTGATCGTTCCCTGGAAGACCAGTAGTAGTTTCCGATGCACATCTGGTGGCATTCAGTAGTCTGTGGACGATTAGAGTGTTGGTGAAACACAGAAATAGCATCGGGATTGAATACAACAGTCAACATGCGCACTTTCCTCCATGGGAGTAATGTCTCAAACAGTCTACGATTTGATCGTTCCCTGGATGACCAGTAGTAGCTTCCGATGCACATCTGGTGGCATTCTGTAATCTGTGGACTATCAGAGAGTTGATGAAACACAGAAATTGCATCGGGATTGAATACAACAGTCACAATGCGCACATTCCTCCATGTTTGTAATGTCTCAAACAGTCTACGCTTTGATCGTTCCCTGAAAGACCAGTAGTGGTTTCCGATGCTCAACTGGTGGTATTCTGTAATCTGTGGACTATCAGAGTGTTGATGAAACACAGAGAATGCATCGGGATTGAATACAACAGTCACCATGAGCACTTTCCTCCACGGGAGTGATATCTCAAACAGTCTACGCTTTGATCGTTCCCTGGAATACCCGTAGTAGTTTCCGATGCACACCTGGTGGCATTCTGTAATCTGTGGACTATCAGTGTGTTGATGAAACACAGAAATAGCATCGGGATTGAATACAACAGTCACCATGCGCACTTTCCTCCATCGGAGTAATGTCTCAAAGTCTACGCTTTGATCGTTCCCTGGAAGACCAGTAGTAGTCTCCGATGCACAACTGGTGGCATTCTGTAATCTGTGGACTAACAGAGTGTTGTTGAAACACAGAAATTGCATCGGGATTGAATACAACAGTCAATTTTCTCACTTTCCTCCATGGGAGTAATGTCTCAAACAATCTACGCTTTGATAAATCCCTGGAAGACCAGTAGAAATTTCCGATGCACATCTGGAGGCATTCTGTAATCTGTGGACTATCAGAGTGTTGATGAAACACAGAAATTGCAACGGGATTGAATACAACAGTCACCATGCGCACTTTCCTCCATGGGAGTAATGTCTCAAATAGTCTACGTTTTGATCGTTCCCTGGAAGACCGGTAGTAGTTTCCGATGCACATCTGGTGGCATTCTGTAATCTGTGGACTATCAGAGTGTTGGTGTAACACAGAAATTGCATCGGGATTGAATACAACAGTCACCATGCGCACGTTCCTCCATGGGAGTAATTCTCATACATTCTACGCTTTGATCGTTCCCTGGAAGACCAGTAGTAGTTTCCGATGCAGATCTGGTGGCATTCTGTAATCTGTGGACTATCAGAGTGTTGATGAAACACAGAAATTGCATCGGGATTGAATTCAACAGTCACCATGCGCACATTCCTCCATGGGAGTAATATCTCACACAGTCTACGCTTTGATCGTTCCCTGAAAGAGCAGTAGTGGTTTCCGATGCATAACTGGTGGCATTCTGTTATCTGCGTACCATCAGAGTGTTGATGAAACACAGAGAGTGCATCGGGATTGAATACAACAGTCACCATGCGCACTTTCCTCCACGGGAGTGAAATCTCAAACAGTCTACGCTTTGATCGGTCTCTGGAATGCAGTAGTAATTTCCGATGCACATCTGGTGCCATTCTGTAATCAGTGGGCTATCAGAGTGTTGATGAAACACAGAAGTAGCACTGGGATTGAATACAACAGTCACCATGCGCACATTTCTCCATGGGAGTAATGTCTCAAACAGTCTACACTTTGATCGTTCGCTGGAAGACCAGTAGTAGTTTCCGATGCACATCTGGTGGCATTCTGTAATCTGTGGACTAACAGAGTGTTAATGAAACAGAGAAATTGCATCGGGATTGAATACAACAGTCAATATTCGCACTTTCCTCCATGGGAGTAACGTCTCAAACAGTCTACGCTTTGATCGTTCCCTGGAAGACCAGTAGTAGTTTCCGATGCACATCTGGTGGCATTCAGTAGTCTGTGGACTATCAGAGTGTTGGTGAAACACAGAAATAGCATCGGGATTGAATTCAACAGTCAACATGCGCACTTTCCTCCATGGGAGTAATGTCTCAAACATTCTACGATTTGATCGTTCCCTGGATGACCAGTAGTAGTTTCCGATGCACATCTGGTGGCATTCTGTAATCTGTGGACTATCAGAGTGTTGATGAAACACAGAAATTGCATTGGGATTGAATACAACAGTCACCATGCGCACATTCCTCCATGGGTGTAAGGTCTCAAACAGTCTACGATTTGATCGTTCCCTGGAAGACCAGTAGAAATTTCCGATGCACATCTGGTAGCATTCTGTAATCTATGGACTATCAGAGTGTTGATGAAACACAGTAATTGCATCGGGATTGAATACAACAGTCACAATGCGCACTTTCCTCCTTGTGAGTATTGTCTCAAACAGTGTACGTTTTGGTTGTTCCCTGGAAGACCAGTAGTAGTTTTCGATGCTCAAATGGATGCATTCTGTAATCTGTTGACTATCAGAGTGTTGATGAAACACAGAAATTCCATCGGGATTGAATACAACAGTCACCATGCGCACTTTCCTCCATGGGAGTAATTCTCAAACAGTCTACGCTTTGATCGTTCCCTGGAAGACCAGTAGTAGTTTCCGATGCACATCTGGCGGCATTCTCTAATCTGTGGACTATCAGAGTGTTGATGAAACACAGAAGTAGCATCGGGATTGAATACAACAGTCATCATGAGCACTTCCCTCCTTGGGAGTAATGTCGCAAACAGTCTACACTTTGATCGTTCTCTGGAAGACCAGTAGTAGTTTTGGATGAAACACAGAAATTGCATATTGATTGAATACAACAGTCACCATGCGCACTTCCCTCCATGGGAGTAATGTCTCAAACAGTCTACGATTTGATCGTTCCCTGGAACACCAGTAGTGCACAACTGGTGGCATTCTGTAATCTGTGGACTATCAGAGTGTTGATAAAACACAGAGAATGCATCGTGATTGAATACAACAGTCACCATGCGCGTTTTCCTTCATGGGAGTAATGTCTCAAACAGTCTACGCTTTGATCGTTCCCTGGAAGACCAGTAGTAGATACCGATGGACATCTGGTGGCATTCTGTAATCTGTGGACTATCAGAGTGTTCATGAAACACAGAAATTGCATCGGGATTAAATACAACAATCACCATGCGAACATTCCTCCATGGGAGTCATGTCTCAAACAGTCTACGCTTTGATCATTCCCTGGAAGACCAGTAGAAGTTTCCGATGCACATCTGAAGGCATTCTGTAATCTATGGACTATCAGAGTGTTGATGAAACACAGAAATTGCATCGGGATTGAATACAACAGTCACCATCCGCACTATCTCCATGGGAGTAACGTCTGAAACATTCTACGCTTTGATCGTTTCCTGGACGACCAGTAGTAGTTTCCGATGCACATCTGGTGGCATTCTTAATCTGTGGACTATCAGAGTGTTAATGAAACACAGAAATAGCATCGGGATTGAATACATCAGTCACCATGCGCACTTTCCTCCATGGGAGTAACGTCTCAAACAGTCTACGCTTTGATCGTTCCCTGGAAGACCAGTAGTAGTTTCCGGTAGACATCTGGTGGCATTCTGTAATCTGTGGACTACCAGAGTGTTGATGAAACACAGAAATTGCATCGGGATTGAATACAACAGTCACCATGCGCACTTTCCTCCATGGGAGTAATGTCTAAAGCAGTCTACGTTTGGATTGTTCCCCTGAAGACCAGTAGTAGTTTTCGATGCACATCTGGAGGCATTCTGTAATCTGTGGACTATCAGAGTGTTGATGAAACACAGAAATTCGATCGGGATTGAATACAACAGTCACCATGCGCACTTTCCTCCATGGGAGTAATTTTCAAACAGTCTACGCTTTGATCGTTATCTGGAAGACCAGTAGTAGTTTCTGATGCACATCTAATGGCATTCTGTAATCTGTTTACTATCAGAGTGTTGATGAAAAACAGAAATAGCATCGGGATTGAATACAACAGTCATCATGAGCACTTTCCTCCTTGGGAGTAATGTCTCAAACAGTCTACGCTTTGATCGTTCTCTGGAATACCAGTAGTAGTTTCCGATGCACAACTGGTGGCATTCTGTAATCTGTGGACTATCAGAGTGTTAATGAAACAAAGAAATAGCATCGGGATTGAATACAAGAGTCACCATGCGCACTTTCTTCCATGGGAGTAATGTCTCAAACAGTCTACGCTTTGATCCTTCCTGGAAGACCAGTAGTAGTCTCCGATACACATCTGGTGGCGTTCTGTAATCTGTGGACTACCAGAGTGTTGATGAAACACAGAAATTGCAACGGGATTGAATACAACAGTCACCATGCGCACTTACCTCCATGGGAGTAATGTCTCAGACAGTCTACGCTTTGATCGTTCCCTGGAATACCAGTAGTAGTTTTCGATGCACATCTGGAGTCATTCTGTAATCTGTGGACTATCAGAGAGTTGATGAACACAGAAATTGCATCGGGATTGAATACAACAGTCAACATGCGCACATTCCACCATGGGAGTAATGTCTCAAACAGTCTACGCTTTGATCGCTCCCTGGAAGACCAGTAGTAGTTTCTGATGCACATCTGGAGGTATTCTGTAATCTGTGGTCTAGCCGGGTGTTGATAAAAGACAGAAATTGCATCGGGATTAAATACAACAGTCACCATGCCCACTTTCCTCCGTGGGAGTAATGTCTCAAACAGTCTAAGCTTTGATCGTTCCCTGGAAGACCAGTAGTAGTTTCGATTCACATCTGGAGGCATTCTGTAATCTGTGGTTCTTCAAAGTATTGATGAAACACAGAAATTGCATCGGGATTGAATACAACAATCACCATGGGCACTTTCACCCATGGGAATAATGTCTCAAAGAGTGTACGCTTTGATCGTTCCTTGGAAGACCAGTAGTAATTTCCGGTACACATCTGGTGGCAATCTGTAATCTGTGGACCATCAGAGTATTGGTGAAACACAGATATAGCATCGGGATTGAATACAACAGTCACCATGAGCACTCTCCTCCATGGGAGTAATGTCTGAAACAGTCTTGGGTATGATCGTTCCCTGGAAGACCAGTAGTAGTTTCCGATGCACATCTGGAGGCATTCTGTAATCTGTGGACTATCAGAGTGTTGATGAAAAACAGAAATTGCATCGGGAGTGAATACAACAGTTACAATACGCACTTTCCTCCATGGGAGTAATGTCTGATACAGTCTACGATTTGATCGTTTCCAGGAAGACCAGTAGTAGTTTCCAATGCACATCTGGAGGCATTCTGAAATTTGTGGACTAACGGAGTGTTGATAAAACACAGAAATTGCAATGGGATTGAATACAACAGTCACCATGCGCACTTTCCTCCATGGGAGTAATGTCTCAAACAGTCTACGCATTGATTGTTCCCAGGAAGACCAGTAGTAGTTTCCGATGCACATCTGGTGGCAATCTGTAATCTGTGGACTATCAGAGTGTTGATGAAACACAGAAATTGCATCGGGATTGAATACAACAGTCACCATGCGTACTTTCCTCCATATGAGTAATGTCTCAAACAGTCTACGCGTTGATCGTTCCCTGGAAGACCAGTAGTGGTTTCCGATGCACAACTGGTGGCGTTCTGTAATCTGTAGACTATCAGAGTGTTGATGAAACACAGAAAATGCATCGGGATTAAATACAACAGTCACCATGTGCACTTTCCCCCACGTGAGTGATATTTCAAACAGTCTACGCTTTGATCGTTCCCTGGAATACCAGTAGTAGTTTCCGATGCACATCTGGTGGCATTCTGTAATCTGTGGACTATCAGAGAGTTGATGAAACACAGAAATAGCATCGGGATTGAATACAAGAGTCACCATGCGCACTTTCTTCCATGGGAGTAATGTCTCAAACAGTCTACGCTTTGATCTTTCCTGGAAGACCAGTAGTAGCCTCCGATACACATCTGGTGGCGTTCTGTAATCTGTGGACTACCAGAGTGTTCATGAAACACAGAAATTGCAACGGGATTGAATACAACAGTCAATACTCACATTTCCTCCCTGGTAGTAATGACTCAAAGAGTGTACGCTTTGATCGTTCCCTGGAACACCAGTAGTAATTTCCGATGCACATCTGGTGGCATTCTGTAACCTGTGGACTATCAGAGTGTTGGTGAAACACAGAAATAGCATCGTGATTGAATACAACATTCACCATGCGCACTTACCTCCATGGGAGTAATGTCTCAAACAGTCTACGCTTTGATCGTTCCCTGGAAGACCAGTAGTAGTTTCCGATGCACATCTGGTAGCATTCTGTAATCTGTGGACTATCAGAGTGTTGATGAAACACAGATATTGCATCCAGATTGAATACAACAGTCACCATGCGCACTTTCCTCCATGGGAGTAATGTCTCAAAGAGTGTACGCTTTGATCATCCCTTGGAAGACCAGTAGTAATTTCCGATGCACATCTGGTGGCATTCTGTAATCTGTGGACTATCAGAGTGTTGGTGAAACACAGAAATAGCATCGGGATTGCATACAACAGTCACCATGCGCACTTTCCTCCATGGGAGTAATGTCTCAAACAGTCTAGGGTTTGATCGCTCCCTGGAAGACCAGTAGTAGTTTCTGATGCACATCTGGAGGCATTCTGTAATCTGTGGACTATAAGAGTGTTGATGAAACACAGAAATTGCATCGGGATTGAATGCAACAGTCACCATGCGCACTTTCCTCCATGGGAGTAATGTCTCAAACAGTCTACGTTTTGATCGTTGCCAGGAAGACCAGTAGTAGTTTCCGATGCACATCTGAAGGCATTCTGTAATCTGTGGACTATCAGAGTGTTGATGAAACACAGAAGTAGCATCGGGATTGAATACAACAGTCACCATGCGCACTTTCCTCCATGGGAGTAATTCTCAAACATTCTACGCTTTGATCGTTCCCTGGAAGACCAGTAGTAGTTTCCGATGCACATCTGGTGGCATTCTGTAATCTGTGGACTATCAGAGTGTTGATGAAACACAGAAATAGCATCGGGATTGAATACAACAGTCACCATGCGCACATTCCTCCATGGGAGTAATGTCTCAAACAGTCTACGCTTTGATCGTTCCCTGGAAGACCAGTATAAGTTTCCGATGGACATCTGGTAGCATTCTGTTATCTATGGACTATCAGAGTGTTCATGAAACACAGAAATTGCATCGGGATTGAATACAACATTCACCATGCTCACTTTCCTCCATGGGAGTATTGTCTCAAACAGTCTACGTTTTGATTGTTCCCTGGAAGACCAATAGTAGTTTTCGATGCACAAATGGAGGCATTCTGTAATCTTTGGACTATCAGAGTGTTGATGAAACACAGAAATTCCATCGGGATTGAATACAACAGTCACCATGCGCACTTTCCTCCATGGGAGTAATTTTCAAACAGTCTACGCTTTGATCGTTCCCTGGAAGACCAGTAGTAGTTTCCGATGCACATCTGGTGGCATTCTGTAATCTGTGGACTATCAGAGAGTTGATGAAACACAGAAATTGCATCGGGATTGAATACAACAGTCACAATGCGCACGAACCTCCATGTGAGTAATGTCTCAAACAGACTACGCTTTGATCGTTCCCTGAAAGACCAGTAGTGGTTTCCGATGCGCAACTGGTGACATTCTGTAATCTGTGGACTATCAGAGTGTTGATGAAACACAGAGAATGCATCGGGATTCAATACAACAGTCACCATGCGCACTTTCCTCCACGGGAGTGATATCTCAAACAGTCTACGCTTTGATCGTTCCCTGGAATACCAGTAGTGGTTTCCGATGCGCAACTGGTGGCATTCTGTAATCTGTGGACTATCAGAGTTTTGATGAAACACAGAGAATGCATCGGGATTGAATACAACAGTCACCATGCGCACTTTCCTCCACGGGAGTGATATCTCAAACAGTCTACGCTTTGATCGTTCCCTGGAAGACCAGTAGTAGTCCCCGATGCACATCTGGAGGCATTTTGTAATCTGTGGACTAACAGAGTGTTGATGAAACACAGAAATTGCATCGGGATTGAATACAACAGTCAATTTTCTCACTTTCCTCTATGGGAGTAATGTCTCAAACAGTCTACGCTTTGATAGTTCCCTGGAAGACCAGTAGTAATTTCCGATGCACATCTGGAGGCATTCTGTAATCTGTGGACTATAAGAGTGTTGATGAAACACAGAAATTGCATCGGGATTGAATGCAACAGTCACCATGCGCACTTTCCTCCATGGGAGTAATGTCTCAAACAGTCTACGTTTTGATCGTTGCCAGGAAGACCAGTAGTAGTTTCCGATGCACATCTGAAGGCATTCTGTAATCTGTGGACTATCAGAGTGTTGATGAAACACAGAAGTAGCATCGGGATTGAATACAACAGTCACCATGCGCACTTTCCTCCATGGGAGTAATTCTCAAACATTCTACGCTTTGATCGTTCCCTGGAAGACCAGTAGTAGTTTCCGATGCACATCTGGTGGCATTCTGTAATCTGTGGACTATCAGAGTGTTGATGAAACACAGAAATAGCATCGGGATTGAATACAACAGTCACCATGCGCACATTCCTCCATGGGAGTAATGTCTCAAACAGTCTACGCTTTGATCGTTCCCTGGATGACCAGTATAAGTTTCCGATGGACATCTGGTAGCATTCTGTTATCTATGGACTATCAGAGTGTTCATGAAACACAGAAATTGCATCGGGATTGAATACAACATTCACCATGCTCACTTTCCTCCATGGGAGTATTGTCTCAAACAGTCTACGTTTTGATTGTTCCCTGGAAGACCAATAGTAGTTTTCGATGCACAAATGGAGGCATTCTGTAATCTTTGGACAATCAGAGTGTTGATGAAACACAGAAATTCCATCGGGATTGAATACAACAGTCACCATGCGCACTTTCCTCCATGGGAGTAATTTTCAAACAGTCTACGCATTGATCGTTCCCTGGAAGACCAGTAGTAGTTTCCGATGCACATCTGGTGGCATTCTGTAATCTGTGGACTATCAGAGTGTTGATGAAACACAGAAGTAGCATCGGGATTGAATACAACAGTCATCATGAGCACTTTCCTCCTTGGGAGTAATGTCTCAAACAGTCTACGGTTTGATCGCTCCCTGGAACACCAGTAGTAGTTTCCGATGCACATCTGGTGGCATTCTGTAATCTGTGGACTATCAGAGAGTTGATGAAACACAGAAATTGCATCGGGATTGAATACAATAGTCACAATGCGCACATTCCTCCATGTGAGTAATGGCTCAAACAGTCTACGCTTTGATCGTTCCCTGAAAGACCAGTAGTGGTTTCCGATGCTCAACTGGTGGTATTCTCTAATCTGTGGACTATCAGAGAGTTGATGAAACACAGAGAATGCATCGGGATTGAATACAACAGTCACCATGAGCACTTTCCTCCACGGGAGTGATATCTCAAACAGTCTACGATTTGATCGTTCCCTGGAATACAAGTAGTAGTTTCCGATGCACATCTGGTTGCATTCTGTAATCTGTGGACTATCAGTTTGTTAATGAAACACAGAAATAGCATCGGGATTGAATACAACAGTCACCATGCGCACTTTCCTCCATCGGAGTAATGTCTCAAAGTCTACGCTTTGATCGTTCCCTGGAAGACCAATAGTAGTCTCCGATGCACATCTGGTGGCATTCTGCAATCTGTGGACTAACAGAGTGTTGTTGAAACACAGAAATTGCATCGGGATTGAATACAATAGTCACAATGCGCACATTCCTCCATGTGAGTAATGGCTCAAACAGTCTACGCTTTGATCGTTCCCTGAAAGACCAGTAGTAGTTTCCGATGCACATCTGGTGGCATTCTGTAATCTGTGGACTATCAGAGTGTTGATGAAACACAGAAATTGCATCGGGATTGAATACAACAGTCACCATGCGCACTTTCCTCCACGGGAGTGATATCTCAAATAGTCTACGCTTTGATCGTTCTCTGGAATGCATTAGTAGTTTCCGATGCACATCTGGTGCCATTCTGTAATCAGTGGGCTATCAGAGTGTTGATGAAACACAGAAATAGCACTGGGATTGAATACAACAGTCACCATGCGCACTTTTCTCCATGGGAGTAATGTCTCAAACAGTCTACACTTTGATCGTTCCCTGGAAGACCAGTAGTAGTTTCCGATGCACACCTGGTGGAATTCTGTAATCTGTGGACCAACAGAGTGTTGATGAAACAGAGAAATTGCATCGGGATTGAATACAATAGTCAATATTCGCACTTTCCTCCATGGTAGTAATGTCTCAAACAGTCTACGCTTTGATCGTTCCCTGGAAGACCAGCAGTAATTTCCGATGCACATCTGGAGGCATTCTGCAATCTGTGGACTATCAGAGTGTTGATGAAACACATAAATAGCATCGGGATTGTATACAACAGTCACCATACGCACTTTCCTCCATGGGAGTAATTATCAAACATTCTACGCTTTGATCGTTCCCTGGAAGACCAGTAGTAGTTTCCGATGCACATCTGGTGGCATTCAGTAGTCTGTGGACGATTAGAGTGTTGGTGAAACACAGAAATAGCATCGGGATTGAATACAACAGTCAACATGCGCACTTTCCTCCATGGGAGTAATGTCTCAAACAGTCTACGATTTGATCGTTCCCTGGATGACCAGTAGTAGCTTCCGATGCACATCTGGTGGCATTCTGTAATCTGTGGACTATCAGAGAGTTGATGAAACACAGAAATTGCATCGGGATTGAATACAACAGTCACAATGCGCACATTCCTCCATGTTTGTAATGTCTCAAACAGTCTACGCTTTGATCGTTCCCTGAAAGACCAGTAGTGGTTTCCGATGCTCAACTGGTGGTATTCTGTAATCTGTGGACTATCAGAGTGTTGATGAAACACAGAGAATGCATCGGGATTGAATACAACAGTCACCATGAGCACTTTCCTCCACGGGAGTGATATCTCAAACAGTCTACGCTTTGATCGTTCCCTGGAATACCCGTAGTAGTTTCCGATGCACACCTGGTGGCATTCTGTAATCTGTGGACTATCAGTGTGTTGATGAAACACAGAAATAGCATCGGGATTGAATACAACAGTCACCATGCGCACTTTCCTCCATCGGAGTAATGTCTCAAAGTCTACGCTTTGATCGTTCCCTGGAAGACCAGTAGTAGTCTCCGATGCACAACTGGTGGCATTCTGTAATCTGTGGACTAACAGAGTGTTGTTGAAACACAGAAATTGCATCGGGATTGAATACAACAGTCAATTTTCTCACTTTCCTCCATGGGAGTAATGTCTCAAACAATCTACGCTTTGATAAATCCCTGGAAGACCAGTAGAAATTTCCGATGCACATCTGGAGGCATTCTGTAATCTGTGGACTATCAGAGTGTTGATGAAACACAGAAATTGCAACGGGATTGAATACAACAGTCACCATGCGCACTTTCCTCCATGGGAGTAATGTCTCAAATAGTCTACGTTTTGATCGTTCCCTGGAAGACCGGTAGTAGTTTCCGATGCACATCTGGTGGCATTCTGTAATCTGTGGACTATCAGAGTGTTGGTGTAACACAGAAATTGCATCGGGATTGAATACAACAGTCACCATGCGCACGTTCCTCCATGGGAGTAATTCTCATACATTCTACGCTTTGATCGTTCCCTGGAAGACCAGTAGTAGTTTCCGATGCAGATCTGGTGGCATTCTGTAATCTGTGGACTATCAGAGTGTTGATGAAACACAGAAATTGCATCGGGATTGAATTCAACAGTCACCATGCGCACATTCCTCCATGGGAGTAATATCTCACACAGTCTACGCTTTGATCGTTCCCTGAAAGAGCAGTAGTGGTTTCCGATGCATAACTGGTGGCATTCTGTTATCTGCGTACCATCAGAGTGTTGATGAAACACAGAGAGTGCATCGGGATTGAATACAACAGTCACCATGCGCACTTTCCTCCACGGGAGTGAAATCTCAAACAGTCTACGCTTTGATCGGTCTCTGGAATGCAGTAGTAATTTCCGATGCACATCTGGTGCCATTCTGTAATCAGTGGGCTATCAGAGTGTTGATGAAACACAGAAGTAGCACTGGGATTGAATACAACAGTCACCATGCGCACATTTCTCCATGGGAGTAATGTCTCAAACAGTCTACACTTTGATCGTTCGCTGGAAGACCAGTAGTAGTTTCCGATGCACATCTGGTGGCATTCTGTAATCTGTGGACTAACAGAGTGTTAATGAAACAGAGAAATTGCATCGGGATTGAATACAACAGTCAATATTCGCACTTTCCTCCATGGGAGTAACGTCTCAAACAGTCTACGCTTTGATCGTTCCCTGGAAGACCAGTAGTAGTTTCCGATGCACATCTGGTGGCATTCAGTAGTCTGTGGACTATCAGAGTGTTGGTGAAACACAGAAATAGCATCGGGATTGAATTCAACAGTCAACATGCGCACTTTCCTCCATGGGAGTAATGTCTCAAACATTCTACGATTTGATCGTTCCCTGGATGACCAGTAGTAGTTTCCGATGCACATCTGGTGGCATTCTGTAATCTGTGGACTATCAGAGTGTTGATGAAACACAGAAATTGCATTGGGATTGAATACAACAGTCACCATGCGCACATTCCTCCATGGGTGTAAGGTCTCAAACAGTCTACGATTTGATCGTTCCCTGGAAGACCAGTAGAAATTTCCGATGCACATCTGGTAGCATTCTGTAATCTATGGACTATCAGAGTGTTGATGAAACACAGTAATTGCATCGGGATTGAATACAACAGTCACAATGCGCACTTTCCTCCTTGTGAGTATTGTCTCAAACAGTGTACGTTTTGGTTGTTCCCTGGAAGACCAGTAGTAGTTTTCGATGCTCAAATGGATGCATTCTGTAATCTGTGGACTATCAGAGTGTTGATGAAACACAGAAATTCCATCGGGATTGAATACAACAGTCACCATGCGCACTTTCCTCCATGGGAGTAATTCTCAAACAGTCTACGCTTTGATCGTTCCCTGGAAGACCAGTAGTAGTTTCCGATGCACATCTGGCGGCATTCTCTAATCTGTGGACTATCAGAGTGTTGATGAAACACAGAAGTAGCATCGGGATTGAATACAACAGTCATCATGAGCACTTTCCTCCTTGGGAGTAATGTCGCAAACAGTCTACACTTTGATCGTTCTCTGGAAGACCAGTAGTAGTTTTGGATGAAACACAGAAATTGCATATTGATTGAATACAACAGTCACCATGCGCACTTCCCTCCATGGGAGTAATGTCTCAAACAGTCTACGATTTGATCGTTCCCTGGAACACCAGTAGTGCACAACTGGTGGCATTCTGTAATCTGTGGACTATCAGAGTGTTGATAAAACACAGAGAATGCATCGTGATTGAATACAACAGTCACCATGCGCGTTTTCCTTCATGGGAGTAATGTCTCAAACAGTCTACGCTTTGATCGTTCCCTGGAAGACCAGTAGTAGATACCGATGGACATCTGGTGGCATTCTGTAATCTGTGGACTATCAGAGTGTTCATGAAACACAGAAATTGCATCGGGATTAAATACAACAATCACCATGCGAACATTCCTCCATGGGAGTCATGTCTCAAACAGTCTACGCTTTGATCATTCCCTGGAAGACCAGTAGAAGTTTCCGATGCACATCTGAAGGCATTCTGTAATCTATGGACTATCAGAGTGTTGATGAAACACAGAAATTGCATCGGGATTGAATACAACAGTCACCATCCGCACTATCTCCATGGGAGTAACGTCTGAAACATTCTACGCTTTGATCGTTTCCTGGACGACCAGTAGTAGTTTCCGATGCACATCTGGTGGCATTCTTAATCTGTGGACTATCAGAGTGTTAATGAAACACAGAAATAGCATCGGGATTGAATACATCAGTCACCATGCGCACTTTCCTCCATGGGAGTAACGTCTCAAACAGTCTACGCTTTGATCGTTCCCTGGAAGACCAGTAGTAGTTTCCGGTAGACATCTGGTGGCATTCTGTAATCTGTGGACTACCAGAGTGTTGATGAAACACAGAAATTGCATCGGGATTGAATACAACAGTCACCATGCGCACTTTCCTCCATGGGAGTAATGTCTAAAGCAGTCTACGTTTGGATTGTTCCCCTGAAGACCAGTAGTAGTTTTCGATGCACATCTGGAGGCATTCTGTAATCTGTGGACTATCAGAGTGTTGATGAAACACAGAAATTCGATCGGGATTGAATACAACAGTCACCATGCGCACTTTCCTCCATGGGAGTAATTTTCAAACAGTCTACGCTTTGATCGTTATCTGGAAGACCAGTAGTAGTTTCTGATGCACATCTAATGGCATTCTGTAATCTGTTTACTATCAGAGTGTTGATGAAAAACAGAAATAGCATCGGGATTGAATACAACAGTCATCATGAGCACTTTCCTCCTTGGGAGTAATGTCTCAAACAGTCTACGCTTTGATCGTTCTCTGGAATACCAGTAGTAGTTTCCGATGCACAACTGGTGGCATTCTGTAATCTGTGGACTATCAGAGTGTTAATGAAACAAAGAAATAGCATCGGGATTGAATACAAGAGTCACCATGCGCACTTTCTTCCATGGGAGTAATGTCTCAAACAGTCTACGCTTTGATCCTTCCTGGAAGACCAGTAGTAGTCTCCGATACACATCTGGTGGCGTTCTGTAATCTGTGGACTACCAGAGTGTTGATGAAACACAGAAATTGCAACGGGATTGAATACAACAGTCACCATGCGCACTTACCTCCATGGGAGTAATGTCTCAGACAGTCTACGCGTTGATCGTTCCCTGGAATACCAGTAGTAGTTTTCGATGCACATCTGGAGTCATTCTGTAATCTGTGGACTATCAGAGAGTTGATGAACACAGAAATTGCATCGGGATTGAATACAACAGTCAACATGCGCACATTCCACCATGGGAGTAATGTCTCAAACAGTCTACGCTTTGATCGCTCCCTGGAAGACCAGTAGTAGTTTCTGATGCACATCTGGAGGTATTCTGTAATCTGTGGTCTAGCCGGGTGTTGATAAAAGACAGAAATTGCATCGGGATTAAATACAACAGTCACCATGCCCACTTTCCTCCATGGGAGTAATGTCTCAAACAGTCTAAGCTTTGATCGTTCCCTGGAAGACCAGTAGTAGTTTCGATTCACATCTGGAGGCATTCTGTAATCTGTGGTTCTTCAAAGTATTGATGAAACACAGAAATTGCATCGGGATTGAATACAACAATCACCATGGGCACTTTCACCCATGGGAATAATGTCTCAAAGAGTGTACGCTTTGATCGTTCCTTGGAAGACCAGTAGTAATTTCCGGTACACATCTGGTGGCAATCTGTAATCTGTGGACCATCAGAGTATTGGTGAAACACAGATATAGCATCGGGATTGAATACAACAGTCACCATGAGCACTCTCCTCCATGGGAGTAATGTCTGAAACAGTCTTGGGTATGATCGTTCCCTGGAAGACCAGTAGTAGTTTCCGATGCACATCTGGAGGCATTCTGTAATCTGTGGACTATCAGAGTGTTGATGAAAAACAGAAATTGCATCGGGAGTGAATACAACAGTTACAATCCGCACTTTCCTCCATGGGAGTAATGTCTGATACAGTCTACGATTTGATCGTTTCCAGGAAGACCAGTAGTAGTTTCCAATGCACATCTGGAGGCATTCTGAAATTTGTGGACTAACGGAGTGTTGATAAAACACAGAAATTGCAATGGGATTGAATACAACAGTCACCATGCGCACTTTCCTCCATGGGAGTAATGTCTCAAACAGTCTACGCATTGATTGTTCCCAGGAAGACCAGTAGTAGTTTCCGATGCACATCTGGTGGCAATCTGTAATCTGTGGACTATCAGAGTGTTGATGAAACACAGAAATTGCATCGGGATTGAATACAACAGTCACCATGCGTACTTTCCTCCATATGAGTAATGTCTCAAACAGTCTACGCGTTGATCGTTCCCTGGAAGACCAGTAGTGGTTTCCGATGCACAACTGGTGGCGTTCTGTAATCTGTAGACTATCAGAGTGTTGATGAAACACAGAAAATGCATCGGGATTAAATACAACAGTCACCATGTGCACTTTCCCCCACGTGAGTGATATTTCAAACAGTCTACGCTTTGATCGTTCCCTGGAATACCAGTAGTAGTTTCCGATGCACATCTGGTGGCATTCTGTAATCTGTGGACTATCAGAGAGTTGATGAAACACAGAAATAGCATCGGGATTGAATACAAGAGTCACCATGCGCACTTTCTTCCATGGGAGTAATGTCTCAAACAGTCTACGCTTTGATCTTTCCTGGAAGACCAGTAGTAGCCTCCGATACACATCTGGTGGCGTTCTGTAATCTGTGGACTACCAGAGTGTTCATGAAACACAGAAATTGCAACGGGATTGAATACAACAGTCAATACTCACATTTCCTCCCTGGTAGTAATGACTCAAAGAGTGTACGCTTTGATCGTTCCCTGGAACACCAGTAGTAATTTCCGATGCACATCTGGTGGCATTCTGTAACCTGTGGACTATCAGAGTGTTGGTGAAACACAGAAATAGCATCGTGATTGAATACAACATTCACCATGCGCACTTACCTCCATGGGAGTAATGTCTCAAACAGTCTACGCTTTGATCGTTCCCTGGAAGACCAGTAGTAGTTTCCGATGCACATCTGGTAGCATTCTGTAATCTGTGGACTATCAGAGTGTTGATGAAACACAGATATTGCATCCAGATTGAATACAACAGTCACCATGCGCACTTTCCTCCATGGGAGTAATGTCTCAAAGAGTGTACGCTTTGATCATCCCTTGGAAGACCAGTAGTAATTTCCGATGCACATCTGGTGGCATTCTGTAATCTGTGGACTATCAGAGTGTTGGTGAAACACAGAAATAGCATCGGGATTGCATACAACAGTCACCATGCGCACTTTCCTCCATGGGAGTAATGTCTCAAACAGTCTAGGGTTTGATCGCTCCCTGGAAGACCAGTAGTAGTTTCTGATGCACATCTGGAGGCATTCTGTAATCTGTGGACTATCAGAGTGTTGATGAAAAACAGAAATTGCATCGGGAGTGAATACAACAGTCACCATGCGCACTTTCCTCCATGGGAGTAATGTCTCAAACGGTATACGCTTTGATCGTTCCCAGGAAGACCAGTAGTAGTTTCCGATTCACATCTGGAGGCATACTGTAATCTGTGGTTCTTCAAAGTATTGATGAAACACAGAAATTGCATCGGGATTGAATACAAAAATCACCATGGGCACTTTCCTCCATGGGAATAATGTCTCAAAGAGTGTACGCTTTGATCGTTCCTTGGAAGACCAGTGGTAATTTCCGGTGCACATCTGGTGGCATTCTGTAATCTGTGGACTATCAGAGTGTTGGTGAAACACAGATATAGCATCGGGATTGAATACAACAGTCACCATGAGCACTTTCCTCCATGGGAGTAATGTCTAAAACAGTCTACGCTTTGATCGTTCCCTGGAAGACCAGTAGTAGTTTCCGATGCACATCTGGAGGCATTCTGTAATCTGTGGACTATCAGAGTGCTGATGAAAAACAGAAATTGCATCGGGAGTGAATACAACAGTTACAATCCGCACTTTCCTCCATGGGAGTAATGTCTGATACAGTCTACGATTTGATCGTTTCCAGGAACACCAGTAGTAGTTTCCAATTCACATCTGGAGGCATTCTGAAATTTGTGGACTAACTGAGTGTTGATAAAACACAGAAATTGTAATGGGATTGAATACAACAGTCACCATGCGCACTTTCCTCCATGGGAGTAATGTCTCAAACAGTCTACGCTTTGATCGTTCCCAGGAAGACCAGTAGTAGTTTCCGATGCACATCTGGTGGCAATCTGTAATCTGTGGACTATCAGAGTGTTGATGAAACACAGAAAATGCATCGGGATTAAATACAACAGTCACCATGTGCACTTTCCCCCACGTGAGTGATATTTCAAACAGTCTACGCTTTGATCGTTCCCTGGAATACCAGTAGTAGTTTCCGATGCACATCTGGTGGCATTCTGTAATCTGTGGACTATCAGAGAGTTGATGAAACACAGAAATAGCATCGGGATTGAATACAAGAGTCACCATGCGCACTTTCTTCCATGGGAGTAATGTCTCAAACAGTCTACGCTTTGATCTTTCCTGGAAGACCAGTAGTAGCCTCCGATACACATCTGGTGGCGTTCTGTAATCTGTGGACTACCAGAGTGTTCATGAAACACAGAAATTGCAACGGGATTGAATACAACAGTCAATACTCGCATTTCCTCCATGGGAGTAATGTCTCAAAGAGTGTACGCTTTGATCGTTCCCTGAAAGACCAGTAGTAATTTCCGATGCACATCTGGTGGCATTCTGTAACCTGTGGACTATCAGAGTGTTGGTGAAACACAGAAATAGAATCGGGATTGAATACAACATTCACCATGCGCACTTACCTCCATGGGAGTAATGTCTCAAACAGTCTACGCTTTGATCGTTCCCTATAAGACCAGTAGTGGTTTCCGATGCACATCTTGTAGCATTCTGTAATCTGTGGACTATCAGAGTGTTGATGAAACACAGATATTGCATCCGGATTGAATACAACAGTCACCATGCGCACTTTCCTCCATGGGAGTAATGTCTCAAAGAGTGTACGCATTGATCATCCCTTGGAAGACCAGTAGTAATTTCCGATGCACATCTGGTGGCATTCTGTAATCTGCGGACTATCAGAGTGTTGGTGAAACACAGAAATAGCATCGGGATTGAATACAACAGTCACCATGCGCACTTTCCTCCATGGGAGTAATGTCTCAAACAGTCTAGGGTTTGATCGCTCCCTGGAAGACCAGTAGTAGTTTCCGATGCACATCTGGAGGCATTCTGTAATCTGTGGACTATCAGAGTGTTGATGAAAAACAGAAATTGCATCGGGAGTGAATACAACAGTCACAATCCGCACTTTCCTCCATGGGAGTAATGTTTGATACAGTCTACGAATTGATCGTTTCCAGGAAGACCAGTAGTAGCTACCAATGCACATCTGGAGGCATCCTGAAATTTGTGGACTAACTGAGTGTTGATAAAACACAGAAATTGCATCGGGATTGAATACAACAGTCACCATGCGCACTTTCCTCCATGGGAGTAATGTCTCAAACGGTCTACGCTTTGATCGTTCCCAGGAAGACCAGTAGTAGTTTCCGATGCACATCTGGTGGCAATCTGTAATCTGTGGACTATCAGAGTGTTGATGAAACACAGAAATTGCATCGGGATTGAATACAGCAGTCACCATGCGCACTTTCCTCCATGGGAGTAATGTCTCAAACAGTCTACGCGTTGATCGTTCCCTGGAAGACCAGTAGTAGTTTCCGATGCACAACTGGTGGCGTTCTGTAATCTGTAGACTATCAGAGTGTTGATGAAACACAGAAAATGCATCGGGATTAAATACAACAGTCACCATGTGCACTTTCCCCCACGTGAGTGATATCTCAAACAATCTACGCTTTGATCGTTCCCTGGAATACCAGTAGTAGTTTCCGATGCACATCTGGTGGCATTCTGTAATCTGTGGACTATCAGAGTGTTGATGAAACACAGAAATAGCATCGGGATTGAATACAACAGTCACCATGCGCACTTTCCTCCATGGGAGTAATGTCTCAAACAGTCTACGCTTTTATCGTTCCCTGGAAGACCAGTAGTAGATACCGAGAGACATCAGGTGGCATTCTGTAATCTGTGGACTATCAGAGTGTTCATGAAACACAGAAATTGCATCGGGATTGAATACAACAGTCACCATCCGCACTTTCCTCCATGGGAGTAACGTCTGAAACATTCTACGCTTTGATCGTTTCCTGGACGACGAGTAGTAGTTTCCGATGCACATCTGGTGGCATTCTGTAATCTGTGGACTATCAGAGTGTTGATGAAACACAGAAATAGCATCGGGATTGAATACAACAGTCACCATGCGCACTTTCCTCCATGGGAGCAACATCTCAGACAGTCTACGCTTTGATCGTTCCCTGGAAGACCAGTAGTAGTTTCCGATGGACATCTGGTGGCATTCTGTAATCTGTGGACTACCAGAGTGTTGATGAAACACAGAAATTGCATCGGGATTGAATACAACAGTCACCATGCGCACTTTCCTCCATGAGAGTAATGTCTCAAGCAGTCTACGTTTTGATTGTTCCCCTGAAGACCAGTAGTAGTTTTCGATGCACATCTGGAAGTATTCTGTAATCTGTGGACTATCAGAGTGTTGATGAAACACAGAAATTCCATCGGGATTGAATACAACAGTCACCATGCGCACTTTCCTCCATGGGAGTAATTTTCAAACAGTCTACGCTTTGATCCTTCCAGGAAGAACAGTAGTAGTCTCTGATACACATCTGGTGGCAATCTGTAATCTGTGGACTATCAGAGTGTTGATGAAACACAGAAATTGCATCGGGATTGAATACAGCAGTCACCTTGCGCACTTTCCTCCATGGGAGTAATGTCTCAAACAGTCTACGCGTTGATCGTTCCCTGGAAGACCAGTAGTGGTTTCCGATGCACAACTGGTGGCGTTCTGTAATCTGTAGACTATCAGAGTGTTGATGAAACACAGAAAATGCATCGGGATTAAATACAACAGTCACCATGTGCACTTTCCCCCACGTGAGTGATATCTCAAACAATCGTTCCCTGGAATACCAGTAGTAGTTTCCGATGCACATCTGGTGGCATTCTGTAATCTGTGGACTATCAGAGAGTTGATGAAACACAGAAATAGCGTCGGGATTGAATACAACAGTCACCATGCGCACTTACCTCCATGGGAGTAATGTCACAAACAGTCTACGCTTTGATCGTTCCCTGGGATATCAGTAGTAGTTTTCAATGCACATCTGGAGGCATTCTGTAATCTGTGGACTATCAGAGAGTTGATGAACACAGAAATTGCATCGGGATTGAATACAACAGTCAACATGCGCACATTCCTCCATGGGAGTAATGTCTCAAACAGTCTACGCTTTGATCGTTCCCTGGAAGACCAGTAGTAGTTTCTGATGCACATCTGGAGGTATTCTGTAATCTGTGGTCTAGCCGGGTGTTGATAAAAGACAGAAATTGCATCGGGATTAAATACAACAGTCAGCATGCCCACTTTCCTCCATGGGAGTAATGTCTCAAACAGTCTAAGCTCTGATCGTTCCCTGGAAGACCAGTAGTAGTTTCGATTCACTTCTGGAGGCATTCTGTAATTTGTGGACTATCAGAGTGTTGATGAAACACAGAAATTCCATCGGGATTGAATACAACAGTCACCATGCGCACTTTCCTCCATGGGAGTAATGTCTCAAACAGTCTACGTTTTGATCGTTCCCTGGAAGACCAGTAGTAGTTTCCGATGCACATCTGGAGGCATTCTGTAATCTCTGGACTATCAGTGTGTTGATGAAACACAGAAATTGCATCGGGATTGAATACAACAGTCACCATGCGCACTTTCCTCCATGGGAGTAATTCTCAAACTTTCTACGGTTTGATCGTTCCCTGGAAGACCAGTAGTAGTTTCCGATGCACATCTGGTGGCATTCTGTAATCTGTGGACTATCAGAGTGTTGATGAAACACAGAAATAGCATCGGGATTGAATACAACAGTCACCATGCGCACTTTCCTCCATGGGAGTAATGTCTGAAACAGTCTACTCTTTGATCGTTCCCTGGAAGACCAGTAGTAGATACCGATGGACATCAGGTGGCATTCTGTAATCTGTGGACTATCAGAGTGTTCATGAAACACAGAAATTGCATCGGGATTAAATACAACAGTCACCATGCGCACATTCCTCCAAGGGAGTAATGTCTCAAACAGTCTACGCTTTGATCGTTCCCTGGAAGACCAGTAGTAGATACCGATGGACATCAGGTGGCATTCTGTAATCTGTGGACTATCAGAGTGTTCATGAAACACAGAAATTGCATCGGGATTGAATACTCAGTCACCATCCGCACTTTCCTCCATGGGAGTAACGTCTGAAACATTCTACGCTTTGATCGTTTCCTGGACGACCAGTAGTAGTTTCCGATGCACATCTGGTGGCATTCTGTAATCTGTGGACTATCAGAGTGTTGATGAAACACAGAAATAGCATCGGGATTGAATACAACAGTCACCATGCGCACTTTCCTCCATGGGAGCAACGTCTCAAACAGTCTACGCTTTGATCGTTCCCTGGAAGACCAGTAGTAGTTTCCGATGGACATCTGGTGGCATTCTGTAATCTGTGGACTACCAGAGTGTTGATGAAACACAGAAATTGCATCGGGATTGAATACAACAGTCACCATGCGCACTTTCCTCCATGGGAGTAATGTCTCAAACAGTCTACGGTTTCATCGTATCCTGGAAGACCAGTAGTAGTTTCCGATGCACATCTGGAAGCATTCTGTAATCTGTGGACTATCAGAGTGTTCATGAAACACAGAAATTGCATCGGGATTGAATACAACAGTCACCATCCGCACTTTCCTCCATGGGAGTAACGTCTGAAACATTCTACGCTTAGATCGTTTCCTGGACGACCAGTAGTAGTTTCCGATGCACATCTGGTGGCATTCTGTAATCTGTGGACTATCAGAGTGTTGATGAAACACAGAAATAGCATCGGGATTTAATACAACAGTCACCATGCGCACTTTCCTCCATGGGAGCAACGTCTCAGACAGTCTACGCTTTGATCGTTCCCTGGAAGACCAGTAGTAGTTTCCGATGGACATCTGGTGGCATTCTGTAATCTGTGGACTACCAGAGTGTTGATGAAACACAGAAATTGCATCGGGATTGAATACAACAGTCACCATGCGCACTTTCCTCCATGAGAGTAATGTCTCAAGCAGTCTACGTTTTGATTGTTCCCCTGAAGACCAGTAGTAGTTTTCGATGCACATCTGGAGGTATTCTGTAATCTGTGGACTATCAGAGTGTTGATGAAACACAGAAATTCCATCGGGATTGAATACAACAGTCACCATGCGCACTTTCCTCCATGGGAGTAATTTTCAAACAGTCTACGCTTTGATCCTTCCAGGAAGAGCAGTAGTAGTCTCCGATACACATCTGGTGGCAATCTGTAATCTGTGGACATTCAGAGTGTTGATGAAACACAGAAATTGCATCGGGATTGAATACAGCAGTCACCTTGCGCACTTTCCTCCATGGGAGTAATGTCTCAAACAGTCTACGCGTTGATCGTTCCCTGGAAGACCAGTAGTGGTTTCCGATGCACAACTGGTGGCGTTCTGTAATCTGTAGACTATCAGAGTGTTGATGAAACACAGAAAATGCATCGGGATTAAATACAACAGTCACCATGTGCACTTTCCCCCACGTGAGTGATATCTCAAACAATCGTTCCCTGGAATACCAGTAGTAGTTTCCGATGCACATCTGGTGGCATTCTGTAATCTGTGGACTATCAGAGAGTTGATGAAACACAGAAATAGCGTCGGGATTGAATACAACAGTCACCATGCGCACTTACCTCCATGGGAGTAATGTCACAAACAGTCTACGCTTTGATCGTTCCCTGGGATACCAGTAGTAGTTTTCAATGCACATCTGGAGGCATTCTGTAATCTGTGGACTATCAGAGAGTTGATGAACACAGAAATTGCATCGGGATTGAATACAACAGTCAACATGCGCACATTCCTCCATGGGAGTAATGTCTCAAACAGTCTACGCTTTGATCGTTCCCTGGAAGACCAGTAGTAGTTTCTGATGCACATCTGGAGGTATTCTGTAATCTGTGGTCTAGCCGGGTGTTGATAAAAGACAGAAATTGCACCGGTATTAAATACAACAGTCAGCATGCCCACTTTCCTCCATGGGAGTAATGTCTCAAACAGACTAAGCTCTGATCGTTCCCTTGAAGACCAGTAGTAGTTTCGATTCACATCTGGAGGCATTCTGTAATTTGTGGACTATCAGAGTGTTGATGAAACACAGAAATTCCATCGGGATTGAATACAACAGTCACCATGCGCACTTTCCTCCATGGGAGTAATGTCTCAAACAGTCTACGTTTTGATCGTTCCCTGGAAGACCAGTAGTAGTTTCCGATGCACATCTGGAGGCATTCTGTAATCTCTGGACTATCAGTGTGTTGATGAAACACAGAAATTGCATCGGGATTGAATACAACAGTCACCATGCGCACTTTCCTCCATGGGAGTAATTCTCAAACTTTCTACGCTTTGATCGTTCCCTGGAAGACCAGTAGTAGTTTCCGATGCACATCTGGTGGCATTCTGTAATCTGTGGATTATCAGAGTGTTGATGAAACACAGAAATGGCATCGGGATTGAATACAACAGTCACCATGCGCACTTTCCTCCATGGGAGTAATGTCTGAAACAGTCTACTCTTTGATCGTTAGCTGGAAGACCAGTAGTAGATACCGAGGGACATCAGGTGGCATTCTTTAATCTGTGGACTATCAGAGTGTTCATGAAACACAGAAATTGCATCGGGATTAAATACAACAGTCACCATGCGCACATTCCTCCAAGGGAGTAATGTCTCAAACAGTCTACGCTTTGATCGTTCCCTGGAAGACCAGTAGTAGATACCGATGGACATCAGGTGGCATTCTGTAATCTGTGGACTATCAGAGTGTTCATGAAACACAGAAATTGCATCGGGATTGAATACAACAGTCACCATCCGCACTTTCCTCCATGGGAGTAACGTCTGAAACATTCTACGCTTTGATCGTTTCCTGGACGACCAGTAGTAGTTTCCGATGCACATCTGGTGGCATTCTGTAATCTGTGGACTATCAGAGTGTTGATGAAACACAGAAATAGCATCGGGATTGAATACAACAGTCACCATGCGCACTTTCCTCCATGGGAGCAACGTCTCAAACAGTCTACGCTTTGATCGTTCCCTGGAAGACCAGTAGTAGTTTCCGATGGACATCTGGTGGCATTCTGTAATCTGTGGACTACCAGAGTGTTGATGAAACACAGAAATTGCATCGGGATTGAATACAACAGTCACCATGCGCACTTTCCTCCATGGGAGTAATGTCTCAAACAGTCTACGGTTTCATCGTATCCTGGAAGACCAGTAGTAGTTTCCGATGCACATCTGGAAGCATTCTGTAATCTGTGGACTATGAGAGTGTTGAAGAAAAACAGAAATTGCATCGGGAGTGAATACAACAGTCACAATCCGCACTTTTCTCCATGGGAGTATTGTCTGATACAGTCTACGATTTGATCGTTTCCAGGAAGACCAGTAGTAGTTTCCAATGCACATCTGGAGGCATTCTGAAATTTGTGGACTAACTGAGTGTTGATAAAACACAGAAATTGCAATGGGATTGAATACAACAATCACCATGCGCACTTTCCTCCACGGGAGTTATGTCTCAAACAGCCTACGCTTTGATCGTTCCCTGAAAGACCAGTAGTGGTTTCCGATGCTCAACTGGTGGTATTCTGTAATCTGTGGACTATCAGAGTGTTGATGAATCACAGAGAATGCATCGGGATTGAATACAACAGTCACCATCCGCACTTTCCTCCATGGGAGTAACGTCTGAAACATTCTACGCTTTGATCGTTTCCTGGACGACCAGTAGTAGTTTCCGATGCACATCTGGTGGCATTCTGTAATCTGTGGACTATCAGAGTGTTGATGAAACACAGAAATAGCATCGGGATTGAATACAACAGTCACCATGCGCACTTTCCTCCATGGGAGCAACGTCTCAAACAGTCTACGCTTTGATCGTTCCCTGGAAGACCAGTAGTAGTTTCCGATGGACATCTGGTGGCATTCTGTAATCTGTGGACTACCAGAGTGTTGATGAAACACAGAAATTGCATCGGGATTGAATACAACAGTCACCATGCGCACTTTCCTCCATGGGAGTAATGTCTCAAACAGTCTACGGTTTCATCGTATCCTGGAAGACCAGTAGTAGTTTCTGATGCACATCTGGAAGCATTCTGTAATCTGTGGACTATCAGAGTGTTCATGAAACACAGAAATTGCATCGGGATTGAATACAACAGTCACCATCCGCACTTTCCTCCATGGGAGTAACGTCTGAAACATTCTACGCTTAGATCGTTTCCTGGACGACCAGTAGTAGTTTCCGATGCACATCTGGTGGCATTCCGTAATCTGTGGACTATCAGAGTGTTGATGAAACACAGAAATAGCATCGGGATTGAATACAACAGTCACCATGCGCACTTTCCTCCATGGGAGCAACGTCTCAGACAGTCTACGCTTTGATCGTTCCCTGGAAGACCAGTAGTAGTTTCCGATGGACATCTGGTGGCATTCTGTAATCTGTGGACTACCAGAGTGTTGATGAAACACAGAAATTGCATCGGGATTGAATACAACAGACACCATGCGCACTTTCCTCCATGAGAGTAATGGCTCAAGCAGTCTACGTTTTGATTGTTCCCCTGAAGACCAGTAGTAGTTTTCGATGCACATCTGGAGGTATTCTGTAATCTGTGGACTATCAGAGTGTTGATGAAACACAGAAATTCCATCGGGATTGAATACAACAGTCACCATGCGCACTTTCCTCCGTGGGAGTAATTTTCAAACAGTCTACGCTTTGATCCTTCCAGGAAGAACAGTAGTAGTCTCCGATACACATCTGGTGGCAATCTGTAATCTGTGGACTATCAGAGTGTTGATGAAACACAGAAATTGCATCGGGATTGAATACAGCAGTCACCTTGCGCACTTTCCTCCATGGGAGTAATGTCTCAAACAGTCTACGCGTTGATCGTTCCCTGGAAGACCAGTAGTGGTTTCCGATGCACAACTGGTGGCGTTCTGTAATCTGTAGACTATCAGAGTGTTGATGAAACACAGAAAATGCATCGGGATTAAATACAACAGTCACCATGTGCACTTTCCCCCACGTGAGTGATATCTCAAACAATCGTTCCCTGGAATACCAGTAGTAGTTTCCGATGCACATCTGGTGGCATTCTGTAATCTGTGGACTATCAGAGGGTTGATGAAACACAGAAATAGCGTCGGGATTGAATACAACAGTCACCATGCGCACTTACCTCCATGGGAGTAATGTCACAAACAGTCTACGCTTTGATCGTTCCCTGGGATACCAGTAGTAGTTTTCAATGCACATCTGGAGGCATTCTGTAATCTGTGGACTATCAGAGAGTTGATGAACACAGAAATTGCATCGGGATTGAATACAACAGTCAACATGCGCACATTCCTCCATGGGAGTAATGTCTCAAACAGTCTACGCTTTGATCGTTCCCTGGAAGACCAGTAGTAGTTTCTGATGCACATCTGGAGGTATTCTGTAATCTGTGGTCTAGCCGGGTGTTGATAAAAGACAGAAATTGCATCGGGATTAAATACAACAGTCAGCATGCCCACTTTCCTCCATGGGAGTAATGTCTCAAACAGTCTAAGCTCTGATCGTTCCCTGGAAGACCAGTAGTAGTTTCGATTCACATCTGGAGGCATTCTGTAATTTGTGGACTATCAGAGTGTTGATGAAACACAGAAATTCCATCGGGATTGAATACAACAGTCACCATGCGCACTTTCCTCCATGGGAGTAATGTCTCAAACAGTCTACGTTTTGATCGTTCCCTGGAAGACCAGTAGTAGTTTCCGATGCACATCTGGAGGCATTCTGTAATCTCTGGACTATCAGTGTGTTGATGAAACACAGAAATAGCAACGAGATTGAATACAACAGTCACCATGCGCACTTTCCTCCATGGGAGTAATTCTCAAACTTTCTACGCTTTGATCGTTCCCTGGAAGACAAGTAGTAGTTTCCGATGCACATCTGGTGGCATTCTGTAATCTGTGGACTATCAGAGTGTTGATGAAACACAGAAATAGCATCGGGATTGAATACAACAGTCACCATGCGCACTTTCCTCCATGGGAGTAATGTCTGAAACAGTCTACTCTTTGATCGTTCCCTGGAAGACCAGTAGTAGATACCGATGGACATCAGGTGGCATTCTGTAATCTGTGGACTATCAGAGTGTTCATGAAACACAGAAATTGCATCGGGATTAAATACAACAGTCACCATGCGCACATTCCTCCAAGGGAGTAATGTCTCAAACAGTCTACGCTTTGATCGTTCCCTGGAAGACCAGTAGTAGATTCTGATGGACATCAGGTGGCATTCTGTAATCTGTGGACTATCAGAGTGTTCATGAAACACAGAAATTGCATCGGGATTGAATACAACAGTCACCATCCGCACTTTCCTCCATGGGAGTAACGTCTGAAACATTCTACGCTTTGATCGTTTCCTGGACGACCAGTAGTAGTTTCCGATGCACATCTGGTGGCATTCTGTAATCTGTGGACTATCAGAGTGTTGATGAAACACAGAAATAGCATCGGGATTGAATACAACAGTCACCATGCGCACTTTCCTCCATGGGAGCAACGTCTCAAACAGTCTACGCTTTGATCGTTCCCTGGAAGACCAGTAGTAGTTTCCGATGGACATCTGGTGGCATTCTGTAATCTGTGGACTACCAGAGTGTTGATTAAACACAGAAATTGCATCGGGATTGAATACAACAGTCACCATGCGCACTTTCCTCCATGGGAGTAATGTCTCAAAAAGTCTACGGTTTCATCGTATCCTGGAAGACCAGTAGTAGTTTCCGATACACATCTGGAAGCATTCTGTAATCTGTGGACTATGAGAGTGTTGAAGAAAAACAGAAATTTCATCGGGAGTGAATACAACAGTCACAATCCGCACTTTCCTCCATGGGAGTAATGTCTGATACAGTCTACGATTTGATCGTTTCCAGGAAGACCAGTAGTAGTTTCCAATGCACATCTGGAGGCATTCTGAAATTTGTGGACTAACTGAGTGTTGATAAAACACAGAAATTGCAATGGGATTGAATACAACATTCACCATGCGCACTTTCCTCCATGGGAGTTATGTCTCAAACAGCCTACGCTTTGATCGTTCCCTGAAAGACCAGTAGTGGTTTCCGATGCTCAACTGGTGGTATTCTGTAATCTGTGGACTATCAGAGTGTTGATGAATCACAGAGAATGCATCGGGATTGAATACAACAGTCACCATGAGCACTTTCCTCCACGGGAGTGATATCTCAAACAGTCTACGCTTTGATCGTTCCCTGGAAGACCAGTAGTAGTTTCCGATGCACATCTGGTGGCATTCTGTAGTCTGTGGACTATCAGAGTGTTGATGAAACACAGAAATAGCATCGGGATTGAATACAACAGTCACCATGCGCACTTTCCTCCATGGGAGTAATGTCTCAAACAGTCTACTCTTTGATCGTTCCCTGGAAGACCAGTATTAGATACCGATGGACATCAGGTGGCATTCTGTAATCTGTGGACTATCAGAGTGTTCATGAAACACAGAAATTGCATCGGGATTAAATACAACAGTCACCATGCGCACATTCCTCCAAGGGAGTAATGTCTCAAACAGTCTACGCTTTGATCGTTCCCTGGAAGACCAGTAGTAGATACCGATGGACATCAGGTGGCATTCTGTAATCTGTGGACTATCAGAGTGTTCATGAAACACAGAAATTGCATCGGGATTGAATACAACAGTCACCATCCGCCCTTTCCTCCATGGGAGTAACGTCTGAAACATTCTACGCTTAGATCGTTTCCTGGACGATCAGTAGTAGTTTCCGATGCACATCTGGTGGCATTCTGTAATCTGTGGACTATCAGAGTGTTGATGAAACACAGAAATAGCATCGGGATTGAATACAACAGTCACCATGCGCACTTTCCTCCATGGGTGCAACGTCTCAGACAGTCTACGCTTTGATCGTTCCCTGGAAGACCAGTAGTAGTTTCCGATGGACATCTGGTGGCATTCTGTATTCTGTGGACTACCAGAGTGTTGATGAAACACAGAAATTGCATCGGGATTGAATACAACAGTCACCATGCGCACTTTCCTCCATGAGAGTAATGTCTCAAGCAGTCTACGTTTTGATTGTTCCCCTGAAGACCAGTAGTAGTTTTCGATGCACATCTGGAGGTATTCTGTAATCTGTGGACTATCAGAGTGTTGATGAAACACAGAAATTCCATCGGGATTGAATACAACAGTCACCATGCGCACTTTCCTCCATGGGAGTAATTTTCAAACAGTCTACGCTTTGATCCTTCCAGGAAGAACAGTAGTAGTCTCCGATACACATCTGGTGGCAATCTGTAATCTGTGGACTATCAGAGTGTTGATGAAACACAGAAATTGCATCGGGATTGAATACAGCAGTCACCTTGCGCACTTTCCTCCATGGGAGTAATGTCTCAAACAGTCTACGCGTTGATCGTTCCCTGGAAGACCAGTAGTGGTTTCCGATGCACAACTGGTGGCGTTCTGTAATCTGTAGACTATCAGAGTGTTGATGAAACACAGAAAATGCATCGGGATTAAATACAACAGTCACCATGTGCACTTTCCCCCACGTGAGTGATATCTCAAACAGTCTACGCTTTGATCGTTCCCTGGAATACCTGTAGTAGTTTCCGATGCACATCTGGTGGCATTCTGTAATCTGTGGACTATCAGAGAGTTGATGAAACACAGAAATAGCGTCGGGATTGAATACAACAGTCACCATGCGCACTTACCTCCATGGGAGTAATGTCTCAAACAGTCTACGCTTTGATCGTTCCCTGGGATACCAGTAGTAGTTTTCAATGCACATCTGGAGGCATTCTGTAATCTGTGGACTATCAGAGAGTTGATGAACACAGAAATTGCATCGGGATTGAATACAACAGTCAACATGCGCTCATTCCTCCATGGGAGTAATGTCTCAAACAGTCTACGCTTTGATCGTTCCCTGGAAGACCAGTAGTAGTTTCTGATGCACATCTGGAGGTATTCTGTAATCTGTGGTCTAGCCGGGTGTTGATAAAAGACAGAAATTGCATCGGGATTAAATACAACAGTCAGCATGCCCACTTTCCTCCATGGGAGTAATGTCTCAAACAGTCTAAGCTCTGATCATTCCCTGGAAGACCAGTAGTAGTTTCGATTCACATCTGGAGGCATTCTGTAATTTGTGGACTACCAGAGTGTTGATGAAACACAGAAATTCCATCGGGATTGAATACAACAGTCACCATGCGCACTTTCCTCCATGGGAGTAATGTCTCAAACAGTCTACGCTTTGATCGTTCCCTGGAAGACCAGTAGTAGTTTCCGATGCACATCTGGAGGCGTTCTGTAATCTCTGGACTATCAGTGTGTTGATGAAACACAGAAATTGCATCGGGATTGAATACAACAGTCACCATGCGCACTTTCCTCCATGGGAGTAATGTCTGAAACAGTCTACTCTTTGATCGTTCCCTGGAAGACCAGTAGTAGATACCGATGGACATCAGGTGGCATTCTGTAATCTGTGGACTATCAGAGTGTTCATGAAACACAGAAATTGCATCGGGATGAAATACAACAGTCACCATGCGCACATTCCTCCAAGGGAGTAATGTCTCAAACAGTCTACGCTTTGATCGTTCCCTGGAAGACCAGTAGTAGTTTCCGATGGACATCTGGTGGCATTCTGTAATCTGTGGACTACCAGAGTGTTGATGAAACACAGAAATTGCATCGGGATTGAATACAACAGTCACCATGCGCACTTTCCTCCATGGGAGTAATGTCTCAAACAGTCTACGGTTTCATCGTTTCCTGGAAGACCAGTAGTAGTTTCCGATGCACATCTGGAAGCATTCTGTAATCTGTGGACTATCAGAGTGTTGAAGAAAAACAGAAATTGCATCGGGAGTGAATATAACAGTCACAATCCGCACTTTCCTCCATGGGAGTAATGTCTGATACAGTCTACGATTTGATCGATTCCAGGAAGACCAGTAGTAGTTTCCAATGCACGTCTGGAGGCATTCTGAAATTTGTGGACTAACTGAGTGTTGATAAAACACAGAAATTGCAATGGGATTGAATACAACATTCACCATGCGCACTTTCCTCCATGGGAGTTATGTCTCAAACAGCCTACGCTTTGATCGTTCCCTGAAAGACTAGTAGTGGTTTCCGATGCTCAACTGGTGGTATTCTGTAATCTGTGGACTATCAGAGTGTTGATGAATCACAGAGAATGCATCGGGATTGAATACAACAGTCACCATGAGCACTTTCCTCCACGGGAGTGATATCTCAAACAGTCTACGCTTTGATCGTTCCCTGGAATACCAGTAGTAGTTTCCGATGCACATCTGGTGGCATTCTGTAATCTGTGGACTATCAGTGTGTTGATGAAACACAGAAATAGCATCGGGATTGAATACAACAGTCACCATGCGCACTTTCCTCCATGGGAGTAATGTCTCAAAGTCTACGCTTTGATCGTTCCCTGGAAGACCAGTAGTAGTCTCCGATGCACATCTGGTGGCATTCTGTAATCTGTGGACTAACAGAGTGTTGATGAAACACAGAAATTGCATCGGGATTGAATACAACAGTCAATTTTCTCACTTTCCTCCATGGGAGTAATGTCTCAAACAGTCTACGCTTTGATAGTTCCCTGGAAGACCAGTAGTAATTTCCGATGCACATCTGGAGGCATTCTGTAATCTGTGGACTATCAGAGTGTTGATGAAACACAGAAATAGCAACGGGATTGTATACAACAGTCATCATGAGCACTTTCCTCCTTGGGAGTAATGTCTCAAACAGTCTACGCTTTGATCGTTCTCTGGAAGACCAGTAGTAGTTTTGGATGCACATCTGGTGGCATTCTGTATTCTACGGACTATCAGAGTGTTGATGAAACACAGAAATTGCATCGTGATTGAATACAACAGTCACCATGCGCACTTCCCTCCATGGGAGTAATGTCTCAAACAGTCTACGTTTGATCGTTCCCTGGCACACCAGTAGTAGTTTCCGATGCACATCTGATGGCATTCTGTAATCTGTGGACTATCAGAGAGTTGATGAAACACAGAAATTGCATCGGGATTGAATACAACAGTCACCATGCGCACTTTCCTTCACGGGAGTAATGTCTCAAACAGTCTACGCTTTGATCGTTCCCTGGAAGACCAGTAGTAGATACCGATGGACATCTGGTGGCATTCTGTAATCTGTGGACTATCAGAGTGTTCATGAAACACAGAAATTGCATCGGGATTAAATACAACAATCACCATGCGCACATTCCTCTATGGGAGTAATGTCTCAAACAGTCTACTCTTTGATCATTCCCTGGAAGACCAGTACAAGTTTCCGATGCACATCTGGTGGCATTCTGTAATCTATGGACTATCAGAGTGTTGATGAAACACGGAAATTGCATCGGGATTGAATACAACAGTCACCATCCGCACTTTCTCCATGGGAGTAACGTCTGAAACATTCTACGCTTTGATCGTTTCCTGGACGACCAGTAGTAGTTTCCGATGCACATCTGGTGGCATTCTGTAATCTGTGGACTATCAGAGTGTTGATGAAACACAGAAATAGCATCGGGATTGAACACAACAGTCACCATGCGCACATTCCTCCATGGGAGTAAGGTCTCAAACAGTCTACGCTTTGATCTTTCCCTGGAATACCAGTAGTAGTTTCCGGTGCACATCTGGAGGCATTCTGTAATCTGTGGACTATCAGAGTGTTGATGAAACACAGAAATTCCATCGGGATTGAATACAACAGTCACCATGCGCACTTTCCTCCATAGGAGTAATTTTCAAACAGTCTACGCTTTGTTCGTTATCTGGAAGACCTGTAGAAGTTTCCGATGCACATCTAATGGCATTCTGTAATCTGTGGACTATCAGAGTGTTGATGAAAAACAGAAATAGCATCGGGATTGAATACAACAGTCATCATGAGCACTTTCCTCCTTGGGAGTAATGTCTCAAACAGTCTACGCATTGATCTTTCCCTGGAATACCAGTAGTAGTTTCCGGTGCACATCTGGTGGCATTCTGTAATCTGTGGACTATCAGAGTGTTGATGAAACACAGATATAGCATCGGGATTGAATACAACAGTCACCATGCGCACTTTCCTCCATGGGAGTAATGTCTCAAACAGTCTAGGGTTTGACCGCTCCCTGGAAGACCAGTAGTAGTTTCCGATGCACATCTGGAGGCATTCTGAAATTTGTGGACTAACTGAGTGTTGATAAAACACAGAAATTGCATCGGGATTGAACACAACAGTCACCATGCGCACATTCCTCCATGGGAGTAACGTCTCAAACAGTCTACGCTTTGATCGTTCCCTGGAAGACCAGTAGTAGTTTCCGATGGACATCTGGTGGCATTCTGTAATCTGCGGACTACCAGAGTGTTGATGAAACACTGAAATTGCATCGGGATTGAATACAACAGTCACCATGCGCACTTTCCTCCATGGGAGTAATGTCTAAAGCAGTCTACGCTTTGATTGTTCCCCTGAAGACCAGTAGTAGTTTTCGATGCACATCTGGAGGCATTCTGTAATCTGTGGACTATCAGAGTGTTGATGAAACACAGAAATTCCATCGGGATTGAATACAACAGTCACCATGCGCACTTTCCTCCATAGGAGTAATTTTCAAACAGTCTACGCTTTGTTCGTTATCTGGAAGACCTGTAGTAGTTTCCGATGCACATCTAATGGCATTCTGTAATCTGTGGACTATCAGAGTGTTGATGAAAAACAGAAATAGCATCGGGATTGAATACAACAGTCATCATGAGCACTTTCCTCCTTGGGAGTAATGTCTCAAACAGTCTACGCTTTGATCTTTCCCTGGAATACCAGTAGTAGTTTCCGATGCACATCTGGTGGCATTCTGTAATCTGTGGACTATCAGAGTGTTGATGAAACACAGATATAGCATCGGGATTGAATACAGCAGTCACCATGCGCACTTTCCTCCATGGGAGTAATGTCTCAAACAGTCTAGGGTTTGACCGCTCCCTGGAAGACCAGTAGTAGTTTCCGATGCACATCTGGAGGCATTCTGAAATTTGTGGACTAACTGAGTGTTGATAAAACACAGAAATTGCAATGGGATTGAATACAACAGTCACCATGCGCACATTCCTCCATGGGAGTAATGT
This sequence comes from Schistocerca gregaria, assembly GCF_023897955.1. Lineage (NCBI taxonomy): Eukaryota > Metazoa > Arthropoda > Insecta > Orthoptera > Acrididae > Schistocerca > Schistocerca gregaria. The sequence goes on along the minus strand of NW_026061810.1, from coordinate 1,936,817 downwards.
CTCAAACAGTCTACGCGTTGATCGTTCCCTGGAAGACCAGTAGTGGTTTCCGATGCACAACTGGTGGCGTTCTGTAATCTGTAGACTATCAGAGTGTTGATGAAACACAGAAAATGCATCGGGATTAAATACAACAGTCACCATGTGCTCTTTCCCCCACGTGAGTGATATCTCAAACAGTCTACGCTTTGATCGTTCCCTGGAATACCAGTAGTAGTTTCCGATGCACATCTGGTGGCATTCTGTACTCTGTGGACTATCAGAGAGTTGATGAAACACAGAAATAGCATCGGGATTGAATACAGGAGTCACCATGCGCACTTTCTTCCATGGGAGTAATGTCTCAAACAGTCTACGCTTTGATCCTTAATGGAAGACCCGTAGTAGTCTCCGATACACATCTGGTGGCGTTCTGTAATCTGTGGACTACCAGAGTGTTCATGAAACACAGAAATTGCAACGGGATTGAATACAACAGTCAATACTCGCATTTCCTCCATGGGAAAATGTCTCAAAGGGTGTACGCTTTGATCGTTAACTGGAACACCAGTAGTAATTTCCGATGCACATCTGGTGGCATTCTGTAACCTGTGGACTATCAGAGTGTTGGTGAAACACAGAAATAGCATCGGAATTGAATACAACAGTCACCATGCGCACTTACCTCCATGGGAGTAATGTCTCAAACAGTCTACGCTTTGATCGTTCCCTGGAAGACCAGTAGTAGTTTCCGATGCACATCTGGTAGCATTCTGTAATCGGTGGACTATCAGAGTATTGATGAAACACAGATATTGCATCAAGATTGAATACAACAGTCACCATGCGCACTTTCCTCTATGGGAGTAATGTCTCAAACAGTCTACGCGTTGATCGTTCCCTGGAAGAACAGTAGTGGTTTCCGATGCACAACTGGTGGAGTTCTGTAATCTGTAGACTATCAGAGTGTTGATGAAACACAGAAAATGCATCGGGATTAAATACAACAGTCACCATGTGCACTTTCCCCCACGTGAGTGATATCTCAAACAGTCTACGCTTTGATCGTTCCCTGGAATACCAGTAGTAGTTTCCGATGCACATCTGGTGGCATTCTGTAATCTGTGGACTATCAGAGAGTAGATGAAACACAGAAATAGCATCGGGATTGAATACAACAGTCACCATGCGCACATTCCTCCATGGGGGTAATGTCTCAAACAGTCTACGCTTTGATCATTCCCTGGAAGACCAGTAGTAGTTTCCGATGCACATCTGTGTGGCATTCTGTAATCTGTGGAGTATCAGAGTGTTGATGTAACACAGATATAGCATCGGGATTGAATACAACAGTCACCATGCGCACTTTCCTCCATGGGAGTAATGTCTCAAACAGTCTAGGGTTTGACCGCTCCCTGGAAGACCAGTAGTAGTTTCCGATGCACATCTGGAGTCATTCTGAAATTTGTGGACTAACTGAGTGTTGATAAAACACAGAAATTGCATCGGGATTGAACACAACAGTCACCATGCGGACATTCCTCCATGGGAGTAACGTCTCAAACAGTCTACGCTTTGATCGTTCCCTGGAAGACCAGTAGTAGTTTCCGATGGACATCTGGTGGCATTCTGTAATCTGTGGACTATCAGAGTGTTGATGAAACGCAGAAATAGTATCGGGATTGAATACAAGAGTCACCATGCGCACTTTCTTCCATGGGAGTAATGTCTCAAACAATCTACGCTTTGATCCTTCCTGGAAGACCAGTAGTAGTCTCCGATACACATCTGGTGGCGTTCTGTAATCTGTGGACTACCAGAGTGTTCATGAAACACAGAAATTGCAACGGGATTGAATACCACAGTCACCATGCGCACTTACCTCCATGGGAGTAATGTCTCAAACAGTCTACGCTTTGATCGTTCCCTGGAATACCAGTAGTAGTTTTCGATGCACATCTGGAGGCATTCTGTAATCTGTGGACTATCAGAGAGTTGATGAACACAGAAATTGCATCGGGATTGAATACAACAGTCAACATGCGCACATTCCTCCATGGGAGTAATGTCTCAAACAGTCTACGCTTTGATCGTTCCCTGGAAGACCAGTAGTAGTTTCTGATGCACATCGGGAGGTATTCTGTAATCTGTGGTCAAGCCGGGTGTTGATAAAAGACAGAAATTGCATCGGGATTAAATACAACAGTCACCATGCCCACTTTCCTCCATGGGAGTAATGTCTCAAACAGTCTAAGCTCTTATCGTTCCCTGGAAGACCAGTAGTAGTTTCGATTCACATCTGGAGGCATTCTGTAATCTGTGGTTCTTCTAAGTATTGATGAAACACAGAAATTGCATCGGGATTGAATACAACAATCACCATGAGCACTTTCCTCCATGGGAGTAATGTCTCAAAGAGTGTACGCTTTGATCGTTCCTTGGAAGACCAGTAGTAATTTCCGATGCACATCTGGTGGCATTCTGTAATCTCTGGACTATCAGAGTGTTGATGAAACACAGATATAGCATCGGGATTGAATACAACAGTCACCATGAGCACTTTCCTCCATGGGAGTAATGTCTCAAACAGTCTAGGATTTGATCGCTCCCTGGAAGACCAGTAGTAGTTTCCGATGCACATCTGGAGGCATTCTGTAATCTGTGGACTATCAGAGTGTTGATGAAAAACAGAAATTGCATCGGGAGTGAATACAACAGTCACAATCCGCACTTTCCTCCATGGGAGTAATGACTGATACAGTCTACGATTTGATGGTTTCCAGGAAGACCAGTGGTAGTTTCCAATGCACATCTGGAGGCATTCTGAAATTTGTGGACTAACTGAGTGTTGATAAAACACAGAAATTGCAATGGGATTGAATACAACAGTCACCTTGCGCACTTTCCTCCATGGGAGTAATGTCTCAAACAGTCTAGGGTTTGACCGCTCCCTGGAAGACCAGTAGTAGTTTCCGATGCACATCTGGAGGCATTCTGAAATTTGTGGACTAACTGAGTGTTGATAAAACACAGAAATTGCAATGGGATTGAATACAACAGTCACCATGCGCACATTCCTCCATGGGAGTAATGTCTCAAACAGTCTACGCGTTGATCGTTCCCTGGAAGACCAGTAGTGGTTTCCGATGCACAACTGGTGGCGTTCTGTAATCTGTAGACTATCAGAGTGTTGATGAAACACAGAAAATGCATCGGGATTAAATACAACAGTCACCATGTGCACTTTCCCCCACGTGAGTGATATCTCAAACAGTCTACGCTTTGATCGTTCCCTGGAATACCAGTAGAAGTTTCCGATGCAGATCTGGTGGCATTCTGTACTCTGTGGACTATCAGAGAGTTGATGAAACACAGAAATAGCTTCGGGATTGAATACAAGAGTCACCATGCGCACTTTCTTCCATGGGAGTAATGTCTCAAACAGTCTACGCTTTGATCCTTCCTGGAAGACCAGTAGTAGTCTCCGATACACATCTGGTGGCGTTCTGTAATCTGTGGACTACCAGAGTGTTCATGAAACACAGAAATTGCAACGGGATTGAATACAACAGTCAATACTCGCATTTCCTCCATGGGAAAATGTCTTAAAGTGTGTACGGTTTGATCGTTCCCTGGAACACCAGTAGTAATTTCCGAAGCACATCTGGTGGCATTCTGTAACCTGTGGACTATCAGAGTGTTGGTGAAACACAGAAATAGCATCGGAATTGAATACAACAGTCACCATGCGCACTTACCTCCAAGGGAGTAATGTCTCAAACAGTCTACGTTTTCATCGTTCATTGGAAGACCAGTAGTAGTTTCCGATGCACATCTGGTAGCATTCTGTAATCTGTGGACTATCAGAGTGTTGATGAAACACAGATATTGCATCCGGATTGAATACAACAGTCACCATGCGCACTTTCCTCCATGGGAGTAATGTCTCAAACAGTCTACGCGTTGATCGTTCCCTGGAAGACCAGTAGTGGTTTCCGATGCACAACTGGTGGCGTTCTGTAATCTGTAGACTATCAGAGTGTTGATGAAACACAGAAAATGCATCGGGATTAAATACAACAGTCACCATGTGCACTTTCCCCCACGTGAGTGATATCTCAAACAGTCTACGCTTTGATCGTTCCCTGGAATACCAGTAGTAGTTTCCGATGCACATCTGGTGGCATTCTGTACTCTGTGGACTATCAGAGAGTTGATGAAACACAGAAATAGCATCGGGATTGAATACAGGAGTCACCATGCGCACTTTCTTCCATGGGAGTAATGTCTCAAACAGTCTACGCTTTGATCCTTCCTGGAAGACCAGTAGTAGTCTCCGATACACATCTGGTGGCGTTCTGTAATCTGTGGACTATCAGAGTGTTCATGAAACACAGAAATTGTAACGGGATTGAATACAACAGTCAATACTCGCATTTCCTACATGGGAAAATGTCTCAAAGGGTGTACGCTTTGATCGTTCCCTGGAACACCAGTAGTAATTTCCGATGCACATCTGGTGGCATTCTGTAACCTGTGGCTATCAGAGTGTTGGTGAAACACAGAAATAGCATCGGAATTGAATACAACAGTCACCATGCGCACTTACCTCCATGGGAGTAATGTCTCAAACAGTCTACGCTTTGATCGTTCCCTGGAAGACCAGTAGTAGTTTCCGATGCACATCTGGTAGCATTCTGTAATCTGTGGACTATCAGAGTGTTGATGAAACACAGATATTGCATCCGGATTGAATACAACAGTCACCATGCGCACTTTCCTCCATGGGAGTAATGTCTCAAACAGTCTACGCGTTGATCGTTCCCTGGAAGAACAGTAGTGGTTTCCGATGCACAACTGGTGGAGTTCTGTAATCTGTAGACTATCAGAGTGTTGATGAAACACAGAAAATGCATCGGGATTAAATACAACAGTCACCATGCGCACTTTCCTCCATGGGAGTAATGTCTCAAACAGTCTACGCGTTGATCGTTCCCTGGAATACCAGTAGTAGTTTCCGATGCACATCTGGTGGCATTCTGTAATCTGTGGACTATCAGAGAGTTGATGAAACACAGAAATAGCATCGGGATTGAATACAACAGTCACCATGCGCACATTCCTCCATGGGGGTAATGTCTCAAACAGTCTACGCTTTGATCATTCCCTGGAAGACCAGTAGTAGTTTCCGATGCACATCTGTGTGGCATTCTGTAATCTGTGGACTATCAGAGTGTTGATGAAACGCAGAAATAGTATCGGGATTGAATACAAGAGTCACCATGCGCACTTTCTTCCATGGGAGTAATGTCTCAAACAGTCTACGCTTTGATCCTTCCTGGAAGACCAGTAGTAGTCTCCGATACACATCTGGTGGCGTTCTGTAATCTGTGGACTACCAGAGTGTTCATGAAACACAGAAATTGCAACGGGATTGAATACAACAGTCACCATGCGCACTTACCTCCATGGGAGTAATGTCTCAAACAGTCTACGCTTTGATCGTTCCCTGGAATACCAGTAGTAGTTTTCGATGCACATCTGGAGGCATTCTGTAATCTGTGGACTATCAGAGAGTTGATGAACACAGAAATTGCATCGGGATTGAATACAACAGGCAACATGCGCACATTCCTCCACGGGAGTAATGTCTCAAACAGTCTACGCTTTGATCGTTCCCTGGAAGACCAGTAGTAGTTTCTGATGTACATCGGGAGGTATTCTGTAATCTGTGGTCTAGCCGGGTGTTGATAAAAGACAGAAATTGCATCGGGATTAAATACAACAGTCACCATGCCCACTTTCCTCCATGGGAGTAATGTCTCAAACAGTCTAAGCTCTGATCGTTCCCTGGAAGACCAGTAGTAGTTTCGATTCACATCTGGAGGCATTCTGTAATCTGTGGTTCTTCTAAGTATTGATGAAACACAGAAATTGCATCGGGATTGAATACAAAAATCACCATGAGCACTTTCCTCCATGGGAGTAATGTCTCAAAGAGTGTACGCTTTGATCGTTCCTTGGAAGACCAGTAGTAATTTCCGATGCACATCTGGTGGCATTCTGTAATCTGTGGACTATCAGAGTGTTGATGAAACACAGATATAGCATCGGGATTGAATACAACAGTCACCATGTGCACTTTCCTCCATGGGAGTAATGTCTCAAACAGTCTAGGATTTGATCGCTCCCTGGAAGACCAGTAGTAGTTTCTGATGCACATCTGGAGGCATTCTGTAATCTGTGGACTATCAGAGTGTTGATGAAAAACAGAAATTGCATCGGGAGTGAATACAACAGTCACAATCCGCACTTTCCTCCATGGGAGTAATGTCTGATACAGTCTACGATTTGATGGTTTCCAGGAAGACCAGTAGTAGTTTCCAATGCACATCTGGAGGCATTCTGAAATTTGTGGACTAACTGAGTGTTGATAAAACACAGAAATTGCAATGGGATTGAATACAACAGTCACCTTGCGCACTTTCCTCCATGGGAGTAATGTCTCAAACAGTCTACGCTTTGATCGTTCCCTGGAAGACCAGTAGTAGTTTCCGATGCACATCTGGTAGCATTCTGTAATCTGTGGACTATCAGAGTGTTGCTGAAACACAGATATTGCATCCGGATTGAATACAACAGTCATTATGCGCAGTTTCCTCCATGGGAGTAATGTCTCAAACAGTCTACGCGTTGATCGTTCCCTGGAAGACCAGTAGTGGTTTCCGATGCTCAACTGGTGGCGTTCTGTAATCTGTAGACTATCAGAGTGTTGATGAAACACAGAAAATGCATCGGGATTAAATACAACAGTCACCATGTGCACTTTCCCCCACGTGAGTGATATCTCAAACAGTCTACGCTTTGATCGTTCCCTGGAATACCAGTAGTAGTTTCCGATGCACATCTGGTGGCATTCTGTACTCTGTGGACTATCAGAAAGTTGATGAAACACAGAAATAGCATCGGGATTGAATACAGGAGTCACCATGCGCACTTTCTTCCATGGGAGTAATGTCTCAAACAGTCTACGCTTTGATCCTTCCTGGAAGACCAGTAGTAGTCTCCGATACACATCTGGTGGCGTTCTGTAATCTGTGGACTACCAGAGTGTTCATGAAACACAGAAATTGCAACGGGATTGAATACAACAGTCAATACTCGCATATCCTCCATGGGAAAATGTCTCAAAGAGTGTACGCTTTGATCGTTCCCTGGAACACCAGTAGTAATTTCCGATGCACATCTGGTGGCATTCTGTAACCTGTGGACTATCAGAGTGTTGGTAAAACATAGAAATAGCATCGGAATTGAATACAACAGTCACCATGCGCACTTACCTCCATGGGAGTAATGTCTCAAACAGTCTACGCTTTGATCGTTCCCTGGAAGACCAGTAGTGGTTTCCGATGCACAACTGGTGGCGTTCTGTAATCTGTAGACTATCAGAGTGTTGATGAAACACAGAGAATGCATCGGGATTAAATACAACAGTCACCATGTGCACTTTCCCCCACGTGAGTGATATCTCAAACAGTCTACGCTTTGATCGTTCCCTGGAATACCAGTAGTAGTTTCCGATGCACATCTGGTGGCATTCTGTAATCTGTGGACTATCAGAGAGTTGATGAAACACAGAAATAGCATCGGGATTGAATACAACAGTCACAATGCGCACTTACCTCCATGGGAGTAATGTCTCAAACAGTCTACGCTTTGATCGTTTCCTGGAATACCAGTTGTAGTTTTCGATGCACATCTGGAGGCATTCTGTAATCTGTGGACTATCAGAGAGTTGATGAACACAGAAATTGCATCGGGATTGAATACAACAGTCAACATGCGCACATTCCTCCATGGGAGTAATGTCTCAAACAGTCTACGCTTTGATCGTTCCCTGGAAGACCAGTAGTAGTTTCTGATGCACATCTGGAGGTATTCTGTAATCTGTGGTCTAGCCGGGTATTGATAAAAGACAGAAATTGCATCGGGATTAAATACAACAGTCACCATGCCCACTTTCCTCCATGGGAGTAATGTCTCAAACAGTCTAAGCTCTGATCGTTCCCTGGAAGACCAGTAGCAGTTTCGATTCACATCTGGTGGCATTCTGTAATCTGTGGTTCTTCAAAGTATTGATGAAACACAGAAATTGCATCGGGATTGAATACAACAATCACCATAAGCACTTTCCTCCATGGGAGTAATGTCTCAAAGAGTGTACGCTTTGATCGTTCCTTGGAAGACCAGTAGTAATTTCCGATGCACATCTGGTGGCATTCTGTAATCTGTGGACTATCGGAGTGTTGGTGAAACACAGAAATAGCATCGGGATTGAATACAACAGTCACCATGCGCACTTTCCTCCATGGGAGTAATGTCTCAAACAGTCTAGGGTTTGATCGCTCCCTGGAAGACCAGTAGTAGTTTCCGATGCACATCTGGAGGCATTCTGTAATCTGTGGACTATCAGAGTGTTGATGAAAAACACAAATTGCATCGGGAGTGAATACAACAGTCACAATCCGCACTTTCCTCCATGGGAGTAATGTCTGATACAGTCTACGATTTGATCGTTTCCAGGAAGACCAGTAGTAGTTTCCAATGCACATCTGGAGGCAGACTGAAATTTGTGGACTAACTGAGTGTTGATAAAACACAGAAATTGCAATGGGATTGAATACAACATTCACCATGCGCACTTTCCTCCATGGCAGTAATGTCTCAAACAGTCTACGCTTTGATCGTTCCCAGGAAGACCAGTAGTAGTTTCCGATGCACATCTGGTAGCATTCTTTAATCTGTGGACTATCAGAGTGTTGATGAAACACAGATATTGCATCCGGTTTGAATACAACAATCACCATGCGCACTTTCCTCCATGGGAGTAATGTCTCAAACAGTCTACGCGTTGATCGTTCCCTGGAAGACCAGTAGTGGTTTCCGATGCACAACTGGTGGCGTTCTGTAATCTGTAGACTATCAGAGTGTTGATGAAACACAGAAAATGCATCGGGATTAAATACAACAGTCACCATGTGCACTTTCCCCCAACGTGAGTGATATCTCAAACAGTCTACGCTTTGATCGTTCCCTGGAATACCAGTAGTAGTTTCCGATGCACATCTGGTGGCATTCTGTAATCTGTGGACTATCAGAGAGTTGATGAAACACAGAAATAGCATCGGGATTGAATACAACAGTCACCATGCGCACTTACCTCCATGGGAGTAATGTCTCAAACAGTCTACGCTTTGATCGCTCCCTGGAATACCAGTAGTAGTTTTCGATGCACATCTGGAGGCATTCTGTAATCTGTGGACTATCAGAGAGTTGATGAACACAGAAATTGCATCGGGATTGAATACAACAGTCAACATGCGCACATTCCTCAATGGGAGTAATGTCTCAAACAGTCTACGCTTTGATCGTTCCCTGGAAGACCAGTAGTAGTTTCTGATGCACATCTGGAGGTACTCTGTAATCTGTGGTCTAGCCGGGTGTTGATAAAAGACAGAAATTGCATCGGGATTAAATACAACAGTCACCATGCCCACTTTCCTCCATGGGAGTAATGTCTCAAACAGTCTAAGCTCTGATCGTTCCCTGGAAGACCAGTAGCAGTTTCGATTCACATCTGGAGGCATTCTGTAATCTGTGGTTCTTCAAAGTATTGATGAAACACAGATATTGCATCGGGATTGAATACAACAATCACCATGGGAACTTTCCTCCATGGGAATAATGTCTCAAAGAGTGTACGCTTTGATCGTTCCTTGGAAGACCAGTAGTAATTTCCGATGCACATCTGGTGGCATTCTGTAATCTGTGGACTATCAGAGTGTTGGTGAAACACAGAAATAGCATCGGGATTGAATACAACAGTCACCATGCGCACTTTCCTCCATGGGAGTAATGTCTCAAACAGTCTAGGGTTTGATCGCTCCCTGGAAGACCAGTAGTAGTTTCCGATGCACATCTGGAGGCATTCTGTAATCTGTGGACTATCAGAGTGTTGATGAAAAACAGAAATTGCATCGGGAGTGAATACAACAGTCACAATCCGCACTTTCCTCCATGGGAGTAATGTCTGATACAGTCTACGATTTGATCGTTTCCAGGAAGACCAGTAGTAGTTTCCAATGCACATCTGGAGGCAGTCTGAAATTTGTGGACTAACTGAGTGTTGATAAAACACACAATTTGCAATGGGATTGAATACAACATTCACCATGCGCACTTTCCTCCATGGGAGTAATGTCTCAAACAGTCAACGCTTTGATCGCTCCCAGGAAGACCAGTAGTAGTTTCCGATGCACATCTGGTGGCAATCTGTAATCTGTGGACTATCAGAGTGTTGATGAAACACAGAAATTGCATCGGGATTGAATACAACAGTCACCATGCGCACATTCCTCCATGGGAGTAATGTCTCAAACAGTCTACGCGTTGATCGTTCCCTGGAAGACCAGTAGTGGTTTCCGATGCACAACTGGTGGCGTTCTGTAATCTGTAGACTATCGGAGTGTTGATGAAACACAGAAAATGCATCGGGATTAAATACAACAGTCACCATGTGCACTTTCCCCCACGTGAGTGATATCTCAAACAGTCTACGTTTTGATCGTTCCCTGGAATACCAGTAGTAGTTTCCGATGCACATCTGGTGGCATTCTGTACTCTGTGGACTATCAGAGAGTTGATGAAACACAGAAATAGCATCGGGATTGAATACAAGAGTCACCATGCGCAGTTTCTTCCATGGGAGTAATGTCTCAAACAGTCTACGCTTTGATCCTTCCTGGAAGACCAGTAGTAGTCTCCGATACACATCTGGTGGCGTTCTGTAATCTGTATACTACCAGAGTGTTCATGAAACACAGAAATTGCAACGGGATTGAATACAACAGTCAATACTCGCATTTCCTCCATGGGAGTAATGTCTCAAACAGTCTACGCTTTGATCGTTCCCTGGAAGACCAGTAGTAGTTTCTGATGCACATCTGGAGGTATTCTGTAATCTGTGGTCTAGCCGGGTGTTGATAAAAGACAGAAATTGCATCGGGATTAAATACAACAGTCACCATGCCCACTTTCCTCCATGGGAGTAATGTCTCAAACAGTCTAAGCTCTGATCGTTCCCTGGAAGACCAGTAGCAGTTTCGATTCACATCTGGAGGCATTCTGTAATCTGTGGTTCTTCAAAGTATTGATGAAACACAGAAATTGCATTGGGATTGAATACAACAATCACCATGGGCACTTTCCTCCATGGGAGTAATGTCTCAAAGAGTGTACGCTTTGATCGTTCCTTGGAAGACCAGTAGTAATTTCCGATGCACATCTGGTGGCATTCTGTAATCTGTGGACTATCAGAGCGTTGGTGAAACACAGAAATAGCATCGGGATTGAATACAACAGTCACAATGCGCACTTTCCTCCATGTGAGTAATGTCTCAAACAGTCTAGGGTTTGGTCGCTAACTGGAAGACCAGTAGTAGTTTCCGATGCACATCTGGAGGCATTCAGTAATCTGTGGACTATCAGAGTGTTGATGAAAAACAGAAATTGCATCGGGAGTGAATACAACAGTCACAATCTGCACTTTCCTCCATGGGAGTAATGTCTGATACAGTCTACGATTGGATCGTTTCCAGGAAGACCAGTAGTAGTTTCCAATGCACATCTGGAGGCATTCTGAAATTTGTGGACTAACTGAGTGTTGATAAAACACAGAAATTGCATTGGGATTGAATACAACAGTCACCATGCGCCCTTTCCTCCATGGGAGTAATGTCTCGAACAGTCTACGCTTTGATCGTTCCCAGGAGGACCAGTAGTAGTTTCCGATGCACATCTGGTGGCAATCTGTAATCTGTGTACTATCAGAGTGTTGATGAAACACAGAAATTGCATCGGGATTGAATACAACAGTCACCATGCGCACCTTCCTCCATGGGAGTAATGTCTCAAACAGTCTACGCGTTGATCGTTCCCTGGAAGACCAGTAGTGGTTTCCGATGCACAGCTGGTGGCGTTCTGTAATCTGTAGACTATCAGAGTGTTGATGAAACACAGAAAATGCATCGGGATTAAATACAACAGTCACCATGTGCACTTTCCCCCACGTGAGTGATATCTCAAACAGTCTACGCTTTGATCGTTCCCTGGAATACCAGTAGTAGTTTCCGATGCACATCTTTTGGCATTGTGTAATCTGTGGACTATCAGAGAGTTGATTAAACACAGAAATAGCATCGGGAAAGAATACAAGAGTCACCATGCGCACTTTCTTCCATGGGAGTAATGTCTCAAACAGTCTACGCTTTGATCCTTCCTGGAAGACCAGTAGTAGTCTCCGATACACATCTGGTGGCGTTCTGTAATCTGTGGACTACCAGAGTGTTCATGAAACACAGAAATTGCTACGGGATTGAATACAACAGTCAATACTCGCATTTCCTCCATGGGAGAAATGTCTCAAAGAGTGTACGCTTTGATCGTTCCCTGGAACACCAGTAGTAATTTCCGATGCACATCGGGTTGCATTCTGTGACCTGTAGACTATCAGAGTGTTGGTGAAACACAGAAATAGCATCGGGATTGAATACAACAGTCACCATGCGCACTTACCTCCATGGGAGTAATGTCTCAAACAGTCTACGTTTTGATCGTTCCCTGGAAGACCAGTAGTAGTTTCCGATGCACATCTGGAGGCATTCTGTAATCTCTGGACTATCAGTGTGTTGATGAAACACAGAAATTGCATCGGGATTGAACACAACAGTCACCATGCGCACTTTCCTCCATGGGAGTAATGTCTCAAACAGTCTACGCTTTGATCGTTCCCTGGAAGACCAGTAGTAGATACCGATCTACATCTCGTGGCATTCTGTAATCTGTGGACTATCAGAGTGTTCATGAAACACAGAAATTGCATCGGGATTAAATACAACAGTCACCATGCGCACATTCCTCCATGCTAGTAATGTCTCAAACAGTCTACGCTTTGATCATTCCCTGGAAGACCAGTAGAAGTTTCCGATGCACATCTGGTGGCATTCTGTAATCTATGGACTATCAGAGTGTTGAATAAACACAGAAATTGCATCGGGATTGAATACAACAGTCACCATCCGCACTTTCCTCCATGGGAGTAACGTCTGAAACATTCTACGCTTTGATCGTTTCCTGGACGACCAGTAGTAGTTTCCGATGCACATCTGGTGGCATTCTGTAATCTGTGGACTATCAGAGTGTTGATGAAACACAGAAATAGCATCGGGATTGAATACAACAGTCACCATGCGCACTTTCCCCCATGGGAGTAACGTCTCAAACAGTCTACGCTTTGATCGTTCCCTGGAAGAAAAGTAGCAGTTTCCGATGGACATTTGGTGGCATTCTGTAATCTGTGGACTACCAGAGTGTTGATGAAACACAGAAATTGCATCGGGATTGAATACAACAGTCACCATGCGCACTTTCCTCCATGGGAGTAATGTCTCAAGCAGTCTACGTTTTGATTGTTCCCCTGAAGACCAGTAGTGGTTTTCGATGCATATCTGGAGGCATTCTGTAATCTGTGGACTATCAGAGTGTTGATGAAACACAGAAATTCCATCGGGATTGAATACAACAGTCACCATGCGCACTTTCCTCCATGGGAGTAATTTTCAAACAGTCTACGCTTTGATCGTTATCTGGAAGACCAGTAGTAGTTTCCGATGCACATCTAATGGCATTCTGTAATCGGTGGACTACCAGAGTGTTGATGAAAAACAGAAATAGCATCGGGATTGAATACAACAGTCATCATGAGCACTTTCCTCCTTGGGAGTAATGTCTCAAACAGTCTCCGATTTGATCGTTCCCTGGAATACCAGTAGTAGTTTCCGATGCACATCTGGTATCATTCTGAAATCTGTGGACTATCAGATTGTTGATGAAACGCAGAAATAGCATCGGGATTGAATACAAGAGTCACCATGCGCACTTTCTTCCATGTCAGTAATATCTCAAACAGTCTACGCTTTGATCCTTCCAGGAAGACCAGTAGTAGTTTCCGATGCACATCTGGTGGCAATCCGTAATCTGTGGACTATCAGAGTGTTGAAGAAACACAGAAATTGCATCGGGAATGAATACAACAGTCACCATGCGCACATTCCTCCATGCGAGTAATGTCTCAAACAGTCTACGCGTTGATCGTTCCCTGGAAGACCAGTAGTGGTTTCCGATGCACATCTGGTGGCATTCTGTACTACGTGGACTATCAGAGAGTTGATGAAACACAGATATAGCATCGGTATTGAATACAAGAGTCGCCATGCGCACTTTCTTCCATGGGAGTAATGTCTCAAACAGTCTACGCTTTGATCCTTCCTGGAAGACCAGTAGTTGTTTCCGATGCACATCTGGTAGCATTCTGTAATCTGTGGACTATCAGAGTGTTGATGAAACACAGATATTGCATCCGGATTGAATACAAAAGTCACCATGCGCACTTTCCTCCATGGGAGTAATGTCTCAAACAGTCTACGCGTTGATCGTTCCCTGCAAGACCAGTAGTAGTTTCCGATGCACAACTGGTGGCGTTCTGTAATCTGTAGACTATCAGAGTGTTGATGAAACACAGAAAATGCATCGGGATAAAATACAACAGTCACCATGTGCACTTTCCCCCACGTGAGTGATATCTCAAACAGTCTACGCTTTGATCGTTCCCTGGAATACCAGTAGTAGTTTCCGATGCACATCTGGTGGTATTCTGTAATCTGTGGACTATCAGAGAGTTGATGAAACACAGAAATAGAATCGGGATTGAATACAACAGTCACCATGCGCACATTCATCCAAGGGAGTAATGTCTCAAACAGTCTACGCTTTGATCGTTCCCTGGAAGACCAGTAGTAGTTTCTGATGCACATCTGGAGGTATTCTGTAATCTGTGGTCTAGCCGGATGTTGATAAAAGACAGAAATTGCATTGGGATTAAATACAACAGTCACCATGCCCACTTCCCTCCATGGGAGTAATGTCTCAAACAGTCTAAGCTCTGATCGTTCCCTGGAAGACCAGTAGTAGTTTCGATTCACATCTGGAGGCATTCTGTAATCTGTGGTTCTTCAAAGTATTGATGAAACACAGAAATTGCATCGGGATTGAATACAACAATCACCGTGGGCACTTTCCTCCATGGGAGTAATGTCTCAAAGAGTGTACGCTTTGATCGTTCCTTGGAAGACCAGTAGTAATTTCCGATGCACATATGGTGGCATTCTGTAATCAGAGTGTTGATGAAACACAGATATAGCATCATGATTGAATACAACAGTCACCATGCGCACTTTCCTCCATGGGAGTAATGTCTCAAACAGTCTAGGGTTTGATCGCTCCCTGGAAGATCAGTAGTAGTTTCCGTTGCACATCTGGAGGCATTCTGTAATCTGTGGACTGTCAGAGTGTTGATGAAAAACAGAAATTGCATCGGGAGTGAATACAACAGTCACAATCCGCACTTTCCTCCATGGGAGTAATGTCTGATACAGTCTACGATTTGATCGTTTCCAGGAAGACCAGTAGTAGTTTCCAATGCACATCTGGAGGCATTCTGAAATTAGTGGACTAACTGAGTGTTGATAAAACACAGAAATTGCAATGGGATTGAATACAACAGTCACCATGCGCACTTTCCTCCATGGGAGTAATGTCTCAAACAGTCTACGCTTTGATCGTTCGCAGGAAGACCAGTAGTAGTTTCCGATGCACATCTGGTGGCAATCTGTAATCTGTGGACTATCAGAGTGTTGATGAAACACAGAAATTGCATCGGGATTGAATACAACAGTCACCATGCGCACATTCCTCCATGGGAGTAATGTCTCAAACAGTCTACGCGTTGATCATTCCCTGGAAGACCAGTAGTGGTTTCCGATGCACAACTGGTGGCGTTCTGTAATCTGTAGACTATCAGAGTGTTGATGAAACACAGAAAATGCATCGGGATTAAATACAACAGTCACCATGTGCTTTTTCCCCCACGTGAGTGATATCTCAAACAGTCTACGCTTTGATCGTTCCCTGGAATACCAGTAGTAGTTTCCGATGCACATCTGGTGGCATTCTGTACTCTGTGGACTATCAGAGAGTTGATGAAACACAGAAATAGCATCGGGATTGAATACAAGAGTCACCATGCGCACTTTCTTCCATGGGAGTAATGTCTCAAACAGTCTACGCTTTGATCCTTCCTGGAAGACCAGTAGTAGTCTCCGATACACATCTGGTGGCGTTCTGTAATCTGTGGACTACCAGAATGTTCATGAAACACAGAGATTGCAACGGGATTGAATACAACAGTCAATACTCGCATTTCCTCCATGGGAAAATGTCTCAAAGAGTGTACGCTTTGATCGTTCCCTGGAACAGCAGTAGTAATTTCCGATGCACATCTGGTGGCAATCTGTAACCTGTGGACTATCAGAGTGTTGGTGAAACACAGAACTAGCATCGGAATTGAATACAACAGTCACCATGCGCACTTACCTCCATGGGAGTAATGCCTCAAACAGTCTACGCTTTGATCGTTCCCTGGAAGACCAGTAGTATTTTCCGATGCACATCTGGTAGCATTCTGTAATCTGTGGACTATCAGAGTGTTGATGAAACACAGATATTGCATCCGGATTGAATACAACAGTCACCATGCGCACTTTCCTCCATGGGAGTAATGTCTCAAACAGTCTACGCGTTGATCGCTCCCTGGAAGACCAGTAGTCGTTTCCGATGCACAACTGGTGGCGTTCTGAAATCTGTAGACTATCAGAGTGTTGATGAAACACAGAATATGCATCGGGATTAAATACAACGGTCACCATGTGCACTTTCCCCCACGTGAGTGATATCTCAAACAGTCTACGCTTTGATCGTTCCCTGGAATACCAGTAGTAGTTTCCGATGCACATCTGGTGGCATTCTGTAATCTGTGGACTATCAGAGAGTTGATGAAACACAGATATAGCATCGGGATTGAATACAACAGTCACCATGCGCACATTCCTCCATGGGAGTAATGTCTCAAACAGTCTACGCTTTGATCGTTCCCTGGAAGACCAGTAGTAGTTTCTGATGCACATCTGGAGGTATTCTGTAATCTGTGGTCTAGCCGGGTGTTGATAAAAGACAGAAATTGCGTCGGGATTAAATACAACAGTCACCATGCCCACTTTCCTCCATGGGAGTAATGTCTCAAACAGTCTAAGTTCTGATCGTTCCCTGGAAGACCAGTAGTAGTTTCGATTCACATCTGGAGGCATTCTGTAATCTGTGGTTCTTCAAAGTATTGATGAAACACAGAAATTGCATCGGGATTGAATACCACAATCACCATGGGCACTTTCCTCCATGAGAGTAATGTCTCAAAGAGTGTACGCTTTGATCGTTCCTTGGAATACCAGTAGTAATTTCCGATGCACATCTGGTGTCATTCTGTAATCTGTGGACTATCAGAGTTTTGATGAAACACAGATATAGCATCGGGATTGAATACAACAGTCACCATGCGCACTTTCCTCCATGGGAGTAATGTCTCAAACAGTCTAGGGTTTGATCGCTCCCTGGAAGACCAGTAGTAGTTTCCGATGCACATCTGGAGGCATTCTGTAATCTGTGGACTATCAGAGTGTTGATGGAAAACAGAAATTGCATCGGGAGTGAATACAACAGTCACAATCCGCACTTTCCTCCATGGGAGTAATGTCTGATACAGTCTACGATTTGATCGTTTCCAGGAAGACCAGTAGTAGTTTCCAATGCACATCTGGAGGCATTCTGAAATTTGTGGACTAACTGAGTGTTGATAAAACACAGAAATTGCAATGGGATTGAATACAACAGTCACCATGCGCACTTACCTCCATGGGAGTAATGTCTCAAACAGTCTACGCTTTGATCGTTCCCAGGAAGACCAGTAGTAGTTTCCGATGCACATCTGGTGGCAATCTGTAATCTGTGGACTATCAGAGTGTTGATGAAACACAGAAATTGCATCGGGATTGAATACAACAGTCACCATGCGCACATTCCTCCATGGGAGTAATGTCTCAAACAGTCTACGCGTTGATCGTTCCCTGGAAGACCAGTAGTGGTTTCCGATGCACAACTGGTGGCGTTCTGTAATCTGTAGACTATCAGAGTGTTGATGAAACACAGAAAATGCATCGGGATTAAATACAACAGTCACCATGTGCACTTTCCCCCACGTGAGTGATATCTCAAACAGACTACGCTTTGATCGTTCCCTGGAATACCAGTAGTAGTTTCCGATGCACATCTGGTGGCATTCTGTACTCTGTGGACTATCAGAGAGTTGATGAAACACAGTAATAGCATCGGGATTGAATACAAGAGTCACCATGCGCACTTTCTTCCATGGGAGTAATGTCTCAAACAGTCCACGCTTTGATCCTTCCTGGAAGACCAGTAGTAGTCTCCGATACACATCTGGTGGCGTTCTGTAATCTGTGGACTACCAGAGTGTTCATGAAACACAGAAATTGCAACGGGATTGAATACAACAGTCAATACTCGCATTTCCTCCATGGGAAAATGTCTCAAAGAGTGTACGCTTTGATCGTTCCCTGGAACACCAGTAGTAATTTCCGATGCACATCTGGTGGCATTCTGTAACCTGTGGACTATCAGAGTGTTGGTGAAACACAGAAATAGCATCGGAATTGAATACAACAGTCACCATGCGCACTTACCTCCATGGGAGTAATGTCTCAAACAGTCTACGCTTTGATCGTTCCCAGGAAGACCAGTAGTAGTTTCCGATGCACATCTGGTGGCAATCTGTAATCTGTGGACTATCAGAGTGTTGATGAAACACAGAAATTGCATCGGGATTGAATACAACAGTCTTCATGCGCACATTCCTCCATGGGAGTAATGTCTCAAACAGTCTACGCGTTGATCGTTCCCTGGAAGACCAGTAGTGGTTTCCGATGCACAACTGGTGGCGTTCTGTAATCTGTAGACTGTCAGAGTGTTGATGAAACACAGAAATTGCATCGGGATTAAATACAACAGTCACCATGTGCACTTTCCCCCACGTGAGTGATATCTCAAACAGTCTACGCTTTGATCGTTCCCTGGAATACCAGTAGTAGTTTCCGATGCACATCTGGTGGCATTCTGTACTCTGTGGACTATCAGAGAGTTGATGAAACACAGTAATAGCATCGGGATTGAATACAAGAGTCACCATGCGCACTTTCTTCCATGGGAGTAATGTCTCAAACAGTCCACGCTTTGATCCTTCCTGGAAGACCAGTAGTAGTCTCCGATACACATCTGGTGGCGTTCTGTAATCTGTGGACTACCAGAGTGTTCATGAAACACGGAAATTGCAACGGGATTGAATACAACAGTCAATACTCGCATTTCCTCCATGGGAAAATGTCTCAAAGAGTGTACGCTTTGATCGTTCTCTGGAACACCAGTAGTAATTTCCGATGCACATCTGGTGGCATTCTGTAACCTGTGGACTATCAGAGTGTTGGTGAAACACAGAAATAGCATCGGAATTGAGTACAACAGTCACCATGCGCACTTACCTCCATGGGAGTAATGTCTCAAACAGTCTACGCTTTGATCGTTCCCTGGAAGACCAGTAGTAGTTTCCAATGCACATCTGGTAGCATTCTGTAATCTGTGGACTATCAGAGTGTTGATGAAACACAGATATTGCATCCGGATTGAATACAACAGTCACCATGCGCACTTTCCTCCATGGGAGTAATGTCTCAAACAGTCTACGCGTTGATCGTTCCCTGGAAGACCAGTAGTGGTTTCCGATGCACAACTGGTGGCGTTCTGTAATCTGTAGACTATCAGAGTGTTGATGAAACACAGAAAATGCATCGGGATTAAATACAACGGTCACCATGTGCACTTTCCCACATGTGAGTGATATCTCAAACAGTCTACGCTTTGATCGTTCCCTGGAATACCAGTAGTAGTTTCCAATGCACATCTGGAGGCATTCTGAAATTTGTGGACTAACTGAGTGTTGATAAAACACAGAAATTGCAATGGGATTGAATACAACAGTCACCATGCGCACTTTCCTCCACGGGAGTAATGTCTCAAACAGTCTACGCTTTGATCGTTCCCAGGAAGACCAGTAGTAGTTTCCGATGCACATCTGGTGGCAATCTGTAATCTGTGGACTATCAGAGTGTTGATGAAACACAGAAATTGCATCGGGATTGAATACAACAGTCACCATGCGCACATTCCTCCATGGGAGTAATGTCTCAAACAGTCTACGCGTTGATCGTTCCCTGGAAGACCAGTAGTGGTTTCCGATGCACAACTGGTGGCGTTCTGTAATCTGTAGACTATCAGAGTGTTGATGAAACACTGAAAATGCATCGGGATTAAATACAACAGTCACCATGTGCACTTCCCCCCACGTGAGTGATATCTCAAACAGTCTACGCTTTGATCGTTCCCTGGAATACCAGTAGTAGTTTCCGATGCACATCTGGTGGAATTCTGTACTCTGTGGGCTATCAGAGAGTTGATGAAACAAAGAAATAGCATCGGGATTGAATACAAGGGTCTCCATGCGCACATTCTTCCATGGGAGTAATGTCTCAAACAGTCTACGCTTTGATCCTTCCTGGAAGACCAGTAGTAGTCTCCGATACACATCTGGTGGCGTTCTGTAATCTGTGGACTACCAGAGTGTTCATGAAAAACAGAAATTGCAACGGGATTGAATACAACAGTCAATACTCGCATTTCCTCCATGGGAAAATGTCTCAAAGAGTGTACGCTTTGATCGTTCCCTGGAACACCAGTAGTACATTCCGATGCACACCTGGTGGCATTCTGTAACCTGTGGACTATCAGAGTGTTGGTGAAACACAGAAATAGCATCGGAATTGATTACAACAGTCACCATGCGCACTTACCTCCATGGGAGTAATGTCTCAAACAGTCTACGCTTTGATCGTTCCCTGGAAGACCAGTAGTAGTTTCCGATGCACATCTGGTAGCATTCTGTAATCTGTGGACTATCAGAGTGTTGATAAAAGACAGAAATTGCATCGGGATTAAATACAACAGTCACCATGCGCACTTTCCTCCATGGGAGTAATGTCTCAAACAGTCTACGCGTTGATCGTTCCCTGGAAGACCAGTAGTGGTTTCCGATGCACAACTGGTGGCGTTCTGTAATCTGTAGACTATCAGAGTGGTGATGAAACACAGAAAATGCATCGGGATTAAATACAACGGTCACCATGTGCACTTTCCCCCACGTGAATTATATCTCAAACAGTCTACGCTTTGATCGTTCCCTGGAATACCAGTAGTAGTTTTCGATGCACATCTGGAGGCATTCTGTAGTCTGTGGACTGTCAGAGAGTTGATGAACACAGAAATTGCATCGGGATTGAATACAACATTCAACATGTGCACATTCCTCCACGGGAGTAATGTCTCAAACAGTGTACGCTTTGATCGTTCCCTGGAAGACCAGTAGTAGTTTCTGATGCACATCTGGAGTTATTCTGTAATCTGTGGTCTACCAGGGTGTTGATAAAAGACAGAAATTGCATCAAGATTAAATACAACAGTCACCATGCCCACTTTCCTCCATGGGAGTAATGTCTCAAACATTCTAAGCTCTGATCGTTCCCTGGGAGACCAGTAGTAGTTTCGTTCCACATCTGGAGGCATTCTGTAATCTGTGGTTTTTCAAAGTATTGATGAAACACAGAAATTGCATCGGGATTGAATACAACAATCACCATGGGCACTTTCCTCCATGGGAGTAATGTCTCAAAGAGTGTACGCTTTGATCGTTCCTTGGAAGACCAGTAGTAGTTTCCAATGCACATCTGGAGGCATTCTGAAACTTGTGGACTAACTGAGTGTTGATAAAACACAGATATTGCAATGGGATTGAATACAACAGTCACCATGCGCACTTTCCTCCACGGGAGTAATGTCTCGAACAGTCTACGCTTTGATCGTTACCAGGAGGGCCAGTAGTAGTTTCCGATGCACATCTGGTGGCAATCTGTAATCTGTGTACTATCAGAGTGTTGATGAAACACAGAAATTGCATCGGGATTGAATACAACAGTCACCATGCGCACTTTCCTCCATGGGAGTAATGTCTCAAACAGTCTACACGTTGATCGTTCCCTGGAAGACCAGTAGTGGTTTCCGATGCACACCTGGTGGCGTTCTGTAATCTGTAGACTATCAGAGTGTTGATGAAACACAGAAAATGCATCGGGATTAAATACAACAGTCACCATGTGCACTTTCCCCCACGTGAGTGATATCTCAAACAGTCTACGCTTTGATCGTTCCCTGGAATACCCGTAGTAGTTTCCGATGCACATCTGGTGGCATTCTGTAATCTGTGGACTATCAGAGTGTTGATGAAACACAGAAATAGCATCGGGATTGAATACAACAGTCACCATGCGCACATTCCTCCATGGGAGTAATGTCTCAAACAGTCTACGCTTTGATCGTTCCCTGGAAGACCAGTATAAGTTTCCGATGGACATCTGGTAGCATTCTGTTATCTATGGACTATCAGAGTGTTCATGAAACACAGAAATTGCATCGGGATTGAATACAACATTCACCATGCTCACTTTCCTCCATGGGAGTAATAACTGATACAGTCTACGATTTGATCGTTTCCAGGATGATCAGTAGTAGTTTCCAATGCACATCTGGAGGCATTCTGAAATTTGTGGCCTAACTGAGTGTTGATAAAACACAGAAATTGAATTGGGATTGAATACAACAGTCACCATGCGCACTTTCCTCCATGGGAGTAATGTCTCAAACAGTCTACGCGTTGATCGTTCCCTGGAAGACCTGTAGTGGTTTCCGATGCACAACTGGTGGCGTTCTGTAATCTGTAGACTATCAGAGTGTTGATGAACCACAGAAAATGCATCGGGATTAAATACAACAGTCACCATGTGCACATTCCCCAACGTGAGTGATATCTCAAACAGTCTACGCTTTGATCGTTCCCTGGAATACCAGTAGTAGTTTCCGATGCACATCTAATGGCATTCTGTAATCGGTGGACTACCAGAGTGTTGATGAAACACAGAAATTCTATCGGGATTGAATACAACAGTCACCATGCGCACTTTCCTCCATGGGAGTAATTTTCAAACAGTCTACGCTTTGATCGTTATCTGGAAGACCAGTAGTAGTTTCCGATGCACATCTAATGGCATTCTGTAATCGGTGGACTACCAGAGTGTTGATGAAAAACAGAAGTAGCATCGGGATTGAATACAACAGTCATCATGAGAACTTTCCTCCTTGGGAGTAATGCCTCAAACAGTCTACGCTTTGATCGTTCCCTGGAATACCAGTAGTAGTTTTCGATGCACATCTGGAGGCATTCTGTAATCTGTGGACTATCAGAGAGTTGATGAACACAGAAATTGCATCGGGATTGAATACAACAGTCAACATGTGCACATTCCTCCACGAGAGTAATGTCTAAAACAGTCTACGCTTTGATCGTTCCCTGGAATACCAGTAGTAGTTTCCGATGCAGATCTGGTGGCATTCTTTAATCTGTGGACTATCAGAGTGTTGATGAAACACAGAAATTGCATCGGGATTGAATACAACAGTCAACATGCGCACTTTCCTCCATGGGAGTAATGTCTCAAACAGTCTACGCTTTGATCGTTCCCTGGAAGACCAGTAGTAGTTTCCGATGCACACCTGGTGGGGTTCTGTAATCTGTAGACTATCAGAGTGTTGATGAAACACAGAAATTGCATCGGGATTAAATACAACAGTCACCATGTGCACTTTCCCCCACGTGAGTGATATCTCAACAGTCTACGCTTTGATCGTTCCCTGGAATACCAGTAGTAGTTTCCGATGCACATCTGGTGGCATTCTGTAATCTGTGGACTATCAGAGAGTTGATGAAACACAGAAATAGCATCGGGATTGAATACAAGGGTTACCATGCGCACTTTCTTCCATGGGAGTAATGTCTCAAACAGTCTACGCTTTGATCCTTCCTGGAAGACCAGTAGTAGTCTCCGGTACACATCTGGTGGCGTTCTGTAATCTGTGGACTATCAGAGAGTTGATGAAACACAGAAATTGCAACGGGATTGAATACAACAGTCAATACTCCATGGGAGTAATGTCTCAAAGAGTATACGCTTTGATCGTTCCCTGGAACACCAGTAGTAATTTCCGATGCACATCTGGTGGCATTCTGTAACCTGTGGACTATCAGGGTGTTGGTGAAACACAGAAATAGCATCGGGATTGAATACAACAGTCACCATGCGCACTTACCTCCATGGGAGTAATGTCTCAAACAGTCTACGCTTTGATCGTTCCCTGGAAGACCAGTAGTAGTTTCCGATGCACATCTGGTGGCATTCTGTAATCTGTATACTATCAGAGTGTTGATGAAACACAGATATTGCATCCGGATTGAATACAACAGTCACCATGCGCACTTTCCTCCATGGGAGTAATGTCTCAAACAGTCTACGTTTTGATCGTTCCCTGGAAGACCAGTAGTAGTTTCCGATGCACATCTGGAGGCATTCTGTAATCTCTGGACTATCAGTGTGTTGATGAAACACAGAAATTGCATCGGGATTGAACACAACAGTCACCATGCGCACTTTCCTCCATGGGAGTAAATCTCAAACTTTCTACGCTTTGATCGTTCCCTGGAAGATAAGTAGTAGTTTCCGATGCACATCTGGTGGCATTCTGTAATCTGTGGACTATCAGAGTGTTGATGAAACACAGAAATAGCATCGGGATTGAATACAACAGTCACCATGCGCACTTTCCTCCATGGGAGTAATGTCTCAAACAGTCTACGCTTTGATCGTTCCCTGGAAGACCAGTAGTAGATACCGATCTACATCTGGTGGCAGTCTGTAATCTGTGGACTATCAGAGTGTTCATGAAACACAGAAATTGCATCGGGATTAAATACAACAGTCACCATGCGCACATTCCTCCATGGGAGTAATGTCTCAAACAGTCTACGCTTTGATCATTCCCTGGAAGACCAGTAGAAGTTTCCGATGCACATCTGGTGGCATTCTGTAATCTATGGGCTATCAGAGTGTTGATGAAACACAGAAATTGCATCGGGAATGAATACAACAGTCACCATCCGCACTTTCCTCCATGGGAGTAACGTCTGAAACATTCTACGCTTTGATCGTTTCCTGGACGACCAGTAGTAGTTTCCGATGCACATCTGGTGGCGTTCTGTAATCTGTAGACTGTCAGAGTGTTGATGAAACACAGAAATTGCATCGGGATTAAATACAACAGTCACCATGTGCACTTTCCCCCACGTGAGTGATATCTCAAACAGTCTACGCTTTGATCGTTCCCTGGAATACCAGTAGTAGTTTCCGATGCACATCTGGTGGCATTCTGTACTCTGTGGACTATCAGAGAGTTGATGAAACACAGTAATAGCATCGGGATTGAATACAAGAGTCACCATGCGCACTTTCTTCCATGGGAGTAATGTCTCAAACAGTCCACGCTTTGATCCTTCCTGGAAGACCAGTAGTAGTCTCCGATACACATCTGGTGGCGTTCTGTAATCTGTGGACTACCAGAGTGTTCATGAAACACGGAAATTGCAACGGGATTGAATACAACAGTCAATACTCGCATTTCCTCCATGGGAAAATGTCTCAAAGAGTGTACGCTTTGATCGTTCTCTGGAACACCAGTAGTAATTTCCGATGCACATCTGGTGGCATTCTGTAACCTGTGGACTATCAGAGTGTTGGTGAAACACAGAAATAGCATCGGAATTGAATACAACAGTCACCATGCGCACTTACCTCCATGGGAGTAATGTCTCAAACAGTCTACGCTTTGATCGTTCCCTGGAAGACCAGTAGTAGTTTCCAATGCACATCTGGTAGCATTCTGTAATCTGTGGACTATCAGAGTGTTGATGAAACACAGATATTGCATCCGGATTGAATACAACAGTCACCATGCGCACTTTCCTCCATGGGAGTAATGTCTCAAACAGTCTACGCGTTGATCGTTCCCTGGAAGACCAGTAGTGGTTTCCGATGCACAACTGGTGGCGTTCTGTAATCTGTAGACTATCAGAGTGTTGATGAAACACAGAAAATGCATCGGGATTAAATACAACGGTCACCATGTGCACTTTCCCACATGTGAGTGATATCTCAAACAGTCTACGCTTTGATCGTTCCCTGGAATACCAGTAGTAGTTTCCAATGCACATCTGGAGGCATTCTGAAATTTGTGGACTAACTGAGTGTTGATAAAACACAGAAATTGCAATGGGATTGAATACAACAGTCACCATGCGCACTTTCCTCCACGGGAGTAATGTCTCAAACAGTCTACGCTTTGATCGTTCCCAGGAAGACCAGTAGTAGTTTCCGATGCACATCTGGTGGCAATCTGTAATCTGTGGACTATCAGAGTGTTGATGAAACACAGAAATTGCATCGGGATTGAATACAACAGTCACCATGCGCACATTCCTCCATGGGAGTAATGTCTCAAACAGTCTACGCGTTGATCGTTCCCTGGAAGACCAGTAGTGGTTTCCGATGCACAACTGGTGGCGTTCTGTAATCTGTAGACTATCAGAGTGTTGATGAAACACTGAAAATGCATCGGGATTAAATACAACAGTCACCATGTGCACTTCCCCCCACGTGAGTGATATCTCAAACAGTCTACGCTTTGATCGTTCCCTGGAATACCAGTAGTAGTTTCCGATGCACATCTGGTGGAATTCTGTACTCTGTGGGCTATCAGAGAGTTGATGAAACAAAGAAATAGCATCGGGATTGAATACAAGGGTCTCCATGCGCACATTCTTCCATGGGAGTAATGTCTCAAACAGTCTACGCTTTGATCCTTCCTGGAAGACCAGTAGTAGTCTCCGATACACATCTGGTGGCGTTCTGTAATCTGTGGACTACCAGAGTGTTCATGAAAAACAGAAATTGCAACGGGATTGAATACAACAGTCAATACTCGCATTTCCTCCATGGGAAAATGTCTCAAAGAGTGTACGCTTTGATCGTTCCCTGGAACACCAGTAGTACATTCCGATGCACACCTGGTGGCATTCTGTAACCTGTGGACTATCAGAGTGTTGGTGAAACACAGAAATAGCATCGGAATTGATTACAACAGTCACCATGCGCACTTACCTCCATGGGAGTAATGTCTCAAACAGTCTACGCTTTGATCGTTCCCTGGAAGACCAGTAGTAGTTTCCGATGCACATCTGGTAGCATTCTGTAATCTGTGGACTATCAGAGTGTTGATAAAAGACAGAAATTGCATCGGGATTAAATACAACAGTCACCATGCGCACTTTCCTCCATGGGAGTAATGTCTCAAACAGTCTACGCGTTGATCGTTCCCTGGAAGACCAGTAGTGGTTTCCGATGCACAACTGGTGGCGTTCTGTAATCTGTAGACTATCAGAGTGGTGATGAAACACAGAAAATGCATCGGGATTAAATACAACGGTCACCATGTGCACTTTCCCCCACGTGAATTATATCTCAAACAGTCTACGCTTTGATCGTTCCCTGGAATACCAGTAGTAGTTTTCGATGCACATCTGGAGGCATTCTGTAGTCTGTGGACTGTCAGAGAGTTGATGAACACAGAAATTGCATCGGGATTGAATACAACATTCAACATGTGCACATTCCTCCACGGGAGTAATGTCTCAAACAGTGTACGCTTTGATCGTTCCCTGGAAGACCAGTAGTAGTTTCTGATGCACATCTGGAGTTATTCTGTAATCTGTGGTCTACCAGGGTGTTGATAAAAGACAGAAATTGCATCAAGATTAAATACAACAGTCACCATGCCCACTTTCCTCCATGGGAGTAATGTCTCAAACATTCTAAGCTCTGATCGTTCCCTGGGAGACCAGTAGTAGTTTCGTTCCACATCTGGAGGCATTCTGTAATCTGTGGTTTTTCAAAGTATTGATGAAACACAGAAATTGCATCGGGATTGAATACAACAATCACCATGGGCACTTTCCTCCATGGGAGTAATGTCTCAAAGAGTGTACGCTTTGATCGTTCCTTGGAAGACCAGTAGTAGTTTCCAATGCACATCTGGAGGCATTCTGAAACTTGTGGACTAACTGAGTGTTGATAAAACACAGATATTGCAATGGGATTGAATACAACAGTCACCATGCGCACTTTCCTCCACGGGAGTAATGTCTCGAACAGTCTACGCTTTGATCGTTACCAGGAGGGCCAGTAGTAGTTTCCGATGCACATCTGGTGGCAATCTGTAATCTGTGTACTATCAGAGTGTTGATGAAACACAGAAATTGCATCGGGATTGAATACAACAGTCACCATGCGCACTTTCCTCCATGGGAGTAATGTCTCAAACAGTCTACACGTTGATCGTTCCCTGGAAGACCAGTAGTGGTTTCCGATGCACACCTGGTGGCGTTCTGTAATCTGTAGACTATCAGAGTGTTGATGAAACACAGAAAATGCATCGGGATTAAATACAACAGTCACCATGTGCACTTTCCCCCACGTGAGTGATATCTCAAACAGTCTACGCTTTGATCGTTCCCTGGAATACCCGTAGTAGTTTCCGATGCACATCTGGTGGCATTCTGTAATCTGTGGACTATCAGAGTGTTGATGAAACACAGAAATAGCATCGGGATTGAATACAACAGTCACCATGCGCACATTCCTCCATGGGAGTAATGTCTCAAACAGTCTACGCTTTGATCGTTCCCTGGAAGACCAGTATAAGTTTCCGATGGACATCTGGTAGCATTCTGTTATCTATGGACTATCAGAGTGTTCATGAAACACAGAAATTGCATCGGGATTGAATACAACATTCACCATGCTCACTTTCCTCCATGGGAGTAATAACTGATACAGTCTACGATTTGATCGTTTCCAGGATGATCAGTAGTAGTTTCCAATGCACATCTGGAGGCATTCTGAAATTTGTGGACTAACTGAGTGTTGATAAAACACAGAAATTGAATTGGGATTGAATACAACAGTCACCATGCGCACTTTCCTCCATGGGAGTAATGTCTCAAACAGTCTACGCGTTGATCGTTCCCTGGAAGACCTGTAGTGGTTTCCGATGCACAACTGGTGGCGTTCTGTAATCTGTAGACTATCAGAGTGTTGATGAACCACAGAAAATGCATCGGGATTAAATACAACAGTCACCATGTGCACATTCCCCAACGTGAGTGATATCTCAAACAGTCTACGCTTTGATCGTTCCCTGGAATACCAGTAGTAGTTTCCGATGCACATCTAATGGCATTCTGTAATCGGTGGACTACCAGAGTGTTGATGAAACACAGAAATTCTATCGGGATTGAATACAACAGTCACCATGCGCACTTTCCTCCATGGGAGTAATTTTCAAACAGTCTACGCTTTGATCGTTATCTGGAAGACCAGTAGTAGTTTCCGATGCACATCTAATGGCATTCTGTAATCGGTGGACTACCAGAGTGTTGATGAAAAACAGAAGTAGCATCGGGATTGAATACAACAGTCATCATGAGAACTTTCCTCCTTGGGAGTAATGCCTCAAACAGTCTACGCTTTGATCGTTCCCTGGAATACCAGTAGTAGTTTTCGATGCACATCTGGAGGCATTCTGTAATCTGTGGACTATCAGAGAGTTGATGAACACAGAAATTGCATCGGGATTGAATACAACAGTCAACATGTGCACATTCCTCCACGAGAGTAATGTCTAAAACAGTCTACGCTTTGATCGTTCCCTGGAATACCAGTAGTAGTTTCCGATGCAGATCTGGTGGCATTCTTTAATCTGTGGACTATCAGAGTGTTGATGAAACACAGAAATTGCATCGGGATTGAATACAACAGTCAACATGCGCACTTTCCTCCATGGGAGTAATGTCTCAAACAGTCTACGCTTTGATCGTTCCCTGGAAGACCAGTAGTAGTTTCCGATGCACACCTGGTGGGGTTCTGTAATCTGTAGACTATCAGAGTGTTGATGAAACACAGAAATTGCATCGGGATTAAATACAACAGTCACCATGTGCACTTTCCCCCACGTGAGTGATATCTCAACAGTCTACGCTTTGATCGTTCCCTGGAATACCAGTAGTAGTTTCCGATGCACATCTGGTGGCATTCTGTAATCTGTGGACTATCAGAGAGTTGATGAAACACAGAAATAGCATCGGGATTGAATACAAGGGTTACCATGCGCACTTTCTTCCATGGGAGTAATGTCTCAAACAGTCTACGCTTTGATCCTTCCTGGAAGACCAGTAGTAGTCTCCGGTACACATCTGGTGGCGTTCTGTAATCTGTGGACTATCAGAGAGTTGATGAAACACAGAAATTGCAACGGGATTGAATACAACAGTCAATACTCCATGGGAGTAATGTCTCAAAGAGTATACGCTTTGATCGTTCCCTGGAACACCAGTAGTAATTTCCGATGCACATCTGGTGGCATTCTGTAACCTGTGGACTATCAGGGTGTTGGTGAAACACAGAAATAGCATCGGGATTGAATACAACAGTCACCATGCGCACTTACCTCCATGGGAGTAATGTCTCAAACAGTCTACGCTTTGATCGTTCCCTGGAAGACCAGTAGTAGTTTCCGATGCACATCTGGTGGCATTCTGTAATCTGTATACTATCAGAGTGTTGATGAAACACAGATATTGCATCCGGATTGAATACAACAGTCACCATGCGCACTTTCCTCCATGGGAGTAATGTCTCAAACAGTCTACGTTTTGATCGTTCCCTGGAAGACCAGTAGTAGTTTCCGATGCACATCTGGAGGCATTCTGTAATCTCTGGACTATCAGTGTGTTGATGAAACACAGAAATTGCATCGGGATTGAACACAACAGTCACCATGCGCACTTTCCTCCATGGGAGTAAATCTCAAACTTTCTACGCTTTGATCGTTCCCTGGAAGATAAGTAGTAGTTTCCGATGCACATCTGGTGGCATTCTGTAATCTGTGGACTATCAGAGTGTTGATGAAACACAGAAATAGCATCGGGATTGAATACAACAGTCACCATGCGCACTTTCCTCCATGGGAGTAATGTCTCAAACAGTCTACGCTTTGATCGTTCCCTGGAAGACCAGTAGTAGATACCGATCTACATCTGGTGGCAGTCTGTAATCTGTGGACTATCAGAGTGTTCATGAAACACAGAAATTGCATCGGGATTAAATACAACAGTCACCATGCGCACATTCCTCCATGGGAGTAATGTCTCAAACAGTCTACGCTTTGATCATTCCCTGGAAGACCAGTAGAAGTTTCCGATGCACATCTGGTGGCATTCTGTAATCTATGGGCTATCAGAGTGTTGATGAAACACAGAAATTGCATCGGGAATGAATACAACAGTCACCATCCGCACTTTCCTCCATGGGAGTAACGTCTGAAACATTCTACGCTTTGATCGTTTCCTGGACGACCAGTAGTAGTTTCCGATGCACATCTGGTGGCATTCTGTAATCTGTGGGCTATCAGAGTGTTGATGAAACACAGAAATAGCATCGGGATTGAATACAACAGTCACCATGCGGACTTTCCTCCATGGGAGTAACGTCTCAAACAGTCTACGCTTTGATCGTTCCCTGGAAGAAAAGTAGTAGTTTCCGATGGACATCTGGTGGCATTCTGTAATCTGTGGACTACCAGAGTGTTGATGAAACACAGAAATTGCATCGGGATTGAATACAACAGTCACCATGCGCACTTTCCTCCATGGGAGTAATGTCTCAAGCAGTCTACGTTTTGATTGTTCCCCTGAAGACCAGTAGTAGTTTTCGATGCACATCTGGAGGCATTCTGTAATCTGTGGACTATCAGAGTGTTGATGAAACACAGAAATTCTATCGGGATTGAATACAACAATCACCATGCGCACATTCCTCCATGGGAGTAATTTTCAAACAGTCTACGCTTTGATCGTTATCTGGAAGACCAGTAGTAGTTTCCGATGCACATCTAATGGCATTCTGTAATCGGTGGACTACCAGAGTGTTGATGAAAAACAGAAATAGCATCGGGATTGAATACAACTGTCATCATGAGAACTTTCCTCCTTGGGAGTAATGTCTCAAACAGTCTACGCTTTGATCGTTCCATGGAAGACCAGTAGTAGTTTCCGATGCACATCTGGTAGCATTCTGTAATCTGTGGACTATCAGAGTGTTGATGAAACACAGAAATAGCATCGGGATTGAATACAAGAGTCACCATGCGCACTTTCTTCCATGTCAGTAATATCTCAAACAGTCTACGCTTTGATCCTTCCAGGAAGACCAGTAGTAGTCTCCGATACACATCTGGTGGCGTTCTGTAATCTGTGGACTACCAGAGTGTTCATGAAACACAGAAATTGCAACGGGATTGAATACAACAGTCACCATGCGCACTTACCTCCATGGGAGTAATGTCTCAAACATTCTAAGTTCTGATCGTTCCCTGGGAGACCAGTAGTAGTTTCGTTTCACATCTGGAGGCATTCTGTAATCTGTGGTTCTTCAAAGTATTGATGATACACAGAAATTGCATCGGGATGGAATACAACAATCACCATGGGCACTTTCCTCCATGGGAGTAATGTCTCAAAGAGTGTACGCTTTGATCGTTCCTTGGAAGAACAGTAGTAGTTTCCAATGCACATCTGGAGGCATTCTGAAATTTGTGGACTAACTGAGTGTTGATAAAACACAGAAATTGCAATGGGATTGAATACAACAGTCACCATGCGCACTTTCCTCCATGGGAGTAATGTCTCAAACAGTCTACGCTTTGATCGTTCCCAGGAAGACCAGTAGTAGTTTCCGATGCACATCTGGTGGCAATCTGTAATCTGTGGACTATCTGAGTGTTGATGAAACACAGAAATTGCATCGGGATTGAATACAACAGTCACCATGCGCACATTCCTCCATGGGAGTAATGTCTCAAACAGTCTACGCGTTGATCGTTCCCTGGAAGACCAGTAGTGGTTTCCGATGCACTACTGGTGGCGTTCTGTAATCTGTAGACTATCAGAGTGTTGATGAAACACAGAAAATGCATCGGGATTAAATACAACAGTCACCATGTGCACTTTCCCCCACGTGAGTGATATCTCAAACAGTCTACGCTTTGATCGTTCCCTGGAATACCAGTAGTAGTTTCCGATGCACATCTGGTGGCATTCTGTACTCTGTGGACTATCAGAGAGTTGATGAAACACAGAAATAGCATCGGGATTGAATACAAGAGTCACCATGCGCACATTCCTCCATGGGAGTAATGTCTCAAACAGTCTACGCTTTGATCATTCCCTGGAAGACCAGTAGAAGTTTCCGATGCACATCTGGTGGCATTCTGTAATCTATGGACTATCCGAGTGTTGATGAAACACAGAAATTGCATCGGGATTGAATACAACAGTCACCATCCGCACTTTCCTCCATGGGAGTATCGTCTGAAACATTCTACGCTTTGATCGTTTCCTGGACGACCAGTAGTAGTTTCCGATGCACATCTGGCGCATTCTGTAATCTGTGGACTATCGGAGTGTTGATGAAACACAGAAATAGCATCGGGATTGAATACAACAGTCACCATGCGCACTTTCCTCAATGGGAGTAACGTCTCAAACAGTCTACGCTTTGATCGTTCCCTGGAAGAAAAGTAGTAGTTTCCGATGGACATCTGGTTTCATTCTGTAATCTGTGGACTACCAGAGTGTTGATGAAACACAGAAATTGCATCGGGATTGATTACAACATTCACCATGCGCACTTTCCTCCATGGGAGTAATGTCTCAAGCAGTCTACGTTTTGATTCTTCCCCTGAAGACCAGTAGTAGTTTTCGATGCACATCTGGAGGCATTCTGTAATCTGTGGACTATCAGAGTGTTGATGAATCACAGAAATTCCATCGGGATTGAATACAACAGTCACCATGCGCACTTTCCTCCATGGGAGTAATTTTCAAACAGTCTACGCTTTGATCGTTATCTGGAAGACCAGTAGTAGTTTCCGATGCACATCTAATGGCATTCTGTAATCGGTGGACTACCAGAGTGTTGATGAAAAACAGAAATAGCATCGGGATTGAATACAACAGTCATCACGAGCACTTTCCTCCTTGGGAGTAATGTCACAAACAGTCTACGCTTTGATCGTTCCCTGGAATACCAGTAGTAGTTTCCGATGCACATCTGGTGGCATTCCTTACTCTGTGGACTATCAGAGAGTTGATGAAACACAGAAATAGCATCGGGATTGAATACAAGAGTCACCATGCGCACTTTCTTCCATGTCAGTAATATCTCAAACAGTCTACGCTTTGATCCTTCCAGGAAGACCAGTAGTAGTCTCCGATACACATCTGGTGGCGTTCTGTAATCTGTGGACTACCAGAGTGTTCATGAAACACAGAAATTGCAACGGGATTGAATACAACAGTCACCATGCGCTTTTACCTCCATGGGAGTAATGTCTCAAACAGTCTACGCTTTGATCGTTCCCTGGAATACCAGTAGTAGTTTTCGATGCACATCTGGAGGCATTCTGTAAACTGTGGACTATCAGAGAGTTGATGAACACAGAAATTGCATCGGGATTGAATACAACAGTCAACATGTGCACATTCCTCCACGGGAGTAATGTCTCAAACAGTCTACGCTTTGATCGTTCCCTGGAAGACCAGTAGTAGTTTCTAATGCACATCTGGAGGTATTCTGTAATCTGTGGTCTACCCGGGTGTTGATAAAAGACAGAAATTGCATCGGGATTAAATACAACAGTCACCATGCGCACTTTCCTCCATGGGAGTAATGTCTCAAACATTCTATGTTCTGATCGTTCCCTGGGAGACCAGTAGTAGTTTCGTTTCACATCTGGAGGCATTCTGTAATCTGTGGTTCTTCAAAGTATTGATGAAACACAGAAATTGCATCGGGATTGAATACAACAATCACCATGGGCACTTTCCTCCATGGGAGTAATGTCTCAAAGAGTGTACGCTTTGATCGTTCCTTGGAAGACCAGTAGTAATTTCCGATGCACATCTGATGGCATTCTGTAATCTGTGGACTATCAGAGTGTTGGTGAAACACAGAAATAGCATCGGGATTGAATACAACAGTCACCATGCGCACTTACCACCATGGGAGTAATGTCTCAAACAGTCTACGCTTTGATCGTTCCCTGGAAGACCAGTAGTAGTTTCCGATGCACATCTGGTGGCATTCTGTAATCTGTGGACTATCAGAGTGTTGATGAAACACAGAAATAGCATCGGGATTGAATACAACAGTCACCATGCGCACTTTCCTCCATGGGAGTAATGTCTCAAACAGTCTACGGTTTCATCGTTTCCTGGAAGACCAGTAGTAGTTTCCGATGCACATCTGGAGGCATTCTGTAATCTGTGGACTATCAGAGTGTTGATGAAAACAGAAATTGCATCGGGAGTGAATACAACAGTCACAATCCGCACTTTCCTCCATGGGAGTAATGTCTGATACAGTCTACGATTTGATCGTTTCCAGGAAGACCAGTAGTAGTTTCCAATGCACACCTGGAGGCATTCTGAAATTTGTGGACTAACTGAGTGTTGATAAAACACAGAAATTGCAATGGGATTAAATACAACAGTCACCATGCGCACTTTCCTCCATGGGAGTAATGTCTCAAACAGTCTACGCGTTGATCGTTCCCTGGAAGACCAGTAGTGCTTTCCGATGCACAACTGGTGGCATTCTGTAATCTGTGGACTATCAGAGTGTTGACGAAACACAGAAAATGCATCGGGATTAAATACAACAGACACCATGTGCACTTTCCTCCACGTGAGTGATATCTCAAACAGACTACGCTTTGATCGTTCCCTGGAATACCAGTAGTAATTACCGATGCACATCTGGTGGCATTCTGTAGTCTGTGGACTATCAGAGAGTTGATGAAACACAGAAATAGCATCGGGATTGAATACAAGAGTCACCATGCGCACTTTCTTCCATGTCAGTAATATCTCAAACAGTCTACGCTTTGATCCTTCCAGGAAGACCAGTAGTAGTCTCCGATACACATCTGGTGGCGTTCTGTAATCTGTGGACTACCAGTGTTCATGAAACACAGAAATTGCAACGGGATTCAATACAACAGTCACCATGCGCACTCTCCTCCATGGGAGAAAAGTCTCAAACAGTCTACGCTTTGATCGTTCCCTGGAATACCAGTAGTAGTTTTCGATGCACATCTGGAGGCATTCTGTAATCTATGGACTATCAGAGAGTTGATGAACACAGAAATGGCATCGGGATTGAATACAACAGTCAACATGTGCACATTCCTCCACGGGAGTAATGTCTCAAACAGTCTACGCTTTGATCGTTCCCTGGAAGACCAGTAGTAGTTTCTGATGCACATCTGGGTGTATTCTGTAATCTGTGCTCTACCCGGGTGTTGATAAAAGACAGAAATTGCATCGGGATTAAATACAGCAGTCACCATGCCCACTTTCCTCCATGGGAGTAATGTCTCAAAGAGTGTACGCTTTGATCGTTCCTTGGAAGACCAGTAGTAATTTCCGATGCACATCTGGTGGCATTCTGTAATCTGTGGACTATCAGAGTGTTGGAGAAACACAGAAATAGCATCGGGATTGAATACAACAGTCACCATGCGCACTTACCTCCATGGGAGTAATGTCTCAAACAGTCAACGATTTGATCGTTCCCTGGAAGACCAGTAGTAGTTTCCGATGCACATCTGGTGGCATTCTGTAATCTGTGGACTATCAGAGTGTTGATGAAACACAGAAATAGCATCGGGATTCAATACAACAGTCACCATGCGCACTTTCCTCCATGGGAGTTATGTCTCAAACAGTCTACGGTTTCATCGTTTCCTGGAAGACCAGTAGTAGTTTCCGATGCACATCTGGAGGCATTCTGTAATCTGTGGACTATCAGAGTGTTGATGAAAAACAGAAATTGCATCGGGAGTGTATACAACAGTCACAATCCGCATTTTCCTCCATGGGAGTAATGTCTGATACAGTCTACGATTTGATCGTTTCCAGGAAGACCAGTAGTAGTTTCCAATGCACATTTGGAGGCATTCTGAAATTTGTGGACTAACTGAGTTTTGATAAAACACAGAAATTGCAATGGGATTGAATACAACAGTCACCATGCGCACTTTCCTCCATGGGAGTAATGTCTCTAACAGTCTACGCGTTGATCGTTCCCTGGAAGACCAGTAGTGCTTTCCGATGCACAACTGGTGGCATTCTGTAATCTGTGGACTATCAGAGTGTTGATGAAACACAGAAATAGCATCGGGATTGAATACAACAGTCACCATGCGCACTTACCTCCATGGGAGTAATGTCTCAAACAGTCTACGCTTTGATCGTTCCCTGGAAGACCAGTAGTAGTTTCCGATGCACATCTGGTAGCATTCTGTAATCTGTATACTATCAGAGTGTTGATGAAACACAGATATTGCATCCGGATTGAATACAACAGTCACCATGCGCACTTTCCTCCATGGGAGTAATGTCTCAAACAGTCTACGTTTTGATCGTTCCCTGGAAGACCAGTAGTAGTTTCCGATGTACATCTGGAGGCATTCTGTAATCTCTGGACTATCAGTGTGTTGATGAAACACAGAAATTGCATCCGGATTGAACACAACAGTCACCATGCGCACTTTCCTCCATGGGAGTAATTCTCAAACTTTCTACGCTTTGATCGTTCCCTGGAAGATAAGTAGTAGTTTCCGATGCACATCTGGTGGCATTCTGTAATCTGTGGACTATCAGAGTGTTGATGAAACACAGAAATAGCATCGGGATTGAATACAACAGTCCCCATGCGCACTTTCCTCCATGGGAGTAATGTCTCAAACAGTCTACGCTTTGATCGTTCCCTGGAAGACCAGTAGTAGATACCGATCTACATCTGGTGGCAGTCTGTAATCTGTGGACTATCAGAGTGTTCATGAAACACAGAAATTGCATCGGGATTAAATACAACAGTCACCATGCGCACATTCCTCCATGGGAGTAATGTCTCAAACAGTCTACGCTTTGATCATTCCCTGGAAGACCAGTAGAAGTTTCCGATGCACATCTGGTGGCATTCTGTAATCTATGGGCTATCAGAGTGTTGATGAAACACAGAAATTGCATCGGGATTGAATACAACAGTCACCATCCGCACTTTCCTCCATGGGAGTAACGTCTGAAACATTCTACGCTTTGATCGTTTCCTGGACGACCAGTAGTAGTTTCCGATGCACATCTGGTGGCATTCTGTAATCTGTGGGCTATCAGAGTGTTGATGAAACACAGAAATAGCATCGGGATTGAATACAACAGTCACCATGCAGACTTTCCTCCATGGGAGTAACGTCTCAAACAGTCTACGCTTTGATCGTTCCCTGGAAGAAAAGTAGTAGTTTCCGATGGACATCTGGTGGCATTCTGTAATCTGTGGACTACCAGAGTGTTGATGAAACACAGAAATTGCATCGGGATTGAATACAACAGTCACCATGCGCACTTTCCTCCATGGGAGTAATGTCTCAAGCAGTCTACGTTTTGATTGTTCCCCTGAAGACCAGTAGTAGTTTTCGATGCACATCTGGAGGCATTCTGTAATCTGTGGACTATCAGAGTGTTGATGAAACACAGAAATTCTATCGGGATTGAATTCAACAGTCACCATGCGCACTTTCCTCCATGGGAGTAATTTTCAAACAGTCTACGCTTTGATCGTTATCTGGAAGACCAGTAGTAGTTTCCGATGCACATCTAATGGCATTCTGTAATCGGTGGACTACCAGAGTGTTGATGAAAAACAGAAATAGCATCGGGATTGAATACAACAGTCATCATGAGAACTTTCCTCCTTGGGAGTAATGTCTCAAACAGTCTACGCTTTGATCGTTCCCTGGAAGACCAGTAGTAGTTTCAGATGCACATCTGGTAGCATTCTGTAATCTGTGGACTATCAGAGTGTTGATGAAACACAGAAATTGCATCGGGATTGAATACAACAGTCACCATGCGCACTTTCCTCCATTGGAGTAATGTCTCAAACAGTCTACGCTTTGATCGTTCCCAGGAAGACCAGTAGTAGTTTCCGATGCACATCTGGTGGCAATCTGTAATCTGTAGACTATCAGAGTGTTGATGAAACACAGAAATTGCATCGGGATTGAATACAACAGGCACCATGCGCACATTCCTCCATGGGAGTAATGTCTCAAACAGTCTACGCGTTGATCGTTCCCTGGAAGACCAGTAGTGGTTTCCGATGCACTACTGGTGGCGTTCTGTAATCTGTAGACTATCAGAGTGTTGATAAAACACAGAAAATGCATCGTTATTAAATACAACAGTCACCATGTGCACTTTCCCCCACGTGAGTGATATCTCAAACAGTCTACGCTTTGATCGTTCCCTGGAATACCAGTAGTAGTTTCCGATGCACATCTGGTGGCATTCTGTACTCTGTGGACTATCAGAGAGTTGATGAAACACAGAAATAGCATCGGGATTGAATACAAGAGTCACCATGCGCACATTCCTCCATGGGAGTAATGTCTCAAACAGTCTACGCTTTGATCATTCCCTGGAAGACCAGTAGAAGTTTCCGATGCACATCTGGTGGCATTCTGTAATCTATGGACTATCAGAGTGTTGATGAAACACAGAAATTGCATCGGGATTGAATACAACAGTCACCATCCGCACTTTCCTCCTTGGGAGTAACGTCTGAAACATTCTACGCTTTGATCGTTTCCTGGACGACCAGTAGTAGTTTCCGATGCACATCTGGTGCATTCTGTAATCTGTGGACTATCAGAGTGTTGATGAAACACAGAAATAGCATCGGGATTGAATACAACAGTCACCATGCGCACTTTCCTCCATGGGAGTAACGTCTCAAACAGTCTACGCTTTGATCGTTCCCTGGAAGAAAAGTAGTAGTTTCCGATGGACATCTGGTTTCATTCTGTAATCTGTGGACTAC
Organism: Schistocerca gregaria; assembly: GCF_023897955.1. Lineage (NCBI taxonomy): Eukaryota > Metazoa > Arthropoda > Insecta > Orthoptera > Acrididae > Schistocerca > Schistocerca gregaria. The sequence goes on along the minus strand of NW_026061810.1, from coordinate 1,896,654 downwards.
CAGAGTGTTGATGAAACACAGAAATTGCATCGGGATTGAATACAACAGTCACCATGCGCACTTTCCTCCATGGGAGTAATGTCTCAAGCAGTCTACGTTTTGATTGTTCCCCTGAAGACCAGTAGTAGTTTTCGATGCACATCTGGAGGCATTCTGTAATCTGTGGACTATCAGAGTGTTGATGAAACACAGAAATTCCATCGGGATTGAATACAACAGTCACCATGCGCACTTTCCTCCATGGGAGTAATTTTCAAACAGTCTACGCTTTGATCGTTATCTGGAAGACCAGTAGTAGTTTCCGATGCACATCTAATGGCATTCTGTAATCGGTGGACTACCAGAGTGTTGATGAAAAACAGAAATAGCATCGGGATTGAATACAACAGTCATCACGAGCACTTTCCTCCTTGGGAGTAATGTCACAAACAGTCTACGCTTTGATCGTTCCCTGGAATACCAGTAGTAGTTTCCGATGCACATCTGGTGGCATTCTGTACTCTGTGGACTATCAGAGAGTTGATGAACCACAGAAATAGCATCGGGATTGAATACAAGAGTCACCATGCGCACTTTCTTCCATGTCAGTAATATCTCAAACAGTCTACGCTTTGATCCTTCCAGGAAGACCAGTAGTAGTCTCCGATACACATCTGGTGGCGTTCTGTAATCTGTGGACTACCAGAGTGTTCATGAAACACAGAAATTGCAACGGGATTGAATACAACAGTCACCATGCGCTTTTACCTCCATGGGAGTAATGTCTCAAACAGTCTACGCTTTGATCGTTCCCTGGAATAGCAGTAGTAGTTTTCGATGCACATCTGGAGGCATTCTGTAATCTGTGGACTATCAGAGAGTTGATGAACACAGAAATTGCATCGGGAATGAATACAACAGTCAACATGTGCACATTCCTCCACGGGAGTAATGTCACAAACAGTCTACGCTTTGATCGTTCCCTGGAAGACCAGTAGTAGTTTCTAATGCACATCTGGAGGTATTCTGTAATCTGTGGTCTACCCGCGTGTTGATAAAAGACAGAAATTGCATCGGGATTAAATACAACAGTCACCATGCCCACTTTCCTCCATGGGAGTAATGTCTCAAACATTCTAAGTTCTGATCGTTCCCTGGGAGACCAGTAGTAGTTTCGTTTCACATCTGGAGGCATTCTGTAATCTGTGGTTCTTCAAAGTATTGATGAAACACAGAAATTGCATCGGGATTGAATACAACAATCACCATGGGCACTTTCCTCCATGGGAGTAATGTCTCAAAGAGTGTACGCTTTGATCGTTCCTTGGAAGACCAGTAGTAATTTCCGATGCACATCTGGTGGCATTCTGTAATCTGTGGACTATCAGAGTGTTGGTGAAACACAGAAATAGCATCGGGATTGAATACAACAGTCACCATGCGCACTTACCACCATGGGAGTAATGTCTCAAACAGTCTACGCTTTGATCGTTCCCTGGAAGACCAGTAGTAGTTTCCGATGCACATCTGGTGGCATTCTGTAATCTGTGGACTATCAGAGTGTTGATGAAACACAGAAATAGCATCGGGATTGAATACAACAGTCACCATGCGCACTTTCCTCCATGGGAGTAATGTCTCAAACAGTCTACGGTTTCATCGTTTCCTGGAAGACCAGTAGTAGTTTCCGATGCACATCTGGAGGCATTCTGTAATCTGTGGACTATCAGAGTGTTGATGAAAAACAGAAATTGCATCGGGAGTGAATACAACAGTCACAATCCGCACTTTCCTCCATGGGAGTAATGTCTGATACAGTCTACGATTTGATCGTTTCCAGGAAGACCAGTAGTAGTTTCCAATGCACACCTGGAGGCATTCTGAAATTTGTGGACTAACTGAGTGTTGATAAAACACAGAAATTGCAATGGGATTAAATACAACAGTCACCATGCGCACTTTCCTCCATGGGAGTAATGTCTCAAACAGTCTACGCGTTGATCGTTCCCTGGAAGACCAGTAGTGCTTTCCGATGCACAACTGGTGGCATTCTGTAATCTGTGGACTATCAGAGTGTTGATGAAACACAGAAAATGCATCGGGATTAAATACAACAGTCACCATGTGCACTTTCCTCCACGTGAGTTATATCTCAAACAGACTACGCTTTGATCGTTCCCTGGAATACCAGTAGTAATTACCGATGCACATCTGGTGGCATTCTGTAATCTGTGGACTATCAGAGAGTTGATGAAACACAGAAATAGCATCGGGATTGAATACAAGAGTCACCATGCGCACTTTCTTCCATGTCAGTAATATCTCAAACAGTCTACGCTTTGATCCTTCCAGGAAGACCAGTAGTAGTCTCCGATACACATCTGGTGGCGTTCTGTAATCTGTGGACTACCAGAGTGTTCATGAAACACAGAAATTGCAACGGGATTGAATACAACAGTCACCATGCGCTTTTACCTCCATGGGAGTAATGTCTCAAACAGTCTACGCTTTGATCGTTCCCTGGAATACCAGTAGTAGTTTTCGATGCACATCTGGAGGCATTCTGTAATCTGTGGACTATCAGAGAGTTGATGAACACAGAAATTGCATCGGGATTGAATACAACAGTCAACATGTGCACATTCCTCCACGGGAGTAATGTCTCAAACAGTCTACGCTTTGATCGTTCCCTGGAAGACCAGTAGTAGTTTCTAATGCACATCTGGAGGTATTCTGTAATCTGTGGTCTACCCGGGTGTTGATAAAAGACAGAAATTGCATCGGGATTAAATACAACAGTCACCATGCCCACTTTCCTCCATGGGAGTAATGTCTCAAACATTCTAAGTTCTGATCGTTCCCTGGGAGACCAGTAGTAGTTTCGTTTCACATCTGGAGGCATTCTGTAATCTGTGGTTCTTCAAAGTATTGATGAAACACAGAAATTGCATCGGGATTGAATACAACAATCACCATGGGCACTTTCCTCCATGGGAGTAATGTCTCAAAGAGTGTACGCTTTGATCGTTCCTTGGAAGACCAGTAGTAATTTCCGATGCACATCTGGTGGCATTCTGTAATCTGTGGACTATCAGAGTGTTGGTGAAACACAGAAATAGCATCGGGATTGAATACAACAGTCACCATGCGCACTTACCACCATGGGAGTAATGTCTCAAACAGTCTACGCTTTGATCGTTCCCTGGAAGACCAGTAGTAGTTTCCGATGCACATCTGGTGGCATTCTGTAAACTGTGGACTATCAGAGTGTTGATGAAACACAGAAATAGCATCGGGATTGAATACAACAGTCACCATGCGCACTTTCCTCCATGGGAGTAATGTCTCAAACAGTCTACGGTTTCATCGTTTCCTGGAAGACCAGTAGTAGTTTCCGATGCACATCTGGAGGCATTCTGTAATCTGTGGACTATCAGAGTGTTGATGAAAAACAGAAATTGCATCGGGAGTGAATACAACAGTCACAATCCGCACTTTCCTCCATGGGAGTAATGTCTGATACAGTCTACGATTTGATCGTTTCCAGGAAGACCAGTAGTAGTTTCCAATGCACACCTGGAGGCATTCTGAAATTTGTGGACTAACTGAGTGTTGATAAAACACAGAAATTGCAATGGGATTAAATACAACAGTCACCATGCGCACTTTCCTCCATGGGAGTAATGTCTCAAACAGTCTACGCGTTGATCGTTCCCTGGAAGACCAGTAGTGCTTTCCGATGCACAACTGGTGGCATTCTGTAATCTGTGGACTATCAGAGTGTTGATGAAACACAGAAAATGCATCGGGATTAAATACAACAGTCACCATGTGCAGTTTCCTCCACGTGAGTTATATCTCAAACAGACTACGCTTTGATCGTTCCCTGGAATACCAGTAGTAATTACCGATGCACATCTGGTGGCATTCTGTAATCTGTGGACTATCAGAGTGTTGATGAAAAACAGAAATTGCATCGGGAGTGAATACAAGAGTCACCATGCGCACTTTCCTCCATGGGAGTAATGTCTGATACAGTCTACGATTTGATCGTTTCCAGGAAGACCAGTAGTAGTTTCCAATGCACACCTGGAGGCATTCTGAAATTTGTGGACTAACTGAGTGTTGATAAAACACAGAAATTGCAATGGGATTAAATACAACAGTCACCATGCGCACTTTCCTCCATGGGAGTAATGTCTCAAACAGTCTACGCTTTGATCCTTCCAGGAAGACCATTAGTAGTCTGCGATACACATCTGGTGGCGTTCTGTAATCTGTGGACTACCAGAGTGTTCATGAAACACAGAAATTGCAACGGGATTGAATACAACAGTCACCATGCGCACTCTCCTCCATGGGAGTAAAGTCTCAAACAGTCTACGCTTTGATCGTTCCCTGGAATACCAGTAGTAGTTTTCGATGCACATCTGGAGGCATTCTGTATACTATGGACTATCAGAGAGTTGATGAACACAGAAATTGCATCGGGATTGAATACAACAGTCAACATGTGCACATTCCTCCACGGGAGTAATGTCTCAAACAGTCTACGCTTTGATCGTTCCCTGGAAGACCAGTAGTAGTTTCTGATGCACATCTGGGGGTATTCTGTAATCTGTGGTCTACCCGGGTGTTGATAAAAGACAGAAATTGCATCGGGATTAAATACAGCAGTCACCATGCCCACTTTCCTCCATGGGAGTAATGTCTCAAAGAGTGTACGCTTTGATCGTTCCTTGGAAGACCAGTAGTAATTTCCGATGCACATCTGGTGGCATTCTGTAATCTGTGGACTATCAGAGTGTTGGTGAAACACAGAAATAGCATCGGGATTGAATACAACAGTCACCATGCGCACTTACCTCCATGGGAGTAATGTCTCAAACAGTCAACGATTTGATCGTTCCCTGGAAGACCAGTAGTAGATTCCGATGCACAATTGGTGGCATTCTGTAATCTGTGGACTATCAGAGTGTTGATGAAACACAGAAATAGCATCGGGATTGAATACAACAGTCACCATGCGCACTTTCCTCCATGGGAGTAATGTCTCAAACAGTCTACTGTTTCATCGTTTCCTGGAAGACCAGTAGTAGTTTCCGATGCACATCTGGAGGCATTCTGTAATCTGTGGACTATCAGAGTGTTGATGAAAAACAGAAATTGCATCGGGAGTGTATACAACAGTCACAATCCGCACTTTCCTCCATGGGAGTAATGTCTGATACAGTCTACGATTTGATCGTTTCCAGGAAGACCAGTAGTAGTTTCCAATGCATATCTGGATTCATTCTGAAATTTTTGGACTAACTGAGTGTTGATAAAACACAGAAATTGCAATGGGATTGAATACAACAGTCACCATGCGCACTTTCCTCCATGGGAGTAATGTCTCTAACAGTCTACGCGTTGATCGTTCCCTGGAAGACCAGTAGTGCTTTCCGATGCACAACGGGTGGCATTCTGTAATCTGTGGACTATCAGAGTGTTGATGAAACACAGAAAATGCATCGGGATTAAATACAACAGTCACCATGTGCACTTTCCTCCACGTGAGTGATATCTCAAACAGTCTACGCTTTGATCGTTCCCTGGAATACCGGTAGTAATTACCGATGCACATCTGGTGGCATTCTGTAATCTGTGGACTACCAGAGTGTTCATGAAACACAGAACTTGCAACGGGATTGAATACAACAGTCAATACTCGCACCTTCCTCAATGGGAGTAATGTCTCAAAGAGTGTACGCTTTGATCGTTCCCTGGAAGACCAGTAGTAATTTCCGATGCACATCAGGTGGCATTCTGTAATCTGTGGACTGACTGAGTGTTGATGAAACACAGAAATTTCAATGGGATTGAATACAACAGTCACCATGCGCACTTTCCTCCATGGGAGTAATGTCTCAAACAGTCTACGCTTTGATCGTTCCCTGGAAGACCATTAGTAGTTTCCGGTGCACATCTGGAAGCATTCTGTAATCTGTGGACCTTCAAAATGTTGATAAAACACAGAAATTGCATCGGGCGTGAATACAACAGTCACCATGCGCTCTTTCCTCCATGGGGGTAATGTCTCAAACAGTCTACGCTTTGATCGTTCCCTGGAAGACCAGTAGTAGTTTCCGGTGCACATCTGGAGGCATTCTGTAATCTGTGGACTAACTGAGTGTTGATGAAACACAGAAATTGCAATGGGATTGAATACAACAGTCACCATCCGCACTTTCCTCCATGGCAGTAACGTCTGAAACAGTCTACGCTTTCATCGTTCCCAGGAAGACCAGTAGTAGTTTCCGATGCACATCTGGAGGCAATCTGCAATATGTGGACTATCAGAGTGTTGATGAAAATCAGAAGTTGCATCGGGATTGAATACAACAGTCACCATGAGCACTATCCTCCATGGGAGTAATGTCTCAAACAGTATACGTTTTGATTGTTCCCTGGAAGACCAGTAGAAGTTTTCGATGCACTTCTGGAGGCATTCTGTAATCTGTGGACTATCAGAGTGTTGATGAAACTCTGAAATTGAATCGGGATTGATTACAACAGTCACCATGCGCACTTCCCTCCATGGGAGTAATGTCTCAAACAGTCTACGATTTGATCGTTCCACGGAACACCAGTAGTACTTTCCGATGCACATCTGGTGGCATTCTTTAATCTGTGGACTATCAGAGTGTTGATGAAACACAGAAATTGCATCGAGATTGAATACAACGGTTAATATTCGCACTTTCGTCCATGGGAGTAATGTCTCAAACAGTCTACGCTTTGATCGTTCCTTGGAAAACCAGTAGTAATTACGGATGCACATCTGGAGGCATTCTGTAATCTGTGGACTATCAGAGTGTTGATGAAACACAGGAATTGCATCGGGATTGAATACAACAGTCACCATGCGCATTTTCCACCGTGGGAGTAATTCTCAAACATCCTACGCTTTGATCGTTCCCTGGAAGACCAGTAGTAGTTTTCGATTCACATCTGGTGGCATTAAGTAATCTGTGGACTATCAGAGTGTTGGTGAAACACAGAAATTGCATCGGGATTGAATACAACTCTCACCATGCACACATTCCTCCATGGGAGTAATGTCTCAAACAGTCTGCGCTTTGATCGTTCCCTGGAAGACCAGTAGTAGGTTCCGATGCACATCTGGAGGCATTCTGGAATCTGTGGACTAACTGAGTGTTAATGAAACACAGAAATTGCATCGGGATTGAATACAACAGTCACCATGCGCACTTTCCTCCATGGGAGTAATATCTCAAACAGTCTACGATTTGATCGTTCCCTTGAACACCAGTAGTAGTTTCCGATGCACATCTGGTGGCATTCTTTAATCTGTGGACTATCAGAGTGTTGATGAAACACAGAAATTGCATCGGGATTGAATTCAACAGTCACCATGCGCACTTTCCTCCATGGGAGTAATGTCTCAAACAGTCTACGCTTTGATCGCTCCCTGAAAGACCAGTAGTGGTTTCCGATGCACAACTGGTTTCATTCTGTAATCTGTGGATAATCAGAGTGTTGATGAAACACAGAGAATGCATCGGGATTGAATACAACAGTCACAATGCGCACTTTCCTCGATGGGAGTGATATCTCAAACAGTGTACGCTTTGATCGTTACCTGGAATACCAGTAGTAGTTTCCGATGCACATCTGGTGGCATTCCGTAATCAGTAGACTATCAGAGTGTTGATGAAACACAGAAATAGCATCGGGATTGAATACAACAGTCACCATGCGCACTTTCCTCCATGGGAGTAATGTCTCAAACAGTCTACGCTTTGTTCGTTCCCTGGAAGACCAGTAGTAGTTTCCGATGCACATCTGGTGGCATTCTGTAATCTGTGGACTAACAGAGTGATGATGAAAGACAGAAATTGCATCGGTGATGGAATACAACGGTCAATATTCGCACTTTCCTCCATGGGAGTAATGTCTCAAACAGTCTACGCTTTGATCGTTCCCTGGAAGACCAGTAGTAATTTCCGATGCACATCTGGAGGCATTCTGTAATCTGTGGACTATCAGAGTGTTGATGAAACACAGGAATTGCATCAGGATTGAATACAACTGTCACCATGCGCACTTTCCCCCATGGGAGTAATTCTCAAACATTCTACGCTTTGATCGTTCCCTGGAAGACCAGTAGTAGTTTCCGATTCACATCTGGTGGCTTTCAGTAATCTGTGGACTATCAGAGTGTTCGAGAAACACAGAAATAGCATCGGGATTGAGTACAACAGTCACCATGCGTACATTCCTCCATGGGAGTAATGTCTCAAACAGTCTACGCTTTGATCGTTCCCTGGAAGACCAGTAGAAGTTTCCGATGCACATCTGGTGGCATTCTGTAATCTATGGACTATCAGAGTGTTGATGAAACACAGAAAGTTCCTCGGGATTGAATACAACAGTCACCATGCGCACTTTCCTCCATGGGAGTAATGTCTCAAACAGTCTACGTTTTGATTGTTCCTTGGAAGACCAGTAGTAGTTTCCGATGCACATCTGGTGGCATTCTGGAATCTGTGGACTAACTGAGTGTTAATGAAACACAGAAATTGCATCAAGATTGAATACAACAGTCACCATGCGCACTTTCCTCCATGAGTGTAATGTCTCAAACAGTCTACGATTTGATCGTTCCCTGGAACATCAGTAGTAGTTTCCGATGCACATCTGGTGGCATTCTTTAATCTGTGGACTATCAGAGTCTTGATGAAACACAGAAATTGCATCGGGATTGAATTCAACAGTCACCATGCGCACTTTCCTCCATGGGAGTAATGTCTCAAACAGTCTACGCTTTGATCGCTCCCTGAAAGACCAGTAGTGGTTTCCGATGCACAACTGGTTTCATTCTGTAATCTGTGGATCATCAGAGTGTTGATGAAACACAGAGAATGCATCGGGATTGAATACAACAGTCACCATGCGCACTTTCCTCGACGAGAGTGATATCTCAAACAGTCTACGCTTTGATCGTTCCCTGGAATACCAGTAGTAGTTTCCGATGCACATCTGGTGGCATTCCGTAATCAGTGGACTATCAGAGTGTTGAAAGACCAGTAGTGGTTTCCGATGCACAACTGGTTTCATTCTGTAATCTGTGGATCATCAGAGTGTTGATGAAACACAGAGAATGCATCGGGATTGAATACAACAGTCACCATGCGCACTTTCCTCGACGAGAGTGATATCTCAAACAGTCTACGCTTTGATCGTTCCCTGGAATACCAGTAGTAGTTTCCGATGCACATCTGGTGGCATTCCGTAATCAGTGGACTATCAGAGTGTTGATGAAACACAGAAATAGCGTCGGGATTGAATACAACAGTCACCATGCGCACTTTCCTCAATGGGAGTAATGTCTCAAACAGTCTACGCTTTGATCGTTCCCTGGCAGACCAGTAGTAGTTTCCGATGCACATCTGGTGGCGTTCTGTAATCTGTGGACTACCAGAGTGTTGATGAAACACAGAAATTGCATCGGGATTGAATACAACAGTCACCATGCGCACTTTCCTCCATGGGAGTAATGTCTCAAGCAGTCTACGTTTTGATTGTTCCCCTGAAGAAAAGTAGTAGTTTTTGATGCACATCTGGAGGCATTCTGTAATCTGTGGACTATCAGAGTGTTGATGAAACACAGAAATTCCATCGGGATTGAATACAACAGTCACCTTGCGCACTTTCCTCCATGGGAGTAATTTTCAAACAGTCTACGCTTTGATCGTTATCTGGAAGACCAGTAGTAGTTTCCGATGCACATCTAATGGCATTCTGTAATCGGTGGACTACCAGAGTGTTGATGAAAGACAGAAATAGCATCGGGATTGAATACAACAGTCATCACGAGCACTTTCCTCCTTGGGAGTAATGTCTCAAACAGTCTACGCTCTGATCGTTCCCTGGAATACCAGTGATAGTTTCCGATGCACATCTGGTGGCATTCTGTACTCTGTGGACAATCAGAGAGTTGATGAAACACAGAAATAGCATCGGGATTGAATACAAGAGTCACCATGCGCACTTTCTTCCATGTCAGTAATATCTCAAACAGTCTACGCTTTGATCCTTCCAGGAAGACCAGTAGTAGTCTCCGATACACATCTGGTGGCGTTCTGTAATCTGTGGACTACCAGAGTGTTAATGAAACACAGAAATTGCAACGGGATTGAATACAACAATCACCATGCGCACTTACCTCCATGGGAGTAATGTCTCAAACAGTCTACGCTTTGATCGTTCCCTGGAATACTAGTAGTAGTTTTCGATGCACATCTGGAGGCATTCTGTAATCTGTGGACTATCAGAGAGTTGATGAACACAGAAATTGCATCGGGATTGAATACAACAGTCAACATGTGCACATTCCTCCACGGGAGTAATGTCTCAAACAGTCTACGCTTTGATCGTTCCCTGGAAGACCAGTAGTAGTTTCTAATGCACATCTGGAGGTATTCTGTAATCTGTGGTCTACCCGGGTGTTGATAAAAGACAGAAATTGCATCGGGATTAAATACAACAGTCACCATGCCCACTTTCCTCCATGGGAGTAATGTCTCAAACATTCTAAGTTCTGATCGTTCCCTGGGAGACCAGTAGTAGTTTCGTTTCACATCTGGAGGCATTCTGTAATCTGTGGTTCTTCAAAGTATTGATGAAACACAGAAATTGCATCGGGATTGAATACAACAATCACCATGAGCACTTTCCTCCATGGGAGTAATGTCTCAAAGAGTGTACGCTTTGATCGTTCCTTGGAAGTCCAGTAGTAATTTCCGATGCACATCTGGTGGCATTCTGTAATCTGTGGACTATCAGAGTGTTGGTGAAACACAGAAATAGCATCGGGATTGAATACAACAGTCACCATGCGCACTTACCACCATGGGAGTAATGTCTCAAACAGTCTACGCTTTGATCGTTCCCTGGAAGACCAGTAGTAGTTTCCGATGCACATCTGGTGGCATTCTGTAATCTGTGGATAATCAGAGTGTTGATGAAACACAGAGAATGCATCGGGATTGAATACAACAGTCACCATGCGCACTTTCCTCGATGGGAGTGATATCTCAAACAGTGTACGCTTTGATCGTTACCTGGAATACCAGTAGTAGTTTCCGATGCACATCTGGTGGCATTCCGTAATCAGTGGACTATCAGAGTGTTGATGAAACACAGAAATAGCATCGGGATTGAATACAACAGTCACCATGCGCACTTTCCTCCATGGGAGTAATGTCTCAAACAGTCTACGCTTTGATCGTTCCCTGGAAGACCAGTAGTAGTTTCCGATGCACATCTGGTGGCATTCTGTAATCTGTGGACTAACAGAGTGATGATGAAAGACAGAAATTGCATCGGTGATGGAATACAACGGTCAATATTCGCACTTTCCTCCATGGGAGTAATGTCTCAAACAGTCTACGCTTTGATCGTTCCCTGGAAGACCAGTAGTAATTTCCGATGCACATCTGGAGGCATTCTGTAATCTGTGGACTATCAGAGTGTTGATGAAACACAGGAATTGCATCAGGATTGAATACAACTGTCACCATGCGCACTTTCCCCCATGGGAGTAATTCTCAAACATTCTACGCTTTGATCGTTCCCTGGAAGACCAGTAGTAGTTTCCGATTCACATCTGGTGGCTTTCAGTAATCTGTGGACTATCAGAGTGTTCGAGAAACACAGAAATAGCATCGGGATTGAGTACAACAGTCACCATGCGCACATTCCTCCATGGGAGTAATGTCTCAAACAGTCTACGCTTTGATCGCTCCCTGAAAGACCAGTAGTGGTTTCCGATGCACAACTGGTTTCATTCTGTAATCTGTGGATCATCAGAGTGTTGATGAAACACAGAGAATGCATCGGGATTGAATACAACAGTCACCATGCGCACTTTCCTCGACGAGAGTGATATCTCAAACAGTCTACGCTTTGATCGTTCCCTGGAATACCAGTAGTAGTTTCCGATGCACATCTGGTGGCATTCCGTAATCAGTGGACTATCAGAGTGTTGATGAAACACAGAAATAGCGTCGGGATTGAATACAACAGTCACCATGCGCACTTTCCTCCATGGGAGTAATGTCTCAAACAGTCTACGCTTTGATCGTTCCCTGGAAGACCAGTAGTAGTTTCCGATGCACATCTGGTGGCGTTCTGTAATCTGTGGACTACCAGAGTGTTGATGAAACACAGAAATTGCATCGGGATTGAATACAACAGTCACCATGCGCAATTCCTCCATGGGAGTAATGTCTCAAGCAGTCTACGTTTTGATTGTTCCCCTGAAGAAAAGTAGTAGTTTTTGATGCACATCTGGAGGCATTCTGTAATCTGTGGACTATCAGAGTGTTGATGAAACACAGAAATTCCATCGGGATTGAATACAACAGTCACCTTGCGCACTTTCCTCCATGGGAGTAATTTTCAAACAGTCTACGCTTTGATCGTTATCTGGAAGACCAGTAGTAGTTTCCGATGCACATCTAATGGCATTCTGTAATCGGTGGACTACCAGAGTGTTGATGAAAGACAGAAATAGCATCGGGATTGAATACAACAGTCATCACGAGCACTTTCCTCCTTGGGAGTAATGTCTCAAACAGTCTACGCTTTGATCGTTCCCTGGAATACCAGTGATAGTTTCCGATGCACATCTGGTGGCATTCTGTACTCTGTGGACAATCAGAGAGTTGATGAAACACAGAAATAGCATCGGGATTGAATACAAGAGTCACCATGCGCACTTTCTTCCATGTCAGTAATATCTCAAACAGTCTACGCTTTGATCCTTCCAGGAAGACCAGTAGTAGTCTCCGATACACATCTGGTGGCGTTCTGTAATCTGTGGACTACCAGAGTGTTCATGAAACACAGAAATTGCAACGGGATTGAATACAACAATCACCATGCGCACTTACCTCCATGGGAGTAATGTCTCAAACAGTCTACGCTTTGATCGTTCCCTGGAATACTAGTAGTAGTTTTCGATGCACATCTGGAGGCATTCTGTAATCTGTGGACTATCAGAGAGTTGATGAACACAGAAATTGCATCGGGATTGAATACAACAGTCAACATGTGCACATTCCTCCACGGGAGTAATGTCTCAAACAGTCTACGCTTTGATCGTTCCCTGGAAGACCAGTAGTAGTTTCTAATGCACATCTGGAGGTATTCTGTAATCTGTGGTCTACCCGGGTGTTGATAAAAGACAGAAATTGCATCGGGATTAAATACAACAGTCACCATGCCCACTTTCCTCCATTGGAGTAATGTCTCAAACATTCTAAGTTCTGATCGTTCCCTGGGAGACCAGTAGTAGTTTCGTTTCACATCTGGAGGCATTCTGTAATCTGTGGTTCTTCAAAGTATTGATGAAACACAGAAATTGCATCGGGATTGAATACAACAATCACCATGAGCACTTTCCTCCATGGGAGTAGTGTCTCAAAGAGTGTACGCTTTGATCGTTCCTTGGAAGTCCAGTAGTAATTTCCGATGCACATCTGGTGGCATTCTGTAATCTGTGGACTATCAGAGTGTTGGTGAAACACAGAAATAGCATCGGGATTGAATACAACAGTCACCATGCGCACTTACCACCATTGGAGTAATGTCTCAAACAGTCTACGCTTTGATCGTTCCCTGGAAGACCAGTAGTAGTTTCCGATGCACATCTGGTGGCATTCTGTAATCTGTGGACTATCAGAGTGTTGATGAAACACAGAAATAGCATCGGGAAAGAATACAACAGTAACCATGCGCACTTTCCTCCATGGGAGTAATGTCTCAAACAGTCTACGGTTTCATCGTTTCCTGGAAGACCAGTAGTAGTTTCCGATGCACATCTGGAGGCATTCTGTAATCTGTGGACTATCAGAGTGTTGATGAAAAACAGAAATTGCATCGGGAGTGAATACAACAGTCACAATCCGCACTTTCCTCCATGGGAGTAATGTCTGATACAGTCTACGATTTGATCGTTTCCAGGAAGACCAGTAGTAGTTTCCAATGCACATCTGGAGGCATTCTGAAATTTGTGGACTAACTGAGTGTTGATAAAACACAGAAATTGCAATGGGATTAAATACAACAGTCACCATGCGCACTTTCCTCCATGGGAGTAATGTCTCAAACAGTCTACGCGTTGATCGTTCCCTGGAAGACCAGTATTGCTTTCCGATGCACAACTGGTGGCATTCTGTAATCTGTGGACTATCAGAGTGTTGATGAAACATAGAAAATGCATCGGGATTAAATACAACGGTCACCATGTGCACTTTCCTCCACGTGAGTGATATCTCAGACAGACTACGCTTTGATCGTTCCCTGGAATACCAGTAGTAATTACCGATGCACATCTGGTGGCATTCTGTAATCTGTGGACTAACAGAGAGTTGATGAAACACAGAAATAGCATCGGGATTGAATACAACAGTCACCATGCGCACTTCCTCCATGGGAGTAATGTCTCAAGCAGTCTACGTTTTGATTGTTCCCCTGAAGAAAAGTAGTAGTTTTTGATGCACATCTGGAGGCATTCTGTAATCTGTGGACTATCAGAGTGTTGATGAAACACAGAAATTCCATCGGGATTGAATACAACAGTCACCTTGCGCACTTTCCTCCATGGGAGTAATTTTCAAACAGTCTACGCTTTGATCGTTATCTGGAAGACCAGTAGTAGTTTCCGATGCACATCTAATGGCATTCTGTAATCGGTGGACTACCAGAGTGTTGATGAAAGACAGAAATAGCATCGGGATTGAATACAACAGTCATCACGAGCACTTTCCTCCTTGGGAGTAATGTCTCAAACAGTCTACGCTTTGATCGTTCCCTGGAATACCAGTGATAGTTTCCGATGCACATCTGGAGGCATTCTGTAATCTGTGGACTATCAGAGAGTTGATGAACACAGAAATTGCATCGGGATTGAATACAACAGTCAACATGTGCACATTCCTCCACGGGAGTAATGTCTCAAACAGTCTACGCTTTGATCGTTCCCTGGAAGACCAGTAGTAGTTTCTAATGCACATCTGGAGGTATTCTGTAATCTGTGGTCTACCCGGGTGTTGATAAAAGACAGAAATTGCATCGGGATTAAATACAACAGTCACCATGCCCACTTTCCTCCATGGGAGTAATGTCTCAAACATTCTAAGTTCTGATCGTTCCCTGGGAGACCAGTAGTAGTTTCGTTTCACATCTGGAGGCATTCTGTAATCTGTGGTTCTTCAAAGTATTGATGAAACACAGAAATTGCATCGGGATTGAATACAACAATCACCATGAGCACTTTCCTCCATGGGAGTAATGTCTCAAAGAGTGTACGCTTTGATCGTTCCTTGGAAGTCCAGTAGTAATTTCCGATGCACATCTGGTGGCATTCTGTAATCTGTGGACTATCAGAGTGTTGGTGAAACACAGAAATAGCATCGGGATTGAATACAACAGTCACCATGCGCACTTACCACCATGGGAGTAATGTCTCAAACAGTCTACGCTTTGATCGTTCCCTGGAAGACCAGTAGTAGTTTCCGATGCACATCTGGTGGCATTCTGTAATCTGTGGACTATCAGAGTGTTGATGAAACACAGAAATAGCATCGGGAAAGAATACAACAGTAACCATGCGCACTTTCCTCCATGGGAGTAATGTCTCAAACAGTCTACGGTTTCATCGTTTCCTGGAAGACCAGTAGTAGTTTCCGATGCACATCTGGAGGCATTCTGTAATCTGTGGACTATCAGAGTGTTGATGAAAAACAGAAATTGCATCGGGAGTGAATACAACAGTCACAATCCGCACTTTCCTCCATGGGAGTAATGTCTGATACAGTCTACGATTTGATCGTTTCCAGGAAGACCAGTAGTAGTTTCCAATGCACATCTGGAGGCATTCTGAAATTTGTGGACTAACTGAGTGTTGATAAAACACAGAAATTGCAATGGGATTAAATACAACAGTCACCATGCGCACTTTCCTCCATGGGAGTAATGTCTCAAACAGTCTACGCGTTGATCGTTCCCTGGAAGACCAGTATTGCTTTCCGATGCACAACTGGTGGCATTCTGTAATCTGTGGACTATCAGAGTGTTGATGAAACATAGAAAATGCATCGGGATTAAATACAACAGTCACCATGTGCACTTTCCTCCACGTGAGTGATATCTCAGACAGACTACGCTTTGATCGTTCCCTGGAATACCAGTAGTAATTACCGATGCACATCTGGTGGCATTCTGTAATCTGTGGACTATCAGAGAGTTGATGAAACACAGAAATAGCATCGGGATTGAATACAAGAGTCACCATGAGCACTGTCTTCCATGTCAGTTATATCTCAAACAGTCTACGCTTTGATCCTTCCAGGAAGACCAGTAGTAGTCTCCGATACACATCTGGTGGCGTTCTGTAATCTGTGGACTACCAGAGTGTTCATGAAACACAGAAATTGCAACGGGATTCAATACAACAGTCACCATGCGCACTTACCTCCATGGGAGTAAAGTCTCAAACAGTCTACGCTTTGATCATTCCCTGGAATACCAGTAGTAGTTTTCGATGCACATCTGGAGGCATTCTGTAATCTGTGGACTATCAGAGAGTTGATGAACACAGAAATTGCATCGGGATTGAATACAACAGTCAACATGTGCACATTCCTCCACGGGAGTAATATCTCAAACAGTCTACGCCTTGATCGCTCCCTGGAAGACCAGTAGTAGTTTCTGATGCACATCTGGAGGTATTCTGTAATCTGTGGTCTACCCGGGTGTTGATAAAAGACAGAAATTGCATCGGGATTAAATACAACAGTCACCATGCCCACTTTCCTCCATGGGAGTAATGTCTCAAAGAGTGTACGCTTTGATCGTTCCTTGGAAGACCAGTAGTAATTTCCGATGCACATCTGGTGGCATTCTGTAATCTGTGGACTATCAGAGTGTTGGTGAAGCACAGAAATTGCATCGGGATTGAATACAACAGTCACCATGCGCACTTACCTCCATGGGAGTAATGTCTCAAACAGTCAACGATTTGATCGTTCCCTGGAAGACCAGTAGTAGTTTCCGATGCACATCTGGTGGCAATCTGTAATCTGTGGACTATCAGAGTGTTGATGAAACACAGAAATAGCATCGGGATTGAATACAACAGTCAACATGCGCACTTTCCTCCATGGGAGTAATGTCTCAAACAGTCTACGGTTTCATCGTTTCCTGGAAGACCAGTAGTAGTTTCCGATGCACATCTGGAGGCATTCTGTAATCTGTGGACTATCAGAGTGTTGATGAAAAACAGAAATTGCATCGGGAGTGAATACAACAGTCACAATCCGCACTTTCCTCAATGGGAGTAATGTCTGATACAGTCTACGATTTGATCGTTTCCAGGAAGACCAGTAGTAGTTTCCAATGCACATCTGGAGGCATTCTGAAATTTGTGGACTAACTGAGTGTTGATAAAACACAGAAATTGCAATGGGATTAAATACAACTGTCACCATGCGCACTTTCCTCCATGGGAGTAATGTCTCTAACAGTCTACGCGTTGATCGTTCCCTGGATGACCAGTAGTGCTTTCCGATGCACAACTGGTGGCATTCTGTAATCTGTGGACTATCAGAGTGTTGATGAAACACAGAAAATGCATCGGGATTAAATACAACAGGCACCATGTGCACTTTCCTCCACGTGAGTGATATCTCAAACAGTCTACGCTTTGATCGTTCCCTGGAATACCGGTAGTAATTACCGATGCACATCTGGTGGCATTCAGTAATCTGTGGACTATCAGAGAGTTGATGAAACACAGAAATAGCATCGGGATTGAATACAAGAGTCACCATGCGCACTTTCTTCCATGGGAGTAATGTCTCAAACAGTCTACGCTTTGATCCTTCCTGGAAGACCAGTAGTAGTCTCCGATAAACATCTGGTGGCGTTCTGTAACCTGTGGACTACCAGAGTGTTCATGAAACACAGAAATTGCAACGGGATTGAATACAACAGTCAATACTCGCATCTTCCTCCACGTGAGTGATATCTCAAACAGTCTACGCTTTGATCGTTCCCTGGAATACCGGTAGTAATTACCGATGCACATCTGGTGGCATTCTGTAATCTGTGGACTATCAGAGAGTTGATGAAACACAGAAATAGCATCGGGATTGAATACAAGAGTCACCTTGCGCACTTTCCTCCATGGGAGTAATGTCTCAAACAGTCTACGCTTTGATCGTTCCCTGGAAGACCATTAGTAGTTTCCGGTGCACATCTGGAAGCATTCTGTAATCTGTGGACCTTCAAAATGTTGATAAAACACAGAAATTGCATCGGGAGTGATTACAACAGTCACCATGCGCACTTTCCTCCATGGGGGTAATGTCTCAAACAGTCTACGCTTTGATCGTTCCCTGGAAGACCAGTAGTAGTTTCCGGTGCACATCTCTAGGCATTCTGGAATCTGTGGACTATCTGAGTGTTGATGAAACACAGAAATAGCATCGGGATTGAATACAACAGTCACCATGCGCACTTTCCTCCATGGGAGTAATGTCTCAAACAGTCTACGCTTTGATCGTTCCCAGGAAGACCAGTAGTAGTTTCCGATGCACATCTGGACTCATTCTGTAATCTGTGGACTAACTGAGTGTTGATGAAACACAGAAATTGCAATGGGATTGAATGCAAAAGTCACCATGCGCACATTCCTCCATGGGAGTAATGTCTCAAACAGTCTACGCTTTGATCGTCCCCTGGAAGACCAGTAGTAGTTTCCGATGCACATCTGGTGGCATTCTGTCATCTGTGGACTATCGTAGTGTTGATGAAACACTGAAATTGAATCGGGATTGAATACAACAGTCACCATCCGCACTTTCCTCCATGGGAGTAATGTCTGAAACAGTCTACGCTTTGATCGTTCCCTGGAAGACCATTAGTAGTTTCCGGTGCACATCTGGAAGCATTCTGTAATCTGTGGACCTTCAAAATGTTGATGAAACACAGAAATTGCATCGGGAGTGAATACAACAGTCACCATCCGCACTTTCCTCCATGGCAGTAACGTCTGAAACAGTCTACGCTTTGATCGTTCCCAGGAAGACCAGTAGTAGTTTCCGATGCACATCTGGAGGCAATCTGCAATATGTGGACTATCTGAGTGTTGATGAAAATCAGAAGTTGCATCGGGATTGAATACAACAGTCACCATGCGCACTTTCCTCCATGGGAGTAATGTCTCAAACAGTATACGTTTTGATTGTTCCCTGGAAGACCAGTAGAAGTTTTCGATGCACATCTGGAGGCATTCTGTAATCTGTGGACTATCAGAGTGTTGATGAAACTCTGAAATTGAATCGGGATTGAATACAACAGTCACCATGCGCACTTCCCTCCATGGGAGTAATGTCTCAAACAGTCTACGATTTGATCGTTCCACGGAACACCAGTAGTACTTTCCGATGCACATCTGGTGGCATTCTTTAATCTGTGGACTATCAGAGTGTTGATGAAACACAGAAATTGCATCAAGATTGAATACAACGGTTAATATTCGCACTTTCGTCCATGGGAGTAATGTCTCAAACAGTCTACGCTTTGATCGTTCCTTGGAAATCCAGTAGTAATTTCCGATGCACATCTGGAGGCATTCTGTAATCTGTGGACTATCAGAGTGTTGATGAAACACAGGAATTGCATCGGGATTGAATACAACAGTCACCATGCGCATTTTCCACCGTGGGAGTAATTCTCAAACATCCTACGCTTTGATCGTTCCCTGGAAGACCTGTAGTAGTTTTCGATTCACATCTGGTGGCATTAAGTATTCTGTGGACTATCAGAGTGTTGGTGAAACACAGAAATTGCATCGGGATTGAATACAACTCTCACCATGCACACATTCCTCCATGGGAGTAATGTCTCAAACAGTCTGCGCTTTGATCGTTCCCTGGAAGACCAGTAGTAGTTGCCGATGCACATCTGGTGGCATTCTGGAATCTGTGGACTAACTGAGTGTTAATGAAACACAGAAATTGCATCGGGATTGAATACAACAGTCACCATGCGCACTTTCTTCCATGGGAGTAATGTCTCAAACAGTCTACGATTTGATCGTTCCCTGGAACACCAGTAGTAGTTTCCGATGCACATCTGGTGGCATTCTTTAATCTGTGGACTATCAGAGTGTTGATGAAACACAGAAATTGCATCCGGATTGAATTCAACAGTCACAATGCGCACTTTCCTCCATGGGAGTAATGTCTCAAACAGTCTACGCTTTGATCGCTCCTTGAAAGACCAGTAGTGGTTTCCGATGCACAACTGGTTTCATTCTGTAATCTGTGGATCATCAGAGTGTGGATGAAACACAGAGAAAGCATCGGGATTGAATACAACAGTCACCATGCGCACTTTCCTCGACGGGAGTGATATCTCAAACAGTCTACGCTTTGATCGTTCCCTGTAATACCAGTAGTAGTTTCCGATGCACATCTGGTGGCATTCCGTAATCAGTGGACTATCAGAGTGTTGATGAAACACAGAAATAGCATCGGGATTGAATACAACAGTCACCATGCGCACTTTCCTTCATGGGAGTAATGTCTCAAACAGTCTACGCTTTGATCGTTCCCTGGAAGACCAGTAGTAATTTCCGATGCACATCTGGAGGCATTCTGTAATCTGTGGACTATCAGAGTGTTGATGAAACACAGGAATTGCATCAGGATTGAATACAACAGTCACCATGCGAACTTTCCCCCATGGGAGTAATTCTCAAACATTCTACGCTTTGATCGTTCCCTGGAAGACCAGTAGTAGTTTCCGATTCACATCTGGTGGCATTCAGTAATCTGTGGACTATCAGAGTGTTCGAGAAACACAGAAATGGCATCGGGATTGAATACAACAGTCACCATGCGCACATTCCTCCATGGGAGTAATGTCTCAAACAGTCTACGCTTTGATCGTTCCCTGGAAGACCAGTAGAAGTTTCCGATGCACATCTGGTGGCATTCTGTAATCTATGGACTATCAGATTGTTGATGAAACACAGAAAGTTCATCGGGATTGAATACAACAGTCACCATGCGCACTTTCCTCCATGGGAGTAATGTCTCAAACAGTCTACGTTTTGGTTGTTCCTTGGAAGACCAGTAGTAGTTTCCGATGCACATCTGGTGGCATTCTGGAATCTGTGGACTAACTGAGTGTTAATGAAACACTAAAATTGCATCGGGATTGAATACAACAGTCACCATGCGCACTTTCCTCCATGGGAGTAATGTCTCAAACAGTCTACGCTTTGATCGCTAACTGAAAGACCAGTAGTGGTTTCCGATGCACAACTGGTTTCAATCTGTAATCTGTGGATAATCAGAGTGTTGATGAAACACAGAGAATGCATCGGGATTGAATACAACAGTCACCATGCGCACTTTCCTCGACGGGAGTGATATCTAAAAACAGTCTACGCTTTGATCGTTGCCTGGAATACCAGTAGTAGTTTCCGATGCACATCTGGTGGCATTCCGTAATCAGTGGACTATCAGAGTGTTGATGAAACACAGAAATAGCATCGGGATTGAATACAACAGTCACCATGCGCACTTTCCTCCATGGGAGTAATGTCTCAAACAGTCTACGCTTTGATCGTTCCCTGGAAGACCAGTAGTAGTTTCCGATGCACATCTGGTGGCATTCTGTAATCTGTGGACTAACAGAGTGTTGATGAAAGACAGAAATTGCATCGGGATGGAATACAACGGTCAATATTCGCACTTTCCTCCATGGGAGTAATGTCTCAAACAGTCTACGCTTTGATCGTTCCCTGGAAGACCAGTAGTAATTTCCGATGCACATCTGGAGGCATTCTGTAATCTGTGGACTATCAGAGTGTTGATGAAACACAGAAAGTTCATCGGGATTGAATACAACAGTCACCATGCGCACTTTCCACCATGGGAGTAATGTCTCAAACAGTCTACGTTTTGATTGTTCCTTGGAAGACCAGTAGTAGTTTTCAATGCAAGAAATGGAGGCATTCTGTAACCTGCGGACTATCAGAGTGTTCATGAAACACAGGAATTGCATCAGGATTGAATACAACAGTCACCATGCGAACTTTCCCCCATGGGAGTAATTCTCAAACATTCTACGCTTTGATCGTTCCCTGGAAGACCAGTAGTAGTTTCCGATTCACATCTGGTGGCATTCAGTAATCTGTGGACTATCAGAGTGTTCGAGAAACACAGAAATGGCATCGGGATTGAATACAACAGTCACCATGCGCACATTCCTCCATGGGAGTAATGTCTCAAACAGTCTACGCTTTGATCGTTCCCTGGAAGACCAGTAGTAATTTCCGATGCACATCTGGAGGCATTCTGTAATCTATGGACTATCAGAGTGTTGATGAAACACAGAAAGTTCATCGGGATTGAATACAACAGTCACCATGCGCACTTTCCCCCATGGGAGTAATTCTCAAACATTCTACGCTTTGATCGTTCCCTGGAAGACCAGTAGTAGATGCCGATTCACATCTGGTGGCATTCAGTAATCTGTGGACTATCAGAGTGTTCGAGAAACACAGAAATAGCATCGGGATTGAATACAACAGTCACAATGCGCACATTCCTCCATGGGAGTAATTCTCAAACAGTCTACGCTTTGATCGTTCCCTGGAAGACCAGTAGTAGTTTCCGATGCACATCTGGTGGAATTCTGTAATCTGTGGACTGTCAGAGTGTTGATGAAACACAGAAGTAGCATCGGGATTGAATACAACAGTCATCATGAGCACTTTCCTCCTTGGGGGTAATGTCTCAAACAGTCTACGCTTTGATCGTTCACTGGAAGACCAGTAGTAGTTTTCGATGCACATCTGGTGGCATTCTGTAATCTGTGGACTATCAGAGTGTTGATGAAACACAGAAATTGCAACGGGATTGGATACAACAGTCACCATGCGAACTTCCCTCCATGGGAGTAATGTCTCAAACAGTCTACGATTTGATCGTTCCCTGGAACACAAGTAGTAGTTTCCGATGCACATGTGGTGGCATTCTGTAATCTGTGGACTATCAGAGAGTTGATGAAACACAGAAATAGCATCGGGATTGAATACAACAGTCACAATGCGCAAATTCCTCCATGTGAGTAATGTCTGAAACAGTCTACGCTTTGATCGTTCCCTGAAAGACCAGTAGTGGTTTCCGATGCACAACTGGTGGCATTCTGTAATCTGTGGACTATCAGGGTGTTGATTAAACACAGAGAGTGCATCGGGATTGAATACAACAGTCACCATGCGCACTTTCCTCCACGTGAGTGACATCTCAAACAGTCTACGCTTTGATCGTTCCCTGGAATACCAGTAGTAGTTTCCGATGCACTTCTGGTGGCATTGTGTAATCTGTGGACTATCAGAGTGTTGATGAAACACAGAAATAGCATCGGGATTGAATACAAAAGTCTCCATGCGCACTTTCCTACATGGGAGTAATGTCTCAAACAGTCTACGCTTTGATCGTTACCTGGAAGACCAGTAGTAGTCTCCGATGCACATCTGGTGGCATTCTGTAATCTGTGGACTAACAGAGTGGTGATGAAACACAGAAATTGCATCGGGATTGAATACAACAGTCAATATTCGCACATTCCTCCATGGGAGTAATGTCTCAAACAGTCTACGCTATGATCGTTCCCTGGAAGACCAGTAGTAGTTTCCGATGCACATCTGGAGGCATTCTGTAATCTGCGGACTATCAGAGTGTTGATGAAACACAGAAATTGCATCGGGATTGAATACAACAGTCACCATGCGCACTTTCCTCCATGGGAGTAATTCTCAAACATTCGACGCTTTGATCGTTCCCTGGAAGACCAGTAGTAGTTTCCGATGCACATCTGGTGTCATTCAGTAATCTGTGGACTATCAGAGTGTTGGTGAAACACAGAAATAGCATCGGGATTGATTACAACAGTCACCATGCGCACTTTCCTCCATGGGAGTAATGTCTCAAACAGTCTACGCTTTGATCGTTCCCTGAATGACCAGTAGTGGTTTAAGATGCACAACTGGTGTCATTCTGTAATCTGTGGACTATCAGAGTGTTGATGAAACACAGAGAATGCATCGGGATTAAATACAACAGTCACCATGCGCACTTTCATCCGCGGGAGTGATATCTCAAACAGTCTACGCTTGGATCGTTCCCTGGAATACCAGTAGTAGTTTCCGATGCACATCTCGTTTCATTCTGTAATCTGTGGACTATCAGTGTGTTGATGAAACACAGAAATAGCATCGGGATTGAATACAACAGTCACCATGCGCACTTTCCTCCATGGGAGTAATGTCTCAAACAGGCCACGATTTGATTGTTCCCTGGAAGACCAGTAGTCGTTTCCGATGCACATCTGGAGGCATTCTGTAATCTCAGGACTATCAGAGTGTTGATGAATCATAGAAATGGCATCGGGATTGTATACAACAGTCACCATGCGCACTTTCCTCCATGGGAGTAATTCTCAAACATTCTACGCTTTGATCGTTCCCTGGAAGACCAGTAGTAGTTTCCGATGCACATCTGGGGGCATTCAGTAATCTGTGGACTATCAGAGTGTTGGTGAAATACAGATATAGCATCGGGATTGAATACAACAAACACCATGCGCACTTTCCTCCATGGGAGTAATGTCTCAAACAGTCTACGCTTTGTTCGTTCCCTGGAAGACCATTAGCAGTTTCCGGTGCACATCTGGAAGCATTCTGTAATCTGTGGACCTTTAAAATGTTGATAAAACACAGAAATTGCGTCGGGAGTGAATACAACAGTCACCATCCGCACTTTGCTCCATGGGAGTAACGTCTGAAACAGTCTACGCTTTGATCGTTCCCAGGAAGACCAGTAGTAGTTTCCGATGCACATCTGGAGGCAATCTGTAATATGTGGTCTATCAGAGTGTTGATGAAAATCAGAAATTGCATCGGGATTGAATACAGCAGTCACCATGCGCACTTTCCTCAATGGGAGTAATGTCTCAAACAGTATACGTTTTGATTGTTCCCTGGAAGACCAGTAGTAGTTTTCGATGCATTTCTGGAGGCATTCTGTAATCTGTGGACTATCAGAGTGTTGATGAAACACAGAAATTGCATCGGGATTGAATTCAACAGTCACCATGCGCACTTTCCTCCATGGGAGTAATTCTCAAACATTCTACGCTTTGATCTTTCCCTGGAAGACCAGTAGTAGTTTCTGATGCACATCTGGTGGCATTCAGTAATCTGTGGACTATCAGAGTGTTGGTGAAACACGGAAATAGCATCGGGATGGAATACAACAGTCACCATGCGCACTTTCCTCCATGGGAGTAATGTCTCAAACAGTCTACGCTTTGATCGTTCCCTGGAATACCAGTAGTAGTTTCCGATGCACATCTGGTGGCATTCTGTAATCTGTTGACTATCAGAGTGTTGATGAAACACAGAAATTGCATCGGGATTGAATACAACAGTCACCATGCGCACATTCCTCCATGGGAGTAATGTCTCAAATAGTCTACGCTTTGATCGTTCCCTGGAAGACCAGTAGAAGTTTCCGATGCACATCTGGTAGCATTCTGTAATCTATGGACTATCAGAGTGTTGATGAAACACAGAAATTGCATCGTGATTGAATACAACAGTCACCATGCCCACTTTCCTCCATGGGAGTATTGTCTCAAACAGTCTACATTTTGATTGTTCCCTGGAAGACCAGTAGTAGTTTTCGATGCACAAATGGAGGCATTCTGTAATCTGTGGACTATCAGAGTGTTGATGAAACACAGAAATTCCATCGGGATTGAATACAACAGTCACCATGCGCACTTTCCTCCATGGGAGTAATTCTCAAACAGTCTACGCTTTGATCGTTCCCTGGAAGACCAGTAGTAGTTTCCGATGACCATCTGGTGGCATTTTGTAATCTGTGGACTATCAGAGTGTTGATGAAACACAGAAATTGCATCGGGATTGAATACAACAGTCACCATCCGCACTTTCCTCCATGGGAGTAACGTCTGAAACATTCTACGCTTTGACCGTTTCCTGGAAGACCAGTAGTAGTTTCCGATGCACATCTGGTGGCATTCTGTAATCTTTGGACTATCAGAGTGTTGATGAAACACAGATATTGCATCGTGATTGAATACAACGGTCACCATGCGCAATTCCCTCCATGGTGAGTAATGTCTCAAACAGTCTACGATTTGATCGGTCCCTGGAACACCAGTTTCCGCTGCACATCTGGTGGCATTCTGCAATCTGTGGACTATCAGAGTGTTGATGAAACACAGAGAATGCATCGGGATTGAATACAACAGTCAACATGCGCACTTTCCTCCACGGGAGTGATATCTCAAACAGTCAACGCTTTGATCGTTCCCTGGAATACCAGTTGTAGTTTCCGATGCACATTTGGTGGCATTCTGTAATCTGTGGACTATCAGAGTGTTCATGAAACACAAAAATAGCATCGGGATTGAATACAACAGTCACCATGCGCACTTTCCTCCATGGGAGTAATGTCTCGAACAGTCTACGGTTTCATCGTTTCCTGGAAACCAGTAGTAGATTCCGATGCACATCTGGAGGCATTCTGTTTTCTTTGGACCTTCAAAGTGTTGATGAAACACAGAAATTGCATCGGGATTCAATACAACAGTCACCATGCGCAATTTCCTCCATGGGAGTAATGTCTGATACAATCTACGCTTTGATCGTTCCTTGCAAGACCAGTAGTAGTTTCCGATGCAAATCAGGTGGAATTCTGTAATCTGTGGACCTTCAAAGTTTTGATGAAGCACAGGAATTGCAGCGGGATTGAATACAACTGTCACCATGCGCACTTTCGTCCATGGGAGTAATGTAACAAACAGTCTAGGGTTTGATCGTTCCCTGGAAGACCAGTAGTAGTTTCCGATGCACATCTGGAGGCATTCTGTAATCTGTGGACTATCAGAGTGTTGATGAAAAACAGAAATTGCATCGGGAGTGAATACAACAGTCACCATGCGCACTTTCCTCCATGGGAGTAATGTTTCAAACAGTCTACGTTTTGATCGTTCCCTGGAAGACCAGTAGTAGTTTCCGATGCACATCAGGAGGCATTCTGTAATCTGTGGACTATCAGAGTGTTGGTGAAACACAAAAATAGCATCGGGAATCAATACAACAGTCACCATGCCCACTTTCCTCCATGGGAGTATGTCTCAAACAGTCCACGATTTAATCGTTCGATGGAAGACCAGTAGTAGTTTCCGATGCACATCTGGAGGCATTCTATAACCTGTGGACTATCTGAGTGTTGATGAAACACAGAAATTGCATCGGGATTTAATACAACAGTCACCATGCGCACTTTTCTCCAAGGGGGTAATGTCTCCAACAGTCTACGCTTTGATCGTTCCCTGGAAGACCAGTAGAAGTTTCCGAAGCACATCTTGTGGCATTCTGTAATCTATGGACTATCAGAGTGTTGATGAAACACAGAAATAGCATCAGGATTGAATACAACATTCACCATTCGCACTTTCCTCCATGGGAGTACTGTCTCAAATAGTCTACGCTTTGATCGTTCCCTGGAAGACCAGTAGTAGTTTCCGATGCACATCTGGTGGCATTCTGTAATCTGTGGACTAACAGAGTGTTGATGAGACACATAAATTGCATCGGGATTGAATACAACAGTCAATATTCGCACTTTCCACCATTGGAGTAATGTCTCAAACAGTCTACGCTTTGATCGTTACCTGGAAGACCAGTAGTAATTTCCGATGCACATCTCGACGCATTCGGTAATCTGTGGACTATCTGAGTGTTAATGAAACACAGAAATTGCATCGGGATTGAATACAACAGTCACCATGCGCACTTTCCTCCATGGGAGTAATGTCTCAAACAGTCTACGCTTTGATCGTTCCCTGGAAGACCAGTAGTAGTTTCCGATGCAAATCTGGAGGCATTCTGTAATCTGTGGACTATCAGAGTGTTGATGAAACACAGAAATAGCATCGCGATTGAATACAACAGTCACTATGCGCACTTTCCTCCACTGTAGTAATGTCTCAATCAGTCCACGATTTCATCGGTCGATGGAAGACCAGTAGTAGTTTCCGATGCACATCTGGAGGCAATCTGTAATCTGAGGACTATCAGAGTGTTGATGAAACACAGTAATTGTGTCGGGATTGAATACAACACTCACCATGCGCACTTTCCTCCTTGGGAGTAATGTCTCAAACTTTCTACGCTTTGATCGTTCCCTGTTAGACCAGTACTAGTTCCCGATGCACATCTGGAGGCATTCTGTAATCTGTGGACTATCAGACTGTTGATGAAACACAGAAATTGAATCGGGATTGAATACAACAGTCACCATCCGCACTTTCCTCCATTGGAGTAACGTCTGAAACATTCTACGCTTTGATTGTTTCCTGGAAGACCAGTAGTAGTTTCCGATGCACATCTGGTGGCATTCTGTAATCTGTGGACTGTCAGAGTGTTGATGAAACACAGAAATGGCATCGGGTTTGAATACAACAGTCACCATGCACACTTTCCTCCATGGGAGTAATGTCTCAAACAGTCTACGTGTTGATCGTTCCCTGAAAGACCAGTAGAAGTTTCCGATGCACATCTGGTGGCATTCAGTAATCTATGGACTATCAGAGTCTTGATGGAACACAGAAATTGCATCGGGATTGATAACAACAGTCACCATGCGCACTTTCCTCCACGGGAGTAATGTCTCAAACAGTCCACGATTTTATCGTTCGATGGAAGACCAGTAGTACTTTCCGATGAACATCTGGAGGCATTCTGTAAACTGTGGACTATCAGAGTGTTGATCAAACATAGAAATTGCATCGGGATGGAATACAACAGTCACCATCCGCTTTTTTCTGCATGTTAGTAATATCTGAAACAGTCTACGCTTTGATCGTTCCATGGAATACCAGTAGTAGTTTCCGATGCACATCTGGAGGCATTCTGTAATCTGTGGACCTTCAAAGTGTTGATGAAACACAGAAATTGCATCGGGAGTGAATACAACAGTCACAATCCGCACTTTCCTCCATGGGAGTAATGTCTGATACACTCTACGCTTTGATCGTTCCCAGGAGGACCAGTAGTAGTTTCCCATGCACATATGGAGGCATTCTGATATCTGTGGACTATCTGAATGTTGATGAAACACAGAAATTGCATCGGGATTGAATACAACAGTCACCATGCGCACTTTCCTCCATGGGAGTAATGTCTCAAACAGTCTACGCTCTGATCGTTCCCTGGATGACCAGTAGGAGTTTCCGATGCACAACTGGTTTCATTCTGTAATCTGTGGATCATCAGAGTGTTGATGAAACACAGAGAAAGCACCGGGATTGAATACAACAGTCACCATGCGCACTTTCCTCGACGGGAGTGATATCTCAAACAGTCTACGCTTTGATCGTTCCCTGGAATACCAGTAGTAGTTTCCGATGCACATCTGGTGGCATTCCGTAATCAGTGGACTATCAGAGTGTTGATGAAACACAGAAATAGCATCGGGATTGAATACAACAGTCACCATGCGCACTTTCCTTCATGGGAGTAATGTCTCAAACAGTCTACGCTTTGATCGTTCCCTGGAAGACCAGTAGTAGTTTCCGATGCACATCTGGTGGCATTCTGTAATCTGTGGTCTATCAGAGTGTTGATGAAACACAGGAATTGCATCAGGATTGAATACAACAGTCACCATGCGAACTTTCCCCCATGGGAGTAATTCTCAAACATTCTACGCTTTGATCGTTCCCTGGAAGACCAGTAGTAGTTTCCGATTCACATCTGGTGGCATTCAGTAATCTATGGACTATCAGAGTGTTCGAGAAACACAGAAATGGCATCGGGATTGAATACAACAGTCACCATGCGCACATTCCTCCATGGGAGTAATGTCTCAAACAGTCTACGCTTTGATCGTTCCCTGGAAGACCAGTAGAAGTTTCCGATGCACATCTGGTGGCATTCTGTAATCTATGGACTATCAGAGTGTTGATGAAACACAGAAAGTTCATCGGGATTGAATACAACAGTCACCATGCGCACTTTCCTCCATGGGAGTAATGTCTCAAACAGTCTACGCTTTGATTATTCCTTGGAAGACCAGTAGTAGTTTCCGATGCACATCTGGTGGCATTCTGGAATCTGTGGACTAACTGAGTGTTAATGAAACACTGAAATTGCATCGGGATTGAATACAACAGTCACCATGCGCACTTTCTTCCATGGGAGTAATGTCTCAAACAGTCTACGCTTTGATCGCTAACTGAAAGACCAGTAGTGGTTTCCGATGCACAACTGGTTTCATTCTGTAATCTGTGGATAATCAGAGTGTTGATGAAACACAGAGAATGCATCGGGATTGAATACAACAGTCACCATGCGCACTTTCCTCGACGGGAGTGATATCTCAAACAGTCTACGCTTTGATCGTTGCCTGGAATACCAGTAGTAGTTTCCGATGCACATCTGGTGGCATTCCGTAATCAGTGGACTATCAGAAAGTTGATGAAACACAGAAATAGCATCGGGACTGAATACAACAGTCACCATGCGCACTTTCCTCCATGGGAGTAATGTCTCAAACAGTCTACGCTTTGATCGTTCCCTGGAAGACCAGTAGTAGTTTCCGATGCACATCTGGTGGCATTCTGTAATCTGTGGACTAACAGAGTGTTGATGAAAGACAGAAATTGCATCGGGATGGAATACAACGGTCAATATTCGCACTTTCCTCCATGGGAGTAATGTCTCAAACAGTCTACGCTTTGATCGTTCCCTGGAAGACCAGTAGTAATTTCCGATGCACATCTGGAGGCATTCTGTAATCTGTGGACTATCAGAGTGTTGATGAAACACAGAAAGTTCATCGGGATTGAATACAACAGTCACCATGCGCACTTTCCACCACGGGAGTAATGTCTCAAACAGTCTACGTTTTGATTGTTCCTTGGAAGACCAGTAGTAGTTTTCAATGCACAAATGGAGGCATTCTGTAACCTGCGGACTATCAGAGTGTTGATGAAACACAGGAATTGCATCAGGATTGAATACAACAGTCACCATGCGAACTTTCCCCCATGGGAGTAATTCTCAAACATTCTACGCTTTGATCGTTCCCTGGAAGACCAGTAGTAGTTTCCGATTCACATCTGGTGGCATTCAGTAATCTGTGGACTATCAGAGTGTTCGAGAAACACAGAAATGGCATCGGGATTGAATACAACAGTCACCATGCGCACATTCCTCCATGGGAGTAATGTCTCAAACAGTCTACGCTTTGATCGTTCCCTGGAAGACCAGTAGTAATTTCCGATGCACATCTGGAGGCATTCTGTAATCTATGGACTATCAGAGTGTTGATGAAACACAGAAAGTTCATCGGGATTGAATACAACAGTCACCATGCGCACTTTCCCCCATGGGAGTAATTCTCAAACATTCTACGGTTTGATCGTTCCCTGGAAGACCAGTAGTAGTTTCCGATTCACATCTGGTGGCATTCAGTAATCTGTGGACTATCAGAGTGTTCGAGAAACACAGAAATAGCATCGGGATTGAATACAACAGTCACAATGCGCACATTCCTCAATGGGAGTAATTCTCAAACAGTCTACGCTTTGATCGTTCCCTGGAAGACCAGTAGTAGTTTCCGATGCACATCTGGTGGAATTCTGTAATCTGTGGACTGTCAGAGTGTTGATGAAACACAGAAGTAGCATCGGGATTGAATACAACAGTCATCATGAGCACTTTCCTCCTTGGGGGTAATGTCTCAAACAGTCTACGCTTTGATCGTTCACTGGAAGACCAGTAGTAGTTTTCGATGCACATCTGGTGGCATTCTGTAATCTGTGGACTATCAGAGTGTTGATGAAACACAGAAATTACAACGGGATTGGATCCAACAGTCACCATGCGAACTTCCCTCCATGGGAGTAATGTCTCAAACAGTCTACGATTTGATCGTTCCCTGGAACACCAGTAGTAGTTTCCGATGCACATGTGGTGGCATTCTGTACTCTGTGGACTATCAGAGAGTTGATGAAACACAGAAATAACATCGGGATTGAATACAACAGTCACAATGCGCACATTCCTCCATGTGAGTAATGTCTGAAACAGTCTACGCTTTGATCGTTCCCTGAAAGACCAGTAGTGGTTTCCGATGCACAACTGGTGGCATTCTGTAATCTGTGGACTATCAGGGTGTTGATTAAACACAGAGAGTGCATCGGGATTGAATACAACAGTCACCATGCGCACTTTCCTCCACGTGAGTGACATCTCAAACAGTCTACGCTTTGATCGTTCCCTGGAATACCAGTAGTAGTTTCCGATGCACTTCCGGTGGCATTGTGTAATCTGTGGACTATCAGAGTGTTGATGAAACACAGAAATAGCATCGGGATTGAATACAAAAGTCTCCATGCGCACTTTCCTCCATGGGAGTAATGTCTCAAACAGTCTACGCTTTGATCGTTCCCTGGAAGACCAGTAGTAGTCTCCGATGCACATCTGGTGGCATTCTGTAATCTGTGGATTAACAGAGTGGTGATGAAACACAGAAATTGCATCGGGATTGAATACAACAGTCAATATTCGCACATTCCTCCATGGGAGTAATGTCTCAAACAGTCTACGCTATGATCGTTCCCTGGAAGACCAGTAGTAGTTTCCGATGCACATCTGGAGGCATTCTGTAATCTGCGGACTATCAGAGTGTTGATGAAACACAGAAATTGCATCGGGATTGAATACAACAGTCACCATGCGCACTTTCCTCCATGGGTGTAATTCTCAAACATTCTACGATTTGATCGTTCCCTGGAAGACCAGTAGTAGTTTCCGATAAACATCTGGTGGCATTCAGTAATCTGTGGACTATCAGAGTGTTTGTGAAACACAGAAATAGCATCGGGATTGAATACAACACTCACCATGCGCACTTTCCTCCATGGGAGTAATGTCTGAAACAGTCTACGCTTTGATCGTTCCCTGGAAGACCATTAGTAGTTTCCGGTGCACATCTGGAAGCATTCTGTAATCTGTGGACCTTCAAAATGTTGATAAAACACAGAAATTACATCGGGAGTGAATACAACAGTCACCATGCGCACTTTCCTCCATGGGAGTGATATCTCAAACAGTCTACGATTTGATCGTTCCCTGGAATACCAGTAGTAGTTTCCGATGCACATCTGGTGGCATTCTGTAATCAGTGGACTATCAGAGTGTTGATCAAACACAGAAATAGCATCGGGATTGAATACAACAGTCACCATGCGCACTTACCTCCTTGGGAGTAATGTCTCAAACAGTCTACGCTTTGATCGTTCCCTGGACGACCAGTAGTAATTTCCGATGCACATCTGGAGGCATTCTGTAATCTGTGGACTATCAGAGTGTTGATGAAACACAGAAATTGCATCGGGATTCAATACAACAGTCACCATGCGCACTTTCCTCCATGGGAGTAATTCTCAAACATTCGACGCTTTGATCGTTCCCTGGAAGACCAGTAGTAGTTTCCGATGCACATCTGGTGTCATTCAGTAATCTGTGGACTATCAGAGTGTTGGTGAAACACAGAGAATGCATCGGGATTAAATACAACAGTCACCATGCGCACTTTCATCCGCGGGAGTGATATCTCAAACAGTCTACGCTTGGATCGTTCCCTGGAATACCAGTAGTAGTTTCCGATGCACATCTCGTTTCATTCTGTAATCTGTGGACTATCAGTGTGTTGATGAAACACAGAAATAGCATCGGGATTGAATACAACAGTCACCATGCGCACTTTCCTCCATGGGAGTAATGTCTCAAACAGGCTACGATTTGATTGTTCCCTGGAAGACCAGTAGTAGTTTCCGATGCACATCTGGAGGCATTCTGTAATCTCTGGACTATCAGAGTGTTGATGAAACATAGAAATTGCATCGGGATTGTATACAACAGTCACCATGCGCACTTTCCTCCATGGGAGTAATTCTCAAACATTCTACGCTTTGATCGTTCCCTGGAAGACCAGTAGTAGTTTCCGATGCACATCTGGGGGCATTCAGTAATCTGTGGACTATCAGAGTGTTGGTGAAATACAGATATAGCATCGGGATTGAATACAACAAACACCATGCGCACTTTCCTCCATGGGAGTAATGTCTCAAACAGTCTACGCTTTGATCGTTCCCTGGAAGACCATTAGCAGTTTCCGGTGCACATCTGGAAGCATTCTGTAATCTGTGGACCTTTAAAATGTTGATAAAACACTGAAATTGCGTCGGGAGTGAATACAACAGTCACCATCCGCACTTTCCTCCATGGGAGTAACGTCTGAAACAGTCTACGCTTTGATCGTTCCCAGGAAGACCAGTAGTAGTTTCCGATGCACATCTGGAGGCAATCTGTAATATGTGGACTATCAGAGTGTTGATGAAAATCAGAAATTGCATCGGGATTGAATACAGCAGTCACCATGCGCACTTTCCTCAATGGGAGTAATGTCTCAAACAGTATACGTTTTGATTGTTCCCTGGAAGACCAGTAGTAGTTTTCGATGCATTTCTGGAGGCATTCTGTAATCTGTGGACTATCAGAGTGTTGATGAAACACAGAAATTGCATCGGGATTGAATTCAACAGTCACCATGCGCACTTTCCTCCATGGGAGTAATTCTCAAACATTCTACGCTTTGATCTTTCCCTGGAAGACCAGTAGTAGTTTCTGATGCACATCTGGTGGCATTCAGTAATCTGTTTACTATCAGAGTGTTGGTGAAACACGGAAATAGCATCGGGATGGAATACAACAGTCACCATGCGCACTTTCCTCCATGGGAGTAATGTCTCAAACAGTCTACGCTTTGATCGTTCCCTGGAATACCAGTAGTAGTTTCCGATGCACATCTGGTGGCATTCTGTAATCTGTTGACTATCAGAGTGTTGATGAAACACAGAAATTGCATCGGGATTCAATACAACAGTCACCATGCGCACATTCCTCCATGGGAGTAATGTCTCAAATAGTCTACGCTTTGATCGTTCCCTGGAAGACCAGTAGAAGTTTCCGATGCACATCTGGTAGCATTCTGTAATCTACGGACTATCAGAGTGTTGATGAAACACAGAAATTGCATCGGGATTGAATACAACAGTCACCATGCGCACTTTCCTCCATGGGAGGATTGTCTCAAACAGTCTACATTTTGATTGTTCCCTGGAAGACCAGTAGTAGTTTTCGATGCACAAATGGAGGCATTCTGTAATCTGTGGACTATCAGAATGTTGATGAAACACAGAAATTGCATCGGGATTGAATACAACAGTCACCATGCGCACTTTCCTCCATGGGAGTAATTCTCAAACAGTCTACGCTTTGATCGTTCCCTGGAAGACCAGTAGTAGTTTCCGATGACCATCTGGTGGCATTCTGTAATCTGTGGACTAACAGAGTGTTGATGAAACACAGAAATTGCATCGGGATTGAATACAACAGTCACCATACGCAGATTCCTCCATGGGAGTAATGTCTTAAACAGTCTACGCTTTGATCGTTCCCTGGAAGACCAGTAGAAGTTTCCGATGCACATCTGGTGGCATTCTGTAATCTATGGACTATCAGAGTGTTGATGAAACACAGAAATTGCGTCGGGATTGAATACAACAAACACCATGCGCACTTTCCTCCATGGGAGTAATGTCTCAAACAGTCTACGCTTTGATCGTTCCCTGGAAGACCATTAGCAGTTTCCGGTGCACATCTGGAAGCATTCTGTAATCTGTGGACCTTTAAAATGTTGATAAAACACAGAAATTGCGTCGGGAGTGAATACAACAGTCACCATCCGCACTTTCCTCCATGGGAGTAACGTCTGAAACAGTCTACGCTTTGATCGTTCCCTGGAAGACCAGTAGAAGTTTCCGATGCACATCTGGTAGCATTCTGTAATCTATGGACTATCAGAGTGTTGATGAAACACAGAAATTGCATCGGGATTGAATACAACAGTCACCATGCGCACTTTCCTCCATGGGAGTATTGTCTCAAACAGTCTACATTTTGATTGTTCCCTGGAAGACCAGTAGTAGTTTTCGATGCACAAATGGAGGCATTCTGTAATCTGTGGACTATCAGAGTGTTGATGAAACACAGAAATTCCATCGGGATTGAATACAACAGTCACCATGCGCACTTTCCTCCATGGGAGTAATTCTCAAACAGTCTACGCTTTGATCGTTCCCTGGAAGACCAGTAGTAGATTCCGATGACCATCTGGTGGCATTCTGTAATCTATGGACTATCAGAGTGTTGATGAAACACAGAAATTGCGTCGGGATTGAATAATACTGTCACCATCCGCACTTTCCTCCATGGGAGTAACGTCTGAAACATTCTACGCTTTGACCGTTTCCTGGAAGACCAGTAGTAGTTTCCGATGCACATCTGGTGGCATTCTGTAATCTTTGGACTATCAGAGTGTTGGTGAAACACAGAAATTGCATTGTGATTGAATACAACGGTCACCATGCGCAATTCCCTCCATGGTGAGTAATGTCTCAAACAGTCTACGATTTGATCGTTCCCTGGAACACCAGTTTCCGCTGCACATCTGGTGGCATTCTGCAATCTGTGGACTATCAGAGTGTTGATGAAACACAGTGAATGCATCGGGATTGAATACAACAGTCAACATGCGCACTTTCCTCCACGGGAGTGATATCTCAAACAGTCAACGCTTTGATCGTTCCCTGGAATACCAGTTGTAGTTTCCGATGCACATCTGGTGGCATTCTGTAATCTGTGGACTATCAGAGTGTTCATGAAACACAAAAATAGCATCGGGATTGAATACAACAGTCACCATGCGCACTTTCCTCCATGGGAGTAATGTCTCGAACAGTCTACGGTTTCATCGTTTCCTGGAAACCAGTAGTAGATTCCGATGCACATCTGGAGGCATTCTGTTTTCTTTGGACCTTCAAAGTGTTGATGAAACACAGAAATTGCATCGGGATTCAATACAACAGTCACCATGCGCAATTTCCTCCATGGGAGTAATGTCTGATACACTCTACGCTTTGATCGTTCCTTGCAAGACCAGTAGTAGTTTCCGATGCACATCAGGTGGCATTCTGTAATCTGTGGACCTTCAAAGTTTTGATGAAGCACAGGAATTGCAGCGGGATTGAATACGACAGTCACCATGCGCACTTTCGTCCATGGGAGTAATGTAACAAACAGTCTAGGGTTTGATCGTTCCCTGGAAGACCAGTAGTAGTTTCCGATGCACATCTGGAGGCATTCTGTAATCTGTGGACTATCAGAGTGTTGATGAAAAACAGAAATTGCATCGGGAGTGAATACAACAGTCACCATGCGCACTTTCCTCCATGGGAGTAATGTCTCAAACAGTCTACGTTTTGATCGTTCCCTGGAAGACCAGTAGTAGTTTCCGATGCACATCAGGAGGCATTCTGTAATCTGTGGACTATCAGAGTGTTGGTGAAACACAAAAATAGCATCGGGAATCAATACAACAGTCACCATGCACAATTTCCTCCATGGGAGTAATGTCTCAAACAGTCCACGATTTAATCGATCGATGGAAGACCAGTAGTAGTTTCCGATGCACATCTGGAGGCATTCTATAACCTGTGGACTATCTGAGTGTTGATGAAACACAGAAATTGCATCGGGATTTAATACAACAGTCACCATGCGCACTTTTCTCCATGGGAGTAATGTCTCCAACAGTCTACGCTTTGATCGTTCCCTGGAAGACCAGTAGAAGTTTCCGAAGCACATCTTGTGGCATTCTGTAATCTATGGACTATCAGAGTGTTGATGAAACACAGAAATAGCATCAGGATTGAATACAACATTCACCATTCGCACTTTCCTCCATGGGAGTACTGTCTCAAATAGTCTACGCTTTGATCGTTCCCTGGAAGACCAGTAGTAGTTTCCGATGCACATCTGGTGGCATTCTGTAATCTGTGGACTAACAGAGTGTTAATGAGACACATAAATTGCATCGGGATTGAATACAACAGTCAATATTCGCACTTTCCACCATTGGAGTAATGTCTCAAACAGTCTACGCTTTGATCGTTACCTGGAAGACCAGTAGTAATTTCCGATGCACATCTCGAGGCATTCGGTAATCTGTGGACTATCTGAGTGTTAATGAAACACAGAAATTGCATCGGGATTGAATACAACAGTCACCATGCGCACTTTCCTCCATGGGAGTAATGTCTCAAACAGTCTACGCTTTGATCGTTCCCTGGAAGACCAGTAGTAGTTTCCGATGCAAATCTGGAGGCATTCTGTAATCTGTGGACTATCAGAGTGTTGATGAAACACAGAAATAGCATCGCGATTGAATACAACAGTCACCACGCGCACTTTCCTCCACTGCAGTAATGTCTCAATCAGTCCACGATTTCATCGGTCGATGGAAGACCAGTAGTAGTTTCCGATGCACATCTGGAGGCAATCTGTAATCTGAGGACTATCAGAGTGTTGATGAAACACAGTAATTGTGTCGGGATTGAATACAACACTCACCATGCGCACTTTCCTCCTTGGGAGTAATGTCTCAAACTTTCTACGCTTTGATCGTTCCCTGTTAGACCAGTACTAGTTCCCGATGCACATCTGGAGGCATTCTGTAATCTGTGGACTATCAGACTGTTGATGAAACACAGAAATTGAATCGGGATTGAATACAACAGTCACCATCCGCACTTTCCTCCATTGGAGTAACGTCTGTAACATTCTACGCTTTGATTGTTTCCTGGAAGACCAGTAGTAGTTTCCGATGCACATCTGGTGGCATTCTGTAATCTGTGGACTGTCAGAGTGTTGATGAAACACAGAAATGGCATCGGGTTTGAATACAACAGTCACCATGCACACTTTCCTCCATGGGAGTAATGTCTCAAACAGTCTACGTGTTGATCGTTCCCTGAAAGACCAGTAGAAGTTTCCGATGCACATCTGGTGGCATTCTGTAATCTATGGACTATCAGAGTCTTGATGGAAAACAGAAATTGCATCGGGATTGATAACAACAGTCACCATGCGCACTTTCCTCCACGGGAGTAATGTCTCAAACAGTCCACGATTTTATCGTTCGATGGAAGACCAGTAGTACTTTCCGATGAACATCTGGAGGCATTCTGTAAACTGTGGACTATCAGAGTGTTGATCAAACATAGAAATTGCATCGGGATGGAATACAACAGTCACCATCCGCACTTTTCTGCATGTTAGTAATATCT
This sequence comes from Schistocerca gregaria, assembly GCF_023897955.1. NCBI lineage: Eukaryota > Metazoa > Arthropoda > Insecta > Orthoptera > Acrididae > Schistocerca > Schistocerca gregaria. The sequence goes on along the minus strand of NW_026061810.1, from coordinate 1,857,228 downwards.
GAAACAGTCTACGCTTTGATCGTTCCAGGGAATACCAGTAGTAGTTTCCGATGCACATCTGGAGGCATTCTGTAATCTGTGGACCTTCAAAGTGTTGATGAAACACAGAAATTGCATCGGGAGTGAATACAACAGTCACAATCCGCACTTTCCTCCATGGGAGTAATGTCTGATACACTCTACGCTTTGATCGTTCCCAGGAAGACCAGTAGTAGTTTCCCATGCACATATGGAGGCATTCTGAAATCTGTGGACTATCTGAATGTTGATGAAACACAGAAATTGCATCGGGATTGAATACAACAGTCACCATGCGCACTTTCCTCCATGGGAGTAATGTCTCAAACAGTCTACGCTCTGATCGTTCCCTGGATGACCAGTAGGAGTTTCCAATGCACATCAGGAGGCATTCTGTAATCTGTGGACTATCTGAGTGTTGATGAAACACAGAAATTGCATCGGGATTGAATACAACAGTCACCATGCGCACTTTCCTCCATGGGAGTAATGTCTCAAACAGTCTATGCTTTGATCGTTCCCAGGAAGACCAATAGTAGTTCCCGATGCACATCTGGAGGCATTCTGTAATCTGTGGACTAACTGAGTGTTGATGAAACACAGAAATTGCATCGGGAGTGAATACAACGGTCACCATCCGCACTTTTCTCCATGGGAGTAATTCTCAAACAGTCTACGATTTGATCGTTCGATGGAAGACCAGTAGTACTTTCCGATGAACATCTGGAGGCATTCTGTAATCTGTGGACTATCTGAGTGTTGATGAAACACACAGAAATTGCATCAGGATTGAATACAACAGTCACCATGCGCACTTTTCTCCATGGGAGTTATGTTCCCAACAGTCTACGATTTGATCGTTCCCTGGAAGACCAGTAGAAGTTTCCGAAGCACATCAGGAGGCATTCTGTAATCTGTGGACTATCTGAGTGTTGATGAAACACAGAAATGGCATCGGGATAGAATACAACAGTCACCATGCACACTTTCCTCCATGGAAGTAATGTCTCAAACAGTCCACGATTTAATCGTTCGATGGAAGACCAGTAGTAGTTTCCGATGCACATCTGGAGGCATTCTATAACCTGTGGAATATCTGAGTGTTGATGAAACACAGAAATTGCGTCGGGATTGAATACAACAGTCACAATGCGCACTTTTCTCCATGGTAGTAATGTCTCCAGCAGTCTACGCTTTGATCGTTCCCTGGAAGACCAGTAGAAGTTTCCGAAGCACATCTGGTGGCATTCTGTAATCTATGGACTATCAGAGTGTTGATGAAACACAGAAATAGCATCAGGATTGAATACAACAGTCACCATGCGCACTTTCCTCCATGGGAGTAATGTCTCAAATAGTCTACGCTTTGATCGTTCCCTGGAAGACCAGTAGTAGTTTCCGATGCACATCTGGTAACATTCTGTAATCTGTGGACTAACAGAGTGTTGATGAGACACAGAAGTTGCATCGGGATTGAATACAACAGTCAATATTCGCACTTTCCTCCATGGGAGTAATGTCTCAAACAGTCTACGCTTTAATCGTTCCCTGGAATACCAGTTGTAGTTTCCGATGCACATCTGGTGGCATTCTGTAATCTGTGGACTATCAGTGTGTTAATGAAACACAGAAATAGCATCGGGATTGAATACAACAGTCACCATGCGCACTTTCCTCTATGGGAGTAAAGTCTCAAACAGTGTACGTTTTGATCGTCCCCTGGAAGACCAGTAGTAGTTTCCGATGCACATCTGGAGGCATTCTGTAATCTGTGGACTATCAGAGTGTTGGTGAAACACAAAAATAGCATCGGGAATCAATACAACAGTCACCATGCACACTTTCCTCCATGGGAGTAATGTCTCAAACAGTCCACGATTTAATCGTTCGATGGAAGACCAGTAGTAGTTTCCGATGCACATCTGGAGGCATTCTATAACCTGTGGACTATCTGAGTGTTGATGAAACACAGAAATTGCATCGGGATTTAATACAACAGTCACCATGCGCACTTTTCTCCATGGGAGTAATGTCTCCAACAGTCTACGCTTTGATCGTTCCCTGGAAGACCAGTAGAAGTTTCCGAAGCACATCTGGTGGCATTCTGTAATCTATGGACTATCAGAGTGTTGATGAAACACAGAAATAGCATCACGATTGAATACAACATTCACCATGCGCACTTTCCTCCATGGGAGTAATGTCTCAAATAGTCTACGCTTTGATCGTTCCCTGGAAGACCAGTAGTAGTTTCCGATGCACATCTGGTGGCATTCTGTAATCTGTGGACTAACAGAGTGTTGATGAGACACAGAAATTGCATCGGGATTGAATACAACAGTCAATATTCGCACTTTCCACCATTGGAGTAATGTCTCAAACAGTCTACGCTTTGATCGTTACCTGGAAGACCAGTAGTAATTTCCGATGCACATCTGGAGGCATTCTGTAATCTGTGGACTATCTGAGTGTTAATGAAACACAGAAATTGCATCGGGATTGAATACAACAGTCACCATGCGCACTTTCCTCCATGGGAGTAATGTCTCAAACAGTCTACGCGTTGATCGTTCCCTGAAAGACCAGTAGAAGTTTCCGATGCACATCTGGTGGCATTCTGTAATCTGTGGACTATCAGAGTGTTGATGAAACACAGAAATAGCATCGCGATTGAATACAACAGTCACCATGCGCACTTTCCTCCACTGTAGTAATGTCTCAATAAGTCCACGATTTCATCGGTCGATGGAAGACCAGTAGTAGTTTCCGATGCACATCTGGAGGCAATCTGTAATCTGAGGACTATCAGAGTGTTGATGAAACACAGTAATTGTGTCGGGATTGAATACAACACTCTCCATGCGCACTTTCCTCCTTGGGAGTAATGTCTCAAACATTCTACGCTTTGATCGTTCCCTGTTAGACCAGTACTAGTTCCCGATGCACATCTGGAGGCATTCTGTAATCTGTGGACTATCAGACTGTTGATGAAACACAGAAATTGCATCGGGATTGATAACAACAGTCACCATGCGCACTTTCCTCCACGGGAGTAATATCTCAAACAGTCCACGATTTTATCGTTCGATGGAAGACCAGTAGTAGTTTCCGATGAACATCTGGAGGCATTCTGTAATCTGTGGACTATCTGAGTGTTGATGAAACACAGAAATTGCATCGGGATTGAATACAACAGTCACCATGCGCACTTTTCTCCATGGGAGTAATGTGCCCAACAGTCTACGCTTTGATCGTTCCCTGGAAGACCAGTAGAAGTTTCCGATGCACATCTGGTGGCATTCTGTAATCTATGGACTATCAGAGTGTTGATGAAACACAGAAATAGCATCGGGATAGAATACAACAGTCACCATGCGCACTTTCCTCCATGGGAATAATGTCTCAGACAGTCTACGTTTTCATTGTTCCCTGGAAGACCAGTAGTAGTTTTCGATGCACATCATGATTCATTCTGTAATCTGTGGACTATCAGAGTGTTAATGAAACACAGAAATTGCATCGGGATTGAATACAACAGTCACCATGCGCACCTTCCTCCATGGGAGTAATGTCTCAAACAGTCTACGCTTTGATCGTTCCCTGGAAGACCAGTAGTAGTTTCCGATGCACATCTGGAGGCATTCCGTAATCTGTGGAGTATCAGAGTGTTGATGAAGCACAGAAATTGAATCGGGATTGAATACAACAGTCACCATGCGCATTTTCCTCCACGGGAGTAATGTCTCAATCAGTCCACGATTTGATCGTTCGATGGAAGACCAGTAGTAGTTTCCCATGCACATCTGGAATCAATCTGTAATCTGAGGATTATCAGAGTGTTGATGAAACACAGTAATTGCGTCGGGATTGAATACAACACTCTCCATGCGCACTTTCCTCCATGGGAGTAATGTCTCAAAGTTTCTACGCTTTGATCGTTCCCTGTTAGACCAGTACTAGTTCCCGATGCACATCTGGGGGCATTCTGTAATCTGTGTACTATCAGGCTGTTGATGAAACACAGAAATTGAATCGGGATTGAATACAACAGTCACCATGCGCACTTTTCTCCATGGGAGTAATGTGCCCAACAGTCTACGCTTTGATCGTTCCCTGGAAGACCAGTAGAAGTTTCCGATGCACATCTGGTGGCATTCTGTAATCTATGGACTATCAGAGTGTTGATGAAACACAGAAATAGCATCGGGATAGAATACAACAGTCACCATGCGCACTTTCCTCCATGGGAATAATGTCTCAGACAGTCTACGTTTTCATTGTTCCCTGGAAGACCAGTAGTAGTTTTCGATGCACATCATGATTCATTCTGTAATCTGTGGACTATCAGAGTGTTAATGAAACACAGAAATTGCATCGGGATTGAATACAACAGTTACCTTGCGCACAATCCTCCACGGGAGTAATGTCTCAAACAGTCTACGCTTTGATCGTTCCCTGAAAGACCAGTAATGGTTTCCGATGCACAACTGGTGGCATTCTGTAATCTGTGGACTATCAGAGTGTTGATGAAACACAGAGAATGCATCGGGATTGAATACAACAGTCACCATGCGCACTTTCCTCCACGGGAGTGATATCTCAAACAGTCTGCGCTTCGATCGTTCCCTGGAATACCAGTAGTAGTTTCCGATGCACATCTGCTGGCATTCTGTAATCTGTGGACTATCAGAGTGTTGATGAAACACAGAAATAGCATCGAGATTGAATACAACAGTCAACATGCGCACTTTCCTCCATGGGAGTAATGTCTCAAATAGTCTACGCTTTGATCGTTCCCTGGAAGACCAGAAGTAGTTTCCGATGCACATCTGGAGGCATTCTGCAATCTGTGGACCCTCAAAGTGTAGATGAAACACAGAAATTGCATCGAGTTTGAATACAACAGCACCATCCGCACTTTCCTCCATGGCAGTAATGTCTCAAACAGTCTACGCTTTGATCGTTGCCATGAAGACTAGTAGAAGATTCCGATGCACATCTGGAGGCAATCTGTAAACTGTGGACTATCAGAGTGTTGATGAAACATAGAAATTGCATCGGGATGGAATACAACAGTCACCATCCGCACTTTTCTGCATGTTAGTAATATCTGAAACAGTCTACGCTTTGATCGTTCCATGGAATACCAGTAGTAGTTTCCGATGCACATCTGGTGGCATTCTGAAATCTGTGGACCTTCAAAGTGTTGATGAAACACAGAAATTGCATCGGGAGTGAATACAACAGTCACAGTCCGCACTTTCCTCCATGGGAGTAATGTCTGATACACTCTACGCTTTGATCGTTCCCAGGAAGACCAGTAGTAGTTTCCCATGCACATATGGAGGCATTCTGAAATCTGTGGACTATCTGAATGTTGATGAAACACAGAAATTGCATCGGGATTGAATACAACAGTCACCATGCGCACTTTCCTCCATGGGAGTAATGTCTCAAACAGTCTACGCTTTGATCGTTCCCTGGAAGACCAGTATTAGTTTCCAATGCACATCAGGAGGCATTCTGTAATCTGTGGACTATCTGAGTGTTGATGAAACACAGAAATTGCATCGGGATTGAATACAACAGTCACCATGCACACTTTCCTCCATGGAAGTAATGTCTCAAACAGTCCACGATTTAATCGTTCGATGGAAGACCAGTAGTAGTTTCCGATGCACATCTGGAGGCATTCTATAACCTGTGGACTATCTGAGTGTTGATGAAACAAATAAATTGCGTCGGGATTGAATACAACAGTCACCATGCGCACTTTTCACCATGGGAGTAATGTCTCCAACAGTCTACGCTTTGATCGTTCCGTGGAAGACCAGTAGAAGTTTCCGAAGCACTTCTGGTGGCATTCTGTAATCTATGGACTATCAGAGTGTTGATGAAACACAGAAATAGCATCAGGATTGAATACAACAGTCACCATGCGCACTTTTTTTCCATGGGAGTAATGTTTCAAATAGTCTACGCTTTGATCGTTCCCTGGAAGACCAGTAGTAGTTTCCGATGCACATCTGGTGGCATTCTGTAATCTGTGGACTATCAGAGTGTTGATGAGACACAGAAATTGCATCGGGATTGAATACAACAGTCAATATTCGCACTTACCTCCATGGGAGTAATGTCTCAAACAGTCTACGCTTTGATCGTTACCTGGAAGACCAGTAGTAATTTCCGATGCACATCTGGAGGCATTCCGTAGTCTGTGGAGTATCAGAGTGTTGATGAAGCACAGAAATAGCATCGGGATTGATTACAACAGTCACCATGCGCATTTTCCTCCACGGGAGTAATGTCTCAATCAGTGCACGATTTGATCGTTCGATGGAAGACCAGTAGTAGTTTCCGATGCACATCTGGAGGCAATCTGGAATCTGAGGACTATCAGAGTGTTGATGAAACGCAGTAATTGCGTCGGGATTGAATACGACACTCACCATGCGCACTTTCCTCCATGGGAGTAATGTCTCAAACTTTCTACGCTTTGATCGTTCCCTGTTAGACCAGTACTAGTTCCCGATGCACATCTGGAGGCATTCTGTAATCTGTGTACTATCAGACTGTTGATGGAACACAGAAATTGAATCGGGATTGAATACAACAGTCACCATCCGCACTTTCCTCCATGGGAGTAACGTCTGAAACAATCTACGCTTTGATTGTTTCCTGGAAGACCAGTAGTAGTTTCCGATGCACATCTGGTGGCATTCTGTAATCTGTGGACTATCAGAGTGTTGATGAGACACAGAAATTGCATCGGGATTGAATACAACAGTCAATATTCGCACTTTCCTCCATGGGAGTAATGTCTCAAACAGTCTACGCTTTGATCGTTACCTGGAAGACCAGTAGTAATTTCCGATGCACATCTGGAGGCATTCCGTAGTCTGTGGAGTATCAGAGTGTTGATGAAGCACAGAAATAGCATCGGGATTGATTACAACAGTCACCATGCGCATTTTCCTCCATGGGAGTAATGTCTCATACAGTCTACGCGTTGTTCGTTCCCTGAAAGACCAGTAGAAGTTTCCGTGGCACATCTGGTGGCTTTCTGTAATCTATGGACTATCAGAGTCTTGATGGAACACAGAAATTGCATCGGGATTGATAACAACAGTCACCATGGGCACTTTCCTCCACGGGAGTAATGTCTCAAACAGTCCACGATTTTATCGTTCGATGGAAGACCAGTAGTACTTTCCGATGCACATCTGGAGGCATTCTGTAAACTGTGGACTATCTGAGTGTTGACGAAACACAGAAATTGCATCGGGATTGAATACAACAGTCACCATGCGCACTTTTCTCCATGTGAGTAATGTCCCCAACAGTCTACGCTTTTATCGTTCCCTGGAAGACCAGTAGAAGTTTCCGATGCACATCTGGTGGCATTCTGTAATCTATGGACTATCAGAGTGTTGATGAAACACAGAAATAGCATCGGGATTGAATACAACAGTCACCATGCGCACTTACCTCCATGGGGATAACGTCTCATACAGTCTATGTTTTGATTGTTCCCTGGAAGACCAGTAGTAGTTTTCGATGCACATCATGAGGCATTCTGTAATCTGTGGACTATCAGAGTGTTAATGAAACACAGAAATTCCATCGGGATTGAATACAACAGTCACCATGCGCACTTTCCTCCATGGGAGTAATTCTCAAACAGTCTACGCTTTGATCGTTCATTGGAAGACCAGTAGTAGTTTCCGATAAACATCTGGTGGCATTCGGTAATCTGTGGACTATCAGAGTGTTGATGAAAAACAGAAATAGCATCGGGATTGAGTACAACAGTCATCATGAGCAATTTCCTCCTTGGGAGTAATGTCTCAAACAGTCTACGCTTTGATGGTTCTCTGGAAGACCAGAAGCTGTTTTCGATCCACATCTGGTGGCATTCTGTAATCTGTGGACTATCATAGTGTTGATGAAACACAGAAATTTCATCGGGATTGAATACAACAGTCACAATCCGCACTTCCATCCACGGGAGTAATGTCTCAAACAGTCTACGATTTGATCGTTCCCTGGAACACCAGTAGTAGTTTCCGATGCACATCTGGTGGCATTCTGTAATCTGTGGACTATCAGAGTGTTGATGTAACACAGAAATTGCACTGGGATTGAATACAAAAGTTACCATGCGCACATTCCTCCACGGGAGTAATGTCTCAAACAGTCTACGCTTTGATCGTTCCCTGAAAGACCAGTAATGGTTTCCGATGCACAACTGGTGGCATTCTGTAATCTGTGGACTATCAGAGTGTTGATGAAACACAGAGAATGCATCGGGATTGAATACAACAGTCACCATGCGCACTTTCCTCCACGGGAGTGATATCTCAAACAGTCTACGCTTCGATCGTTCCCTGGAATACCAGTAGTAGTTTCCGATGCACATCTGGTGGCATTCTGTAATCTGTGGACTATCAGAGTGTTGATGAAACACAGAAATAGCATCGAGATTGAATACAACAGTCAACATGCGCACTTTCCTCCATGGGAGTAATGTCTCAAATAGTCTACGCTTTGATCGTTCCCTGGAAGACCAGTAGTAGTTTCCGAAGCACATCTGGAGGCATTCTGCAATCTGTGGACCCTCAAAGTGTAGATGAAACACAGAAATTGCATCGAGTTTGAATACAACTGCACCATCCGCACTTTCCTCCATGGCAGTAATGTCTCAAACAGTCTACGCTTTGATCGTTGCCATGAAGACTAGTAGAAGATTCCGATGCACATCTGGAGGCAATCTGTAAACTGTGGACTATCAGAGTGTTGATGAAACATAGAAATTGCATCGGGATGGAATACAACAGTCACCATCCGCACTTTTCTGCATGTTAGTAATATCTGAAACAGTCTACGCTTTGATCGTTCCATGGAATACCAGTAGTAGTTTCCGATGCACATCTGGAGGCATTCTGTAATCTGTGGACCTTCAAAGTGTTGATGAAACACAGAATTTGCATCGGGAGTGAATACAACAGACACAATCCGCACTTTCCTCCATGGGAGTAATGTCTCAAACAGTCTACGCTTTGATCGTTCCCTGGAAGACCAGTATTAGTTTCCAATGCACATCAGGAGGCATTCTGTAATCTGTGGACTATCTGAGTGTTGATGAAACACAGAAATTGCATCGGGATTGAATACAACAGTCACCATGCACACTTTCCTCTATGGAAGTAATGTCTCAAACAGTCCACGATTTAATCGTTCGATGGAAGACCAGTAGTAGTTTCCGATGCACATCTGGAGGCATTCTATAACCTGTGGACTATCTGAGTGTTGATGAAACAAATAAATTGCGTCGGGATTGAATACAACAGTCACCATGCGCACTTTTCACCATGGGAGTAATGTCTCCAACAGTCTACGCTTTGATCGTTCCCTGGAAGACCAGTAGAAGTTTCCGAAGCACATCTGGTGGCATTCTGTAATCTATGGACTATCAGAGTGTTGATGAAACACAGAAATAGCATCAGGATTGAATACAACAGTCACCATGCGCACTTTCCTCCATGGGAGTAATGTCTCAAATAGTCTACGCTTAGATCGTTCCCTGGAAGACCAGTAGTAGTTTCCGATGCACATCTGGTGGCATTCTGTAATCTGTGGACTAACAGAGTGTTGATGAGACACAGAAATTGCATCGGGATTGAATACAACAGTCAATATTCGCACTCTCCTCCATGGGAGTAATGTCTCAAACAGTCTACGCTTTGATCGTTACCTGGAAGACCAGTAGTAATTTCCGATGCACATCTGGAGGCATTCCGTAGTCTGTGGAGTATCAGAGTGTTGATGAAGCACAGAAATAGCATCGGGATTGAATACAACAGTCACCATGCGCATTTTCCTCCACGGGAGTAATGTCTCAATCAGTCCACGATTTGATCGTTCGATGGAAGACCAGTAGTAGTTTCCGATGCACATCTGGAGGCATTCTGTAATCTGTGTACTATCAGACTGTTGATGAGACACAGAAATTGAATCGGGATTGAATACAACAGTCACCATCCGCACTTTCCTCCATGGGAGTAACGTCTGAAACATTCTACGCTTTGATTGTTTCCTGGAAGACCAGTAGTAGTTTCCGATGCACATCTGGTGGCATTCTGTAATCTGTGGACTGTCAGAGTGTTGATGAAACACAGAAATGGCATCGGGTTTGAATACAAGAGTCACCATGCGCACTTTCCTCCATGGGAGTAATGTCTCATACAGTCTACGCGTTGATCGTTCCCTGAAAGACCAGTAGAAGTTTCCGATGCACATCTGGTGGCATTCTGTAATCTATGGACTATCAGAGTCTTGATGGAACACAGAAATTGCATCGGGATTGATAACAACAGTCACCATGCGCACTTTCCTCCACGGGAGTAATGTCTCAAACAGTCCACGATTTTATCGTTCGATGGAAGACCAGTAGTACTTTCCGATGCACATCTGGAGGCATTCTGTAAACTGTGGACTATCTGAGTGTTGACGAAACACAGAAATTGCATCGGGATTGAATACAACAGTCACCATGCGCACTTTTCTCCATGTGAGTAATGTCCCCAACAGTCTACGCTTTGATCGTTCCCTGGAAGACCAGTAGAAGTTTCCGATGCACATCTGGTGGCATTCTGTAATCTATGGACTATCAGAGTGTTGATGAAACACAGAAATAGCATCGGGATTGAATACAACAGTCACCATGCGCACTTTCCTCCATGGGGATAATGTCTCAAACAGTCTATGTTTTGATTGTTCCCTGGAAGACCAGTAGTAGTTTTCGATGCACATCATGAGGCATTCTGTAATCTGTGGACTATCAGAGTGTTAATGAAACACAGAAATTCCATCGGGATTGAATACAACAGTCACCATGCGCACTTTCCTCCATGGGAGTAATTCTCAAACAGTCTACGCTTTGATCGTTCCCTGGAAGACCAGTAGTAGTTTCCGATAAACATCTGGTGGCATTCGGTAATCTGTGGACTATCAGAGTGTTGATGAAAAACAGAAATAGCATCGGGATTGAGTACAACAGTCATCATGAGCAATTTCCTCCTTGGGAGTAATGTCTCAAACAGTCTACGCTTTGATGGTTCTCTGGAAGACCAGAAGCAGTTTTCGATCCACATCTGGTGGCATTCTGTAATCTGTGGACTATCATAGTGATGATGAAACACAGAAATTTCATCGGGATTGAATACAACAGTCACCATCCGCACTTCCATCCATGGGAGTAATGTCTCAAACAGTCTACGATTTGATCGTTCCCTGGGACACCAGTAGTAGTTTCCGATGCACATCTGGTGGCATTCTGTAATCTGTGGACTATCAGAGTGTTGATGTAACACAGAAATTGCATTGGGATTGAATACAACAGTTACCATGCGCACATTCCTCCACGGGAGTAATGTCTCAAACAGTCTACGCTTTGATCGTTCCCTGAAAGACCAGTAATGGTTTCCGATGCACAACTGGTGGCATTCTGTAATCTGTGGACTATCAGAGTGTTGATGAAACACAGAGAATGCATCGGGATTGAATACAACAGTCACCATGCGCACTTTCCTCCACGGGAGTGATATCTCAAACAGTCTACGCTTCGATCGTTCCCTGGAATACCAGTAGTAGTTTCCGATGCACATCTGGTGGCATTCTGTAATCTGTGGACTATCGGAGTGTTGATGAAACACAGAAATAGCATCGGGATTGAATACAACAGTCACCATGCGCACTTTCCTCCACGGGAGTGATATCTCAAACAGTCTACGCTTCGATCGTTCCCTGGAATACCAGTAGTAGTTTCCGATGCACATCTGGTGGCATTCTGTAATCTGTGGACTATCGGAGTGTTGATGAAACACAGAAATAGCATCGAGATTAAATACAACAGTCAACATGCGCACTTTCCTCCATGGGAGTAATGTCTCAAACTTTCTACGCTTTGATCGTTCCCTGTTAGACCAGTACTAGTTCCCGATGCACATCTGGAGGCATTCTGTAATCTGTGTACTATCAGACTGTTGATGGAACACAGAAATTGAATCGGGATTGAATACAACAGTCACCATCCGCACTTTCCTCCATGGGAGTAACGTCTGAAACAATCTACGCTTTGATTGTTTCCTGGAAGACCAGTAGTAGTTTCCGATGCACATCTGGTGGCATTCTGTAATCTGTGGACTGTCAGAGTGTTGATGAAACACGGAAATGGCATCGGGTTTGAATACAAGAGTCACCATGCGCAGTTTCCTCCATGGGAGTAATGTCTCATACAGTCTACGCGTTGATCGTTCCCTGAAAGACCAGTAGGAGTTTCCGATGCACATCTGGTGGCTTTCTGTAATCTATGGACTATCAGAGTCTTGATGGAACACAGAAATTGCATCGGGATTGATAACAACAGTCACCATGGGCACTTTCCTCCACGGGAGTAATGTCTCAAACAGTCCACGATTTTATCGTTCGATGGAAGACCAGTAGTACTTTCCGATGCACATCTGGAGGCATTCTGTAAACTGTGGACTATCTGAGTGTTGACGAAACACAGAAATTGCATCGGGATTGAATACAACAGTCACCATGCGCACTTTTCTCCATGTGAGTAATGTCCCCAACAGTCTACGCTTTGATCGTTCCCTGGAAGACCAGTAGAAGTTTCCGATGCACATCTGGTGGCATTCTGTAATCTATGGACTATCAGAGTGTTGATGAAACACAGAAATAGCATCGGGATTGAATACAACAGTCACCATGCGCACTTACCTCCATGGGGATAATGTCTCATACAGGCTATGTTTTGATTGTTCCCTGGAAGACCAGTAGTAGTTTTCGATGCACATCATGAGGCATTCTGTAATCTGTGGACTATCAGAGTGTTAATGAAACACAGAAATTCCATCGGGATTGAATACAACAGTCACCATGCGCACTTTCCTCCATGGGAGTAATTCTCAAACAGTCTACGCTTTGATCGTTCCCTGGAAGACCAGTAGTAGTTTCCGATAAACATCTGGTGGCATTCGGTAATCTGTGGACTATCAGAGTGTTGATGAAAAACAGAAATAGCATCGGGATTGAGTACAACAGTCATCATGAGCAATTTCCTCCTTGGGAGTAATGTCTCAAACAGTCTACGCTTTGATGGTTCTCTGGAAGACCAGAAGCTGTTTTCGATCCACATCTGGTGGCATTCTGTAATCTGTGGACTATCATAGTGTTGATGAAACACAGAAATTTCATCGGGATTGAATACAACAGTCACAATCCGCACTTCCATCCATGGGAGTAATGTCTCAAACAGTCTACGATTTGATCGTTCCCTGGAACACCAGTAGTAGTTTCCGATGCACATCTGGTGGCATTCTGTAATCTGTGGACTATCAGAGTGTTGATGTAACACAGAAATTGCACTGGGATTGAATACAAAAGTTACCATGCGCACATTCCTCCACGGGAGTAATGTCTCAAACAGTCTACGCTTTGATCGTTCCCTGAAAGACCAGTAATGGTTTCCGATGCACAACTGGTGGCATTCTGTAATCTGTGGACTATCAGAGTGTTGATGAAACACAGAGAATGCATCGGGATTGAATACAACAGTCACCATGCGCACTTTCCTCCACGGGAGTGATATCTCAAACAGTCTACGCTTCGATCGTTCCCTGGAATACCAGTAGTAGTTTCCGATGCACATCTGGTGGCATTCTGTAATCTGTGGACTATCAGAGTGTTGATGAAACACAGAAATAGCATCGGGATTGAATACAACAGTCACCATGCGCACTTTCCTCCATGGGAGAAATGTCTCAAACAGTCTATGCTTTGATCGTTCCCAGGAAGACCAATAGTAGTTTCCGATACACATCTGGAGGCATTCTGTAATCTGTAGACTAACTGAGTGTTAATGAAACACAGAAATTGCATCGGGAGTGAATACAACAGTCACCATTCGCACTTTTCTCCATGGGAGTAATTCTCAAACAGTCTACGATTTGATCGTTCCCTGGAAGACCAGTAGAAGTTTCCGATGCACATCAGGAGGCATTCTGTAATCTGTGGACTATCTGAGTGTTGGTGAAACACAGATATAGCATGGGGAATGAATACAACAGTCACCATGCACACTTTCCTCCATGGAAGTAATATCTCAAACAGTCCACGATTTAATCGTTTTATGGAAGACCAGTAGTAGTTTCCGATGCACATCTGGAGGCATTCTATAACCTGTGGACTATCTGAGTGTTGATGAGACACAGAAATTGCGTCGGGATTGAATACAACAGTCACCATGCGCACTTTTCTCCATGGGAGTAATGTCTCCAACAGTCTACGCTTTGATCGTTCCCTGGAAGACCAGTAGAAGTTTCCGAAGCTCATCTGGTGGCATTCTGTAATCTATGGACTATCAGAGTGTTGATGAAACACAGAAATAGCATCAGGATTGAATACAACAGTCACCATGCGCACTTTCCTCCATGGGAGTAATGTCTCAAATAGTCTACGCTTTGATCGTTCCCTGGAAGACCAGTAGTAGTTTTCGATGCACATCTGGTGGCATTCTGTAATCTGTGGATTAACAGAGTGTTGATGAGACACAGAAATTGCATCGGGATTGAATACAACAGTCAATATTCGCACTTTCCCTCATGGGAGTAATGTCTCAAACAGTCTACGCTTTGATCGTTACCTGGAAGACCAGTAGTAATTTCCGATGCTCATCTGGAGGCATATCGTAATCTGTGGAGTATCAGAGTGTTGATGAAGCACAGAAATAGCATCGGGATTGAATACAACAGTCACCATGCGCATTTGCCTCCACGGGAGTAATGTCTCAATCAGTCCACGATTTCATCGGTCGATGGAAGACCAGTAGTAGTTTCCGATGCACATCTGGAGGCAATCTGTAATCTGAGGACTATCAGAGTGTTGATGAAACACTGTAATTGCGCCGGGATTGAATACAAAACTCACCATGCGCACATTCCTCCATGGGAGTAATGTCTCAAACTTTCTACGCTTTGATCGTTCCCTGTTAGACCAGTACTAGTTCCTGATGCACATCTGGAGGCATTCTGTAATCTGTGTACTATCAGACTGTTGATGAAACACAGAAATTGAATCGGGATTGAATACAACAGTCACCATCCGCACTTTCCTCCATGGGAGTAACGTCTGAAACATTCTACGCTTTGATTGTTTCCTGGAAGACCAGTAGTAGTTTGCGATGCACATCTGTTCTCATTCTGTAATCTGTGAACTGTCAGAGTGTTGATGAAACACAGAAATGGCATCGGGTTTGAGTACAACAGTCACCGTGCGCACTTTCCTCCATGGGAGTAATGTCTCATACAGTCTACGCGTTGATCGTTCCCTGAAAGACCAGTAGAAGTTTCCGATGCACATCTGGTGGCATTCTGTAATCTATGGACTATCAGTCTTGATGGAACACAGAAATTGCATCGGGATTGATAACAACAGTCACCATGCGCACTTTCCTCCACGGGAGTAATGTCTCAAACAGTCCACGATTTTATCGTTCGATGGAAGACCAGTAGTACTTTCCGATGCACATCTGGAGGCATTCTGTAATCTGTGGACTATCTGAGTGTTGATGAAACAGAGAAATTTCATCGGGATTGAATACAACAGTCACCATCCGCACTTCCATCCATGGGAGTAATGTCTCAAACAGTCTACGATTTGATCGTTCCCTGGAACACCAGTAGTAGTTTCCGCTGCACATCTGGTGGCATTCTGTAATCTGTGGACTATCAGAGTGTTGATGTAACACAGAAATTGCATTGGGATTGAATACAACAGTTACCATGCGCACATTCCTCCACGTGAGTAATGTCTCAAACAGTCTACGCTTTGATCGTTCCCTGAAAGACCAGTAATGGTTTCCGATGCACAACAGGTGGCATTCAGTAATCTGTGGACTATCAGAGTGTTGATGAAACACAGAGAATGCATCGGCATTGAATACAACAGTCACCATGCGAACTTTCCTCCACGGGAGTGATAACTCAAACAGTCTACGCTTCGATCGTTCCCTGGAATACCAGTAGTAGTTTCCGATGCACATCTTGTGGCATTCTGTAATCTGTGGACTATCGGAGTGTTGATGAAACACAGAAATAGCGTCGAGATTGAATACAACAGTCAACATGCGCACTTTCCTCCATGGGAGTAATGTCTCAAATAGTTAACGCTTTGATCGTTCCCTGGAAGACCAGTAGTAGTTTCCGATGCACATCTGGAGGCATTCTGCAATCTGTGGACCCTCAAAGTGTAGATGAAACACAGAAATTGCATCGAGTTTGAATACAACAGCACCATCCGCACTTTCCTCCATGACAGTAATGTCTCAAACAGTCTACGCTTTGAACGTTCCCATGAAGACTAGTAGAAGATTCCGATGCACATCTGGAGGTAATCTGTAAACTGTGGACTATCAGAGTGTTGATAAAAACCATAGAAATTGCATCGGGATGGAATACAACAGTCACCATCAGCACTTTTCTGCATGGGAGTAATATCTGAAATAGTCTACGCTTTGATCGTTCCATGGAATACCAGTAGTAGTTTCCGATGCACATCTGGAGTCATTCTGTAATCTGTGGACCTTCACAGTGTTGATGAAACACAGAAATTGCATCGGGAGTGAATACAACAGTCACAATCCGCACTTTCCTACATGGGAGTAATGTCTGATACACTCTACGCTTTGATCGTTCCCAGGAAGACCAGTAGTAGTTTCCCATGCACATATGGAGGCATTCTGAAATCTGTGGACTATCTGAATGTTGATGAAACACAGAAATTGCATCGGGATTGAATACAACAGTCACAATGCGCACTTTCCTCCATGGGAGTAATGTCTCAAACAGTCTACGCTTTGATCGTTCCCTGGAAGACCAGTAGGAGTTTCCAACGCACATCAGGAGGCATTCTGTAATCTGTGGACTATCTGAGTGTTGATGAAACACAGAAATTGCATCGGGATTGAATACAACATTCACCATGCGCACTTTCCTCCATGGGAGTAATGTCTCAAACAGTCTATGCTTTGATCGTTCCCAGGAAGACCAATAGTAGTTTCTGATGCACATCTGGAGGCATTCTGTAATCTGTGGACTAACTGAGTGTTGATGAAACACAGAAATTCCATCGGGATTGAATACAACAGTCACCATGCGCACTTTCCTCCATGGGAGTAATTCTCAAACAATCTACGCTTTGATCGTTCCCTGGAAGACCAGTAGTAGTTTCCGATAAACATCTGGTGGCATTCGGTAATCTGTGGACTATCAGAGTGTTGATGAAAAACAGAAATAGCATCGGGATTGAGTACAACAGTCATCATGAGCAATTTCCTCCTTGGGAGTAATGTCTCAAACAGTCTACGCTTTGATGGTTCTCTGGAAGACCAGAAGCTGTTTTCGATCCACATCTGGTGGCATTCTGTAATCTGTGGACTATCATAGTGTTGATGAAACACAGAAATTTCATCGGGATTGAATACAACAGTCACAATCCGCACTTCCATCCATGGGAGTAATGTCTCAAACAGTCTACGATTTGATCGTTCCCTGGAACACCAGTAGTAGTTTCCGATGCACATCTGGTGGCATTCTGTAATCTGTGGACTATCAGAGTGTTGATGTAACACAGAAATTGCATTGGGATTGAATACAACAGTTACCATGCGCACATCCTCCACGGGAGTAATGTCTCAAACAGTCTACGCTTTGATCGTTCCCTGAAAGACCAGTAATGGTTTCCGATGCACAACTGGTGGCATTCTGTAATCTGTGGACTATCAGAGTGTTGATGAAACACAGAGAATGCATCGGGATTGAATACAACAGTCACCATGCGCACTTTCCTCCACGGGAGTGATATCTCAAACAGTCTACGCTTCGATCGTTCCCTGGAATACCAGTAGTAGTTTCCGATGCACATCTGGTGGCATTCTGTAATCTGTGGACTATCAGAGTGTTGATGAAACACAGAAATAGCATCGAGATTGAATACAACAGTCAACATGCGCACTTTCCTCCATGGGAGTAATGTCTCAAATAGTCTACGCTTTGATCGTTCCCTGGAAGACCAGTAGTAGTTTCCGAAGCACATCTGGAGGCATTCTGCAATCTGTGGACCCTCAAAGTGTAGATGAAACACAGAAATTGCATCGAGTTTGAATACAACTGCACCATCCGCACTTTCCTCCATGGCAGTAATGTCTCAAACAGTCTACGCTTTGATCGTTGCCATGAAGACTAGTAGAAGATTCCGATGCACATCTGGAGGCAATCTGTAAACTGTGGACTATCAGAGTGTTGATGAAACATAGAAATTGCATCGGGATGGAATACAACAGTCACCATCCGCACTTTTCTGCATGTTAGTAATATCTGAAACAGTCTACGCTTTGATCGTTCCATGGAATACAAGTAGTAGTTTCCGATGCTCATCTGGAGGCATTCTGTAATCTGTGGACCTTCAAAGTGTTGATGAAACACAGAAATTGCATCGGGAGTGAATACAACAGTCACAATCCGCACTTTCCTCCATGGGAGTAATGTCTCAAACAGTCTACGCTTTGATCGTTCCCTGGAAGACCAGTATTAGTTTCCAATGCACATCAGGAGGCATTCTGTAATCTGTGGACTATCTGAGTGTTGATGAAACACAGAAATTGCATCGGGATTGAATACAACAGTCACCATGCACACTTTCCTCCATGGAAGTAATGTCTCAAACAGTCCACGATTTAATCGTTCGATGGAAGACCAGTAGTAGTTTCCGATGCACATCTGGAGGCATTCTATAACCTGTGGACTATCTGAGTGTTGATGAAACAAATAAATTGCGTCGGGATTGAATACAACAGTCACCATGCGCACTTTTCACCATGGGAGTAATGTCTCCAACAGTCTACGCTATGATCGTTCCCTGGAAGACCAGTAGAAGTTTCCGAAGCACATCTGGTGGCATTCGGTAATCTATGGACTATCAGAGTGTTGATGAAACACAGAAATAGCATCAGGATTGAATACAACAGTCACCATGCGCACTTTCCTCCATGGGAGTAATGTCTCAAACTTTCTACGCTTTGATCGTTCCCTGTTAGACCAGTACTAGTTCCCGATGCACATCTGGAGGCATTCTGTAATCTGTGTACTATCAGACTGTTGATGAAACACAGAAATTGAATCGGGATTGAATACAACAGTCACCATCCGCACTTTCCTCCATGGGAGTAATTCTCAAACAGTCTACGCTTTGATCGTTCCCTGGAAGACCAGTAGTAGTTTCCGATGACCATCTGGTGGCATTCTGTAATCTGTGGACTATCAGAGTGTTGATGAAACACAGAAATTGCATCGGGATTGAATACAACAGTCACCATGCGCACTTTCCTCCATGGGAGTAATGTCTCAAACAGTCTACGCTTTGATCGTTCCCTGGAAGACCAGTAGGAGTTTCCAACGCACATCAGGAGGCATTCTGTAATCTGTGGACTATCTGAGTGTTGATGAAACACAGAAATTGCATCGGGATTGAATACAACAGTCACCATGCGCACTTTCCTCCATGGGAGTAATGTCTCAAACAGTCTATGCTTTGATCGTTCCCAGGAAGACCAATAGTAGTTTCCGATGCACATCTGGAGGCATTCTGTAATCTGTGGACTAACTGAGTGTTGATGAAACACAGAAATTCCATCGGGATTGAATACAACAGTCACCATGCGCACTTTCCTCCATGGGAGTAATTCTCAAACAGTCTACGCTTTGATCGTTCCCTGGAAGACCAGTAGTAGTTTCCGATAAACATCTGGTGGCATTCGGTAATCTGTGGACTATCAGAGTGTTGATGAAAAACAGAAATAGCATCGGGATTGAGTACAACAGTCATCATGAGCAATTTCCTCCTTGGGAGTAATGTCTCAAACAGTCTACGCTTTGATGGTTCTCTGGAAGACCAGAAGCTGTTTTCGATCCACATCTGGTGGCATTCTGTAATCTGTGGACTATCATAGTGTTGATGAAACACAGAAATTTCATCGGGATTGAATGCAACAGTCACAATCCGCACTTCCATCCATGGGAGTAATGTCTCAAACAGTCTACGATTTGATCGTTCCCTGGAACACCAGTAGTAGTTTCCGATGCACATCTGGTGGCATTCTGTAAACTGTGGACTATCAGAGTGTTGATGTAACACAGAAATTGCATTGGGATTGAATACAACAGTTACCATGCGCACATCCTCCACGGGAGTAATGTCTCAAACAGTCTACGCTTTGATCGTTCCCTGAAAGACCAGTAATGGTTTCCGATGCACAACTGGTGGCATTCTGTAATCTGTGGACTATCAGAGTGTTGATGAAACACAGAGAATGCATCGGGATTGAATACAACAGTCACCATGCGCACTTTCCTCCACGGGAGTGATATCTCAAACAGTCTACGCTTCGATCGTTCCCTGGAATACCAGTAGTAGTTTCCGATGCACATCTGGTGGCATTCTGTAATCTGTGGACTATCAGAGTGTTGATGAAACACAGAAATAGCATCGAGATTGAATACAACAGTCAACTTGCGCACTTTCCTCCATGGGAGTAATGTCTCAAATAGTCTACGCTTTGATCGTTCCCTGGAAGACCAGTAGTAGTTTCCGAAGCACATCTGGAGGCATTCTGCAATCTGTGGACCCTCAAAGTGTAGATGAAACACAGAAATTGCATCGAGTTTGAATACAACTGCACCATCCGCACTTTCCTCCATGGCAGTAATGTCTCAAACAGTCTACGCTTTGATCGTTGCCATGAAGACTAGTAGAAGATTCCGATGCACATCTGGAGGCAATCTGTAAACTGTGGACTATCAGAGTGTTGATGAAACATAGAAATTGCATCGGGATGGAATACAACAGTCACCATCCGCACTTTTCTGCATGTTAGTAATATCTGAAACAGTCTACGCTTTGATCGTTCCATGGAATACCAATAGTAGTTTCCGATGCACATCTGGAGGCATTCTGTAATGTGTGGACCTTCAAAGTGTTGATGAAACACAGAAATTGCATCGGGAGTGAATACAACAGTCACAATCCGCACTCTCCTCCATGGGAGTAATGTCTCAAACAGTCTATGCTTTGATCGTTCCCTGGAAGACCAGTAGTAGTTTCCGATGCACATCTGGTGGCATTCTGTAATCTGTGGACTAACAGAGTGTTGATGAGACACAGAAATTGCATCGGGATTGAATACAACAGTCAATATTTGCACTTTCCTCCATGGGAGTAATGTCTCAAACAGTCTACGCTTTGATCGTTACCTGGAAGACCAGTAGTAATTTCCGATGCACATCTGGAGGCATTCCGTAGTCTGTGGAGTATCAGAGTGTTGATGAAGCACAGAAATAGCATCGGGATTGAATACAACAGTCACCATGCGCATTTTCCTCCACGGGAGTAATGTCTCAATCAGTCCACGATTTGATCGTTCGATGGAAGACCAGTAGTAGTTTCCGATGCACATCTGGAGGCAATCTGTAATCTGAGGACTATCAGAGTGTCGATGAAACACAGTAATTGCGTCGGGATTGAATACAACACTCACCAAGCGCACTTTCCTCCATGGGAGTAATGTCTCAAACTTTCTACGCTTTGATCGTTCCCTGTTAGACCAGTACTAGTTCCCGATGCACATCTGGAGGCATTCTGTAATCTGTGTACTATCAGACTGTTGATGAAACACAGAAATTGAATCGGGATTGAATACAACAGTCACCATCCGCACTTTCCTCCATGGGAGTAACGTCTGAAACATTCTACGCTTTGATTGTTTCCTGGAAGACCAGTAGTAGTTTCCGATGCACATCTGGTGGCATTCTGTAATCTGTGGACTGTCAGAGTGTTGATGAAACACAGAAATGGCATCGGGTTTGAATACAAGAGTCACCATGCGCACTTTCCTCCATGGGAGTAAAGTCTCATACAGTCTACGCGTTGATCGTTCCCTGAAAGACCAGTAGAAGTTTCCGATGCACATCTGGTGGCATTCTGTAATCTATGGACTATCAGAGTCTTGATGGAACACAGAAATTGCATCGGGATTCATAACAACAGTCACCATGCGCACTTTCCTCCACGGGAGTAATGTCGCAAACAGTCCACGATTTTATCGTTCGATGGAAGACCAGTAGTACTTTCCGATGCACATCTGGAGGCATTCTGTAAACTGTGGACTATCTGAGTGTTGACGAAACACAGAAATTGCATCGGGATTGAATACAACAGTCACCATGCGCACTTTTCTCCATGTGAGTAATGTCCCCAACAGTCAACGCTTTGATCGTTCCCTGGAAGACCAGTAGAAGTTTCCGATGCACATCTGGTGGCATTCTGTAATCTATGGACTATCAGAGTGTTGATGAAACACAGAAATAGCATCGGGATTGAATACAACAGTCACCATGCGCACTTTCCTCCATGGGGATAATGTCTCAAACAGTCTATGTTTTGATTGTTCCCTGGAAGACCAGTAGTAGTTTTCGATGCACATCATGAGGCATTCTGTAATCTGTGGACTATCAGAGTGTTAATGAAACACAGAAATTCCATCGGGATTGAATACAACAGTCACCATGCGCACTTTCCTCCATGGGAGTAATTCTCAAACAGTCTACGCTTTGATCGTTCCCTGGAAGACCAGTAGTAGTTTCCGATAAACATCTGGTGGCATTCGGTAATCTGTGGACTATCAGAGTGTTGATGAAAAACAGAAATAGCATCGGGATTGAGTACAACAGTCATCATGAGCAATTTCCTCCTTGGGAGTAATGTCTCAAACAGTCTACGCTTTGATGGTTCTCTGGAAGACCAGAAGCAGTTTTGGATCCACATCTGGTGGCATTCTGTAATCTGTGGACTATCATAGTGTTGATGAAACACAGAAATTTCATCGGGATTGAATACAACAGTCACAATCCGCACTTCCATCCATGGGAGTAATGTCTCAAACAGTCTACGATTTGATCGTTCCCTGGAACACCAGTTGTAGTTTCCGATGCACATCTGGTGGCATTCTGTAATCTGTGGACTATCAGAGTGTTGATGTAACACAGAAATTGCATTGGAATTGAATACAACAGTTACCATGCGCACATTCCTCCACGGGAGTAATGTCTCAAACAGTCTACGCTTTGATCGTTCCCTGAAAGACCAGTAATGGTTTCCGATGCACAACTGGTGGCATTCTGTAATCTGTGGACTATCAGAGTGTTGATGAAACACAGAGAATGCATCGGGATTGAATACAACAGTCACCATGCGCACTTTCCTCCACGGGAGTGATATCTCAAACAGTCTACGCTTCGATCGTTCCCTGGAATACCAGTAGTAGTTTCCGATGCACATCTGGTGGCATTCTGTAATCTGTGGACTATCAGAGTGTTGATGAAACACAGAAATAGCATCGAGATTGAATACAACAGTCAACATGCGCACTTTCCTCCATGGGAGTAATGTCTCAAATAGTCTACGCTTTGATCGTTCCCTGGAAGACCAGTAGTAGTTTCCGATGCACATCTGGAGGCATTCTGCAATCTGTGGACCCTCAAAGTGTAGATGAAACACAGAAATTGCATCGAGTTTGAATACAACAGCACCATCCGCACTTTCCTCCATGGCAGTAATGTCTCAAACAGTCTACGCTTTGATCGTTGCCACGAAGACTAGTAGAAGATTCCGATGCACATATCGAGGCAATCTGTAAACTGTGGACTATCAGAGTGTTGATGAAACATAGAAATTGCATCGGGATGTAATACAACAGTCACCATCCGCACTTTTCTGCATGGAAGTAATATCTGAAACAGTCTACGCTTTGATCGTTCCATGGAATACCAGTAGTAGTTTCCGATGCACATCTGGAGGCATTCTGTAATCTGTGGACCTTCAAAGTGATGATGAAACACAGAAATTGCATCGGGAGTGAATACAACAGTCACAATCCGCACTTTCCTCCATGGGAGTAATGTCTGAACACTCTACGCTTTGATCGTTCCCAGGAAGACCAGTAGTAGTTTCTCATGCACATATGGAGGTATTCTGAAATCTGTGGACTATCTGAATGTTGATGAAACACAGAAATTGCATCGGGATTGAATACAACAGTCACCATGCGCACTTTCCTCCATGGGAGTAATGTCTCAAACAGTCTACGCTTTGATCGTTCCCTGGAAGACCAGTAGGAGTTTCCAATGCACATCAGGAGGCATTCTGTAATCTGTGGACTATCTGAGTGTTGATGAAACACAGAAATTGCATCGGGATTGAATACAACAGTCACCATGCGCACTTTCCTCCATGGGAGAAATGTCTCAAACAGTCTATGCTTTGATCGTTCCCAGGAAGACCAATAGTAGTTTCCGATACACATCTGGAGGCATTCTGTAATCTGTGGACTAACTGAGTGTTGATGAAACACAGAAATTGCATCGGGAGTGAATACAACAGTCACCATTCGCACTTTTCTCCATGGGAGTAATTCTCAAACAGTCTACGCTTTGATCGTTCCCTGGAAGACCAGTAGAAGTTTCCGATGCACATCAGGAGGCATTCTGTAATCTGTGGACTATCTGAGTGTTGGTGAAACACAGATATACCATCGGGAATGAATACAACAGTCACCATGCACACTTTCCTCCATGGAAGTAATGTCTCAAACAGTCCACGATTTAATCGTTTTATGGAAGACCAGTAGTAGTTTTCGATGCACATCTGGAGGCATTCTATAACCTGTGGACTATCTGGGTGTTGATGAGACACAGAAATTGCGTCGGGATTGAATACAACAGTCACCATGCGCACTTTTCTCCATGGGAGTAATGTCTCCAACAGTCTACGCTTTGATCGTTCCCTGGAAGACCAGTAGAAGTTTCCGAAGCACATCTGGTGGCATTCTGCAATCTATGGACTATCAGAGTGTTGATGAAACACAGAAATAGCATCAGGATTGAATACAACAGTCACCATGCGCACTTTCCTCCATGGGAGTAATGTCTCAAATAGTCTACGCTTTGATCGTTCCCTGGAAGACCAGTAGTAGTTTTCGATGCACATCTGGTGGCATTCTGTAATCTGTGGATTAACAGAGTGTTGATGAGACACAGAAATTGCATCGGGATTGAATACAACAGTCAATATTCGCACTTTCCTCCATGGGAGTAATGTCTCAAACAGTCTACGCTTTGATCGTTACCTGGAAGACCAGTAGTAATTTCCGATGCTCATCTGGAGGCATTCCGTAATCTGTGGAGTATCAGAGTGTTGATGAAGCACAGAAATAGCATCGGGATTGAATACAACAGTCACCATGCGCATTTGCCTCCACGGGAGTAATGTCTCAATCAGTCCACGATTTGATAGTACGATGGAAGACCAGTAGTAGTTTCCGATGCACATCTGGAGGCAATCTGTAATCTGAGGACTATCAGAGTGTTGATGAAACACTGTAATTGCGTCGGGATTGAATACAACACTCACCATGCGCACATTCCTCCATGGGAGTAATGTCTCAAACTTTCTACGCTTTGATCGTTCCCTGTTAGACCAGTACTAGTTCCTGATGCACATCTGGAGGCATTCTGTAATCTGTGTACTATCAGACTGTTGATGAAACACAGAAATTGAATCGGGATTGAATACAACAGTCACCATCCGCACTTTCCTCCATGGGAGTAACGTCTGATACATTCTACGCTTTGATTGTTTCCTGGAAGACCAGTAGTAGTTTCCGATGCACATCTGGTCTCATTCTGTAATCTGTGAACTGTCAGAGTGTTGATGAAACACAGATTTGGCATCGGGTTTGAATACAACAGTCACCATGCGCACTTTCCTCCATGGGAGTAATGTCTCATACACTCTACGCGTTGATCGTTCCCTGAAAGACCAGTAGAAGTTTCCGATGCACATCTGGTGGCTTTCTGTAATCTATGGACTATCAGTCTTGATGGAACACAGAAATTGCATCGGGATTGATAACAACAGTCACCATGCGCACTTTCCTCCACGGGAGTAATGTCTCAAACAGTCCACGATTTTATCCTTCGATGGAAGACCAGTAGTACTTTCCGATGCACATCTGGAGGCATTCTGTAATCTGTGGACTATCTGAGTGTTTTTGAAACACAGAAATTGCATCGGGATTGAATACAACAGTCACCATGCGCACTTTTCTCCATGTGGTAATGTCCCCAACAGTCTGCGCTTTGATCGTTCCCTGGAAGACCAGTAGAAGTTTCCGATGCACATCTGGTGGCATTCTGTAATCTATGGACTATCAGAGTGTTGATGAAACACAGAAATAGCATCGGGATTGAATACAACAGTCACCTTGCGCACTTTCCTCCATGGGGATAGTGTCTCAAACAGTCTACGTTTTGATTGTTCCCTGGAAGACCAGTAGTAGTTTTCGATGCACATCATGAGGCATTCTGTAATCTGTGGACTATCAGAGTGTTAATGAAACACAGAAATTACATCGGGATTGAATACAACAGTCACCATGCGCACTTTCCTCCATGGGAGTAATTCTCAAACAGTCTACGCTTTGATCGTTCCCTAGAAGACCAGTAGTAGTTTCCGATAAACATCTGGTGGCATTCGGTAATCTGTGGACTATCAGAGTGTTGATGAAAAACAGAAATAGCATCGGGATTGAGTACAACAGTCATCATGAGCAATTTCCTCCTTGGGAGTAATGTCTCAAACAGTCTACGCTTTGATGGTTCTCTGGAAGACCAGAGGCAGTTTTCGATCCACATCTGGTGGCATTCTGTAATCTGTGGACTATCAGAGTGTTGATGAAACACAGAAATTTCATCGGGATTGAATAAGACAGTCACCATCCGCACTTCCATCCATGGGAGTAATGTCTCAAACAGTCTACGATTTGATCGTTCCCTGGAACACCAGTAGTAGTTTCCGATGCACATCTGGTGGCATTCTGTAATCTGTGGACTATCAGAGTGTTGATGTAACACAGAAATTGCATTGGGATTGAATACAACAGTTACCATGCGCACATTCCTCCACGGGAGTAATGTCTCAAACAGTCCACGCTTTGATCGTTCCCTGAAAGACCAGTAATGGTTTCCGATGCACAACTGGTGGCATTCACTAATCTGTGGAATATCAGAGTGTTGATGAAACACAGAGAATGCATCGGGATTGAATACAACAGTCACCATGCGAACTTTCCTCCACGGGAGTGATAACTCAAACAGTCTACGCTTCGATCGTTCCCTGGAATACCAGTAGTAGTTTCCGATGCACATCTTGTGGCATTCTGTAATCTGTGGACTATCGGAGTGTTGATGAAACACAGAAATAGCGTCGAGATTGAATACAACAGTCAACATGCGCGCTTTCCTCCATGGGAGTAATGTCTCAAATAGTTTACGCTTTGATCGTTCGCTGGAAGACCAGTAGTAGTTTCCGATGCACATCTGGAGGCATTCTGCAATCTGTGGACCCTCAAAGTGTAGATGAAACACAGAAATTGCATCGAGTTTGAATACAACAGCACCATCCGCACTTTCCTCCATGACAGTAATGTCTCAAACAGTCTACGCTTTGAACGTTCCCATGAAGACTAGTAGAAGATTCCGATGCACATCTGGAGGTAATCTGTAATCTGTGGACTATCAGAGTGTTGATAAAAACCATAGAAATTGCATCGGGATGGAATACAACAGTCACCATCAGCACTTTTCTGCATGGGAGTAATATCTGAAATAGTCTACGCTTTGATCGTTCCATGGAATACCAGTAGTAGTTTCCGATGCACATCTGGAGTCATTCTGTAATCTGTGGACCTTCACAGTGTTGATGAAACACAGAAATTGCATCGGGAGTGAATACAACAGTCACAATCCGCACTTTCCTACATGGGAGTAATGTCTGATACACTCTACGCTTTGATCGTTCCCAGGAAGACCAGTAGTAGTTTCCCATGCACATATGGAGGCATTCTGAAATCTGTGGACTATCTGAATGTTGATGAAACACAGAAATTGCATCGGGATTGAATACAACAGTCACCATGCGCACTTTCCTCCATGGGAGTAATGTCTCAAACAGTCTACGCTTTGATCGTTCCCTGGAAGACCAGTAGGAGTTTCCAACGCACATCAGGAGGCATTCTGTAATCTGTGGACTATCTGAGTGTTGATGAAACACAGAAATTGCATCGGGATTGAATACAACAGTCACCATGCGCACTTTCCTCCATGGGAGTAATGTCTCAAACAGTCTATGCTTTGATCGTTCCCAGGAAGACCAATAGTAGTTTCCGATGCACATCTGGAGGCATTCTGTAATCTGTGGACTAACTGAGTGTTGATGAAACACAGAAATTGCATCGGGAGTGAATACAACAGTCACCATCCGCACTTTTCTCCATGGGAGTAATTCCCAAACAGTCTACGCTTTGATCGTTCCCTGGAAGACCAGTAGAAGTTTCCGAAGCACATCTGGTGGCATTCTGTAATCTATGGACTATCAGAGTGTTGATGAAACACAGAAATAGCATCAGGATTGAATACAACAGTCACCATGCGCACTTTCCTCCATGGGAGTAATGTCTCAAATAGTCTACGCTTTGATCGTTCCCTGGATGACCAGTAGTAGTTTCCGATGCACATCTGGTGGCATTCTGTAATCTGTGGACTAACAGAGTGTTGATGAGACACAGAAATTGCATCGGGATTGAATACAACAGTCAATATTCGCACTTTCCTCCATGGGAGTAATGTCTCAAACAGTCTACGCTTTGATCGTTCCCTGGAAGACCAGTAGCAGTTTCCGATGCAAATATGGAGGCATTCTGTAATCTGTGGAATATCAGAGTGTTGATGAAACACAGAAGTAGCATCGCGATTGAATACAACAGTCACCATGCGCACTTTCCTCCACGGGAGTAATGTCTCAATCAGTCCACGATTTGATCGGTCGATGGAAGACCAGTAGTAGTTTCCGATGCACATCTGGAGGCAATCTGTAATCTGAGGACTATCAGAGTGTTGATGAAACACAGTAATTGTGTCGGGATTGAATACAACACTCACCATGCGCACTTTGCTCCTTGGGAGTAATGTCTCAAACATTCTACGCTTTCATCGTTCCCTGTTAGACCAGTACTAGTTCCCGATGCACATCTGGAGGCATTCTGTAATCTGTGGACTATCCGACTGTTGATGAAACACAGAAATTGAATCGGGATTGAATACAACAGTCACCATCCGCACTTTCCTCCATGGGAGTAACGTCTGAAACACTCTACGCTTTGATCGTTCCCTGAAAGACCAGTAGTAGTTTCCGATGCACATCTGGAGGCATTCCGTAATCTGTGGAGTATCAGAGTGTTGATGAAACACAGAAATAGCATCAGGATTGAATACAACAGTCACCATGCGCATTTTCCTCCACGGGAGTGATATCTCAAAGAGTCTACGCTTCGATCGTTTCCTGGAATACCAGTAGTAGTTTCCGATGCATATCTGGTGGCATTCTGTAATCCGTGGACTATCAGAGTGATGATGAAACATAGAAATAGCATCGAGATTGAATACAACAGTCAACATGCGCACTTTCCTCCATGGAAGTAATATCTGAAACAGTCTACGCTTTGATCGTTCCATGGAATACCTGTAGCAGTTTCCGATGCACATCTGGAGGCATTCTGTAATCTGTGGACCTTCAAAGTGTTGATGAAACACAGAAATTGCATCGGGAGTGAATACAACAGTCACAATCCGCACTTTCCTCCATGGGAGTAATGTCTGATACACTCTACCCTTTGATCGTTCCCAGGAAGACCAGTAGTAGTTTCCCATGCACATATGGAGGCATTCTGAAATCTGTGGACTATCTGAATGTTGATGAAACACAGAAATTGCATCGGGATTGATTACAACAGTCACCATGCGCACTTTCCTCCATGGAAGTAATGTCTCAAACAGTCTACGTTTTGATCGTTCCCATGAAGACTAGTAGAAGATTCCGATGCACATCTGAAGGCAATCTGTAAACTGTGGACTATCAGAGTGTTGATGAAACATAGAAATTGCAACGGGATGGAATACAACAGTCACCATCCGCACTTTTCTGCATGGGAGTAATATCTGAAACAGTCTACGCTTTGATCGTTCCATGGAATACCTGTAGCAGTTTCCAATGCACATCTGGAGACATTCTGTAATCTGTGGACCTTCAAAGTGTTGATGAAACACAGAAATTGCATCGGGATTGAATACAACAATCACCATGAGCACATTCCTCCATGGGAGTAATGTCTCACACAGTCTATGCTTTGATCGTTCCCAGGAGGACCAGTAGTATTATCCGATGCTTATCTGGTGGCAATCTGTAATCTGTGGACTGGAAAACCAGTAGTAGTTTACGATGCACATCTGGAGGCAATCTGTAATCTGTGGACTATCAGAGTGTTGATGAAAAACAGAAATAGCATCGGGATTGAGTACAACAGTCATCATGAGCAAATTCCTCCTTGGGAGTAATGTCTCAAATAGTTTACGCTTTGATCGTTCGCTGGAAGACCAGTAGTAGTTTCCGATGCACATCTGGAGGCATTCTGCAATCTGTGGACCCTCAAAGTGTAGATGAAACACAGAAATTGCATCGAGTTTGAATACAACAGCACCATCCGCACTTTCCTCCATGACAGTAATGTCTCAAACAGTCTACGCTTTGAACGTTCCCATGAAGACTAGTAGAAGATTCCGATGCACATCTGGAGGTAATCTGTAATCTGTGGACTATCAGAGTGTTGATAAAAACCATAGAAATTGCATCGGGATGGAATACAACAGTCACCATCAGCACTTTTCTGCATGGGAGTAATATCTGAAATAGTCTACGCTTTGATCGTTCCATGGAATACCAGTAGTAGTTTCCGATGCACATCTGGAGTCATTCTGTAATCTGTGGACCTTCACAGTGTTGATGAAACACAGAAATTGCATCGGGATTGAATACAACAGTCACCATGCGCACTTTCCTCCATGGGAGTAATGTCTCAAACAGTCTATGCTTTGATCGTTCCCAGGAAGACCAATAGTAGTTTCCGATGCACATCTGGAGGCATTCTGTAATCTGTGGACTAACTGAGTGTTGATGAAACACAGAAATTGCATCGGGAGTGAATACAACAGTCACCATCCGCACTTTTCTCCATGGGAGTAATTCCCAAACAGTCTACGCTTTGATCGTTCCCTGGAAGACCAGTAGAAGTTTCCGAAGCACATCTGGTGGCATTCTGTAATCTATGGACTATCAGAGTGTTGATGAAACACAGAAATAGCATCAGGATTGAATACAACAGTCACCATGCGCACTTTCCTCCATATGAGTAATGTCTCAAATAGTCTACGCTTTGATCGTTCCCTGGATGACCAGTAGTAGTTTCCGATGCACATCTGGTGGCATTCTGTAATCTGTGGACTAACAGAGTGTTGATGAGACACAGAAATTGCATCGGGATTGAATACAACAGTCAATATTCGCACTTTCCTCCATGGGAGTAATGTCTCAAACAGTCTACGCTTTGATCGTTCCCTGGAAGACCAGTAGTAGTTTCCGATGCAAATCTGGAGGCATTCTGTAATCTGTGGAATATCAGAGTGTTGATGAAACACAGAAGTAGCATCGCGATTGAATACAACAGTCACCATGCGCACTTTCCTCCACGGGAGTAATGTCTCAATCAGTCCACGATTTGATCGGTCGATGGAAGACCAGTAGTAGTTTCCGATGCACATCTGGAGGCAATCTGTAATCTGAGGACTATCAGAGTGTTGATGAAACACAGTAATTGTGTCGGGATTGAATACAACACTCACCATGCGCACTTTGCTCCTTGGGAGTAATGTCTCAAACATTCTACGCTTTCATCGTTCCCTGTTAGACCAGTACTAGTTCCCGATGCACATCTGGAGGCATTCTGTAATCTGTGGACTATCCGACTGTTGATGAAACACAGAAATTGAATCGGGATTGAATACAACAGTCACCATCCGCACTTTCCTCCATGGGAGTAACGTCTGAAACACTCTACGCTTTGATTGTTTCCTGGAAGACCAGTAGTTGTTTCCGATGCACATCTGGTGGCATTCTGTAATCTGTGGACTGTCAGAGTGTTGATGAAACACAGAAATGGCATCGGGTTTGAATACAACAGTCACCATGCGCACTTTCCTCCATGGGAGCAATGTCTCATACAGTCTACGCGTTGATCGTTCCCTGAAAGACCAGTAGTAGTTTCCGATGCACATCTGGAGGCATTCCGTAATCTGTGGAGTATTAGAGTGTTGATGAAACACAGAAATAGCATCAGGATTGAATACAACAGTCACCATGCGCATTTTCCTCCACGGGAGTGATATCTCAAAGAGTCTACGCTTCGATCGTTTCCTGGAATACCAGTAGTAGTTTATGATGCATATCTGGTGGCATTCTGTAATCCGTGGACTATCAGAGTGATGATGAAACATAGAAATAGCATCGAGATTGAATACAACAGTCAACATGCGCACTTTCCTCCATGGGAGTAATGTCTCAAACAGTATACGTTTTGATTGTTCCCTGGAAGACCAGTAGTAGTTTCCGATGCACATCTGGAGGCATTCTGCAATCTGTGGACCCTCAAAGTGTAGATGAAACACAGAAATTGCATGTAGTTTGAATACAAAAGCACCATCCGCACCTTCCTCCATGGCAGTAATGTCTCAAACAGTCTACGTTTTGATCGTTCCCATGAAGACTAGTAGAAGATTCCGATGCACATCTGGAGGCAATCTGTAAACTGTGGACTATCAGAGTGTTGATGAAACATAGAAATTGCATCGCCATGGAATACAACAGTCACCATCCGCACTTATCTGCATGGAAGTAATATCTGAAACAGTCTACGCTTTGATCGTTCCATGGAATACCTGTAGCAGTTTCCGATGCACATCTGGAGGCATTCTGTAATCTGTGGACCTTCAAAGTATTGATGAAACACAGAAATTGCATCAGGAGTGAATACAACAGTCACAATCCGCACTTTCCTCCATGGGAGTAATGTCTGATACACTCTACCCTTTGATCGTTCCCAGGAAGACCAGTAGTAGTTTCCCATGCACATATGGAGGCATTCTGAAATCTGTGGACTATCTGAATGTTGATGAAACACAGAAATTGCATCGGGATTGATTACAACAGTCACCATGCGCACTTTCCTCCATGGAAGTAATGTCTCAAACAGTCTACGTTTTGATCGTTCCCATGAAGACTAGTAGAAGATTCCGATGCACATCTGGAGGCAATCTGTAAACTGTGGACTATCAGAGTGTTGATGAAACATAGAAATTGCAACGGGATGGAATACAACAGTCACCATCCGCACTTTTCTGCATGGGAGTAATATCTGAAACAGTCTACGCTTTGATCGTTCCATGGAATACCTGTAGCAGTTTCCAATGCACATCTGGAGGCATTCTGTAATCTGTGGACCTTCAAAGTGTTGATGAAACACAGAAATTGCATCGGGATTGAATACAACAATCACCATGAGCACATTCCTCCATGGGAGTAATGTCTCACACAGTCTATGCTTTGATCGTTCCCAGGAGGACCAGTAGTATTATCCGATGCATATCTGGTGGCAATCTGTAATCTGTGGACTGGAAGACCAGTAGTAGTTTACGATGCACATCTGGAGGCAATCTGTAATCTGTGGACTATCAGAGTGTTGATGAAAAACAGAAATAGCATCGGGATTGAGTACAACAGTCATCATGAGCAAATTCCTCCTTGGGAGTAATGTCTCAAATAGTTTACGCTTTGATCGTTCGCTGGAAGACCAGTGGTAGTTTCCGATGCACATCTGGAGGCATTCTGCAATCTGTGGACCCTCAAAGTGTAGATGAAACACAGAAATTGCATCGAGTTTGAATACAACAGCACCATCCGCACTTTCCTCCATGACAGTAATGTCTCAAACAGTCTACGCTTTGAACGTTCCCATGAAGACTAGTAGAAGATTCCGATGCACATCTGGAGGTAATCTGTAATCTGTGGACTATCAGAGTGTTGATAAAAACCATAGAAATTGCATCGGGATGGAATACAACAGTCACCATCAGCACTTTTCTGCATGGGAGTAATATCTGAAATAGTCTACGCTTTGATCGTTCCATGGAATACCAGTAGTAGTTTCCGATGCACATCTGGAGTCATTCTGTAATCTGTGGACCTTCACAGAGTTGATGAAACACAGAAATTGCATCGGGAGTGAATACAACAGTCACAATCCGCACTTTCCTACATGGGAGTAATGTCTGATACACTCTACGCTTTGATCGTTCCCAGGAAGACCAGTAGTAGTTTCCCATGCACATATGGAGGCATTCTGAAATCTGTGGACTATCTGAATGTTGATGAAACACAGAAATTGCATCGGGATTGAATACAACAGTCACCATGCGCACTTTCCTCCATGGGAGTAATGTCTCAAACAGTCTACGCTTTGATCGTTCCCTGGAAGACCAGTAGGAGTTTCCAACGCACATCAGGAGGCATTCTGTAATCTGTGGACTATCTGAGTGTTGATGAAACACAGAAATTGCATCGGGATTGAATACAACAGTCACCATGCGCACTTTCCTCCATGGGAGTAATGTCTCAAACAGTCTATGCTTTGATCGTTCCCAGGAAGACCAATAGTAGTTTCCGATGCACATCTGGAGGCATTCTGTAATCTGTGGACTAACTGAGTGTTGATGAAACACAGAAATTGCATCGGGAGTGAATACAACAGTCACCATCCGCACTTTTCTCCATGGGAGTAATTCCCAAACAGTCTACGCTTTGATCGTTCCCTGGAAGACCAGTAGAAGTTTCCGAAGCACATCTGGTGGCATTCTATAATCTATGGACTATCAGAGTGTTGATGAAACACAGAAATAGCATCAGGATTGAATACAACAGTCACCATGCGCACTTTCCTCCATGGGAGTAATGTCTCAAATAGTCTACGCTTTGATCGTTCCCTGGATGACCAGTAGTAGTTTCCGATGCACATCTGGTGGCATTCTGTAATCTGTGGACTAACAGTGTGTTGATGAGACACAGAAATTGCATCGGGATTGAATACAACAGTCAATATTCGCACTTTCCTCCATGGGAGTAATGTCTCAAACAGTCTACGCTTTGATCGTTCCCTGGAAGACCAGTAGTAGTTTCCGATGCAAATCTGGAGGCATTCTGTAATCTGTGGAATATCAGAGTGTTGATGAAACACAGAAGTAGCATCGCGATTGAATACAACAGTCACCATGCGCACTTTCCTCCACGGGAGTAATGTCTCAATCAGTCCACGATTTGATCGGTCGATGGAAGACCAGTAGTAGTTTCCGATGCACATCTGGAGGCAATCTGTAATCTGAGGACTATCAGAGTGTTGATGAAACACAGTAATTGTGTCGGGATTGAATACAACACTCACCATGCGCACTTTGCTCCTTGGGAGTAATGTCTCAAACATTCTACGCTTTCATCGTTCCCTGTTAGACCAGTACTAGTTTCCGATGCACATCTGGAGGCATTCTGTAATCTGTGGACTATCCGACTGTTGATGAAACACAGAAATTGAATCGGGATTGAATACAACAGTCACCATCCGCACTTTCCTCCATGGGAGTAACGTCTGAAACACTCTACGCTTTGATTGTTTCCTGGAAGACCAGTAGTTGTTTCCGATGCACATCTGGTGGCATTCTGTAATCTGTGGACTGTCAGAGTGTTGATGAAACACAGAAATGGCATCGGGTTTGAATACAACAGTCACCATGCGCACTTTCCTCCATGGGAGCAATGTCTCATACAGTCTACGCGTTGATCGTTCCCTGAAAGACCAGTAGTAGTTTCCGATGCACATCTGGAGGCATTCCGTAATCTGTGGAGTATTAGAGTGTTGATGAAACACAGAAATAGCATCAGGATTGAATACAACAGTCACCATGCGCATTTTCCTCCACGGGAGTGATATCTCAAAGAGTCTACGCTTCGATCGTTTCCTGGAATACCAGTAGTAGTTTCCGATGCATATCTGGTGGCATTCTGTAATCTGTGGACTATCAGAGTGATGATGAAACATAGAAATAGCATCGAGATTGAATACAACAGTCAACATGCGCACTTTCCTCCATGGGAGTAATGTCTCAAACAGTATACGTTTTGATTGTTCCCTGGAAGACCAGTAGTAGTTTCCGATGCACATCTGGAGGCATTCTGCAATCTGTGGACCCTCAAAGTGTAGATGAAACACAGAAATTGCATGTAGTTTGAATACAAAAGCACCATCCGCACCTTCCTCCATGGCAGTAATGTCTCAAACAGTCTACGTTTTGATCGTTCCCATGAAGACTAGTAGAAGATTCCGATGCACATCTGGAGGCAATCTGTAAACTGTGGACTATCAGAGTGTTGATGAAACATAGAAATTGCATCGCCATGGAATACAACAGTCACCATCCGCACTTTTCTGCATGGAAGTAATATCTGAAACAGTCTACGCTTTGATCGTTCCATGGAATACCTGTAGCAGTTTCCGATGCACATCTGGAGGCATTCTGTAATCTGTGGACCTTCAAAGTGTTGATGAAACACAGAAATTGCATCGGGAGTGAATACAACAGTCACAATCCGCACTTTCCTCCATGGGAGTAATGTCTGATACACTCTACACTTTGATCGTTCCCAGGAAGACCAGTAGTAGTTTCCCATGCACATATGGAGGCATTCTGAAATCTGTGGACTATCTGAATGTTGATGAAACACAGAAATTGCATCGGGATTGATTACAACAGTCACCATGCGCACTTTCCTCCATGGAAGTAATGTCTCAAACAGTCTACGTTTTGATCGTTCCCATGAAGACTAGTAGAAGATTCCGATGCACATCTGGAGGCAATCTGTAAACTGTGGACTATCAGAGTGTTGATGAAACATAGAAATTGCAACGGGATGGAATACAACAGTCACCATCCGCACTTTTCTGCATGGGAGTAATATCTGAAACAGTCTACGCTTTGATCGTTCCATGGAATACCTGTAGCAGTTTCCAATGCACATCTGGAGGCATTCTGTAATGTGTGGACCTTCAAAGTGTTGATGAAACACAGAAATTGCATCGGGATTGAATACAACAATCACCATGAGCACATTCCTCCATGGGAGTAATGTCTCACACAGTCTATGCTTTGATCGTTCCCAGGAGGACCAGTAGTATTATCCGATGCATATCTGGTGGCAATCTGTAATCTGTGGACTGGAAGACCAGTAGTAGTTTACGATGCACATCTGGAGGCAATCTGTAATCTGTGGACTATCAGAGTGTTGATGAAAAACAGAAATAGCATCGGGATTGAGTACAACAGTCATCATGAGCAAATTCCTCCTTGGGAGTAATGTCTCAAACAGTCTACGCTTTGATGGTTCTCTGGAAGACCAGAAGCAGTTTTCGATCCACATCTGGTGGCATTCTGTAATCTGTGGACTATCAGAGTGTTGATGTAACACAGAAATTGCATTGGGATTGAATACAACAGTTACCATGCGCACATTCCTCCACGGGAGTAATGTCTCAAACAGTCTACGCTTTGATCGTTCCCTGAAAGACCAGTAATGGTTTCCGATGCACAACTGGTGGCCTTCTGTAATCTGTGGACTATCAGAGTGTTGATGAAACACAGAGAATGCATCGGGATTGAATACAACAGTCACCATGCGCACTTTCCTCCACGGGAGTGATATATCAAACAGTCTACGCTTCGATCGTTCCATGGAATACCAGTAGTAGTTTCCGATGCACATCTGGTGGCATTCTGTAATCTGTGGACTATCAGAGTGTTGATGAAACACAGAAATAGCATCGAGATTGAATACAACAGTCAACATGCGCACTTTCCTCCATGGGAGTAATGTCTCAAATAGTCTACGCTTTGATCGTTCCCTGGAAGACCAGTAGTAGTTTCCGATGCACATCTGGAGGCATTCTGCAATCTGTGGACCCTCAAAATGTAGATGAAACACAGAAATTGCATCGAGTTTGAATACAACAGCACCATCCGCACTTTCCTCCATGGCAGTAATGTCTCAAACAGTCTACGCTTTGATCGTTGCCATGAAGACTAGTAGAAGATTCCGATGCACATCTGGAGGCAATCTGTAAACTGTGGACTATCAGAGTGTTGATGAAACATAGAAATTGCATCGGGATGTAATACAACAGTCACCATCCGCACTTTTCTGCATGGAAGTAATATCTGAAACAGTCTACGCTTTGATCGTTCCATGGAATACCAGTAGTAGTTTCCGATGCACATCTGGAGGCATTCTGTAATCTGTGGACCTTCAAAGTGATGATGAAACACAGAAATTGCATCGGGAGTGAATACAACAGTCACAATCCGCACTTTCCTCCATGGGAGTAATGTCTGATACACTCTACGCTTTGATCGTTCCCAGGAAGACCAGTAGTAGTTTCCCATGCACATATGGAGGCATTCTGAAATCTGTGGACTATCTGAATGTTGATGAAACACAGAAATTGCATCGGGATTGAATACAACAGTCACCATGCGCACTTTCCTCCATGGGAGTAATGTCTCAAACAGTCTACGCTTTGATCGTTCCCTGGAAGACCAGTAGGAGTTTCCAATGCACATCAGGAGGCATTCTGTAATCTGTGGACTAACTGAGTGTTGATGAAACACAGAAATTGCATCGGGAGTGAATACAACAGTCACCATCCGCACTTTTCTCCATGGGAGTAATTCTCAAACAGTCTACGCTTTGATCGTTCCCTGGAAGACCAGTAGAAGTTTCCGATGCACATCAGGAGGCATTCTGTAATCTGTGGACTATCTGAGTGTTGGTGAAACACAGATATAGCATCGGGAATGAATACAACAGTCACCATGCACACTTTCCTCCATGGAAGTAATGTCTCAAACAGTCCACGATTTAATCGTTTTATGGAAGACCAGTAGTAGTTTCCGATGCACATCTGGAGGCATTCTATAACCTGTGGACTATCTGAGTGTTGATGAAACACAGAAATTGCGTCGGGATTGAATACAACAGTCACCATGCGCACTTTTCTCCATGGGAGTAATGTCTCCAACAGTCTACGCTTTGATCGTTCCCTGGAAGACCAGTAGAAGTTTCCGAAGCACATCTGGTGGCATTCTGTAATCTATGGACTATCAGAGTGTTGATGAAACACAGAAATAGCATCAGGATTGAATACAACAGTCACCATGCGCACTTTCCTCCATGGGAGTAATGTCTCAAATAGTCTACGCTTTGATCGTTACCTGGAAGACCAGTAGTAGTTTTCGATGCACATCTGGTGGCATTCTGTAATCTGTGGATTAACAGAGTGTTGATGAGACACAGAAATTGCATCGGGATTGAATACAACAGTCAATATTCGCACTTTCCTCCATGGGAGTAATGTCTCAAACAGTCTACGCTTTGATCGTTACCTGGAAGACCAGTAGTAATTTCCGATGCTCATCTGGAGGCATTCCGTAATCTGTGGAGTATCAGAGTGTTGATGAAGCACAGAAATAGCATCGGGATTGAATACAACAGTCACCATGCGCATTTGCCTCCACGGGAGTAATGTCTCAATCAGTCCACGATTTGATCGTACGATGGAAGACCAGTACTAGTTTCCGATGCACATCTGGAGGCAATCTGTAATCTGAGGACTATCAGAGTGTTGATGAAACACTGTAATTGCGTCGGGATTGAATACAACACTTACCATGCGCACATTCCTCCATGGGAGTAATGTCTCAAACTTTCTACGCTTTGATCGTTCCCTGTTAGACCAGTACTAGTTCCCGATGCACATCTGGAGGCATTCTGTAATCTGTGTACTATCAGACTGTTGATGAAACACAGAAATTGAATCGGGATTGAATACAACAGTCACCATCCGCACTTTCCTCCATGGGAGTAACGTCTGAAACATTCTACGCTTTGATTGTTTCCTGGAAGACCAGTAGTAGTTTCCGATGCACATCTGGTGGCATTCTGTAACCTGTGTACTGTCAGAGTGTTGATGAAACACAGAAATGGCATCGGGTTTGAATACAACAGTCACCATGCGCACTTTCCTCCATGGGAGTAATGTCTCATACAGTCTACGCGTTGATCGTTCCCTGAAAGACCAGTAGAAGTTTCCGATGCACATCTGGTGGCATTCTGTAATCTATGGACTATCAGTCTTGATGGAACACAGAAATTGCATCGGGATTGATAACAACAGTCACCATGCGCACTTTTCTGCATGGGAGTAATATCTGAAACAGTCTACGCTTTGATCGTTCCATGGAATACCTGTAGCAGTTTCCGATGCACATCTGGAGGCATTCTGTAATCTGTGGACCTTCAAAGTGTTGATGAAACACAGATATTGCATCGGGATTGAATACAACAATCACCATGAGCACATTCCTCCATGGGAGTAATGTCTCACACAGTCTATGCTTTGATCGTTCCCAGGAGGACCAGTAGTATTATCCGATGCATATCTGGTGGCAATCTGTAATCTGTGGACTGGAAGACCAGTAGTAGTTTCCGATGCACATCTGGAGGCAATCTGTAATCTGTGGACTATCAGAGTGTTGATGAGACATAGAAATTGCATCATGATGGAATGCAACAGTCACCATCCGCACTTTCCTCCATGGGAGTAATGTCTGATACAGTCTACGCTTTGATCGTTCCAAGGAAGACCATTAGTAGTTTCCGATGCACATCTGGAGACAATCTGTAATCTGTGGACTAGCAGAGTGTTTATGAAACACAGAAATTGCATCGGGATTGAATACAACAGTCACCATCCACACTTTCCTCCATGGGAGTAACGTCTGAAACATTCTACGCTTTGATCGTTTCCTGGAAGACCAGTAGTAGTTTCCGATGCACATCTGGAGGCAATCTGTAATCTGTGGACTATCAGAGTGTTGATGAAACATAGAAATTGCATCATGATATAATACAACAGTCACCATCCGCACTTTTCTCCATGGGAGTAATATCTGAAACAGTGTACGCTTTGATCGTTCCATGGAATACTAGTAGTAGCTTCCGATGCACATCTGGAGGCATTCTGTAATCTGTGGACCTTCAAATTGTTGATGAAACACAGAAATTGCATCGGGAGTGAATACAACAGTCACAATCCGCACTTTCTTCCATGGGAGTAATGTCTGATACACTCTACGCTTTGATCGTTCCCAGGAAGACCAGTAGTAGTTTCCCATGCACATATGGAGGCATTCTGAAATCTGTGGACTAACTGAGTGTTGATAAAACACAGAAATTGCAATGGGATTCAATACAACAGTCACAATGCGCACTTTCCTCCATGGGAGTAATGTCCCAAACAGTCTACGTTTTGATCGTTGCCTGGAAGACCAGTACTAGTTTCCGATGCACGTCTGGAGGCATTCTGTAATCTGTGGACTATCTGAATATTGATGAAACACAGAAATGGCATCGGGATTGAATACAACAGTCACCATGCGCACCTTCCTTCATGGGAGTAATGTCTCAAACAGTCTACGCTTTGATCGTTCCCTGGAAGACCAGTAGGAGTTTCCGATCCACATCAGGAGGCATTCTGTAATCTGTGGACTATATGAGTGTTGATGAAACACAGAAATTGCATCGGGATTGAATACAACAGTCACCATACGCACTTTCCTCCATGGGAGTAATGTCTCAAACAGTCTACGCTTTGATCGTTCCCAGGAAGAATAGTAGTAGTTTCCGATGCACATCTGGTGGCATTCTGTAATCTGTGGACTATCAGAGTGTTGATGAAACACAGAAATTTAATCGGGATTGAATACAACAGTCACCATGCGCACTTCCTTCCATGGGAGTAATGTCTCAAACAGTCTGCGCTTTGATCGTTCTCTGGAAGACCTGTAGTGGTTTCCAATGCACAACTGGTGGAATTCTGTAATCTGTGGACTATCAGGGTGTTGATAAAACACAGAGAACGCATCGGGATTGAATACAACAATAACATGCGCACTTTCCTCCACGTTAGTGATATCTCAAACATTCTACGCTTTGATCGTTCCCTGGAATACCAGTAGTAGTTTCCGATGCACATCTGGTGGCATTCTGAAATCTGTGGACTATCAGAGTGTTGATGAAACACAGAAATAGCATCGGGATTGAATACAACAGTCACCATGCGCACTTTGCTCCATGAGAGTAATGTCTCAAACAGTCAACGCGTTCATCGTTCCCTGGAAGACCAGTGGTAGTCTCCGTTGCACATCTGGTGGCATTCTGTAATCTGTGGACTAACAGAGTGTTGATGAAACACAGAAATTGCATCGGAATGGAATACAACAGTCAATATTCGCACTTTCCTCAATGGGAGTGATGTCTCAAAAAGTCTACGCTTTGATCGTTTCATGGAAGACCAGTAGTAATTTCCGATGCACATCTGGAGGCATACTGTAATCTGTGGACTATCAGAGTGTTGATGAAACACAGAAATTGCATCGGGATTGATTAAACAGTCACCATGCGCACTTTCCTCCATGGGAGTAATGTCTCAAACAGTATATGCTTTGATCGTTCCCTGGAAGACCAGTAGTAGTTTCCGATGCACATCTGGAGGCATTCTGTAATCTGTGGACCTTCAAAGTGTTGATGAAACACAGAAATTGCATCGGGATTGAATACAACAGTCACCATGAGCACATTCCTCCATGGGAGTAATGTCTCACACAGTCTATGCTTTGATCGTTCCCAGGAAGACCAGTAGTATTATCCGATGCATATCTGGTGGCAATCTGTATTCTGTGGACTGGAAGACCAGTAGTAGTTTCCGATGCACATCTGGAGGCATTCTGTAGTCTGTGGAACTTCAAAGTGTTGATGAAACACAGAATTTGCATCTGGAGTGAATACAACAGTCACATCCGCACTTTCCTCCATGGGAGAAATGTCTGATACAGTCTACGTTTTGATCGTTCCCAGGATGACCAGTAGTTGTTTCCGATGCACATCTGGGGACAATCTGTAATCTGTGGACTAGCAGAGTGTTTATGAAACACAGAAATTGCATCGGGATTGAATACAACAGTCACCATCCGCACTTTCCTCCATGGGAGTACCGTCTGAAACATTCTACGCTTTGATCGTTTCCTGCAAGACCAGTAGTAGTTTCCGATGCACATCTGGAGGCAATCTGTAATCTGTGGACTATCAGAGTGTTGATGAAACATAGAAATTGCATCATGATATAATACAACAGTCACCATCCGCACTTTTCTCCATGGGAGTAATGTCTCAAACAGTCTACGCTTTAATCGTTGCCTGGAAGACCAGTAGTAGTTTCCGATGCACATATGGAGGCATTCTGTAATCTGTGGACTATCTGAATATTGATGAAACACAGAAATTGCATCGGGATTGAATACAACTGTCACCATGCGCACCTTCCTTCATGGGAGTAATGTCTCAAACAGTCTACGCTTTGATCGTTCCCTGGAAGACCAGTAGGAGTTTCCGATCCGCATCAGGAGGCATTCTGTAATCTGTGGACTATATGAGTGTTGATGAAACACAGAAATTGCATCGGGATTGAATACAACAGTCACCATGCGCACTTTCCTCCATGGGAGTAATGTCTCAAACAGTCTACGCTTTGATCGTTCCCATTTAGACCAGTAGTAGTTTCCGATGCACATCTGGTGGCATTCTGTAATCTGTGTACTGTCAGAGTGTTGATGAAACACAGAAATGGCATCGGGTTTGAATACAACAGTCACCATGCGCACTTTCCTCCATGGGAGTAATGTCTCATACAGTCTACGCGTTGATCGTTCCCTGAAAGACCAGTAGAAGTTTCCGATGCACATCTGGTGGCATTCTGTAATCTATGGACTATCAGTCTTGATGGAACACAGAAATTGCATCGGGATTGATAACAACAGTCACCATGCGCACTTTCCTCCACGGGAGTAATGTCTCAAACAGTCCACGATTTTATCGTTCGATGGAAGACCAGTAGTACTTTCCGATGCACATCTGGAGGCATTCTGTAATCTGTGGACTATCTGAGTGTTGACGAAACACAGAAATTGCATCGGGATTGAATACAACAGTCACCATGCGCACTTTTCTCCATGTGAGTAATGTCCCCAAGAGTCTGCGCTTTGATCGTTCCCTGGAAGACCAGTAGTAGTTTTCGATGCACATCATGAGGCATTCTGTAATCTGTGGACTATCAGAGTGTTAATGAAACACAGAAATTCCATCGGGATTGAATACAACAGTCACCATGCGCACTTTCCTCCATGGGAGTAATTCTCAAACAGTCTACGCTCTGATCGTTCCCTAGAAGACCAGTAGTAGTTTCCGATAAACATCTGGTGGCATTCGGTAATCTGTGGACTATCAGAGTGTTGATGAAAAACAGAAACAGCATCGGGATTGAGTACAACAGTCATCATGAGCAATTTCCTCCTTGGGAGTAATGTCTCAAACAGTCTACGCTTTGATGGTTCTCTGGAAGACCAGAGG
Source organism: Schistocerca gregaria (assembly GCF_023897955.1). NCBI lineage: Eukaryota > Metazoa > Arthropoda > Insecta > Orthoptera > Acrididae > Schistocerca > Schistocerca gregaria. Next base: position 1,812,474 of record NW_026061810.1, on the reverse strand, counting down.
CAGTTTTCGATCCACATCTGGTGGCATTCTGTAATCTGTGGACTATCAGAGTGTTGATGAAACACAGAAATTTCATCGGGATTGAATACAACAGTCGCCATCCGCACTTCCATCCATGGGAGTAATGTCTCAAACAGTCTACGATTTGATCGTTCCCTGGAACACCAGTAGTAGTTTCCGATGCACATCTTGTGGCATTTTGCAATCTGTGGACCCTCAAAGTGTAGATGAAACACAGAAATAGCATCGAGTTTGAATACAACAGCACCATCCGCACTTTCCTCCATGACAGTAATGTCTCAAACAGTCTACGCTTTGAACGTTCCCATGAAGACTAGTAGAGGATTCCGATGCACATCTGGAGGTAATCTGTAAACTGTGGACTATCAGAGTGTTGATGAAACATAGAAATTGCATCGGGATGGAATACAACAGTCACCATCCGCACTTTTCTGCATGGGAGTAATATCTGAAATAGTCTACGCTTTGATCGTTCCATGGAATACCAGTAGTAGTTTCCGATGCACATCTGGAGGCATTCTGTAATCTGTGGACCTTCAAAGTGTTGATGAAACACAGAAATTGCATCGGGAGTGAATACAACAGTCACAATCCGCACTTTCCTCCATGGGAGTAATGTCTGATACACTCTACGCTTTGATCGTTCCCAGGAAGACCAGTAGTAGTTTCCCATGCACATATGGAGGCATTCTGAAATCTGTGGACTATCTGAATGTTGATGAAACACAGAAATTGCATCGGGATTGAATACAACAGTCACCATGCGCACTTTCCTCCATGGGAGTAATGTCTCAAACAGTCTACGCTTTGATCGTTCCCTGGAAGAACAGTAGGAGTTTCCATCGCACATCAGGAGGCATTCTGTAATCTGTGGACTATCTGAGTGTTGATGAAACACAGATATTGCATCGGGATTGAATACAACAGTCACCATGCGCACTTTCCTCCATGGGAGTAATGTCTCAAACAGTCTATGCTTTGATCGTTCCCAGGAAGACCAATAGTAGTTTCCGATGCACATCTGGAGGCATTCTGTAATCTGTGGACTAACTGAGTGTTGATGAAACACAGAAATTGCATCGGGAGTGAATACAACAGTCACCATCCGCACTTTTCTCCATGGGAGTAATTCTCAAAGAGTCTACGCTTTGATCGTTCCCTGGAAGACCAGTAGAAGTTTCCGAAGCACATCTGGTGGCATTCTGTAATCTATGGACTATCAGAGTGTTGATGAAACACAGAAATAGCATCAGGATTGAATACAACAGTCACCATGCGCACTTTCCTCCATGGGAGTAATGTCTCAAATAGTCTACGCTTTGATCGTTCCCTGGAAGACCAGTAGTAGTTTCCGATGCACATCTGGTGGCATTCTGTAATCTGTGGACTAACAGAGTGTTGATGAGACACAGAAATTGCATCGGGATTGAATACAACAGTCAATATTCGCACTTTCCTCCATGGGAGTAATGTCTCAAACAGTCTACGCTTTGATCGTTACCTGGAAGACCAGTAGTAATTTCCGATGCACATCTGGAGGCATTCTGTAATCTGTGGACTATCAGAGTGTTAATGAAACACAGAAATTGCATCGGGATTGAATACAACAGTCACCATGCGCACTTTCCTCCATGGGAGTAATGTCTCAAACAGTCTACGCGTTGATCGTTCCCTGGAAGACCTGTAGTAGTTTCCGATGCAAATCTGGAGAAATTCTGTAATCTGTGGAATATCAGAGTGTTGATGAAACACAGAAGTAGCATCGCGATTGAATACAACAGTCACCATGCGCACTTTCCTCCACGGGAGTAATGTCTCAATCAGTCCACGATTTGATCGGTCGATGGAAGACCAGTAGTAGTTTCCGATGCACATCTGGAGGCAATCTGTAATCTGAGGACTATCAGAGTGTTGATGAAATACAGTAATTGTGTCGGGATTGAATACAACTCTCACCATGCGCACTTTCCTCCTTGGGAGTAATGTCTCAAACATTCTACGCTTTCATCGTTCCCTGTTAGACCAGTACTAGTTCCCGATGCACATCTGGAGGCATTCTGTAATCTGTGGACTATCCGACTGTTGATGAAACACAGAAATTGAATCGGGATTGAATACAACAGTCACCATCCGCACTTTCCTCCATGGGAGTAACGTCTGAAACATTCTACGCTTTGATTGTTTCCTGGAAGACCAGTTGTAGTTTCCGATGCACATCTGGTGGCATTCTGTAATCTGTGGACTGTCAGAGTGTTGATGAAACACAGAAATGGCATCGGGTTTGAATACAACAGTCACCATGCGCACTTTCCTCCATGGGAGCAATGTCTCATACAGTCTACGCGTTGATCGTTCCCTGAAAGACCAGTAGTAGTTTCCGATGCACATCTGGAGGCATTCCGTAATCTGTGGAGTATCAGAGTGTTGATGAAACACAGAAATAGCATCAGGATTGAATACAACAGTCACCATGCGCATTTTCCTCCACGGGAGTGATATCTCAAAGAGTCTACGCTTCGATCGTTTCCTGGAATACCAGTAGTAGTTTCCGATGCATATCTGGTGGCATTCTGTAATCCGTGGACTATCAGAGTGATGATGAAACATAGAAATAGCATCGAGATTGAATACAACAGTCAACATGCGCACTTTCCTCCATGGGAGTAATGTCTCAAACAGTATACGTTTTGATTGTTCCCTGGAAGACCAGTAGTAGTTTCCGATGCACATCTGGAGGCATTCTGCAATCTGTGGACCCTCAAAGTGTAGATGAAACACAGAAATTGCATCTAGTTTGAATACAAGAGCACCATCCGCACTTTCCTCCATGGCAGTAATGTCTCAAACAGTCTACGTTTTGATCGTACCCATGAAGACTAGTAGAAGATTCCGATGCACATCTGGAGGCAATCTGTAAACTGTGGACTATCAGAGTGTTGATGAAACATAGAAATTGCATCGGGATGGAATACAACAGTCACCATCCGCACTTTTCTGCATGGGAGTAATATCTGAAACAGTCTACGCTTTGATCGTTCCATGGAATACCTGTAGCAGTTTCCGATGCACATCTGGAGGCATTCTGTAATCTGTGGACCTTCAAAGTGTTGATGAAACACAGAAATTGCATCGGGAGTGAATACAACAGTCACAATCCGCACTTTCCTCCATGGGAGTAATGTCCGATACACTCTACCCTTTGATCGTTCCCAGGAAGACCAGTAGTAGTTTCCCCTGCACATATGGAGGCATTCTGAAATCTGTGGACTATCTGAATGTTGATGAAACACAGAAATTGCATCGGGATTGATTACAACAGTGACCATGCGCACTTTCCTCCATGGGAGTAATGTCTCAAACAGTCTACGTTTTGATCGTTCCCATGTAGACTAGTAGAAGATTCCGATGCACATCTGGAGGCAATCTGTAAACTGTGGACTATCAGAGTGTTGATGAAACATAGAAATTGCATCGGGATGGAATACAACAGTCACCATCCGCACTTTTCTGCATGGGAGTAATATCTGAAACAGTCTACGCTTTGATCGTTCCATGGAATACCTGTAGCAGTTTCCGATGCACATCTGGAGGCATTCTGTAATCTGTGGACCTTCAAAGTGTTGATGAAACACAGAAATTGCATCGGGATTGAATACAACAATCACCATGAGCACATTCCTCCATGGGAGTAATGTCTCACACAGTCTATGCTTTGATCGTTCCCAGGAGGACCAGTAGTATTATCCGATGCATATCTGGTGGCAATCTGTAATCTGTGGACTGGAAGACCAGTAGTAGTTTCCGATGCACATCTGGAGGCAATCTGTAATCTGTGGACTATCAGACTGTTGATGAGACATAGAAATTGCATCATGATGGAATACAACAGTCACCATCCGCACTTTTCTCCATGGGAGTAATATCTGAAACAGTGTAGGCTTTGATCGTTTCCTGATATACCAGTAGTAGTTTCCGATGCACATATGGAGGCATTCTGTAATCTGTGGACCTTCAAAGTGTTGATGAAACACAGATATTGCCTCAGGAGTGAATACAACAGTCACAATCCGCACTTTCCTCCATGGGAGTAATGTCTGATACAGTCTACGCTTTGATCGTTCCAAGGAAGACCATTAGTAGTTTCCGATGCACATCTGGAGACAATCTGTAATCTGTGGACTAGCAGAGTGTTTATGAAACACAGAAATTGCATCGGGATTGAATACAACAGTCACCATCCACACTTTCCTCCATGGGAGTAACGTCTGAAACATTCTACGTTTTGATCGTTTCCTGGAAGACCAGTAGTAGTTTCCGATGCAAATCTGGAGGCAATCTGTAATCTGTGGACTATGAGAGTGTTCATGAAACATAGAAATTGCATCATGATATAATACAACAGTCACCATCCGCACTTTTCTCCATGGGAGTAATATCTGAAACAGTGTACGCTTTGATCGTTCCATGGAATACAAGTAGTAGCTTCCGATGCACATCTGGAGGCATTCTGTAATCTGTGGACCTTCAAATTGTTGATGAAACACAGAAATTGCATCGGGAGTGAATACAACAGTCACAATCCGCACTTTCTTCCGTGGGAGTAATGTCTGATACACTCTACGCTTTGATCGTTCCCAGGAAGACCAGTAGTAGTTTCCCATGCACATATGGAGGCATTCTGAAATCTGTGGACTAACTGAGTGTTGATAAAACACAGAAATTGCAATGGGATTGAATACAACAGTCACAATGCGCACCTTCCTCCATGGGAGTAATGTCTCAAACAGTCTACGTTTTGATCGTTGCCTGGAAGACCAGTACTAGTTTCCGATGCACATCTGAAGGCATTCTGTAATCTGTGGACTATCTGAATATTGATGAAACACAGAAATGAAATCGGGATTGAATACAACAGTCACCATGCGCACCTTCCTTCATGGGAGTAATGTCTCAAATAGTCTACGCTTTGATCGTTCCCTGGAAGACCAGTAGGAGTTTCCGATCCACATCCGGAGGCATTCTGTAATCTGTGGACTATATGAGTGTTGATGAAACACAGAAATTGCATCGGGATTGAATACAACACTCACCATACGCACTTTCGTCCATGGGAGTAATGTCTCAAACAGTCTACGCTTTGATCGTTCCCAGGAAGACCAGTAGTAGTTTCCGATGCACATCTGGTGGCATTCTGTAATCTGTGGACTATCAGAGTGTTGATGAAACACAGAAATTGCATCGGGATTGAATACAACAGTCACCACGCGCACTTCCTTCCATGGGAGTAATGTCTCAAACAGTCTGCGCTTTGATCGTTCTCTGGAAGACCTGTAGTGGTTTCCAATGCACAACTGGTGGCATTCTGTAATCTGTGGACTATCAGGGTGTTGATAAAACACAGAGAACGCATCGGGATTGAATACAACAGTCAACATGCGCACATTCCTCCACGTTAATGATATCTCAAACATTCTACGCTTTGATCGTTCCCTGGAATACCAGTAGTAGTTTCCGATGCACATCTGGTGGCATTCTGAAATCTGTGGACTATCAGAGTGTTGATGAAACACAGAAATAGCATCGGGATTGAATACAACAGTCACCATGCGCACTTTTCTCCGTGAGAGTAATGTCTCAAACAGTCAACGCTTTCATCGTTCCCTGGAAGACCAGTAGTAGTCTCCGTTGCACATCTGGTGGCATTCTGTAATCTGTGGACTAACAGAGTGTTGATGAAACACAGAAATTGCATCGGAATGGAATACAACAGTCAATATTCGCACTTTCCTCAATGGGAGTGATGTCTCAAAAAGTCTACGCTTTGATCGTTTCCTGGAAGACCAGTAGTAAATTCCGATGCACATCTGGAGGCATACTGTAATCTGTGGACTATCAGAGTGTTGATGAAACACAGAAATTGCATCGGGATTGATTAAACAGTCACCATGCGCACTTTCCTCCATGGGAGTAATGTCTCAAACAGTCTATGCTTTGATCGTTCCCTGGAAGACCAGTAGTAGTTTCCGATGCACATCTGGAGGCATTCTGTAATCTGTGGACCTTCAAAGTGTTGATGAAACACAGAAATTGCATCGGGATTGAATACAACAGTAACCATGAGCACATTCCTCCATGGGAGTAATGTCTCCCACAGTCTATGCTTTGATCGTTCCCAGGAAGACCAGTAGTATTATCCGATGCATATCTGGTGGCAATCTGTATTCTGTGGACTGGAAGACCAGTAGTAGTTTCCGATGCACATCTGGAGGCATTCTGTAGTCTGTGGAACTTCAAAGTGTTGATGAAACACAGAATTTGCATCGGGAGTGAATACAACAGTCACAATCCGCACTTTCCTCCATGGAAGTAATGTCTGATACAGTCTACGTTTTGATCGTTCCCAGGAAGACCAGTAGTAGTTTCCGATGCACATCTGGAGACAATCTGTAATCTGTGGACTAGCAGAGTGTTTATGAAACACAGAAATTGCATCGGGATTGAATACAACAGTCACCATCCGCACTTTCCTCCATGGGAGTAATGTCTCAAACAGTCTACGGTTTGATCGTTCCCAGGAGCACCAGTAGTATTATCCGATGCATATCTGGTGGCAATCTGTAATCTGTGGACTGGAAGACCAGTAGTAGTTTCCGATGCACATCTGGAGGCAATCTGTAATCTGTGGACTATCAGAGTGTTGATGAAACATAGAAATTGCATCATGATATAATACAACAGTCACCATCCGCACTTTTCTCCATGGGAGTAATATCTGAAACCGTGTACGCTTTGATCGTTCCATGGAATACCAGTAGTAGCTTCCGATGCACATCTGGAGGCATTCTGTAATCTGTGGACCTTCAAATTGTTGATGAAACATAGAAATTGCATCGGCAGTGAATACAACAGTCACAATCCGCACTTTCTTCCATGGGAGTAGTGTCTGATACACTCTACGCTTTGATCGTTCCCAGGAAGACCAGTAGTAGTTTCCCATGCACATATGGAGGCATTCTGAAATCTGTGGACTAACTGAGTGTTGATAAAACACAGAAATTGCAATGGGATTGAATACAACAGTCACAATGCGCACTTTCCTCCATGGGAGTAATGTCTCAAACAGTCTACGCTTTAATCGTTGCCTGGAAGACCAGTAGTAGTTTCCGATGCACATATGGAGGCATTCTGTAATCTGTGGACTATCTGAATATTGATGAAACACAGAAATTGCATCGGGATTGAATACAACAGTCACCATGCGCACCTTCCTTCATGGGAGTAATGTCTCAAACAGTCTACGCTTTGATCGTACCCGGGAAGACCAGTAGGAGTTTCCGATCCACATCAGGAGGCATTCTGTAATCTGTGGACGATATGAGTGTTGATGAAACACAGAAATTGCATCGGGATTGAATACAACAGTCACCATGCGCACTTTCCTCCATGGGAGTAATCTCTCAAACAGTCTACGCTTTGATCGTTGCCATTTGGACCAGTAGTAGTTTCCGATGCACATCTGGTGGCATTCTGTAATCTGTGGACTATCAGAGTGTTGATGAAACACAGAAATTGCATCGGGATTGAACACAACAGTCACCATGCGCACTTCCCTCCATGGGAGTAATGTCTCAAACAGTCTGCGCTTTGATCGTTCTCTGGAAGACCTGTAGTGGTTTCCAATGCACAGCTGGTGGCATTCTGTAATCTGTCTACTATCAGGGTGTTGATAAAACACAGAGAACGCATCGGGATTGAATAAAACAGTCACCATGCGCATTTTCCTCCACGGGAGTGATATCTCAAACATTTTACGCTTTGATCGTTCCCTGGAATACCAGTAGTAGTTTCCGATGCACATCTGGTAGCATTCTGAAATCTGTGGACTATCAGAGTGTTGATGAAACACAGACATAGCATCGGGATTGAATACAACTGTCACCATGCGCACTTTTCTCCATGGGAGTAATGTCTCAAACAGTCAACGCTTTGATCGTTCCCTGGAAGACCAGTAGTAGTCTCCATTGCACATCTGGTGGCATTCTGTAATCTGTGGACTAACAGAGTGTTGATGAAACACAGAAATTGCATCGGGATTGAATACAACAGTCAATATTCACACTTTCCTCAATGGGAGTGATGTCTCAAACAGTCTACGCTTTGATCGTTTCCTGGAAGACCAGTAGTAATTTCCGATGCACATCTGGAGGCATACTGTAATCTGTGGACTATCAGAGTGTTGATGAAACACAGAAATTGCATCGGGATTGATTACAACAGTCACCATGCGCACTTTCCTCCATGGGAGTAATGTTTTAAACAGTCTATGCTTTGATCGTTCCCTGGAAGACCAGTAGTAGTTTCCGATGCACATCTGGAGGCATTCTGTATTATGTGGACTGGAAGACCAGTAGTAGCTTCCGATGCACATCAGGAGGCATTCTGTAATCTGTGGAACTTCAAAGTGTTGATGAAACACAGAAATTGCATCGGGATTGAATACAACAGTCACCATGCGCACTTTCCTCCACGGGAGTATTGTCTCAAACTGTCTACGCTTTGATCGTTCCCTGGAAGACCAGCAGTAGTTTCCGACGACGTCTGGAGGCATTCTGTAATCTGTGGACCCTCATAGTGTTGATGAAACACAGAAATTGCATCGAGTTTGAATACAACAGTCACCATCCGCACTTTCCTCCATGGCAGTAATGTCTCAAACAGTCTACGGTTTGATCGTTCCCAGGAGGACCAGTAGTATTATCCGATGCATATCTGGTGGCAATCTGTAATCTGTGGACTGGAAGACCAGTAGTAGTTTCCGATGCACATCTGGAGGCAATCTGTAATCTGTGGACTATCAGAGTGTTGATGAAACATAGAAATTGCATCATGATGGAATACAACAGTCACCATCCGCACTTTCCTCCATTTGAGTAATATCTGAAACAGTGTAGGATTTGATTGTTCCCTGGTATACCAGTAGTAGTTTCCGATGCACATATGGAGGCATTGTGTAATCTGTGGACCTTCAAAGTGTTGATGAAACACAGAAATTGCATCGGGAGTGAATACAACAGTCACAATCCGCACATTCCTCCATGGGAGTAATGTCTGATACAGTCTACGCTTTGATCGTTCCCAGGAAGACCAGTAGTAGTTTCCCATGCACATCTGGAGACAATCTGTAATCTGTGGACTAGCAGAGTGTTTATGAAACACAGAAATTGCATCGGGATTGAATACAACAGTCACCATCCACACTTTCCTCCATGGGAGTAACGTCTGAAACATTCTACGCTTTGATCGTTTCCTGGAAGACCAGTAGTAGTTTCCGATGCACATCTGGAGGCAATCTGTAATCTGTGGACTATCAGAGTGTTGATGAAACATAGAAATTGCATCATGATATAATACAACAGTCACCATCCGCACATTTCTCCATGGGAGTAATATCTGAAACAGTGTAAGCTTTGATCGTTCCATGGAATACCAGTAGTAGCTTCCGATGCACATCTGGAGGCATTCTGTAATCTGTGGACCTTCAAATTGTTGATGAAACACAGAAATTGCATCGGGAGTGAATACAACAGTCACAATCCACACTTTCTTCCATGGGAGTAATGTCTGATACACTCTACGCTTTGATCGTTCCCAGGAAGACCAGTAGTAGTTTCCCATACACATATGGAGGCATTCTGAAATCTGTGGACTAACTGAGTGTTGATAAAACACAGATATTGCAATGGGATTGAATACAACAGTCACCATGCGCACTTTCCTCCATGGGAGTAATGTCTCAAACAGTCTACGCTTTGATCGTTGCCTGGAAGACCAGTAGTAGTTTCCGATGCACATCTGGAGGCATTCTGTAATCTGTGCACTATCTGAATATTGATGAAACACAGAAATTGCATCGGGATTGAATACAACAGTCACCATGCGCACCTTCCTTCTTGGGAGTAATGTCTCAAACAGTCTACGCTTTGATCGTTCCCTGGAAGACCAGTAGGAGTTTCCGATCCACATCAGAAGGCATTCTGTAATCTGTGGACTATATGAGTGTTGATGAAACACAGAAATTGCATCGGGATTGAATACAACAGTCACCATGCGCACTTTTCTCCATGGGAGTAATGTCTCAAACAGTCAACGCTTTGATCGTTCCCTGGAATACCAGTAGTAGTCTCCGTTGCACATCTGGTGGCATTCTGTAATCTGTGGACTAACAGAGTGTTGATGAAACACAGAAATTGCATCGGGTTTGAATACAACAGTCAATATTCGCACTTTCCTCCATGGGAGTTATGTCTCAAACAGTCTACGATTTGATCGTTTCCTGGAAGACCAGTAGTAATTTCCGATGCACATCTGGAGGCATACTGTAATCAGTGGACTATCAGAGTGTTGATGAAACACAGAAATTGCATCGGGATTGATTACAACAGTCACCATCCGCACTTTTCTCCATGGGAGTAATATCTGAAAAAGAGTAGGCTTTGATCGTTCCCTGGAATACCAGTAGTGGTTTCCGATGCACATATGGAGGCATTCTGTAATCTGTGGAACTTCAAAGTGTTGATGAAACACAGAAATTGCATCGGGAGTGAATACAACAGTCACAATCCGCACTTTCCTCCATGGGAGTAATGTCTGATACAGTCTACGCATTGATCGTTCCCAGGAAGACCAGTAGTAGTTTACGATGCACATCTGGAGGCAATCTGTAATCTGTGGACTATCAGAGTGTTGATGAAACATAGAAATTGCATCATGATGGAATACAACAGTCACCATCCGCACTTTTCTCCATGGGAGTAATATCTGAAACAGTTAACGCTTTGATCGTTCAATGGAATACCAGTAGTAGCTTCCGATGCACATCTGGAGGCATTCTGTAATCTGTGGACCTTCAAAGTGTTGATGAAACACAGAAATTGCATCGGGGTTGATAACAACAGTCACCATGCGCACTTTCCTCCACGGGAGTAATGTCTCAAACAGTCCACGCTTTGATCGTTCGATGGAAGACCAGTAGTAGTTTCCGATGCACATCTGGAGGCATTCTGTAATCTGTGGACTATCTGAATGTTGATGAAACGCAGAAATTGCATCGGGATTGAATACAACAGTCAAAATGCGCACTTTCCTCCATGGGAGTAATTCTCAAACAGTCTAAACTTTGATCGTTCCCTAGAAGACCAGTAGTAGTTTCCGATGCACATCTGGTGTCATTCTGTAATCTGTGGACTATCGGAGTGTTGATGAAACACAGAAATTCGATCGATATTGAATACAACATTCACCATGCGCACTTTCCTCCATGGGAGTAATTCTCAAACAGTCTACGCATAGATCGTTCCCTGGAAGACCAGTAGTAGATTCCGATGCACATCTGGTGGAATTCTGTAATCTGTGGACTACCAGAGTGTTGAAGAAACACAGAAATAGCATCGGGATTGAATAAAACTGTCACCATGCGCACTTTCCTCATTAGGAGTAATGTCTCAAACAGTCTACGCTTTGATCGTTCCCTGGAAGACCAGTAGTAGTTTCCGATGCACATCTGGAGGCATTCTGTAATCTGTGGACCTTCAAAGTGTTGATGAAACACAGAAATTGCATCGGGATTGAATACAACAGTCACCATGCGCACTTTCCTCCACGGGAGTAATGTCTCAAACAGTCTACGCTTTGATCGTTCCCTGGAAGACCAGCAGTAGTTTCCGATGCACATCTGGAGGCATTCTGTAATCTGTGGACCCTGAAAGTGTTGATGAATCACAGAAATTGCATCGAGTTTGAATACAACAGTCACCATCTGCACTTTCCTCCATGGCAGTAATGTCTCAAAACAGTCTACGCTTTGATCGTTCCCAGGAAGACCAGTAGTAGTTTCCGATGCACATCTGGAGGCAATCTGTAATCTGTGGACTATCAGAGTGTTGATGAAACATTGAAATTGCATCATGATGGAATCCAACAGTCACCATCCCCACTTTTCTCCATGGGAGTAATATCTGAAACAGTGTACGCTTTGATCGTTCCATGGAATACCAGTAGTAGCTTCCGATGCACATCTGGAGGCATTCTGTAATCTGTGGACCTTCAAAGTGTTGATGAAACACAGAAATTGCATCGGGATTGATAACAACAGTCACCATGCGCAATTTCCTCCACGGGAGTAATGTCTCAAACAGTCCACGCTTTGATCGTTCGATGGAAGACCAGTAGTAGTTTCCGATGCACATCTGGAGGCATTCTGTAATCTGTGGACTATCTGGGTGTTGATGAAACACAGAAATGGCATCGGGATTGAATACAACAGTCACCATGCCCACTTATCTCCATGGGAGTAATGTCTCAAAGAGTCTACGCTTTGATCGTTCCCAGGAAGGCCAGTAGTATTTTCAGATGCACATCTGGAGGCAATCTGAAATCTGTGGACAATCAGAGTGTTGATGAAACACAGAAAGTGCATCGGGATTGAATACAACACTCACCATGTGCACTTTCCTCCATGGGAGTAATGTCTCAAAGATTCTACGCTTTGATCGTTCCCTGTTAGACCAGTAGTAGTTCTCGATGCACATCTGGAGGCATTCTGTAATCTGTGGACTATCAGAGTGTTGATCAAACACAGAAATTGAATCGGGATTGAATACAACAGTCACCATCCGCACTTTCCTCCATGGGAGTAATGTCTGAAACAGTCTACGCTTTGATCGTTCCCTGGAAGACCATTAGTAGTTTCCGGTGCACATCTGAAGGAATTCTGTAATCTATGGACCTTCAAAATGTTGATGAAACACAGAAATTGCATCGGGATTGAATACAACAGTCACCATCCGCACTTTCCTCCATGGGAATAACGTCTGAAACTGTCTACGCTTTGATCGTTCCCTGGAAGACCAGTAGTAGTTTCCGATGCACATCTGGAGGCATTCTGTAATCTGTGGACCTTCAAAATGTTGATGAAACACAGAAATTGCATCGGGAATGAATACAACAGTCACCATGCTCACTTTCCTCCACAGGAGTAATGTCTCAAACAGTCTACGCTTTGATCGTTCCCTGGAAGACAAGCTGTAGTTACCGATGCACATCTGGAGGCGTTCTGTAATCTGTGGACCCTCAAAGTGTTGATGAATCACAGAAATTGCATCGAGTTTGAATACAACAGTCACCATCCGCACTTTCCTCCATGGCAGTAATGTCTCAAACAGTCTACGTTTTGATCGTTCACAGGAAGACCAGTGGTAGTTTCCGATGCACATCTGGAGGCAATCTGTAATCTGTGGACTATCAGAGTGTTGATGAAACATAGAAATTGCATCATGATGGAATACAACAGTCACCATCCCCACTTTTCTCCATGGGAGTAATATCTGAAACAGTGTAGGCTTTGATCGTTCCCTGGAATACCAGTAGTAGTTTCCGATGCACATATGGAGGCATTCTGTAATCTGTGGACCTTCAAAGTGTTGATGAAACACAGAAATTGCATCGGGAGTGAATACAACAGTCACAATCCGCACTTTCCTCCATGGGAGTAATGATGATACAGTCTACGCATTGATCGTTCCCAGGAAGACCAGTAGTAGTTTCCGATGCACATCTGGAGACAATCTTTAATCTGTGGACTATCAGAGTGATTATGAAACACAGAAATGCATCGGGATTGAATACAACAGTCACCATCCGCACTTTCCTCCATGGGAGTAACGTCTGACACATTCTACGCTTTGATCGTTTCCTGGAAGACCATTAGTAGTTTCCGATGCACATCTGGAGGCAGTCTGTAATCTGTGGACTATCAGAGTGTTGATGAAACATAGAAATTGCAACATGATGGAATACAACAGTCACCATGCACACTTTCCTCCATGGGAGTAATGTCTCAAACAGTCTACGCTTTGATCGTTCCCTGGAAGACCAGTAGTAGTTTCCCATGCACATCTGGAGGCATTCTGTAATCTGTGGACCTTCAAAGTGTTGATGAAACATAGAAATTGCATCGGGATTGAATACAATAGTCACCATTCGCACTCTCCTCCATGGGAGTAACGTCTGAAACATTCTAGGCTTTGATCGTTTCCTGGAAGACCAGTAGTAGTTTCCGATGCACATCTGGTGGCATTCTGTAATCTGTAACCTGTCAGAGTGTTGATGAAACACAGAAATGGCATCGGGTTTGAATACAACATTCACCATGCGCACTTTCCTCCATGGGAGTAATGGAGCAAACAGTCCACGCTTTGATCGTTCGATGGAAGACCAAAAGTAGTTTCCGATGCACATCTGGAGGCATTCTGTAATCTGTGGACTATCTGAGTGTTGATGAAACACAGAAATTGCATCGGGATTGAATACAACAGTCAGCATGCGCACTTTTCTCCATGGGAGTAATGTCTCAAAGAGTCTACGCTTTGATCGTTCCCTGGAAGACCAGTAGTATTTACCGATGCACATCTGGAGGCAATCTGTAATCTGTGGACTATCAGAGTGTTGATGAAACACAGAAATTGCATCGGGATTGAATACAACACTCACCATGCGCACTTTCCTCCATGGGAGTAATGTCTCAAACATTCTACGCTTTGATCGTTCCCTGTTACACCAGTTGTACTTCCCGATGCACATCTGTAGGAATTCTGTAATCTGTGGACTATCAGAGTGTTGATGAAACACAGAAATTGAATCGGGATTGAATACAACAGTCACCATCCGCACTTTCCTCCATGGGAGTAATGTCTGAAACAGTCTACGCTTTGATCGTACATTGGAAGACCATTAGTAGTTTCCGGTGAACATCTGGAGGATTTCTGTAATCTGTGGACCTTCAAAATGTTGATGAAACACAGAAAGTGCATCGGAAGTGAATGCAACAGTCACCATCCGCACTTTCCTCCATGGGAGTAACGTCTGAAACTGTCTACGCTTTTATCGTTCCCAGGAAGACCTGTAGTAGTCTCCGTTGCACATCTGGAGGCAATCTGTAATCTGTATACTATCAGAGTGTTGATGAAAAACAGATATTGCATCGGTATTGAATACAACGATCACCATGCGCACTTTCTTCCATGGGAGTAATGTCTGTAACGGTCTACACTTTGATCCTTCCCTGGAAGACCAATAGTAGCTTCCGACGCACGTCTGGTGGCATTCTGTAATCTGTGGACTATCAGAGTGTTGATGAAACACAGAAATTGCATCGGCATTGAATACAACAGTCACAATGCGCACTTTCCTCCACGGAAGTAATGTCTCAAACAGTCTACGCTTTGATCGTTCCCTGGAAGACCAGTAGTAGTTTCCGATGCACATCTGGAGACAATCTTTAATCTGTGGACTATCAGAGTGTTTATGAAACACAGAAATGCATCGGGATTGAATACAACAGTCACCATCCGCACTTTCCTCCATGGGAGTAACGTCTGACACATTCTACGCTTTGATCGTTTCCTGGAAGACCATTAGTAGTTTCCGATGCACATCTGGAGGCAGTCTGTAATCTGTGGACTATCAGAGTGTTGATGAAACATAGAAATTGCAACATGATGGAATACAACAGTCACCATGCACACTTTCCTCCATGGGAGTAATGTCTCAAACAGTCTACGCTTTGATCGTTCCCTGGAAGACCAGTAGTAGTTTCCCATGCACATCTGGAGGCATTCTGTAATCTGTGGACCTTCAAAGTGTTGATGAAACGCAGATATTGCATCGGGATTGAATAAAACAGTCACCATGCGCACTTTCCTCCATGGGAGTAATGTCTCAAACAGTCTATGCTTTAATCGTTCCCAGGAAGACCAGTAGTAGTTTCCGATGCATATCTGGTGACAATCTGTAATCTGTGGACTATCAGAGTGTTGATGAAACACAGAAATTGCATCGGGATTGAATACAACCGTCACCATTCGCACTCTCCTCCATGGGAGTAACGTCTGAAACATTCTAGGCTTTGATCGTTTCCTGGAAGACCAGTAGTAGTTTCCGATGCACATCTGGTGGCATTCTGTAATCTGTGGACTATCAAAGTGTTGATGAAACACAGAAATTGCATCGGGATTGAACACAACATTCACAATACGCACTTTTCTCCATGGGAATAATGTCTAAAACAGTCTACGCTTTGATCGTTCCCTGGAAGACCAGTAGTAGTTTCCGATGCACATCTGGAGGCATTCTGTAATCTGTGGAGCTTCAAAGTGTTGATGAAACACAGAAATTGCATCGGGAGTGAATACAACTGTCACAGTCCGAATTTTCCTCAATGGGAGTAATGTCTGGTACAGTCTACGCTTTGATCGTTCAGAGGAAGAACAGTAGTACTTTCCGATGCACATCTGGAGACAATCTGTATTCTGTGGACTATCAGAGTGTTGATGAAACACAGAAATTGCATTGGGATTGAATACAACAGTCACAATGCGTACTTTCCTCCATGGGAGTAATGTCTCAAACAGTATACGCTTTGATCGTTCACAGGAAGACCAGTAGTAGTTTCCGATGCACATCTGGAGGCATTCTGTAATCTGTGGACCTTCAAAGTGTTGATGAAACACAGAAATTGCATCGGGATTGAATACAACAGTCACCATGCGCACTTTCCTCCATGGGAGTAATGTCTCAAACAGTGTATGCTTTGATCGTTCCCAGGAAGACCAGTAGTAGTTTCCGATGCATATCTGGTGGCAATCTGTAATCTGTGGACTATCGGAGTGTTGATGAAACACAGAAATTGCATTGGGATTGAATACAACAGTCACCATTGGCACTTTCCTCCACGGGAGTAACGTCTCAAACAGTCTACGCTTTGATCGTTCCCTGGAAGACCGGTAGTAGTTTCCCATGCACATCTGGAGGTATTCTGTAATCTGTGGACATTCAAAGTGTTGATGAAACACAGAAATTGAATCGAGATTGAATACAACAAGCACCATGCGCACTTTCCTCCACGGGAGTAATGTCTCAAACAGTCTACGCTTTGATCATTCCCTGGGAGACCAGTAGTGGTTTCCGATGCACATCTGGTGGCATTCTATAATCTGTGGACGATCAGGGTGTTGATGAAACACAGAAATATCTTCGGGATTGAATACAACAGTCACCATGCGCACTTTCCTCCACGGGAGTAATGTCTCAAACAGTCTACGCTTTGACCGGTCCCTGGAAGACCAGTAGCAGTTTCCGTTGCACATCTGGTGGGATTCTGTATTCTGTGGACTCTCAGAGTGTTGATGAAACACAGAAATTCCATCGGGAGTGAATGTAACAGGCACCATGCGCACTTTCCTCCACAGGAGTTATGTCTGAAACAGTCTACTTCTTGATCGTTCCCTGGAAGACCAGCAGTAGTTTCCGATGCACGTCTGGAGGCAATCTGACATCTGTGGACTACCAGAGTGTTGATGAAACACACAAATTGCATCGGGATTGAATACAACAGTCACCATCCGCACTTTCCACTATGGGAGTAATGTCTGAAACGGTCCTCTCTTTAATCGTTCCCTGGAAGACCAGTAGAAGTTTCCAATGCACATCTGGTGGCATTCTGTAATCTTTGGGCTATCAGAGTGTTGATGAAACACAGATATTGCATCGGGATTGAATACAACAGTCACCATGCGCACTCTCCTCCACGGGGGTAATGTCTCAAACAGTTTACGCTTTGATCGTTCCCTGGAAGACCAGTAGTAGTTTCCGATGCACATCTGGTGGCATTCTGTAATCTGTGGACTATCAGAGTGTTGATGAAACACAGAAATTGCATCGGGATTGAATACAACAGTCACTATCCGCACTTTCCTCCATGGGAGCAATGTCTCAAACAGTCTACGCTTTGATCGTTCCCTGGAAGACCAGTAGTAGTTTACGATGCACATCTGGAGGCAATCTGTAATCTGCGGTCTTTCAAAGTGTTGATGAAACACAGATATTGCATCGGGAGTGAATACATCAGTCACAATCCCCACTTTCCTCCATGGGAGTAATGTCTGAAACAGTCTACGCCTTGATCGGTCCCAGGAAGACCAGTAGTAGTTTCCGATGCACATCTGGAGACAATCTTTAATCTGTGGTCTATCAGAGTGTTGATGAAACACAGAAGTTGCATCGGGATTGAATAGAACTTTCACCATGCGCACTTTCCTCCATGTGAGTAATGTCTCAAACAGTTTACGCTTTGATCGTTCCCTAAAGACCAGTAGTGATTTCCGATGCACATCTGGAGACAATCTGTATTCTGTGGACTATCAGAGTGTTGATGGAACACAGAAATTGCATTGGGATTGAATACAACAGTCACCATGCGCACTATCCTCCATGGGAGTAATGTCCCAAACACTTTAAGCTTTGATCGTTAACAGGAAGACCAGTAGTAGTTTCTGATGCACATCTGGAGGCATTCTGTAATCTGTGGACTATCAGAGTGTTGATGAAACACAGAAATTGCATCGGGAATGAATACAGCAGTCACCATGCGCACTTTGCTCCACGGGAGTAATGTCTCAAACAGTCTATGCTTTGATCGTTCCCTGGAAGACCAGTAGTAGTTTCCGATGCACATCTGGAGGCATTCTGTAATCTCTGGACCTTCAAAGTGTTGATGAAACACAGAAAATGCATCGGGATTGAATACAACAGTCACCATGCGCACTTTCCTCCATGGGAGTAATGTCTCAAACAGTGTATGCTTTGATCATTCCCAGGAAGACCAGTAGTAGTTTCGGATGCATATCTGGTGGCAATCTGTAATCTGTGGACTATCTGAGTGTTGATGAAACACAGAAATTGCATTGGGATTGAATACAACAGTCACAATCCCCACTTTGCTCCATGGGAGTAATGTCTGAAACAGTCTACACCTTGATCGGTCCCAGGAAGACCAGTAGTAGTTTCCGATGCACATCTGGAGACAATCTTTAATCTGTGGACTATCAGAGTGTTGATGAAACACAGAAATGGCATCGGGATTGAATACAACAGTCACCATGCCCACTTATCTCCATGGGAGTAATGTCTCAAAGAGTCTACGCTTTGATCGTTCACAGGAAGGCCAGTAGTATTTTCAGATGCACATCTGGAGGCAATCTGAAATCTGTGGACAATCAGAGTGTTGATGAAACACAGAAAGTGCATCGGGATTGAATACAACACTCACCATGTGCACTTTCCTCCATGGGAGTAATGTCTCAAAGATTCTACGCTTTGATCGTTCCCTGTTAGACCAGTAGTAGTTCTCGATGCACATCTGGAGGCATTCTGTAATCTGTGGACTATCAGAGTGTTGATCAAACACAGAAATTGAATCGGGATTGAATACAACAGTCACCATCCGCACTTTCCTCGATGGGAGTAATGTCTGAAACAGTCTACGCTTTGATCGTTCCCTGGAAGACCATTAGTAGTTTCCGGTGCACATCTGAAGGAATTCTGTAATCTATGGACCTTCAAAATGTTGATGAAACACAGAAATTGCATCGGGATTCAATACAACAGTCACCATCCGCACTTTCCTCCATGGGAATAACGTCTGAAACTGTCTACGCTTTGATCGTTCCCTGGAAGACCAGTAGTAGTTTCCGATGCACATCTGGAGGCATTCTGTAATCTGTGGACCTTCAAAGTGTTGATGAAATACAGAAATTGCATCGGGAATGAATACAACAGTCACCATGCTCACTTTCCTCCACAGGAGTAATGTCTCAAACAGTCTACGCTTTGATCGTTCCCTGGAAGACCAGCAGTAGTTACCGATGCACATCTGGAGGCATTCTGTAATCTGTGGACCTTCAAAGTGTTGATGAATCACAGAAATTGCATCGAGTTTGAATACAACAGTCACCATCCGCACTTTCCACCATGGCAGTAATGTCTCAAACAGTCTACGTTTTGATCGTCCACAGGAAGACCAGTAGTAGTTTCCGATGCACATCTGGAGGCAATCTGTAATCTGTGGACTATCAGAGTGTTGATGAAACATAGAAATTGCATCATGATGGAATACAACAGTCACCATCCCCACTTTTCTCCATGGGAGTAATATCTGAAACAGTGTAGGCTTTGATCGTTCCCTGGAATACCAGTAGTAGTTTCCGATGCACATATGGAGGCATTCTGTAATCTGTGGACCTTCAAAGTGTTGATGAAACACTGAAATTGCATCGGGAGTGAATACAACAGTCACATTCCGCACTTTCCTCCATGGGAGTAATGATGATACAGTCTACGCATTGATCGTTCCCAGGAAGACCAGTAGTAGTTTCCGATGCACATCTGGAGACAATCTTTAATCTGTGGACTATCAGAGTGTTTATGAAACACAGAAATGCATCGGGATTGAATACAACAGTCACCATCCGCACTTTCCTCCATGGGAGTAACGTCTGACACATTCTACGCTTTGATCGTTTCCTGGAAGACCATTAGTAGTTTCCGATGCACATCTGGAGGCAGTCTGTAATCTGTGGACTATCAGAGTGTTGATGAAACATAGAAATTGCAACATGATGGAATACAACAGTCACCATGCACACTTTCCTCCATGGGAGTAATGTCTCAAACAGTCTACGCTTTGATCGTTCCCTGGAAGACCAGTAGTAGTTTCCCATGCACATCTGGAGGCATTCTGTAATCTGTGGACCTTCAAAGTGTTGATGAAACGCAGATATTGCATCGGGATTGAATAAAACAGTCACCATGCCCACTTTCCTCCATGGGAGTAATGTCTCAAACAGTCTATGCTTTAATCGTTCCCAGGAAGACCAGTAGTAGTTTCCGATGCATATCTGGTGGCAATCTGTAATCTGTGGACTATCAGAGTGTTGATGAAACACAGAAATTGCATCGGGATTGAATACAACAGTCACCATCCGCACTCTCCTCCATGGGAGTAACGTCTGAACCATTCTAGGCTTTGATCGTTTCCTGGAAGACCAGTAGTAGTTTCCGATGCACATCTGGTGGCATTCTATAATCTGTGGACGATCAGGGTGTTGATGAAACACAGAAATATCTTCGGGATTGAATACAACAGTCACCATGCGCACTTTCCTCCACGGGAGTAATGTCTCAAACAGTCTATTCTTTGATCGTTCCCTGGAAGACCAGTAGTAGTTTACGATGCACATCTGGAGGCAATCTGTAATCTGCGGTCTTTCAAAGTGTTGATGAAACACAGATATTGCATCGGGAGTGAATACAACAGTCACAATCCCCTCTTTCCTCCATGGGAGTAATGTCTGAAACAGTCTACGCCTTGATCGGTCCCAGGAAGACCAGTAGTAGTTTCCGATGCACATCTGGAGACAATCTTTAATCTGTGGTCTATCAGAGTGTTGATGAAACACAGAAGTTGCATCGGGATTGAATAGAACTTTCACCATGCGCACTTTCCTCCATGTGAGTAATGTCTCAAACAGTTTACGCTTTGATCGTTCCCTAAAGACCAGTAGTGATTTCCGATGCACATCTGGAGACAATCTGTATTCTGTGGACTATCAGAGTGTTGATGGAACACAGAAATTGCATTGGGATTGAATACAACAGTCACCATCCGCACTTTCCTCCATGTGAGTAATGTCTCAAACAGTTTACGCTTTGATCGTTCCCTAAAGACCAGTAGTGATTTCCGATGCACATCTGGAGACAATCTGTATTCTGTGGACTATCAGAGTGTTGATGGAACACAGAAATTGCATTGGGATTGAATACAACAGTCACCATCCGCACTTTCCTCCATGGGAGTAACGTCTGAAACTGTCTACGCTTTTATCGTTCCCAGGAAGACCAGTAGTAGTTTCCGATGCACATCTGTAGGCAATCTGTAATCTGTATACTATCAGAGTGTTGATGAAAAACAGAAATTGCATCGGTATTGAATACTACGATCACCATGCGCACTTTCTTCCATGGGAGTAATGTCTCAAACAGTCTACGCTTTGATCATTCCCTGGGAGACCAGTAGTGGTTTCCGATGCACATCTGGTGGCATTCTATAATCTGTGGACGATCAGGGTGTTGATGAAACACAGAAATATCTTCGGGATTAAATACAACAGTCACCATGCGCACTTTCCTCCACGGGAGTAATGTCTCAAACAGTCTACGCTTTGACCGGTCCCTGGAAGACCAGTAGCAGTTTCCGTTGCACATCTGGTGGGATTCTGTATTCTGTGGACTCTCACAGTGTTGATGAAACACAGAAATTCCATCGGGAGTGAATGTAACAGGCACCATGCGCACTTTCCTCCACAGGAGTAATGTCTGAAACAGTCTACTTCTTGATCGTTCCCTGGAAGACCAGCAGTAGTTTCCGATGCACGTCTGGAGGCAATGTGACATCTGTGGACTACCAGAGTGTTGATGAAACACACAAATTGCATCGGGATTGAATACAACAGTCACCATCCGCACTTTCCTCCATGGGAGTAATGTCTCAAACAGTGTATGCTTTGATCGTTCCCAGGAAGACCAGTAGTAGTTTCCGATGCATATCTGGTGGCAATCTGTAATCTGTGGACTATCGGAGTGTTGATGAAACACAGAAATTGCATTGGGATTGAATACAACAGTCACCATTGGCACTTTCCTCCACGGGAGTAACGTCTCAAACAGTCTACGCTTTGATCGTTCCCTGGAAGACCGGTAGTAGTTTCCCATGCACATCTGGAGGTATTCTGTAATCTGTGGACATTCAAAGTGTTGATGAAACACAGAAATTGAATCGAGATTGAATACAACAAGCAACATGCGCACTTTCCTCCACGGGAGTAATGTCTCAAACAGTCTACGCTTTGATCATTCCCTGGGAGACCAGTAGTGGTTTCCGATGCACATCTGGTGGCATTCTATAATCTGTGGACGATCAGGGTGTTGATGAAACACAGAAATATCTTTGGGATTGAATACAACACTCACCATGCGCACTTTCCTCCACGGGAGTAACGTCTCAAACAGTCTACGCTTTGACCGGTCCCTGGAAGACCAGTAGCAGTTTCCGTTGCACATCTGGTGGGATTCTGTATTCTGTGGACTCTCAGAGTGTTGATGAAACACAGAAATTCCATCGGGAGTGAATGTAACAGGCACCATGCGCACTTTCCTCCACAGGAGTAATGTCTGAAACAGTCTACTTCTTGATCGTTCCCTGGAAGACCAGCAGTAGTTTCCGATGCACGTCTGGAGGCAATCTGACATCTGTGGACTACCAGAGTGTTGATGAAACACACAAATTGCATCGGGATTGAATACAACAGTCACCATCCGCACTTTCCACTATGGGAGTAATGTCTGAAACGGTCCTCTCTTTAATCGTTCCCTGGAAGACCAGTAGAATTTTCCAATGCACATCTGGTGGCATTCTGTAATCTTTGGGCTATCAGAGTGTTGATGAAACACAGATATTGCATCGGGATTGAATACAACAGTCACCATGTGCACTCTCCTCCACGGGAGTAATGTCTCAAACAGTTTACGCTTTGATCGTTCCCTGGAAGACCAGTAGTAGTTTCCGATGCACATCTGGTGGCATTCTGTAATCTGTGGACTATCAGAGTGTTGATGAAACACAGAAATTGCATCGGGATTGAATACAACAGTCACTATCCGCACTTTCCTCCATGGGAGTAATGTCTCAAACAGTCTACGCTTTGATCGTTCCCTGGAAGACCAGTAGTAGTTTACGATGCACATCTGGAGGCAATCTGTAATCTGCGGTCTTTCAAAGTGTTGATGAAACACAGATATTGCATCGGGAGTGAATACAACAGTCACAATCCCCACTTTCCTCCATGGGAGTAATGTCTGAAACAGTCTACGCCTTGATCGGTCTCAGGAAGACCAGTAGTAGTTTCCGATGCACATCTGGAGACAATCTTTAATCTGTGGTCTATCAGAGTGTTGATGAAACACAGAAGTTGCATCGGGATTGAATAGAACTTTCACCATGCGCACTTTCCTCCATGTGAGTAATGTCTCAAACAGTTTACGCTTTGATCGTTCCCTAAAGACCAGTAGTGATTTCCGATGCACATCTGGAGACAATCTGTATTCTGTGGACTATCAGAGTGTTGATGGAACACAGAAATTGCATTGGGAATGAATACAACAGTCACCATGCGCACTATCCTCCATGGGAGTAATGTCTCGAACACTTTAAGCTTTGATCGTTAACAGGAAGACCAGTAGTAGTTTCTGATGCACATCTGGAGGCATTCTGTAATCTGTGGACTATCAGAGTGTTGATGAAACACAGAAATTGCATCGGGAATGAATACAGCAGTCACCATGCGCACTTTGCTCCACGGGAGTAATGTCTCAAACAGTCTATGCTTTGATCGTTCCCTGGAAGACCAGTAGTAGTTTCCGATGCACATCTGGAGGCATTCTGCAATCTGTGGACCTTCAAAGTGTTGATGAAACACAGAAAATGCATCGGGATTGAATACAACAGTCACCATGCGCACTTTCCTCCATGGGAGTAATGTCTCAAACAGTGTATGCTTTGATCGTTCCCAGGAAGACCAGTAGTAGTTTCGGATGCATATCTGGTGGCAATCTGTAATCTGTGGACTATCAGAGTGTTGATGAAACACAGAAATTGCATTGGGATTGAATACAACAGTTACAATCCCCACTTTGCTCCATGGGAGTAATGTCTGAAACAGTCTACACCTTGATCGGTCCCAGGAAGACCAGTAGTAGTTTCCGATGCACATCTGGAGACAATCTTTAATCTGTGGACTATCAGAGTGTTGATGAAACACAGAAATTGCATCGGGATTGAATACAACAGTCACCAACCGCACATTCCTAAATGGGAGTAACGACTGGAACAGTCTACCCTTTGATCGTTCCCTGGAAGACCAGTAGTAGTTTCCGATGCACATCTGAAGGCATTCTGTAATCTGTGGACTTTCAAAGTGTTGATGAAACACAGAAATTGCATCGGGATTGAATTCAACAGTCACCATGCACACTTTCCTCCATGGGAATAATGTCTGAAACAGACTACGCCTTGATCGGTCCCAGGAAGACCAGTAGTAGTTTTCGATGCACATCTGGAGACAATCTTTAATCTGTGGACTATCAGAGTGTTGATGAAACACAGAAATTGCATTGGGATTGAATACAACAGTCACCATGCGCACTTTCCTCCATGGGAGTAATGTCTCAAACAGTCTATGCTTTGATCGTTCCCTGGAAGACCAGTAGTAGTTTCCCATGCACATCTGGAGGCATTCTGTAATCTGTGGACCTTCAAAGTGTTGATGAAACACAGATATTGCATCGGGATTGAATACAACAGTCACCATGCGCACTTTCCTCCATGGGAGTAATGTCTCAAACAGTCTATGCTTTAATCGTTCCCAGGAAGACCAGTAGTAGTTTCCGATGCATATCTGGTGGCAATCTGTAATCTGTGGACTATCAGAGTGTTGATGAAACACAGAAATTGCATCGGGATTGAATACAACAGTCACCATCCGCACTCTCCTCCATGGGAGTAACGTCTGAAACATTCTAGGCTTTGATCGTTTCCTGGAAGACCAGTAGTAGTTTCCGATGCACATCTGGTGGCATTCTGTAATCTGTAACCTGTCAGAGTGTTGATGAGACACAGAAATGGCATCGGGTTTGAATACAACAATCACCATGGGCACTTTCCTCCATGGGAGTAATGTCTCAAAGAGTGTACGCTTTGATCGTTCCTTGGAAGACCAGTAGTAATTTCCGATGCACATCTGGAGGCATTCTGTAATCTGTGGAGCTTCAAAGTGTTGATGAAACACAGAAATTGCATCGGGAGTGAATACAACAGTCACAATGCGCACTTTCCTCCACGGAAGTATTGTCTCAAACAGTCTACGCTTTGATCGTTCCCTGGAAGACCAGTAGTAGTTTCCGATGCACATCTGGTGGCATTCTGTAATCTGTGGACTATCAAAGTGTTGATGAAACACAGAAATTGCATCGGGATTGAATACAACATTCACAATACGCACTTTTCTCCATGGGAATAATGTCTAAAACAGTCTACGCTTTGATCGTTCCCTGGAAGACCAGTAGTAGTTTCCGATGCACATCTGGAGGCATTCTGTAATCTGTGGAGCTTCAAAGTGTTGATGAAACACAGAAATTGCATCGGGAGTGAATACAACTGTCACAGTCCGAACTTTCCTCAATGGGAGTAATGTCTGGTACAGTCTACGCTTTGATCGTTCAGAGGAAGAACAGTAGTACTTTCCGATGCACATCTGGAGACAATCTGTATACTGTGGACTATCAGAGTGTAGATGAAACACAGAAATTGCATTGGGATTGAATACAACAGTCACCATGCGCACTTTCCTCCATGGGAGTAATGTCTCAAACAGTTTACGCTTTGATCGTTCACAGGATGACCAGTAGTAGTTTCCGATGCACATCTGGAGGCATTCTGTAATCTGTGGACCTTCAAAGTGTTGATGAAACACAGAAATTGCATCGGGATTGAATACAACAGTCACCATCCGCACTTTCCTCCATGGGAGTAATGTCTCAAACAGTGTATGCTTTGATCGTTCCCAGGAAGACCAGTAGTAGTTTCCGATGCATATCTGGTGGCAATCTGTAATCTGTGGACTATCGGAGTGTTGATGAAACACAGAAATTGCATTGGGATTGAATACAACAGTCACCATTGGCACTTTCCTCCACGGGAGTAACGTCTCAAACAGTCTACGCTTTGATCGTTCCCTGGAAGACCGGTAGTAGTTTCCCATGCACATCTGGAGGTATTCTGTAATCTGTGGACATTCAAAGTGATGATGAAACACAGAAATTGAATCGAGATTGAATACAACAAGCACCATGCGCACTTTCCTCCACGGGAGTAATGTCTCAAACAGTCTACGCTTTGATCATTCCCTGGGAGACCAGTAGTGGTTTCCGATGCACATCTGGTGGCATTCTATAATCTGTGGACGATCAGGGTGTTGATGAAACACAGAAATATCTTCGGGATTGAATACAACAGTCACCATGCGCACTTTCCTCCACGGGAGTAATGTCTCACACAGTCTACGCTTTGACCGGTCCCTGGAAGACCAGTAGCAGTTTCCGTTGCACATCTGGTGGGATTCTGTATTCTGTGGACTCTCAGAGTGTTGATGAAACACAGAAATTCCATCGGGAGTGAATGTAACAGGCACCATGCGCACTTCCCTCCACAGGAGTAATGTCTGAAACAGTCTACTTCTTGATCGTTCCCTGGAAGACCAGCAGTAGTTTCCGATGCACGTCTGGAGGCAATCTGACATCTGTGGACTACCAGAGTGTTGATGAAACACACAAATTGCATCGGGATTGAATACAACAGTCACCATCCGCACTTTCCACTATGGGAGTAATGTCTGAAACGGTCCTCTCTTTAATCGTTCCCTGGAAGAATAGTAGAAGTTTCCAATGCACATCTGGTGGCATTCTGTAATCTTTGGGCTATCAGAGTGTTGATGAAACACAGATATTGCATCGTGATTGAATACAACAGTCACCATGCGCACTCTCCTCCACGGGAGTAATGTCTCAAACAGTTTACGCTTTGATCGTTCCCTGGAAGACCAGTAGTAGTTTCCGATGCACATCTGGTGGCATTCTGTAATCTGTGGACTATCAGAGTGTTGATGAAACACAGAAATTGCATCGGGATTGAATACAACAGTCACTATCCGCACTTTCCTCCATGGGAGTAATGTCTCAAACAGTCTACGCTTTGATCGTTCCCTGGAAGACCAGTAGTAGTTTACGATGCACATCTGGAGGCAATCTGTAATCTGCGGTCTTTCAAAGTGTTGATGAAACACAGATATTGCATCGGGAGTGAATACAACAGTCACAATCCCCACTTTCCTCCATGGGAGTAATGTCTGAAACAGTCTACGCCTTGATCGGTCCCAGGAAGACCAGTAGTAGTTTCCGATGCACATCTGGAGACAATCTTTAATCTGTGGTCTATCAGAGTGTTGATGAAACACAGAAGTTGCATCGGGATTGAATAGAACTTTCACCATGCGCACTTTCCTCCATGTGAGTAATGTCTCAAACAGTTTACGCTTTGATCGTTCCCTAAAGACCAGTAGTGATTTCCGATGCACATCTGGAGACTATCTGTATTCTGTGGACTATCAGAGTGTTGATGGAACACAGAAATTGCATTGGGATTGAATACAACAGTCACCATGCGCACTATCCTCCATGGGAGTAATGTCTCAAACACTTTAAGCTTTGATCGTTAACAGGAAGACCAGTAGTAGTTTCTGATGCACATCTGGAGGCATTCTGTAATCTGTGGACTATCAGAGTGTTGATGAAACACAGAAATTGCATCGGGAATGAATACAGCAGTCACCATGCGCACTTTGCTCCACGGGAGTAATGTCTCAAACAGTCTATGCTTTGATCGTTCCCTGGAAGACCAGTAGTAGTTTCCGATGCACATCTGGAGGCATTCTGTAATCTGTGGACCTTCAAAGTGTTGATGAAACACAGAAAATGCATCGGGATTGAATACAACAGTCACCATGCGCACTTTCCTCCATGGGAGTAATGTCTCAAACAGTGTATGCTTTGATCGTTCCCAGGAAGACCAGTAGTAGTTTCGGATGCATATCTGGTGGCAATCTGTAATCTGTGGACTATCAGAGTGTTGATGAAACACAGAAATTGCATTGGGATTGAATACAACAGTCACAAACCCCACTTTGCTCCATGGGAGTAATGTCTGAAACAGTCTACACCTTGATCGGTCCCAGGAAGACCAGTAGTAGTTTCCGATGCACATCTGGAGACAATCTTTAATCTGTGGACTATCAGAGTGTTGATGAAACACAGAAATTGCATCGGGATTGAATACAACAGTCACCAACCGCACATTCCTAAATGGGAGTAACGACTGGAACAGTCTACCCTTTGATCGTTCCCTGGAAGACCAGTAGTAGTTTCCGATGCACATCTGAAGGCATTCTGTAATCTGTCGACTTTCAAAGTGTTGATGAAACACAGAAATTGCATCGGGATTGAATTCAACAGTCACCATGCACACTTTCCTCCATGGGAATAATGTCTGAAACAGTCTACGCCTTAATCGGTCCCAGGAAGACCAGTAGTAGTTTTCGATGCACATCTGGAGACAATCTTTAATCTGTGGACTATCAGAGTGTTGATGAAACACAGAAATTGCATTGGGATTGAATACAACAGTCACCATGCGCACTTTCCTCCATGGGAGTAATGTCTCAAACAGTCTATGCTTTGATCGTTCCCTGGAAGACCAGTAGTAGTTTCCCATGCACATCTGGAGGCATTCTGTAATCTGTGGACCTTCAAAGTGTTGATGAAACACAGATATTGCATCGGGATTGAATACAACAGTCACCATGCGCACTTTCCTCCATGGGAGTAATGTCTCAAACAGTCTATGCTTTAATCGTTCCCAGGAAGACCAGTAGTAGTTTCCGATGCATATCTGGTGGCAATCTGTAATCTGTGGACTATCAGAGTGTTGATGAAACACAGAAATTGCATCGGGATTGAATACAACAGTCACCATCCGCACTCTCCTCCATGGGAGTAACGTCTGAAACATTCTAGGCTTTGATCGTTTCCTGGAAGACCAGTAGTAGTTTCCGATGCACATCTGGTGGCATTCTGTAATCTGTAACCTGTCAGAGTGTTGATGAAACACAGAAATGGCATCGGGTTTGAATACAACAATCACCATGGGCACTTTCCTCCATGGGAGTAATGTCTCAAAGAGTGTACGCTTTGATCGTTCCTTGGTAGACCAGTGGTAATTTCCGATGCACATCTGGAGGCATTCTGTAATCTGTGGAGCTTCAAAGTGTTGATGAAACACAGAAATTGCATCGGGAGTGAATACAACAGTCACAATGCGCACTTTCCTCCACGGAAGTATTGTCTCAAACAGTCTACGCTTTGATCGTTCCCTGGAAGACCAGTAGTAGTTTCCGATGCACATCTGGTGGCATTCTGTAATCTGTGGACTATCAAAGTGTTGATGAAACACAGAAATTGCATCGGGATTGAATACAACATTCACAATACGCACTTTTCTCCATGGGAATAATGTCTAAAACAGTCTACGCTTTGATCGTTCCCTGGAAGACCAGTAGTAGTTTCCGATGCACATCTGGAGGCATTCTGTAATCTGTGGAGCTTCAAAGTGTTGATGAAACACAGAAATTGCATCGGGAGTGAATACAACTGTCACAGTCCGAACTTTCCTCAATGGGAGTAATGTCTGGTACAGTCTACGCTTTGATCGTTCAGAGGAAGAACAGTAGTACTTTCCGATGCACATCTGGAGACAATCTGTATTCTGTGGACTAACAGAGTGTAGATGAAACACAGAAATTGCATTGGGATTGAATACAACAGTCACCATGCGCACTTTCCTCCATGGGAGTAATGTCTCAAACAGTGTATGCTTTGATCGTTTCCAGGAAGACCAGTAGTAGTTTCCGATGCATATCTGGTGGCAATCTGTAATCTGTGGACTATCGGAGTGTTGATGAAACACAGAAATTGCATTGGGATTGATAACAACAGTCACCATGCGCACTTTCCTCCACGGGAGTAACGTCTCAAACAGTCTACGCTTTCATCGTTCCCTGGAAGACCGGTAGTAGTTTCCCATGCACATCTGGAGGTATTCTGTAATCTGTGGACCTTCAATGTGTTGATGAAACACAGAAATTGAATCGAGATTGAATACAACAAGCACCATGTGCACTTTCCTCCACGGGAGTAATGTCTCAAACAGTCTACGCTTTGATCGTTCCCTGGGAGACCAGTAGTGGTTTCCGATGCACATCTGGTGGCATTCTATAATCTGTGGACTATCAGGGTGTTGATGAAACACAGAAATATCTTCGGGATTAAATACAACAGTCACCATGCGCACTTTCCTCCACGGGAGTAATGTCTCAAACAGTCTACGCTTTGACCCGTCCCTGGAAGACCAGTAGCAGTTTCCGTTGCACATCTGGTGGGATTCTGTATTCTGTGGACTATCAGAGTGTTGATGAAACACAGAAATTCCATCGGGAGTGAATGTAACAGGCACCATGCGCACTTTCCTCCACAGGAGTAATGTCTGAAACAGTCTACTTCTTGATCGTTCCCTGGAAGACCAGCAGTAGTTTCCGATGCACGTCTGGAGGCAATCTGACATCTGTGGACTACCAGAGTGTTGATGAAACACAGAAATTGCATCGGGATTGAATACAACAGTCACCATCCGCACTTTCCACTATGGGAGTAATGTCTGAAACGGTCCTCTCTTTAATCGTTCCCTGGAAGAGCAGTAGAAGTTTCCAATGCACATCTGGTGGCATTCTGTAATCTTTGGGCTATCAGAGTGTTGATGAAACACAGATATTGCATCGGGATTGAATACAACAGTCACCATGCGCACTCTCCTCCACGGGAGTAATGTCTCAAACAGTTTACGCTTTGATCGTTCCCTGGAAGACCAGTAGTAGTTTCCGATGCACATCTGGTGGCATTATGTAATCTGTGGACTATCAGAGTGTTGATGAAACACAGAAATTGCATCGGGATTGAATACAACAGTCACTATCCGCACTTTCCTCCATGGGAGTAATGTCTCAAACAGTCTACGCTTTGATCGTTCCCTGGAAGACCAGTAGTAGTTTACGATGCACATCTGGAGGCAATCTGTAATCTGTGGTCTTTCAAAGTGTTGATGAAACACAGAAATTGCATCGGGAGTGAATACAACAGTCACAATCCCCACTTTCCTCCATGGGAGTAATTTCTGAAACAGTCTACGCCTTGATCGGTCCCAGGAAGACCAGTAGTAGTTTCCGATGCACATCTGGAGACAATCTTTAATCTGTGGACTATCAGAGTGTTGATGAAACACAGAAGTTGCATCGGGATTGAATAGAACAGTCACCATGCGCACTTTCCTCCATGGGAGTAATGTCTCAAACAGTTTACGCTTTGATCGTTCCCTAAAGACCAGTAGTAATTTCCGATGCACATCTGGAGACAATCTGTATTCTGTGGACTATCAGAGTGTTGATGAAACACAGAAATTGCATTGGGATTGAATACAACAGTCACCATGCACACTTTCCTCCATGGGAGTAATGTCTCAAACACTTTAAGATTTGATCGTTCACAGGAAGACCAGTAGTAGTTTCCGATGCACATCTGGAGGCATTCTGTAATCTGTGGACCTTCAAAGTGTTGATGAAACACAGAGAATGCATCGGGATTGAATACAACAGTCACCATGCGCACTTTCCTCCATGGGAGTAATGTCTCAAACAGTGTATGCTTTGATCGTTCCCAGGAAGACCAGTAGTAGTTTCGGATGCATATCTGGTGGCAATCTGTAATCTGTGGACTATCAGAGTGTTGATGAAACACAGAAATTGCATTGGGATTGAATACAACAGTCACAATCCCCACTTTGATCCATGGGAGTAATGTCTGAAACAGTCTACACCTTGATCGGTCCCAGGAAGACCAGTAGTAGTTTCCGATGCACATCTGGAGACAATCTTTAATCTGTGGACTATCAGAGTGTTGATGAAACACAGAAATTGCATCGGGATTGAATACAACAGTCACCAACCGCACATTCCTAAATGGGAGTAACGACTGGAACAGTCTACCCTTTGATCGTTCCCTGGAAGACCAGTAGTAGTTTCCGATGCACATCTGAAGGCATTCTGTAATCTGTCGACGTTCAAAGTGTTGATGAAACACAGAAATTGCATCGGGATTGAATTCAACAGTCACCATGCACACTTTCCTCCATGGGAATAATGTCTGAAACAGTCTACGCCTTGATCGGTCCCAGGAAGACCAGTAGTAGTTTTCGATGCACATCTGGAGACAATCTTTAATCTGTGGACTATCAGAGTGTTGATGAAACACAGAAATTGCATTGGGATTGAATACAACAGTCACCATGCGCACTTTCCTCCATGGGAGTAATGTCTCAAACAGTCTATGCTTTGATCGTTCCCTGGAAGACCAGTAGTAGTTTCCCATGCACATCTGGAGGCATTCTGTAATCTGTGGACCTTCAAAGTGTTGATGAAACACAGATATTGCATCGGGATTGAATACAACAGTCACCATGCGCACTTTCCTCCCTGGGAGTAATGTCTCAAACAGTCTATGCTTTAATCGTTCCCAGGAAGACCAGTAGTAGTTTCCGATGCATATCTGGTGGCAATCTGTAATCTGTGGACTATCAGAGTGTTGATGAAACACAGAAATTGCATCGGGATTGAATACAACAGTCACCATCCGCACTCTCCTCCATGGGAGTAACGTCTGAAACATTCTAGGCTTTGATCGTTTCCTGGAAGACCAGTAGTAGTTTCCGATGCACATCTGGTGGCATTCTGTAATCTGTAACCTGTCAGAGTGTTGATGAAACACAGAAATGGCATCGGGTTTGAATACAACAATCACCATGGGCACTTTCCTCCATGGGAGTAATGTCTCAAAGAGTGTATGCTTTGATCGTTCCTTGGAAGACCAGTAGTAATTTCCGATGCACATCTGGAGGCATTCTGTAATCTGTGGAGCTTCAAAGTGTTGATGAAACACAGAAATTGCATCGGGAGTGAATACAACAGTCACAATGCGCACTTTCCTCCACGGAAGTATTGTCTCAAACAGCCTACGCTTTGATCGTTCCCTGGAAGACTAGTAGTAGTTTCCGATGCACATCTGGTGGCATTCTGTAATCTGTGGACTATCAAAGTGTTGATGAAACACAGAAATTGCATCGGGATTGAATACAACATTCACAATACGCACTTTTCTCCATGGGAATAATGTCTAAAGCAGTCTACGCTTTGATCGTTCCCTGGAAGACCAGTAGTAGTTTCCGATGCACATCTGGAGGCATTCTGTAATCTGTGGAGCTTCAAAGTGTTGATGAAACACAGAAATTGCATCGGGAGTGAATACAACTGTCACAGTCCGAACTTTCCTCAATGGGAGTAATGTCTGGTACAGTCTACGCTTTGATCGTTCAGAGGAAGAACAGTAGTACTTTCCGATGCACATCTGGAGACAATCTGTATTCTGTGGACTATCAGAGTGTAGATGAAACACAGAAATTGCATTGGGATTGAATACAACAGTCACCATGCGCACTTTCCTCCATGGGAGTAATGTCTCAAACAGTTTACGCTTTGATCGTTCACAGGATGACCAGTAGTAGTTTCCGATGCACATCTGGAGGCATTCTGTAATCTGTGGACCTTCAAAGTGTTGATGAAACACAGAAATTGCATCGGGATTGAATACAACAGTCACCATGCGCACTTTCCTCCATGGGAGTAATGTCTCAAACAGTGTATGCTTTGATCGTTTCCAGGAAGACCAGTAGTAGTTTCCGATGCATATCTGGTGGCAATCTGTAATCTGTGGCCTATCGGAGTGTTGATGAAACACAGAAATTGCATTGGGATTGATAACAACAGTCACCATGCGCACTTTCCTCCACGGGAGTAACGTCTCAAACAGTCTACGCTTTGATCGTTCCCTGGAAGACCGGTAGTAGTTTCCCATGCACATCTGGAGGTATTCTGTAATCTGTGGACCTTCAAAGTGTTGATGAAACACAGAAATTGAATCGAGATTGAATACAACAAGCACCATGCGCACTTTCCTCCACGGGAGTAATGTCTCAAACAGTCTACGCTTTGATCGTTCCCTGGGAGACCAGTAGTGGTTTCCGATGCACATCTGGTGGCATTCTATAATCTGTGGACTATCAGGGTGTTGATGAAACACAGAAATATCTTCGGGATTAAATACAACAGTCACCATGCGCACTTTCCTCCACGGGTGTAATGTCTCAAACAGTCTACGCTTTGACCGGTCCCTGGAAGACCAGTAGCAGTTTCCGTTGCACATCTGGTGGGATTCTGTATTCTGTGGACTATCAGAGTGTTGATGAAACACAGAAATTCCATCGGGAGTGAATGTAACAGGCACCATGCGCACTTTCCTCCACAGGAGTAATGTCTGAAACAGTCTACTTCTTGATCGTTCCCTGGAAGGCCAGCAGTAGTTTCCGATGCACGTCTGGAGGCAATCTGACATCTGTGGACTACCAGAGTGTTGATGAAACACAGAAATTGCATCGGGATTGAATACAACAGTCACCATCCGCACTTTCCACTATGGGAGTAATGTCTGAAGCGGTCCTCTCTTTAATCGTTCCCTGGAAGAGCAGTAGAAGTTTCCAATGCACATCTGGTGGCATTCTGTAATCTTTGGGCTATCAGAGTGTTGATGAAACACAGATATTGCATCGGGATTGAATACAACAGTCACCATGCGCACTCTCCTCCACGGGAGTAATGTCTCAAACAGTTTACGCTTTGATCGTTCCCTGGAAGACCAGTAGTAGTTTCCGATGCACATCTGGTGGCATTTTGTAATCTGTGGACTATCAGAGTGTTGATGAAACACAGAAATTGCATCGGGATTGAATACAACAGTCACTATCCGCACTTTCCTCCATGGGAGTAATGTCTCAAACAGTCTACGCTTTGATCGTTCCCTGGAAGACCAGTAGTAATTTACGATGCACATCTGGAGGCAATCTGTAATCTGTGGTCTTTCAAAGTGTTGATGAAACACAGAAATTGCATCGGGAGTGAATACAACAGTCACAATCCCCACTTTCCTCCATGGGAGTAATGTCTGAAACAGTCTACGCCTTGATCGGTCCCAGGAAGACCAGTAGTAGTTTCCGATGCACATCTGGAGACAATCTTTAATCTGTGGACTATCAGAGTGTTGATGAAACACAGAAGTTGCATCGGGATTGAATAGAACAGTCACCATGCGCACTTTCCTCCATGGGAGTAATGTCTCAAACAGTTTACGCTTTGATCGTTCCCTAAAGACCAGTAGTAATTTCCGATGCACATCTGGAGACAATCTGTATTCTGTGGACTATCAGAGCGTTGATAAAACACAGAAATTGCATTGGGATTGAATACAACAGTCACCATGCGCACTTTCCTCCATGGGAGTAATGTCTCAAACACTTTAAGCTTTGATCGTTCACAGGAAGACCAGTAGTAGTTTCCGATGCACATCTGGAGGCATTCTGTAATCTGTGGACCTTCAAAGTGTTGATGAAACACAGAAAATGCATCGGGATTGAATACAACAGTCACCATGCGCACTTTCCTCCATGGGAGTAATGTCTCAAACAGTGTATGCTTTGATCGTTCCCAGGAAGACCAGTAGTAGTTTCGGATGCATATCTGGTGGCAATCTGTAATCTGTGGACTATCAGAGTGTTGATGAAACACAGAAATTGCATCGGGATTGAATACAACAGTCACCATCCGCACTCTCCTCCATGGGAGTAACGTCTGAAACATTCTAGGCTTTGATCGTTTCCTCGAAGACCAGTAGTAGTTTTCGATGCACATCTGATGGCATTCTGTAATCTGTAACCTGTCAGAGTGTTGATGAAACACAGAAATGGCATCGGGTTTGAATACAACAGTCACCATGCGCACTTTCCTCCATGGGAGTAATGGCTCAAAGAGTCTACCCTTTGATCGTTCCCTGGAAGACCAGTAGTATTTTCCGATGCACATCTGGAGGCAATCTGTGATCTGTGGACTATCAGAGTGTTGATGAAACACAGAAATTGCATCGGTATTGAATACAACGATCACCATGCGCACTTTCTTCCATGGGAGTAATGTCTCTAACGGTCTACGCTTTGATCCTTCACTGGAAGACCAGTAGTAGCTTCCGACGCACGTCTGGTGGCACTCTGTAATCTGTGGACTATCAGAGTGTTAATGAAACACAGAAATTGCATCGGCATTGAATACAACAGTCACAATGCGCACTTTCCTCCACGGAAGTATTGTCTCAAACAGTGGACGCTTTGATCGTTCCCTGGAAGACCAGTAGTAGTTTCCGATGCACATCTGGTGGCATTCTGTAATCTGTGGACTATCAAAGTGTTGATGAAACACAGAAATTGCATCGGGATTGAATACAACATTCACAATACGCACTTTTCTCCATGGGAATAATGTCTAAAACAGTCTACGCTTTGATCGTTCCCTGGAAGACCAGTAGTAGTTTCCGATGCACATCTGGAGGCATTCTGTAATCTGTGGAGCTTCAAAGTGTTGATGAAACACAGAAATTGCATCGGGAGTGAATACAACTGTCACAGTCCGAACTTTCCTCAATGGGAGTAATGTCTGGTACAGTCT
The DNA here is from genome assembly GCF_023897955.1 of Schistocerca gregaria. Classification (NCBI taxonomy): domain Eukaryota; kingdom Metazoa; phylum Arthropoda; class Insecta; order Orthoptera; family Acrididae; genus Schistocerca; species Schistocerca gregaria. The sequence goes on along the minus strand of NW_026061810.1, from coordinate 1,775,131 downwards.
ACGCTTTGATCGTTCAGAGGAAGAACAGTAGTACTTTCCGATGCACATCTGGAGACAATCTGTATTCTGTGGACTATCAGAGTGTAGATGAAACACAGAAATTGCATTGCGATTGAATACAACAGTCACCATGCGCACTTTCCTCCATGGGAGTAATGTCTCAAACAGTTTACGCTTTGATCGTTCACAGGATGACCAGTAGTAGTTTCCGATGCACATCTGGAGGCATTCTGTAATCTGTGGACCTTCAAAGTGTTGATGAAACACAGAAATTGCATCGGGATTGAATACAACAGTCACCATGCGCACTTTCCTCCATGGGAGTAATGTCTCAAACAGTGTATGCTTTGATCGTTTCCAGGAAGACCAGTAGTAGTTTCCGATGCATATCTGGTGGCAATCTGTAATCTGTGGACTATCGGAGTGTTGATGAAACACAGAAATTGCATTGGGATTGAATACAACAGTCACCATTCGCACTTTCCTCCACGGGAGTAACGTCTCAAACAGCCTACGCTTTGATCGTTCCCTGGAAGACCGGTAGTAGTTTCCCATGCACATCTGGAGGTATTCTGTAATCTGTGGACCTTCAAAGTGTTGATGAAACACAGAAATTGAATCGAGATTGAATACAACAAGCACCATGCGCACTTTCCTCCACGGGAGTAATGTCTCAAACAGTCTACGCTTTGATCGTTCCCTGGGAGACCAGTAGTGGTTTCCGATGCACATCTGGTGGCATTCTATAATCTGTGGACTATCAGAGTGTTGATGAAACACAGAAATATCTTCGGGATTGAATACAACACTCACCATGCGCACTTTCCTCTGCGGGAGTAATGTCTGAAACAGTCTACGCTTTGACCGGTCCCTGGAAGACCAGTAGCAGTTTCCGTTGCACATCTGGTGGGATTCTGTATTCTGTGGACTATCAGAGTGTTGATGAAACACAGAAATTCCATCGGGAGTGAATGTAACAGGCACCATGCGCACTTTCCTCCACAGGAGTAATGTCTGAAACAGTCTACTTCTTGATCGTTCCCTGGAAGACCAGCAGTAGTTTCCGATGCACGTCTGGAGGCAATCTGACATCTGTGGACTACCAGAGTGTTGATGAAACACAGAAATTGCATCGGGATTGAATACAACAGTCACCATCCGCACTTTCCACTATGGGAGTAATGTCTGAAACGGTCCTCTCTATAATCGTTCCCTGGAAGACCAGTAGAAGTTTCCAATGCACAACTGGTGGCATTCTGTAATCTTTGGGCTATCAGAGTGTTGATGAAACACAGATATTGCATCGGGATTGAATACAACAGTCACCATGCGCACTCTCCTCCACGGGAGTAATGTCTCAAACAGTTTACGCTTTGATCGTTCCCAGGAAGACCAGTAGTAGTTTCCGATGCACATCTGGTGGCATTCTGTAATCTGTGGACTATCAGAGTGTTGATGAAACACAGAAATTGCATCGGGATTGAATACAACAGTCACTATCCGCACTTTCCTCCATGGGAGTAATGTCTCAAACAGTCTACGCTTTGATCGTTCCCTGGAAGACCAGTAGTAGTTTACGATGCACATCTGGAGGCAATCTGTAATCTGTGGTCTTTCAAAGTGTTGATGAAACACAGAAATTGCATCGGGAGTGAATACAACAGTCACAATCCCCACTTTCCTCTATGGGAGTAATGTCTGAAACAGTCTACGCTTTGATCGGTCCCAGGAAGACCAGTAGTAGTTTCCGATGCATATCTGGTGGCAATCTGTAATCTGTGGACTATCAGAGTGTTGATGAAACACAGAAATTGCATTGGGATTGAATACAACAGTCACAATCCCCACTTTGCTCCATGGGAGTAATGTCTGTAGCAGTCTACACCTTGATCGGTCCCAGGAAGACCAGTAGTAGTTTCCGATGCACATCTGGAGACAATCTTTAATCTGTGGACTATCAGAGTGTTGATGAAACACAGAAATTGCATCGGGATTGAATACAACAGTCACCAACCGCACATTCCTAAATGGGAGTAACGACTGGAACAGTCTACCCTTTGTTCGTTCCCTGGAAGACCAGTAGTAGTTTCCGATGCACATCTGAAGGCATTCTGTAATCTGTGGACTTTCAAAGTGTTGATGAAACACAGAAATTGCATCGGGATTGAATTCAACAGTCACCATGCACACTTTCCTCCATGGGAATAATGTCTGAAACAGTCTACGCCTTGATCGGTCCCAGGAAGACCAGTAGTAGTTTCCGATGCACATCTGGAGACAATCTTAAATCTGTGGACGATCAGAGTGTTGATGAAACACAGAAATTACCTTGGGATTGAATACAACAGTCACCATGCGCACTTTCCTCCATGGGAGTAATGTCTCAAACAGTCTATTCTTTGATCGTTCCCTGGAAGACCAGTAGTAGTTTCCCATGCACATCTGGAGGCATTCTGTAATCTGTGGAGCTTCAAAGTGTTGATGAAACACAGATATTGCATCGGGATTGAATACAACAGTCACCATGCGCACTTTCCTCCATGGGAGTAATGTCTCAAACAGTCTATGCTTTAATCGTTCCCAGGAAGACCAGTAGTAGTTTCCGTTGCATATCTGGTGGCAATCTGTAATCTGTGGACTATCAGAGTGTTGATGAAACACAGAAATTGCATCGGGATTGAATACAACAGTCACCACCGCACTCTCCTCACTGGGAGTAACGTCTGAAACATTCTAGGCTTTGATCGTTTCCTGGAAGACCAGTAGTAGTTTCCGATGCACATCTGGTGGCATTCTGTAATCTGTAACCTGTCAGAGTGTTGATGAAACACAGAAATGGCATCGGGTTTGAATACAACAGTCACCATGCGCACTTTCCTCCATGGGAGTAATGGCTCAAAGAGTCTACGCTTTGATCGTTCCCTGGAAGACCAGTAGTATTTTCCGATGCACATCTGGAGGCAATCTGTAATCTGTGGACTGTCAGAGTGTTGATGAAACACAGAAATTGCATCGGGATTGAATTCAACAGTCACCATGCACACTTTCCTCCATGGGAATAATGTCTGAAACAATCTACGCCTTGATCGGTCCCAGGAAGACCAGTAGTAGTTTCCGATGCACATCTGGAGACAATCTTAAATCTGTGGACTATCAGAGTGTTGATGAAACACAGAAATTGAATTGGGATTGAATACAACACTCACTATGCGCACTTTCCTCCATGGGAGTAATGTCTCAAACATTCTACGCTTTGATCGTTCCCTGTTAGACCAGTTGTAGTTCCCGATGCACATCTGGAGGCATTCTGTAATCTGTGGACTATCAGAGTGTTGATGAAACACAGAAATTGAATCGGGATTGAATACAACAGTCACCATCCGCACTTTCCTCCATGGGAGTAATGTCTGAAACAGTCTACGCTTTGATCGTTCATTGGAAGACCATTAGTTGTTTCCGGTGAACATCTGGAGGATTTCTGTAATCTGTGGACCTTCAAAATGTTGATGAAACACAGAAAGTGCATCGGAAGTGAATGCAACAGTCACCATCCGCACTTTCCTCCATGCGAGTAACGTCTGAAATTGTCTACGCTTTTATCGTTCCCATGAAGACCAGTAGTAGATTCCGATGTACATCTGGAGGCAATCTGTAATCTGTGGACCATCAGAGTGTTGATGAAAAACAGAAATTGCATCGGTATTGAATACAACGATCACCATGCGCACTTTCTTCCATGGGAGTAATGTCTCTAACGGTCTACGCTTTGACCCTTCCCTGGAAGACCAGTAGTAGCTTCCGACGCACGTCTGGTGGCACTCTGTAATCTGTGGACTATCAGAGTGTTGATGAAACACAGAAATTGCATCGGCATTGAATACAACAGTCACAATGCGCACTTTCCTCCACGGAAGTAATGTCTCAAACAGTCTACGCTTTGATCGTTCCCTGGAAGACCAGTAGTAGTTTCCGATGCACATCTGGTGGCATTCTGTAATCTGTGGACTATCAAAGTGTTGATGAAACACAGAAATTGCATCGGGATTGAATACAACATTCACAATACGCACTTCTCTCCATGGGAATAATGTCTAAAACAGTCTACGTTTTGATCGTTCCCTGGAAGACCAGTAGTAGTTTCCGATGCACATCTGGAGGCATTCTGTAATCTGTGGACCTTCAAACTGTTGATGAAACACAGAAATTGCATCGGGATTGAATACAACAGTCACCATGCACACTTTCCTCCATGGGAATAATGTCTCAAACAGTCTAAGCTTTGATCGTTCCCAAGAAGACCAGTAGTAGTTTTCGATGCACTTCTGGAGAAAATCTGTTATCTGTGGACTATCAGAGTGTTGATGAAACACAGAAATTGCATCGGGATTGAATACAACAGTCACCATGCACACTTTCCTCCATGGGAGTAATGTCTCTAACAGTCTACGCTTTGATCGTTCCCAGGAAGACTAGTATTACTTTCCGATGCACATCTGGAGGCATTCTGTAACCTGTTGACTATCAGAGTGTTGATGAAACACAGAAATTGCATCGGGATTCAATACAACAGTCACCATGTGCACCTTCCTCCTTGGGAGTAATGTCTTAAACAGTCTACACTTTGATCGTTCCCTGGAAGACCAGTAGTAGTTTCCGATGCACATCTGGAGGCATTCTGTAATCTGTGGACTATCAGAATGTTGTTGAAACACTGAAATTGCATCGGGATTCAATACAACAGTCACCATCAGCACATTCCTCCATGGGAGTAACGTCTGAAACAGTCTACCCTTTGATCGTTCCCTGGAAGACCAGTAGTAGTTTCCGATGCACATCTGGAGGCATTCTGTAATCTGTGGACCTTCAAACTGTTGATGAAACACAGAAATTGCATCGGGATTGAATACAACAGTCACCATGCACACTTTCCTCCATGGGAATAATGTCTCAAACAGTCTAAGCTTTGATCGTTCCCATGAAGACCAGTAGTAGATTCCGATGTACATCTGGAGGCAATCTGTAATCTGTGGACCATCAGAGTGTTGATGAAAAACAGAAATTGCATCGGTATTGAATACAACGATCACCATGCGCACTTTCTTCCATGGGAGTAATGTCTCTAACGGTCTACGCTTTGACCCTTCCCTGGAAGACCAGTAGTAGCTTCCGACGCACGTCTGGTGGCACTCTGTAATCTGTGGACTATCAGAGTGTTGATGAAACACAGAAATTGCATCGGCATTGAATACAACAGTCACAATGCGCACTTTCCTCCACGGAAGTAATGTCTCAAACAGTCTACGCTTTGATCGTTCCCTGGAAGACCAGTAGTAGTTTCCGATGCACATCTGGTGGCATTCTGTAATCTGTGGACTATCAAAGTGTTGATGAAACACAAAATTGCATCGGGATTGAATACAACATTCACAATACGCACTTCTCTCCATGGGAATAATGTCTAAAACAGTCTACGCTTTGATCGTTCCCTGGAAGACCAGTAGTAGTTTCCGATGCACATCTGGAGGCATTCTGTAATCTGTGGAGCTTCAAAGTGTTGATGAAACACAGAAATTGCATCGGGAGTGAATACAACTGTCACAGTCCGAACTTTCCTCAATGGGAGTAATGTCTGGTACAGTCTACGCTTTGATCGTTCAGAGGATGAACAGTAGTACTTTCCGATGCACATCTGGAGACAATCTGTATTCTGTAGACTATCAGAGTGTAGATGAAACACAGAAATTGCATTGGGATTGGATACACCAGTCACCATGCGCACTTTCCTCCATGGGAGTAATGTCTCAAACAGTTTACGCTTTGATCGTTCACAGGATGACCAGTAGTAGTTTCCGATGCACATCTGGAGGCATTCTGTAATCTGTGGACCTTCAAAGTGTTGATGAAACACAGAAATTGCATCGGGATTGAATACAACAGTCACCATGCGCACTTTCCTCCATGGGAGTAATGTCTCAAACAGTGTATGCTTTGATCGTTTCCAGGAAGACCAGTAGTAGTTTCCGATGCATATCTGGTGGCAATCTGTAATCTGTGGACTATCGGAGTGTTGATGAAACACAGAAATTGCATTGTTATTGAATACAACAGTCACCATTCGCACTTTCCTCCACGGGAGTAACGTCTCAAACAGTCTACGCTTTGATCGTTCCCTGGAAGACCGGTAGTAGTTTCACATGCACATCTGGAGGCATTCTGTAATCTGTGGACCTTCAAAGTGTTGATGAAACACAGAAAGTGCATCGGAAGTGAATGCAACAGTCACCATCCGCACTTTCCTCCATGCGAGTAACGTCTGAAATTGTCTACGCTTTTATCGTTCCCATGAAGACCAGTAGTAGATTCCGATGTACATCTGGAGGCAATCTGTAATCTGTGGACCATCAGAGTGTTGATGAAAAACAGAAATTGCATCGGTATTGAATACAACGATCACCATGCGCACTTTCTTCCATGGGAGTAAAGTCTCTAACGGTCTACGCTTTGACCCTTCCCTGGAAGACCAGTAGTAGCTTCCGACGCACGTCTGGTGGCACTCTGTAATCTGTGGACTATCAGAGTGTTGATGAAACACAGAAATTGCATCGGCATTGAATACAACAGTCACAATGCGCACTTTCCTCCACGGAAGTAATGTCTCAAACAGTCTACGCTTTGATCGTTCCCTGGAAGACCAGTAGTAGTTTCCGATGCACATCTGGTGGCATTCTGTAATCTGTGGACTATCAAAGTGTTGATGAAACACAGAAATTGCATCGGGATTGAATACAACATTCACAATACGCACTTCTCTCCATGGGAATAATGTCTAAAACAGTCTACGCTTTGATCGTTCCCTGGAAGACCAGTAGTAGTTTCCGATGCACATCTGGAGGCATTCTGTAATCTGTGGAGCTTCAAAGTGTTGATGAAACACAGAAATTGCATCGGGAGTGAATACAACTGTCACAGTCCGAACTTTCCTCAATGGGAGTAATGTCTGGTACAGTCTACGCTTTGATCGTTCAGAGGAAGAACAGTAGTACTTTCCGATGCACATCTGGAGACAATCTGTATTCTGTGGACTATCAGAGTGTAGATGAAACACAGAAATTGCATTGGGATTGGATACAACAGTCACCATGCGCACTTTCCTCCATGGGAGTAATGTCTCAAACAGTGTATGCTTTGATCGTTTCCAGGAAGACCAGTAGTAGTTTCCGATGCATATCTGGTGGCAATCTGTAATCTGTGGACTATCGGAGTGTTGATGAAACACAGAAATTGCATTGGGATTGAATACAACAGTCACCATTCGCACTTTCCTCCACGGGAGTAACGTCTCAAACAGTCTACGCTTTGATCGTTCCCTGGAAGACCGGTAGTAGTTTCACATGCACATCTGGAGGCATTCTGTAATCTGTGGACCTTCAAAGTGTTGATGAAACACAGAAATTGAATCGAGATTGAATACAACAGTCACCATGCGCACTTTCCTCCATGGGAGTAATGTTTCAAACAGTCTACGCTTTGATCGTTCCCTGGGAGACCAGTAGTGGTTTCCGATGCACATCTGGTCCCATTCTATAATCTGTGGACTATCAGGGTGTTGATGAAACACAGAAATATCTTCGGGAATGAATACAACTGTCACCATGCGCACTTTCCTCCACGGGAGTAATGTCTCAAACAGTCTACGCTTTGACCGGTCCCTGGAAGACCAGTAGTAGTTTCCGATGCACGTCTGGAGGCAATCTGACATCTGTGGACTACCAGAGTGTTGATGAAACACAGAAATTGCATCGGGATTGAATACAACAGTCACCATCCGCACTTTCCACTATGGGAGTAATGTCTGAAACGGTCCTCTCTTTAATCGTTCCCTGGAAGACCAGTAGAAGTTTACAATGCACATCTGGTGGCATTTTGTAATCTTTGGGCTATCAGAGTGTTGATGAAACACAGATATTGCATCGGGATTGAATACAACAGTCACCATGCGCACTCTCCTCCACGGGAGTAATGTCTCAAACAGTTTACGCTTTGATCGTTCCCTGGAAGACCAGTAGTAGTTTCCGATGCACATCTGGTGGCATTCTGTAATCTGTGGACTATCAGAGTGTTGATGAAACACAGAAATTGCATCGGGATTGAATACAACAGTCACTATCCGCACTTTCCTCCATGGGAGTAATGTCTCAAACAGTCTACGCTTTGATCGTTCCCTGGAAGACCAGTAGTAGTTTCCGATGCACATCTGGAGGCAATCTGTAATCTGTGGTCTTTCAAAGTGTTAATGAAAAACAGAAATTGCATCGGGAGCGAATACAACAGTCACAATCCCCACTTTCCTCCATGGGAGTAATGTCTGAAACAGTCTACGCCTTGATCGGTCCCAGGAAGACCAGTAGTAGTTTCCGATGCACATCTGGAGACAATCTTTAATCTGTGGACTATCAAAGTGTTGATGAAACACTGAAATTGCATCGGGATTGAATAGAACAGTCACCATGCGCACTTTCCTCCATGGGAGTAATGTCTCAAACACTTTACGCTTTGATCGTTCACAGGAAGAGCAGTAGTAGTTTCCGATGTACATCTGGAGGCATTCTGTAATCTGTGGACTATCAGAGTGTTGATGAAACACAGAAATTGCATCGGGAATGAATACAACAGTCACCATGCGCACTTTGCTCCACGGGAGTAATGTCTCAAACAGTCTATGCTTTGATCGTTCCCTGGAAGACCAGTAGTAGTTTCCGATGCACATCTGGAGGCATTCTGTAATCTGTGGACCTTCAAAGTGTTGATGAAACACAGAAATTGGATCAGGATTGAATACAACAGTCACCAACCGCACATTCCTAAATGGGAGTAACGTCTGGAACAGTCTACCCTTTCATCGTTCCCTGGAAGACCAGTAGTAGTTTCCGATGCACATCTGAAGGCATTCTGTAATCTGTGGACTTTCAAAGTGTTGATGAAACACAGAAATTGCATCGGGATTGAATTCAACAGTCAACATGCACACTTGCCTCCATGGGAATAATGACTCAAACAGTCTAAGCTTTGATCGCTCCCAGGTAGACCAGTAGTAGTTTTCGATGCACTTCTGGAGGCAATCTGTTATCTGTGGACTATCAGAGTGTTGATGAAACACAGAAATTGCATCGGGATTAAATACAACAGTCACCATGCACACTTTCCTCCATGGGAGTAATGTCTCTAACAGTCTACGCTTTGATCGTTCCCTGGAAGACCAGTAGTAGTTTCCGATGCACATCTGGAGGCATTCTGTAATCTGTGGACTATCAGAGTGTTGATGAAACAAAGAAATTGCATCGGGATTCAATACAACAGTCACCATGTGCATCTTCCTCCATGGGAGTAATGTCTCAAACAGTCTACGCTTTGATCGGTCCCTGGAAGACCAGTAGTGGTTTCCGATCCACATCTGGAGCATTCTGTAATCTGTGGACTATCAGAATGTTGTTGAAACACTGAAATTGCATCGGGATTCAATACAACAGTCACCATCAGCACATTCCTCCATGGGAGTAACGTCTGAAACAGTCTACCCTTTGATCGTTCCCTGGAAGACCAGTAGTAGTTTCCGATGCACATCTGGAGGCATTCTGTAATCTGTGGACCTTCAAACTGTTGATGAAACACAGAAATTGCATCGGGATTGAATACAACAGTCACCATGCACACTTTCCTCCATGGGAATAATGTCTCAAACAGTCTAAGCTTTGATCGTTCCCAAGAAGACCAGTAGTAGTTTTCGATGCACTTCTGGAGAAAATCTGTTATCTGTGGACTATCAGAGTGTTGATGAAACACAGAAATTGCATCGGGATTGAATACAACAGTCACCATGCACACTTTCCTCCATGGGAGTAATGTCTCTAACAGTCTACGCTTTGATCGTTCCCAGGAAGACTAGTATTACTTTCCGATGCACATCTGGAGGCATTCTGTAACCTGTTGACTATCAGAGTGTTGATGAAACACAGAAATTGCATCGGGATTCAATACAACAGTCACCATGTGCACCTTCCTCCTTGGGAGTAATGTCTTAAACAGTCTACACTTTGATCGTTCCCTGGAAGACCAGTAGTAGTTTCCGATGCACATCTGGAGGCATTCTGTAATCTGTGGACTATCAGAATGTTGTTGAAACACTGAAATTGCATCGGGATTGGCTACAACAGTCACCATGCGCACTTTCCTCCATGGGAGTAATGTCTCAAACAGTCTACGCTTTGATCGTTCCCTGGAAGACCAGTTGGAGTTTCCGATGCACATCTGGAAACATTCTGTAAACTGTGGACCTTCAAAGTGTTGATGAAACACAGAAATTGCATCGGGATTCAATACAACAGTCACCATGTGCATCTTCCTCCATGGGAGTAATGTCTCAAACAGTCTACGCTTTGATCGGTCCCTGGAAGACCAGTAGTGGTTTCCGATCCACATCTGGAGCATTCTGTAATCTGTGGACTATCAGAATGTTGTTGAAACACTGAAATTGCATCGGGATTCAATACAACAGTCACCATCAGCACATTCCTCCGTGGGAGTAACGTCTGAAACAGTCTACCCTTTGATCGTTCCCTGGAAGACCAGTAGTAGTTTCCGATGCACATCTGGAGGCATTCTGTAATCTGTGGACCTTCAAACTGTTGATGAAACACAGAAATTGCATCGGGATTGAATACAACAGTCACCATGCACACTTTCCTCCATGGGAATAATGTCTCAAACAGTCTAAGCTTTGATCGTTCCCAAGAAGATCAGTAGTAGTTTTCGATGCACTTCTGGAGGCAATCTGTTATCTGTGGACTATCAGAGTGTTGATGAAACACAGAAATTGCATCGGGATTGAATACAACAGTCTCCAAGCACTCTTACCTCCATGGGCATAATGTCTCTAACAGTCTACGCTTTGATCGTTCCCTGGAAGACCAGTAATAGTTTCCGATGCACATCTGGTGGTATTCTGTAATCTGTGGCCTATCAGAGTGTAGATGAAACACATAAATTGCATCGGAGTTGAATACAACAGTCACAATCCGCACTTTTCTCCATGGGAATAATGTCTAAAACAGTCTACGCTTTGTTCGTTCCCTGGAAGACCAGTAGTAGTTTACGATTCACATCTGGAGACAATCTGTATTCTGTGGACTATCAGAGTGTTGATGAAACACAGAAATTGCATCGGGATGGAATACAACATTCACCATTCGCAATTTCCTCCATGGGAGTAACGTCTGAAACAGTCTACCCTTTGACGTTCCCAGGAAGACCAGTAGTAGTTTCCGATGCACATCTGGTGGCATTCTGTAATCTGTGGACTATCAGAGTGTTGATGAAACACAGAAATTGCATCGGGATTGAATACAACAGTCACCTTCCACACTTTCTTCCATGGGAGAGATGTCCGAAACAGTTCTCGCTTTAATCGTTCCCTGGAAGACCAGTAGTAGTTTCCGATGCACATCTGGAGGCAATCTGTAATCTGTGGACTATCAGAGTGTTGATGAAACACAGAAATTGCTTTGGGATTGATTACATCAGTCACTATGCGCACTTTCCTCCATGGGAGTAATATCTCAAACAGTCTACGCCTTGATCGTTCCCTGGAAGACCAGTAGTAGTTTCCGATGCACATCTGGAGGAAGTCTGTAATCTGTGGACTATCAGAGTGTTGTTGAAACACAGAAATTGCATCGGGATTGAATGCAACAGTCACCATGCGCACTATCCTACATAGTAGTAATGTCTCAAACAGTCTACGCTTTGATCGTTCCCTGGAAGACCAGTAGTAGTTTCCGATGCACATCTGGAGGCATTCTGTAATCTGTGGTCCATCCGGGTGTTGATAAAAGACAGAAATTGCATCGGGATTGAAAACAACAGGCACCATGCGTACATTTCTCCATGGGAGAGATGTCTGAAAGAGTCCTCGCTTTAATCGTTCCCTGGAAGACCAGTAGTAGTTTCCGATGCACATCTGGAGGCAGTCTGTAATCTGTGGACTATCAGAGTGTTGTTGAAACACAGAAATTGCATCGGGATTGAATACAACAGTCACCATGCGCACTTTCCTACATAGTAGTAATGTCTCAAACAGTCTACGCTTTGATCGATCCTGGAAGACCAGTAGTAGTTTCCGATGCACATCTGGAGGTATTCTGTAATCTGTGGACTATCAGAGTGTTGATGAAAGACAGAAATTGCATCGGGACTGAATACAACAATCACCATGCTCTCTTTCCTCCACAGGAATAATGTCTCAAACTGTCTACGCTTTGATCGTTCCCTGGAAGACCAGTAGTAGTTTCCGATGCACATCTGGTGGCATTCTGTAATCTGTGGACTATCAGAGTGTTGATGAAACACAGAAATTGCATCGGGATTGAATACAACAGTCACCATCCACACTTTCCTCCATGGGAGAGATGTCTGAAACAGTCTTTGCTTTAATCGTTCCCTGGAAGACCATTAGTAGTTTCCGATGCACATCTGGTGGCATTCTGTAATCTGTGGGCTATCAGAGTGTTAATGAAACAAAGAAATTGCATCGGGATTGAATACAACAGTCACCATGCGCACTTTCCTCCAAGGGAGTAATGTCTCAAACAGTTTACGCTTTGATGTTCTCTGGAAGACCAGTAGTAGTTTCCGATGCACATCTGGTGGCATTGTGTAATCTGTTTAGTATCAGAGTGTTGATGAAACACAGAAATTGCATCGGAATTGAATACAACAGTCACCATCCGCACTTTCCTCCATGGGAGTAATGTCTCAAAGAGTCTACGTCTTGATCGGTCCCACGAAGACCAGTAGTAGTTTCCGATGCACATCTGGAGACAATCTATAATCTGTGGACTTTCAGAGTGTTGATGAAACAAAGAAATTGCATCGGGTTTCAATACAACAGTCACCATCAGCACATTCCTCTATGGGAGTAACGTCTGAAACAGTCTACCCTTTGATCGTTCCCTGGAAGACCAGTAGTAGTTTCCGAAGCTCATCTGGAGGCATTCTGTAATCTGTGGACCTTCAAAGTGTTGATGAAACACAGAAATTGCATCGGGATTGAATACAACAGTCACCATGCACACTTTCCTCCATGGGAATAATGTCTCAAACAGCCTAAGCTTTGATCGTTCCCAAGAAGACCAGTAGTAGTTTTCGATGCACTTCTGGAGGCAATCTGTTATCTGTGGATTATCAGAGTGTTGATGAAACACAGAATTAACATCGGGATTGAATACAACAGTCACCATGCACACTTTGCTCCATGGGAGTAATGTCTCTAACAGTCTACGCTTTGATCGTTCCCTGGAAGACTAGTAGTAGTTTCCGATGCACATCTGGAGGCATTCTGTAATCTGTGGACTATCAGAGTGTTGATGAAACACAGAAATTGCATCGGGATTCAATACAACAGTCACCACGTGCACATTCCTCCACGGGAGTAATGTCTGAAACAGTCTACAATTTGATCGTTCCCTGGAAGACCAGTAGTAGTTTCCGATGCACATCTGGAGACATTCTGTAATCTGTGGACCTTCAAAGTGTTGATGAAACACAGAAACTGCAAAGGGAGTGAATACAACTGTCACAATCCGCACTTTACTCCATGGGAATAATGCCTCACACAGTCTAAGATTTGATTTTTCCCAGGAAGACAAGTACTAGTATTCGATGCACTTCTGGAGGCAATCTGTTATCTGTGGACTATCAGAGTGTTGATCAAACACAGAAATTGCATCGGGATTCAATACAACAGTCACCATCAGCACATTCCTCTATGGGAGTAACGTCTGAAACAGTCTACCCTTTGATCGTTCCCTGGAAGACCAGTAGTAGTTTCCGAAGCTCATCTGGAGGCATTCTGTAATCTGTGGACCTTCAAAGTGTTGATGAAACACAGAAATTGCATCGGGATTGAATACAACAGTCACCATGCACACTTTCCTCCATGGGAAAAATGTCTCAAACAGCCTAAGCTTTGATCGTTCCCAAGAAGACCAGTAGTAGTTTTCGATGCACTTCTGGAGGCAATCTGTTATCTGTGGATTATCAGAGTGTTGATGAAACACAGAATTAGCATCTGGATTGAATACAACTGTCACCATGCACACTTTGCTCCATGGGAGTAATGTCTCTAACAGTCTACGCTTTGATCGTTCCCTGGAAGACTAGTAGTAGTTTCCGATGCACATCTGGAGGCATTCTGTAATCTGTGGACTATCAGAGTGTTGATGAAACACAGAAATTGCATTGGGATTCAATACAACAGTCACCACGTGCACATTCCTCCATGGGAGTAATGTCTGAAACAGTCTACACTTTGATCGTTCCCTGGAAGACCAGTAGTAGTTTCCGATGCACATCTGGAGGCATTCTGTAATCTGTGGACTATCAGAATGTTGTGAAACACTGAAATTGCATCGCGATTGACTACAACAGTCACCATGCGCACTTTCCTCCATGGGAGTAATGTCTCAAACAGTCTACGCTTTGATCGTTCCCTGTAAGACCAGTAGTAGTTTCCGATGCACATCTGGAGGCATTCTGTAATCTGTGGAATTTCAAAGTGTTGATGAAACACAGAAACTGCAAAGGGAGTGAATACAACTGTCACAATCCGCACTTTACTCCATGCGAATAATGCCTCACACAGTCTAAGTTTTGATTTTTCCCAGGAAGACAAGTACTAGTATACGATGCACTTCTGGAGGCAATCTGTTATCTGTGGACTATCAGAGTGTTGATGAAACACAGAAATTGCATCGGGATTGAATACAACAGTCACCAAGCACTCTTTCCTCCATGGGAATAATGTTTCTAACAGTCTACGCTTTGATCGTTCCCTGGAACACCAGTAATAGTTTCCGATGCACATCTGGTGGCATTCTGTAATCTGTGGACTATCAGAGTGTTGATGAAACACAGAAATTGCATCGGGATTGAATACAACAGTCACAATCTGCACTTTTCTCCATGGGAATAATGTCTAAAACAGTCTACGCTTTGTTCGTTCCCTGGAAGACCAGTAGTAGTTTCCGATGCATATCTGGAGGCAGTCTGTAATCTGTGGACTATCATAGTGTTGTTGAAACACAGAAATTTCATCGGGATCGAATACAACAGTCACCATGCGCACTTTCCTACATAGTAGTAATGTCTCAAACAGTCTACGCTTTGATCGTTCCCTGGAAGACCAGTAGTAGTTCCCGATGTACATCTGGTGGCATTCCGTAATCTGTGGACTATCAGAGTGTTGATGAAACACAGAAAATGCATCGGGATTGAATACAACAGTCACCATTCACACTTTTCTCCATGGGAGTAATGTCTCAAACAGACTACGCTTTGATCGCTCCCTGGAAGACATGTAGTAGTTTCCGATGCACATCTGGTGGCATTGTGTAATCTGTTTAGTATCTGAGTGTTGATGAAACACAGAAATTGCATCGGGATTGAATACAACTGTCACCATGCGCACTTCCCTCCATAGGAGTAATGTCTCAAACAGTCTACGCCTTGATCGGTCCCGCGAAGACCGGTAGTAGTTTCCGATGCACATCTGGAGACAATCTGTATTCTGTGGACTATCAGAGTGTTGATGAAACACAGAAATTGCATCGGGACTGAATACAACAGTCACCATGCACACTTTCCTCCATGGGAATAATGTCTCAAACAGTCTAAGCTTTGATCGTTCCCAGGAAGACCAGTAGTAGTTTTCGATACACTTCTGGAGGCAATCTGTAATCTGTGGACTATCAGAGTGTTGATGAAACACAGAAATTGCATCGGGATTGAATACAACAGTCACCATGCACACTTTCCTCCATGGGAGTAATGTCTCTAACAGTCTACGCTTTGATTGTTCCCTGGAAGACTAGTAGTAGTTTCCGATGCACATCTGGAGGCATTCTGTAATCTGTGGACTATCAGAGTGTTGATGAAACACAGAAATTGCATCGGGATTCAATACAACAATCACCACGTGCACCTTCCTCCATGGGAGTAATGTCACAAAGAGTCTACACTTTGATCGTTCCCTGGAAGACCAGTAGTAGTTTCCGATGCACATCTGGAGGCATTCTGTAATCTGTGGATTATCAGAATGTTGTTGAAACACTGAAATTGCATCGGGATTGACTACAACAGTCACCATGCGCACTTTCCTCCATGGGAGTAATGTCTCAAACAGTCTACGCTTTGATCGTTCCCTGGATGACCAGTAGTAGTTTCCGATGCACATCTGGAGGCATTCTGTAATCTGTGGACCTTCAAAGTGTTGATGAAACACAGAAACTGCAAAGGGAGTGAATACAACTGTCACAATCCGCACTTTACTCCATGGGAATAATGCCTCATACAGTCTAAGTTTTGATTTTTCCCAGGAAGACAAGTACTAGTATTCGATGCACTTCTTTAGGCAATCTGTTATCTGTGGACTATCAGAGTGTTGATGAAACACAGAAATTGCATCGGGATTGAATACAACAGTCACCAAGCACTCTTTCCTCCATGGGAATAATGTTTCTAACAGTCTACGCTTTGATCGTTCCCTGGAAGACCAGTAATAGTTTCCGATGCACATCTGGTGGCATTCTGTAATCTATGGACTATCAGAGTGTTGATGAAACACAGAAATTGCATCGGGATGGAATACAACAGTCACCATCCGCAATTTCCTCCATGGGAGTAACGTCTGAAACAGTCTACGCTTTGATCGTTCCCAGGAAGAACAGTAGGAACAGTAGTAGTTTCCGATGCACATCTGGTGGCATTCTGTAATCTGTGGACTATCAGAGTGTTGATGAAACACAGAAATTGCATCGGGATTGAATACAACAGGCACCATGCGCACTTTCCTCCACAGGAGTAATGTCTCTAAGTGTCTACGCTTTGATCGTTGCCTGGAAGACCAGTAGTAGTTTCCGATGCACATCTAGTGGCATTCTGAAATCTGTGGACTATCAGAGAGTTGATCAAACACAGAAATTGCATCGGGATTGAATACAACAGTCACCATGCGCACTTCCCTCCATGGGAGTAATGTCTCAAACAGTCTACGCTTTGATCATTCCCTGGAAGACCAGTAGTAGTTTCCGATGCACATCTGGTGGCATTCTGTAACCTGTGAGCTATCAGAGTGTTGATGAAACACAGAAATTGCATCGGGATTGAATACAACAGTCACCATACGCACATTCCTCCATAAGAGTATTGTCTCAAACAGTCTACGCTTTGATCGTTCCCTGGAAGACCAGTAGTAGTTTCCGTTGCACATTTGGAGGCATTCTGTAATCTGTGGACCTTCAAAGTGTTGATCAAACACAGAAATTGCATCGGGTTTGATTGCAACAGTCACCATGCGCACTTTGCTCCATTTGAGTAATGTCTCATACAGTTTACGCTTTAATCGTTCCCTGGAATACCAGTAGTAGTTTCCGATGCATATCTGGAGGCATTCTGTAACCTGTGAGCTATCAGAGTGTTGATGAAACACAGAAATTGCATCGGGATTGAATACAACAGTCACCATGCACACTTTCCTCCAATCGAGTAATGTCTCTAACAGTCTACGCTTTGATCGTTCCCTGGAAGACCAGTAGTAGTTACCGATGCACATCTGGAGGCATTGTGTAATCTGTGGACTATCAGAGTGTTGATGAAACACAGAAATTGCATCGGGATTCAATACAATAGTCACCATGTGCACCTTCCTCCATGGGAGTAATGTCTCAAACAGTCTACGCTTTGATCGTTCCCTGGAACACCAGTAGTAGTTTCCGATGCACATCTGGAGGCATTCTGTAATCTGTAGAGTATCAGAGTGTTGATGAAACACAGAAATTGCATCGGGATTGAATACAACAGTCACCATCCGCAATTTCCTCCATGGGAGTAACGTCTGAAACAGTCGACGCTTTGATCGTTCCCAGGAAGACCAGTAGTAGTTTCCGATGCACATCTGGAGGTATTCTGTAATCTGTGGACCTTCAAAGTGTTGATGAAACACAGAAATTGCATCGGGAGTGAATACAACTGTCACAATCCGCACTTTCCTCAATGGGAGTAATGTCTGGTACAGTCTACGTTTTGATCGTTCCCAGGAAGACCAGTAGTAGTTTCCGATGCACATCTGGAGACAATCTGTATTCTGTGGACTATCACAGTGTTGATGAAACACAGAATTTGCATCAGGATTGAATACAACAGTCACCATCCGCAATTTCCTCCATGGGAGTAACGTCTGAAACAGTCTACGCTTTGATCGTTCCCAGGAAGACCAGTAGTAGTTTCCGATGCACATCTGGAGGCATACTGTAATCTGTGGACTATCAGATTGTTGATGAAACACAGAACTGGCATCGGGTTTGAATACAACAGACACGATGCGCACTTTCCTCCATGGGAGTAATGTCTCAAACAGTCTACGCTTTGATCGTTCCCTGGATGACCAGTAGCAGTTTCCGATGCACATCTGCAGGCATTCTGTAATCTGTGGACTAACAGAGTGTTGATGAAACACAGAAATTGCACTGGGATTGAATACAACAGTCACCATCCGCACTTTCCACCACGGGAGTAATGCCTCAAACAGTCTACGCTTTGATCGTTCCCTGGAAGACCAGTAGTAGTTTCCGATGCACATCTAGTGGTATTCTGTAATCTGTGGACTATCAGAGTGTTGATGAAACACTGAAATTGCATCGGGATTGAATACAACAGTCACCATCCGCAATTTCCTCCATGGGAGTAGCGTCTGAAACAGTCGACGCTTTGATCGTTCCCAGGAAGACCAGTAGTAGTTTCCGATGCACATCTGGAGGTATTCTGTAATCTGTGGACCTTCAAAGTGTTGATGAAACACAGAAATTGCATCGGGAGTGAATACAACTGTCACAATCCGCACTTTCCTCAATGGGAGTAATGTCTGGTACAGTCTACGCTTTGAACGTTCCCAGGAAGACCAGTAGTAGTTTCCGATGCACATCTGGAGGCATTCTGTAATCTGTTGACCTTCAAAGTGTTGATGAAACACAGAAATTAGTTCGGGATTGAATACAACAGTCAGCATGCGCACTTTCCTCCACGGAAGTAATGTCTCAAACAGTCTACGCTTTGGTCGTTCCCTGGAAGACCAGTAGTTGTTTCCGATGCACATCTGGTGGCATTCTGTAATATGCGGACTATCAGAGTGTTGATGGAACACAGAAATTGCATCGGGATTGAATACAACAGTCACCACGCGCACTTTGCTCCATTTGAGTAATGTCTCATACAGTTTACGCTTTAATCGTTCCCTGGAATACCAGTAGTAGTTTCCGATGCACATCTGGAGGCAATCTGTAATCTGTGGACTATGAGAGTGTTGATGAAACATAGAAATTGCATCGGGATTGAATACAACAGTCACCATGCACACTTTCCTGCATGGGAATAATGTCTCAAACAGTCTAAGATTTGATCGTTTCCAGGAAGACCAGTAGTAGTTTTCGATGCACTTCTGGAGGCAATCTGTAATCTGTGGACTATCAGAGTGTTGATGAAACACAGAAATTGCATCGGGATTGAATACAACAGTCACCATGCACACTTTCCTCCAATCGAGTAATGTCTCATACAGTCTACGCTTTGATCGTTCCCTGGAAGACCAGTAGTAGTTACCGATGCACATCTGGAGGCATTCTGTAATCTGTGGACTATCAGAGTGTTGATGAAACACAGAAATTGCATCGGGATTCAATACAATAGTCACCATGTGCACCTTCCTCCATGGGAGTAATGTCTCAAACAGTCTACGCTTTGATCGTTGCCTGGAACACCAGTAGTAGTTTCCGATGCACATCTGGAGGCATTCTGTAATCAGTAGAGTATCAGAGTGTTGATGAAACACAGAAATTCCATCGGGATTGAATACAACAGTCACCATCCGCAATTTCCTCCATGGGAGTAACGTCTGAAACAGTCGACGCTTTGATCGTTCCCAGGAAGACCAGTAGTAGTTTCCGATGCACATCTGGAGGCATTCTGTAATCTGTGGAATTCCAAAGTGTTGATGAAACACAGAAATTGCATCGGGAGTGAATACAACTGTCACAATCCGCACTTTCCTCAATGCGAGTATTGTCTGGTACAGTCTACGCTTTGATCGTTCCCAGGAAGACCAGTGGTAGTTTCCGATGCACATCTGGAGACAATCTATATTCTGTGGACTATCAGAGTATTGATGAAACACAGAAATTGCATCGGGATTGAATACAACAGTCACCATCCGCAATTTCCTCCATGGGAGTAACGTCTGAAACAGTCTAAGCTTTGATCGTTCCCAGGGAGACCAGTAGTAGTTTCCGATGCACATCTGGTGGCATACTGTAATCTGTGGACTATCAGATTGTTGATGAAACACAGAACTGGCATCGGGTTTGAATACAACAGACACGATGCGCACTTTCCTCCATGGGAGTAATGTCTCAAAGAGTCTACGCTTTGATCGTTCCCTGGATGACCAGTAGTAGTTTCCGATGCACATCTGCAGGCATTCTGTAATCTGTGGACTAACACAGTGTTGATGAAACACAGAAATTGCACTGGGATTGAATACAACAGTAACCATTCGCATGTTCCACCACGGGAGTAATGCCTCAAATAGTCTACGCTTTGATCGTTCCCTGGAAGACCAGTAGTAGTTTCCGATGCACATCTCGAGGCATTCTGTAATCTGTTGACCTTCAAAGTGTTGATGAAACACAGAAATTGCATCGGGATTGAATACAACAGTCACCATGCGCATTTTGCTCCACGGGAGTAAAGTCCCAAACAGTCTACGCTTTGATCGTTCCCTGGAAGACCAGTAGTAGTTTCCGATGCACATCTAGTGGTATTCTGTAATCTGTGGACTATCAGAGTGTTGATGAAACACAGAAATTGCATCGGGATTGAATACAACAGTCACCATGCGCACTTCCCTCCATGGGAGTAATGTCTCAAACAGTCTACGCTTTGATCGTTCCCTGGAAGACCAGTAGTAGTTTCCGATGCACATCTGGTATGATTCTGTAATCTGTGGACTATCAGAGTGTTGATGAAACACAGAAATTGCATCGGGATTGAATACAACAGTCACCATCCGCACTTTCCGCCATGGGAGTAATGTTAGAAGCAGTCCTCGCTTTAATCGTTATCTGGCATACCAGTAGTAGTTTCCGTTGCACATCTGGTGGCATTCTGTAACCTGTGAGCTATCAGAGTGTTGATGAAACACAGAAATTGCATCGGGATTGAATACAACAGTCACCATGCGCACTTTCCTCCAAGGGAGTAATGTCTCAAACAGTCTACGCTTTTGATCGTTCCCTGGAAGACCAGTAGTAGTTTCTCATGCACATCTGGAAGCATTCTGTAATCTGTGGACTTTCAGAGTGTTGATTAAACACAGAAATTGCATCGGGATTGAATTCAACAGTCACCATGCACACTTTCCTCCAAGGTAGTAATGTCTCTAACAGTCTACGTTTTGTTCGTTCCCCCGAAGGCCAGTAGTAGTTACCGATGCAAATCTGGAGACATTCTGTAACCTGTGGACTATCAAAGTGTTGATGAAACACAGAAATTGCATCGGGATTCAATACAATATTCACCATGTGCACCTTCCTCCATGGGAGTAATGTCTCAAACAGTCTACGCTTTGATCGTTCCCTGGAACACCAGTGGTAGTTTCCGATGCACATCTGGAGGCATTCTGTAATCTGTGGACTAACAGAGTGTTGATGAAACACAGAAATTGCACTGGGATTGAATACAACAGTCACCATCCGCTCTTTCCCCCACGGGAGTAATGCCTCAAACAGTCTACGCTTTGATCGTTCCCTGGAAGACCAGTAGTAGTTTCCGATGCACATCTAGTGGTATTCTGTAATCTGTGGACTATAAGAGTGTTGATGAAACACAGAAATTGCATCGGGATTGAATACAACAGTCACCATGCGCACTTCCCTCCATGGGAGTAATGTCTCAAACAGTCTACGCTTTGATCGTTCCCTGGAAGACCAGTAGTAGTTTTCGATGCACATCTGGTATGATTCTGTAATCTGTGGACTATCAGAGTGTTGATGAAACACAGAAATTGCATCGGGATTGAATACAACAGTCACCATCCGCACTTTCCGCCATGGGAGTAATGTCAGAAGCATTCCTCGCTTTAATCGTTATCTGGAATACCAGTAGTAGTTTCCGTTGCACATCTGGTGGCATTCTGTAACCTGTGAGCTATCAGAGTGTTGATGAAACACAGAAATTGCATCGGGATTGAATACAACAGTCACCATGCGCACTTTCCTCCATGGGAGTAATGTCTCAAACAGTCTACGCTTTTGATCGTTCCCTGGAAGACCAGTAGTAGTTTCTCATGCACATCTGGAAGCATTCTGTAATCTGTGGACTTTCAGAGTGTTGATGAAACACAGAAATTGCATCGGGATTGAATACAACAGTCACCATGCACACTTTCCTCCAAGGGAGTAATGTCTCTAACAGTCTACGCTTTGTTCGTTCCCCCGAAGGCCAGTAGTAGTTACCGATGCACATCTGGAGGCATTCTGTAATCTGTGGACTATCAGAGTGTTGATGAAACACAGAAATTGCATCGGGATTCAATACAATAGTCACCATGTGCACCTTCCTCCATGGGAGTAATGTCTCAATCAGTCTACGCTTTGATCGTTCCCTGGAACACCAGTGGTAGTTTCCGATGCACATCTGGAGGCATTCTGTAATCTGTGAACTATCAGAGTGTTGATGAAACTTAGAAATTGCATCTGGATTGAATACAACAGTCACCATCCGCACATTCCTTCATGGGAGTAATGTCTGAAACAGTCTACACTTTGATTGTACCCTGGCAGACCAGTAGTAGTTTCCGATGCCCATCTGGAGGCATTCTGTAATCTGTGACCTTCAAAGTGTTGAAGAAACACAGAAATTGCATCGGGAGTGAATACAACAGTCACAAGCCGCACTTCCCTCCATGGGAGTAATGTCTGAAACAGTCTACGCTTTGATCGGTCCCAGGAAGACCAGTAGTAGTTTCCGATGCACATCTGGGGACAATCTGTAATCTGTGGACTATCAGAGTGTTGATGAATCACAGAAATTGCATCGGGATTGAATACAACAGTCACCATCCACACTTTCCTCCATGGGAGTAACGTCTTAACCAGTCTACCCTTTGATCGTTCCCTGGAAGACCAGTAGTAGTTTCTGATGTATATCTGGAGGCATTCTGTAATCTGTGGACCTTCAAAGTGTTGATAAAACACAGAAATTGCATCGGGATTCAATACAACAGTCACCATGCACACTTTCCTCCATGGGAATAATGTCTCAAACAGTCTAAGCTTTGATCGTTCCCAGGAAGACCAGTAGTAGTTTCCGATGCACTTCTGGAGGCAATCAGTAATCTGTGGACTATCAGAGTGTTGATGAAACACAGAAATTGTATCGGCATTGAATACAACAGTCACCATGCACACTTTCCTCCAAGGGAGTAATGTCTCTAACAGTCTACGCTTTGATCGTTCCCTGGAAGACCAGTAGTAGTTACCGATGCACATCTGGAGGCATTCTGTAATCTGTGGACTATCAGAGTGTTGATGAAACACAGAAATTGCATCGGGATTCAATACAATAGTCACCATGTGCACCTTCCTCCATGGGAGTAATGTCTAATTCAGTCTACGCTTTGATCGTTCCCTGGAACACCAGTAGTGGTTTCCGATGCATATCTGTAGGCATTCTGTAATCTGTGGACTATCAGAGTGTTGTTGAAACACTGAAATTGCATCGGGATTGAATACAACAGTCACAATGTGCACTTTCCTCCATGGGAGTAATGTCTCAAACAGTCTACGCGTTTGATCGTTCCCTGGAAGACCAGTAGTAGTTTCCGATGCACAACTGGAGGCATTCTGTAATCTGTGGACTATCAGAGTGTTGTTGAAACACTGAAATTGCATCGGGATTGAATACAATAGTCACCATGCGCACTTTCCTAAACGGGAGTGTGTGTCAAACAGTCTACGCTTTGATTGTTCCCTGGAAGACCAGTAGTAGTTTCCGATTCACATCTGGAGGCATTCTGTAATCTGTGGACTATCAGAGTGTTGATGAAACACAGAAATTGCATCGGGATTGAATACTACAGGCACCATGCGTACATTTCTCCATGGGAGTAATGGCTCAAACTGTCATCGCTAAGATCGTTCCCTGTTACACCAGTAGTAGTTTCCGATGCACATCTGGAGGCATTCTGCAAACTGTGGACTATCAGAGTGTTGATGAAACACAGAAACTACATCGGGATTGAATACAACAGTCCCCATGTGCACTTTCCTCCAAGGGAGTAATGTCTCTAACAGTCTACGCTTTGTTCGTTCCCCCGAAGGCCAGTAGCAGTTACCGATGCACATCTGGAGGCATTCTGTAATCTGTGGACTATCGGAGTGTTGATGAAAAACAGAAATTGCATCGGGATTCAATACAATAGTTACCATGTGCACCTTCCTCCATGGAAGTAATGTCTCAAACAGTCTACGCTTTGATCGTTCCCTGGAACACCAGTGGTAGTTTCCGATGCACATCTGGAGGCATTCTGTAATCTGTGAACTATCAGAGTGTTGATGAAACACTAAAATTGCATCGGGATTGAATACAACAGTCACCATGCGCACTTTCCTCCATGGGAGTAATGTCTCAAACAGTCTACGCTTTTGATCGTTCCCTGGAATACCAGTAGTAGTTTCCGATGCACAACTGGAAGCATTCTGTAATATGTGGACTATCAGAGTGTTGATGAAACACAGAAATTACATCAGGATTGAATACTACAGTCACCATGACCATTTTCCTACATGGGAGTAATGTCTCAAACAGTCTACGCTTTGATCGTTCTCTGGAAGACCAGTAGTAGTTTCCGATGCACATCTTGAGGTATTCTGTAATCTGAGGTCTATCCGGGTGTTGATAAAAGACAGAAATAGCACCGGGATTGAATACAACAGGCACCAAGCGTACATTTCTCCATGGGAGTAATGTCTCAAACTGTCATCGCTTTGATCGTTCCCTGAAGACCATTAGTAGTTTCCGATGCACATGTGGAGGCATTCAGTAATCTGTGGACTATCAGAGTGTTGTTGAAACACAGAAATTGCATCAGGATTGAATACAACAGTAACCATGCGCACTTTCCTCCATGGGAGTTATATCTCAGTCTACGCTTTGATCGTTCCCTGGAACACCAATAGTAGTTTCCAATGAACATCTTGAGGAATTCTGTAATCTGTGGACCTTCAAAGTGTTGATGAAACACAGAAATTACCACGGGATTGAATACAACAGTCACCATGCGCACTTTCCTTAATGGGAGTAATTTCTCAAACAGTCTACGCTTTGATCGTTCCCTGGAAGAACAGTAGTAGTTTCCGATGCACATCTCTAGGCCTTCTGTAAGCTGTGGACTATCAGAGTGTTGATGAAACACAAAAAATTGCTTCGGGATTGAATACAACAGTCACCATCCGCACATTCCTCCATTGGAGTAACGTCTGAAACAGTCTGCCCTTTGATCGTTCCCTGGAAGACCAGTAGTAGTTTCCGATGCACATCTGGAGGCATTCTGTAACCTGTGGACTATCAGAGAGTTGATGAACACAGAAATTGCATCGGGATTGAATACAACAGTCACCATGCGCACTTCCCTCCATGGGAGTAATGTCTCAAACAGTCTACGCTTTGATCGTTCCCTGGAAGACCAGTAGTAGTTTCCGATGCACATCTTTAGGTACTCTGTAATCTGTGGTCTATCCGGGTGTTGATAAGAGACAGAAATTGCATCGGGATTGAATAGAACAGGCACCATGCGTACATTTCTCCATGTTAGTAATTTCTCAAACTGTCATCGCCTTGATCGTTCCCTGAAGACCAGTAGTAGTTTCCGATGCACATCTGGAGGCATTCTGCAATCTGTGGACTATCAGAGAGTTGATGAACATAGAAATTGCATCGGAATTGAATACAACAGGCGCCATGCGTACATTTCTCCATGTTAGTAATGTCTCAAACTGTCATCGCCTTGATCGTTCCCTGAAGACCAGTAGTAGTTTCCGATGCACATCTGGAGGTATTCTGTAATCTGTGGTCTATCCTTTTGTTGATAAAAGACAGAAAATGCATCGGGATTGAATACAACAGTCACCATGCGCACTTTCCTCCATGGGAGTAATGTCTCAAACAGTCTAATCTCTGATCGTTCCCTGGAAGACCAGTAGCAGTTTCGATTCACATTTGGAGGCATTCTGTAATCTGTGGTTCTTCAATGTATTGATGAAACACATAATCTGCATCGGGATTGAATACAACAATCACCATGGGCACTTTCCTCCATGGGAGTAATGTCTCTCAACAGTCTACTTTTTTATCGTTCCCTGGAAGACCAGTAGTAGTTTCTGATGCACATCTGGAGGCATTCTGTAATCTGTGGAATATCAGAGTGTTGTTGAAACACAGAACTTGCATCAGGATTGAATACAACAGTAACCATGCACACTTCCCTGAATGGGAGTTGTATCTCAGTCTACGCTATGATCGTTCGCTGGAACACCAATAGTAGATTCCAGTGAACATCTTGAGGCATTCTGTAATCTGTGGACCTTCAAAGTGTTGATGAAACACAGAAATTGCATCGGGAGTGAATACAACTGTCACAATCCGCACTTTCCTCAATGGGAGTAATGTCTGGTACAGTCTACGCTTTGATCGTACCCAGGAAGACCAGTAGTAGTTTCCGATGCACATCTGGAGACAATCTGTATTCTGTGGACTATCAGAGTGTTGGTGAAACACAGAAATTGCATCGGGATTGAATACAACAGTCACCATCCGCAATTTCCTCCAAGGGAGTAACGTCTGAAACAGTCTACGCTTTGATCGATCCCTGGAAGACCAGTAGTAGTTTCCTATGCACATCTGGTGGCATTCTGTATTCTGTGGACTGTCAGAGTGTTCATGAAACACAGAAATTGCATCGGGATTGAATACAACAGGCACCATGCTCACTTTCCTCCACAGGATTAATGTCTCAAACAGTCTACGCTTTGATCGTTCCCTGGAAGACCAGTAGTAGTTTCCGATGCACATCTGGTGGCATTCTGTTACCTGTGGACTATCAGAGTGTTGATGAAACACAGAAATTGCATCGGAATTGAATACAACAGTCACCATCCACACTTTCCGCCATGGGAGTAATGTCTGAAACAGTCCTTGCTTTAATCGTTTCCTGGAAGACCAGTAGTAGTTTCCGATGCACATCTGGTGGCATTCTGTAATCTGTGGTCTATCAGAGTTTTGATGAAATACAGAAATTGCATCGGGATTGAGTACAACAGTCACCATGTGTACTTTCCTCCAAGGGAGTAATGTCTCAAATAGTTTACGCTTTGATGGTTCCCTGGAAGACCAGTAGTAGTTTCCGATGCACATTTGGTTTCATTCTGTAATATGTGGACTGTCAGAGTGTTGATGAAACACAGAAATTGCATCGGGATTGAATACAATAGTCACCTTGCGCACTTTCCTAAACGGTAGTAGTGTGTCAAACAGTCTACGCTTTGATCATTCCCTGGAAGACCAGTAGTAGTTTCCGATGCACATCTGGTATGATTCTGTAATCTGCGCACTATCAGAGTGTTGATGAAACACAAAAATTGCATCGGGATTGAATACAACAGTCATCATCCGCAATTTCCGCCATGGGAGTAATGTCTGAAACAGTCCTCGCTTTAATCGTTCCCTGGAAGACCAGTAGTAGTTTCCGATGCACATCTGGTGGCATTCTGTAACCTGTGAGCTATCAGAGTGTTGATGAAACACAGATATTGCATCGGGATTGAATACAACAGTCACCATGCGCACTTTCCTCCACGGGAGTAACGTCTCAAACAGTCTACGTTTTGATCATTCCCTGGAAGACCAGTAGTAGTTCCCGATGTACATCTGGTGGGATTCTGTAATATGTGGACTATCAGATTGATGATGAAACACAGAAATTGCATCGGGATTGAATACAACAGTCACCATCCGCACTTTCCTCCATGGGAGGAATGTCTCAAACGGTCTACGCGTTGATCGGTCCCAGGGAGACCAGTAGTAGTTTTCGATGCACATCTGGAGGTATTCGGTAATCTGTGGTCTATCCGGGCGTTGATAAAAGACAGAAATTGCATCGGGATTGAATACAACAGGCACCATGCGTACATTCCTCCATGGGAGTAATGTCTCAAACTGTCATCGCTGTGATCGTTCCCTGGAAGACCAGTAGTAGTTTCCGATGCACATATGGTGGCATTCTGTAATCTGTGGACTATCAAGTGTTGATGAAACACAGAAATTGCATCGGGATTGAATACAACAGTAACAATCTGCACTTTTCTCCATGGGAATAATGTCTAAAACAGTCTACGCTTTGATCGTTCCCTGGAAGACCAGTAGTAGTTTCCGATGCACATCTGGAAACAATCTGTATTCTGTGGACTATCAGAGTGTTGATGAAACTCAGAAATTGCATCGGGATTGAATACAACAGTCACCATCCGCAATTTCATCCATGGAGTAACGTCTGAATCAGTCTACGCTTTGATCCTTCCCAGGAAGACCAGTAGTAGTTTCCGATGCACATCTGGTGGCATTCTGTAACCTGTGGGCTATCAGATTGTTGATGAAGCACAGAAATGGCATCGGGTTTGAATACAACAGACACGATGCGCACTTTCCTCCATGGGAGTAATGTCTCAAACAGTCTACGATTTGATCGTTCCCTGGAAGACCAGTAGTAGTTTCCGATGCACATCTTAGGGCATTCTGTTATCTGGGGACTATCAGAGTGTTGATGAAACACAGAAATTGCATCATGATTGAATACAACAGTCACCATCCACACTTCCCGCCATGGGAGTAATATCTGAAACAGTCCTCGCTTTAATCGTTTCCTGGAAGACCAGTAGTAGTTTCCGATGCACATCTGGTGGCATTCTGTAGTCTGTGGGCTATCAGAGTGTTGATGAACCACAGAAATTGCGTCGGGATTGAATACAACAGTTACCATGCGCACTTTCCTCCAAGGGGGTAATGTCTCAAACAGTTTACGCTTTGATCGTTCCCTGGAAGACCAGTAGTAGTTTCCGATGCACATCTGGTTTCATTCTGTAATATGTGGGCTGTCAGAGTGTTGATGAAACACAGAAATTGCATCGGGATTGAATACAATAGTCACCATGCGAACTTTCCTAAACGGGAGTAGTGTGTCAAACAGTCTACGCTTTGATCATTCTCTGGAAGACTAGTAGTAGTTCCCGATGTACATCTGGTGGCATTCTGTAATCTGTGGAATATCAGAGTGTTGATGAAACACAGAAATTCCATCTGGGCTGAATACAACAGTCACCATCCGCACATTCCTCCATGGGAGTAACGTCTGAAACAGTCTACCCTTTGATCGTTCACTGGAAGACCAGTAGTAGTTTCCGATGCACATCTGGAGGCATTCTGTAATCTGTGGACCTTCAAAGTGTTGATGAAACACAGAAATTGCATCGGGATTGAATACAACAGTCACCATGCACACTTTCCTTCATGGGAGTAATGTCTCAAACAGTCTACGCTTTGATAGTTCACTGGAAGACCAGTAGTAGTTTCCGATGCACATCCGGTGGCATTCTGTAATCTGTGGACTATCAGAATGTTGTTGAAACACTGAAATTGCATCGGGATTGAATGCAACAGTCACCATGCGCACTTTCCTACATAGTAGTAATGTGTCAAACAGTCTACGCTTTGATCGTTCCTGGAAGACCAGTAGTAGTTTCCGATGCACATCTGGAGGTATTCGGTAATCTGTGGTCTATCCGGGTGTTGATAAAAGACAGAAATTGCATCGGGATTGAATACAACAGGCACCATGCGTACATTTCTCCATGGGAGAAATGTCACAAACTGTCATCGCTTTGATCGTTCCCTGGAAGACCAGTAGTAGTTTCCGATGCACAGATGGTGGCATTCTGTAATCTGTGGACTATCAAGTGTTGATGAAACACAGAAATTGCATCGAGATTGAATACAACAGTCACCATCCACACTTTCCGCCATGGGAGTAATGTCTGAAACAGTCCTCGCTTTAATCGTTTCAAGGAAGACCAGTAGTAGTTTCCGACGCACATCTGGTGGCATTCTGTAATCTGTGGGCTATCAGAGTGTTGATGAAACACAGAAATTGCATCGGGATTGAATACAACAGTCACTATCCGCAATTTCCGCCATGGGAGTAATGTCTGAAACAGTCCTCGCTTTAATCGTTCCCTGGAAGACCAGTAGTTGTTTCCGATGAACATCTGGTGGCATTCTGTAACCCGTGAGCTATCAGAGTGTTGATGAAACACAGAAATTACATCGGGATTGAATACAACTGTCACCATGCGCACTTTCCTCCACGGGAGTAATGTCTCAAATACTCTACGCTTTGATCGTTCCCTGGAAGACCAGTAGTAGTTCCCCATGTACATCTGGTGGCATTCTGTATTCTGTGGACTATCAGAGTGTTGATGAAACATAGAAATTGCATCGGGATTGAATACAACATTCACCATGCGCGCTTTAGTACATGGGAGTAATGGCTCGAACAGTCTATGCTTCGATCGTGCCCAGGAAGACCAGTAGTAGTTTCCGATGCAAATCTGGAGAAAATCTGTAATCTGTGGACTATCACAGTGTTGATGAAACACAGAAATTGCATTGGGATTGAATACAACAGTCACCATCCGCACTTTCCAAAACGGGAGTAATGCCTCAAAAAGTCAACGCTTTGATCGTTCTGTGGAAGACCAGTAGTAGTTTCCGATGCACATCTGGAGCCATTCTGTTATCTGCTGACCTTCAAAGTGTTGATGAAATACAGAAATTGCTTCGGGATTGAATACAACAGTTACCATCCACACTTTCCTCCGCGGGAGTAATGTCTCAAACGGTCTACGACTTGATCGTTCCCTGAAGACCAGTAGTAGTTTCCGATGCACATCTGGTGGCATTCTGTATTCTGTGGACTATCAGAGTGTTGATGAAACACAGAAATTGCATCGGGATTGAATACAACAGACACCATGCTCACTTTCTTCCACAGGATTAATGTCTCAAACAGTCTACGCTTTGATCGTTCCCTGGAAGACCAGTAGTAGATTCCGATGCACATCTGGTGGCATTCTGATATCTGTGGACTATCAGAGTGTTGATGAAACACAGAAATTGCATCGGGATTGAATACAACAGTCACCATCCACACTTTCCGCCATGGGAGTAATGTCTGAAACAGTCCTCGCTTTAATCGTTTCCTGGAAGACCAGTAGTAGTTTCCGACGCACATCTGGTGGCATTCTGTAATCTGTGGGCTATCAGAGTGTTGATGAAACATAGAAATTGCATCGGGATTGAATACAACAGTCACCATGCGCACTTTCCTCCAAGGGAGTAATGTCTCAAACAGTTTACGCTTTGATCGTTCCCTGGGAGACCAGTAGTAGTTTCCGATGCACATCTGGTTTCATTCTGTAATATGTGGTCTGTCAGAGTGTTGATGAAACACAGAAATTGCATCGGGATTGAATACAATAGTCACCATCCGCACATTCCTCCATGGTAGTAACGTCTGAAACAGTCTACCCTTTGATCGTTCCCTGGAAGACCAGTAGTAGTTTCCGATGAACATCTGGAGGCATTCTGTAATCTGTGGACCTTCAAAGTGTTGATGAAACACAGAAATTGCATCGGGATTGAATACAACGTTCACCATGCACACTTTCCTCCATGGGAATAATGTCTCAAACAGTCTAAGCTTTGTTCGTTCCCAGGAAGACCAGTAGTAGTTTTCGAAGCACTTCTGGAGGCAATCTGTTATCTGTGGACTATCAGAGTGTTGATCAAACACAGAAATTGCATCGGGATTGAATACAACAGTCACCATGCACACTTTCCTCCATGGGAGTAATGTGTCTAACAGTCTACGATTTGATCGTTCCCTTTAAAGCCAGTAGTAGTTTCCGATGCACATCTGGAGGCATTCTGTAATCTGTGGACCATCAGAGTGTTGATGAAACACAGAAATTGAATCGGGATTCAATACAACAGTCACCATGTGCACCTTCCTCCATGGGAGTAATGTCTCAAACAGTCTACGCTTTGATAGTTCACTGGAAGACCAGTAGTAGTTTCCGATGCACATCCGGTGGCATTCTGTAATCTGTGGACTATCAGAATGTTGTTGAAACACTGAAATTGCATCGGGATTGAATACAACAGTCACCATGCGCACTTTTCTCCATGGCAGTTATGTCTCAAACAGTCTACATTTTGATCGTCCCCTGGAAGACCAGTAGTAGTTTCCGATGCACATCTGGAGGCATTCTGTAATCTGTGGACTATGAGAGTGTTATTGAAACACAGAAATTGCATCGGGATTGAATACAACAGTCACCATGCGCACTTTCCTACATAGTAGTAATGTCTCAAACAGTCTACGCTTTGATCGTTCCCTGGAAGACCAGTAGTAGTTTCCGATGCACATCTGGAGGTATTCGGTAATCTGTGGTCTATCCGGGTGTTGATAAAAGACAGAAATTGCATCGGGATTGAATACAACAGGCACCATGCGTACATTTCTCCATGGGAGAAATGTCTCAAACTGTCATCGCTTTGATCGTTCCCTGAAAGACCAGTAGTAGTTTCTGATGCACATACGGTGGCATTCTGTAATCTGTGGACTATCAAGTGTTGATGAAACACAGAAATTGCATCGAGATTGAATACAACAGTCACAATCCGCACTTTTCTCCATGGGCATAATGTCTAAAACAGTCTACGCTTTGATCGTTCCCTGGAAGACCAGTAGTAGTTTCCGATGCACATCTGGTGGCATTCTGTATTCTGTGGACTATCAGAGTGTTGATGAAACACAGAAATTGCATCGGGATTGAATACAACAGTCACCATGCGCACTCTCCTCCACGGGAGTAATGTCTCAAACAGTTTACGCTTTGATCGTTCCCTGGAAGACCAGTAGTAGTTTCCGATGCACATCTGGTGGCATTCTGTAATCTGTGGACTATCAGAGTGTTGATGAAACACAGAAATTGCATCGGGATTGAATACAACAGTCACCATCCACACTTTCCTCCACGGGAGTAATGTCTCAAACGGTCTACGATTTGATCGTTCCCTGAAGACCAGTAGTAGTTTCCGATGCACATCTGGTGGCATTCTGTATTCTGTGGACTATCAGAGTGTTGATGAAACACAGAAATTGCATCGGGATTGAATACAACAGACACCATGCTCACTTTCTTCCACAGGATTAATGTCTCAAACAGTCTACGTATTGATCGTTCCCTGGAAGACCAGTAGTAGATTCCGATGCACATCTGGTGGCATTCTGATATCTGTGGACTATCAGAGTGTTGATGAAACACAGAAATTGCATCGGGATTGAATACAACAGTCACCATCCCCACTTTCCGCCATGGGAGTAATGTCTGAACAGTCCTCGCTTTAATCGTTTCCTGGAAGACCAGTAGTAGTTTCCGACGCACATCTGGTGGCATTCTGTAATCTGTGGGCTATCAGAGTGTTGATGAAACATAGAAATTGCATCGGGATTGAATACAACAGTCACCATGCGCACTTTCCTCCAAGGGAGTAATGTCTCAAACAGTTTACGCTTTGATCGTTCCCTGGGAGACCAGTAGTAGTTTCCGATGCACATCTGGTTTCATTCTGTAATATGTGGTCTGTCAGAGTGTTGATGAAACACAGAAATTGCATCGGGATTGAATACAATAGTCACCATCCGCACATTCCTCCATGGTAGTAACGTCTGAAAAAGTCTACCCTTTGATCGTTCCCTGGAAGACCAGTAGTAGTTTCCGATGAACATCTGGAGGCATTCTGTAATCTGTGGACCTTCAAAGTGTTGATGAAACACAGAAATTGCATCGGGTTTGAATACAACGTTCACCATGCACACTTTCCTCCATGGGAATAATGTCTCAAACAGTCTAAGCTTTGATCGTTCCCAGGAAGACCAGTAGTAGTTTTCGATGCACTTCTGGAGGCAATCTGTTATCTGTGGACTAGCAGAGTGTTGATGAAACACAGAAATTGCATCGGGATTGAATACAACAGTCACTATGCACACTTTCCTCCATGGGAGTAATGTGTCTAACAGTCTACGATTTGATCGTTCCCTTTAAAGCCAGTAGTAGTTTCCGATGCACATCTGGAGGCATTCTGTAATCTGTGGACCATCAGAGTGTTGATGAAACACAGAAATTGCATCGGTATTCAATTCAACAGTCACCATGTGCACCTTCCTCCATGGGAGTAATGTCTCAAACAGTCTACGCTTTGATAGTTCACTGGAAGACCAGTAGTAGTTTCCGATGCACATCCGGTGGCATTCTGTAATCTGTGGACTATCAGAATGTTGTTGAAACACTGAAATTGCATCGGGATTGAATACAACAGTCACCATGCGCACTTTTCTCCATGGGAGTAATGTCTCAAACAGTCTACATTTTGATCGTCCCCTGGAAGACCAGTAGTAGTTTCCGATGCACATCTGGAGGCATTCTGTAATCTGTGGACTATGAGAGTGTTATTGAAACACAGAAATTGCATCGGGATTGAATACAACAGTCACCATGCGCACTTTCCTACATAGTAGTAATGTCTCAAACAGTCTACGCTTTGATCGTTCCCTGGAAGACCAGTAGTAGTTTCCGATTCACATCTGGAGGTATTCGGTAATCTGTGGTCTATCCGGGTGTTGATAAAAGACAGAAATTGCATCGGGATTGAATACAACCGGCACCATGCGTACATTTCTCCATGGGAGAAATGTCTCAAACTGTCATCGCTTTGATCGTTCCCTGAAAGACCAGTAGTAGTTTCTGATGCACATATGGTGGCATTCTGTAATCTGTGGACTATCAAGTGTTGATGAAACACAGAAATTGCATCGAGATTGAATACAACAGTCACAATCCGCACTTTTCTCCATGGGCATAATGTCTAAAACAGTCTACGCTTTGATCGTTCCCTGGAAGACCAGTAGTAGTTTCCGATGCACATCTGGTGGCATTCTGTATTCTGTGGACTATCAGAGTGTTGATGAAACACAGAAATTGCATCGGGATTGAATACAACATTCACCATGCGCTCTTTGCTCCACAGGAGTAATGTCTCAAAGAGTCTACGCTTTGATCGTTCCCTGGAAGACCAGTAGTAGTTTCCGATGCACATCTGGTATGATTCTGTAATCTGCGGACGATCAGAGTGTTGATGAAACACAGAAATTGCATCGGGATTGAATACAACAGTCACCATCCGCAATTTCCGCCATGGGAGTAATGTCTGAAACAGTCCTCGCTTTAATCGTTCCCTGGAAGACCAGTAGTTGTTTCCGATGCACATCTGGTGGCATTCTGTAACCTGTGAGCTATCAGAGTGTTGATGAAACACAGAAATTACATCGGGATTGAATACAACTGTCATCATGCGCACTTTCCTCCACGGGAGTAATGTCTCAAATACTCTACGCTTTGATCGTTCCCTGGAAGACCAGTAGTAGTTCCCCATGTACATCTGGTGGCATTCTGTATTCTGTGGACTATCAGAGTGTTGATGAAACATAGAAATTGCATCGGGATTGAATACAACATTCACCATGCGCGCTTTAGTACATGGGAGTAATGGCTCGAACAGTCTATGCTTCGATCGTTCCCAGGAAGACCAGTAGTAGTTTCCGATGCAAATCTGGAGAAAATCTGTAATCTGTGGACTATCACAGTGTTGATGAAACACAGAAATTGCATTGGGATTGAATACAACAGTCACCATCCGCACTTTCCAAAACGGGAGTAATGTCTCAAAAAGTCAACGCTTTGATCGTTCTGTGGAAGACCAGTAGTAGTTTCCGCTGCACATCTGGAGCCATTCTGTTATCTGCTGACCTTCAAAGTGTTGATGAAATACAGAAATTGCTTCGGGATTGAATACAACAGTCACCATCCACACTTTCCTCCACGGGAGTAATGTCTCAAACGGTCTACGATTTGATCGTTCCCTGAAGACCAGTAGTAGTTTCCGATGCACATCTGGTGGCATTCTGTATTCTGTGGACTATCAGAGTGTTGATGAAACACAGAAATTGCATCGGGATTGAATACAACAGACACCATGCTCACTTTCTTCCACAGGATTAATGTCTCAAACAGTCTACGCTTTGATCGTTCCCTGGAAGACCAGTAGTAGATTCCGATGCACATCTGGTGGCATTCTGATATCTGTGGACTATCAGAGTGTTGATGAAACACAGAAATTGCATCGGGATTGAATACAACAGTCACCATCCACACTTTCCGCCATGGGAGTAATGTCTGATACAGTCCTCGCTTTAATCGTTTCCTGGAAGACCAGTAGTAGTTTCCGACGCACATCTGGTGGCATTCTGTAATCTGTGGGCTATCAGAGTGTTGATGAAACATAGAAATTGCATCGGGATTGAATACAACAGTCACCATGCGCACTTTCCTCCAAGGGAGTAATGTCTCAAACAGTTTACGCTTTGATCGTTCCCTGGGAGACCAGTAGTAGTTTCCGATGCACATCTGGTTTCATTCTGTAATATGTGGTCTGTCAGAGTGTTGATGAAACACAGAAATTGCATCGGGATTGAATACAATAGTCACCATCCGCACATTCCTCCATGGTAGTAACGTCTGAAACAGTCTACCCTTTGATCGTTCCCTGGAAGACCAGTTGTAGTTTCCGATGAACATCTGGAGGCATTCTGTAATCTGTGGACCTTCAAAGTGTTGATGAAACACAGAAATTGCATCGGGATTGAATACAACGTTCACCATGCACACTTTCCTCCATGGGAATAATGTCTCAAACAGTCTAAGCTTTGATCGTTCCCAGGAAGACCAGTAGTAGTTTTCGATGCACTTCTGGAGGCAATCTGTTATCTGTGGACTATCAGAGTGTTGATCAAACACAGAAATTGCATCGGGATTGAATACAACAGTCACCATGCACACTTTCCTCCATGGGAGTAATGTGTCTAACAGTCTACGATTTGATCGTTCCCTTTAAAGCCAGTAGTAGTTTCCGATGCACATCTGGAGGCATTCTGTAATCTGTGGACCATCAGAGTGTTGATGAAACACAGAAATTGCATCGGGATTCAATACAACAGTCACCATGTGCACCTTCCTCCATGGGAGTAATGTCTCAAACAGTCTACGCTTTGATAGTTCACTGGAAGACTAGTAGTAGTTTCCGATGCACATCCGGTGGCATTCTGTAATCTGTGGACTATCAGAATGTTGTTGAAACACTGAAATTGCATCGGGATTGAATACAACAGTCACCATGCGCACTTTTCTCCATGGCAGTTATGTCTCAAACAGTCTACATTTTGATCGTCCCCTGGAAGACCAGTAGTAGTTTCCGATGCACATCTGGAGGCATTCTGTAATCTGTGGACTATGAGAGTGTTATTGAAACACAGAAATTGCATCGGGATTGAATACAACAGTCACCATGCGCACTTTCCTACATAGTAGTAATGTCTCAAACAGTCTACGCTTTGATCGTTCCCTGGAAGACCAGTAGTAGTTTCCGATGCACATCTGGAGGTATTCGGTAATCTGTGGTCTATCCGGGTGTTGATAAAAGACAGAAATTGCATCGGGATTGAATACAACAGGCACCATGCGTACATTTCTCCATGGGAGAAATGTCTCAAACTGTCATCGCTTTGATCGTTCCCTGAAAGACCAGTAGTAGTTTCTGATGCACATACGGTGGCATTCTGTAATCTGTGGACTATCAAGTGTTGATGAAACACAGAAATTGCATCGAGATTGAATACAACAGTCACAATCCGCACTTTTCTCCATGGGCATAATGTCTAAAACAGTCTACGCTTTGATCGTTCCCTGGAAGACCAGTAGTAGTTTCCGATGCACATCTGGTGGCATTCTGTATTCTGTGGACTATCAGAGTGTTGATGAAACACAGAAATTGCATCGGGATTGAATACAACAGTCACCATGCGCACTCTCCTCCACGGGAGTAATGTCTCAAACAGTTTACGCTTTGATCGTTCCCTGGAAGACCAGTAGTAGTTTCCGATGCACATCTGGTGGCATTCTGTAATCTGTGGACTATCAGAGTGTTGATGAAACACAGAAATTGCATCGGGATTGAATACAACAGTCACCATCCACACTTTCCTCCACGGGAGTAATGTCTCAAACGGTCTACGATTTGATCGTTCCCTGAAGACCAGTAGTAGTTTCCGATGCACATCTGGTGGCATTCTGTATTCTGTGGACTATCGGAGTGTTGATGAAACACAGAAATTGCATCGGGATTGAATACAACAGACACCATGCTCACTTTCTTCCACAGGATTAATGTCTCAAACAGTCTACGTATTGATCGTTCCCTGGAAGACCAGTAGTAGATTCCGATGCACATCTGGTGGCATTCTGATATCTGTGGACTATCAGAGTGTTGATGAAACACAGAAATTGCATCGGGATTGAATACAACAGTCACCATCCCCACTTTCCGCCATGGGAGTAATGTCTGAACAGTCCTCGCTTTAATCGTTTCCTGGAAGACCAGTAGTAGTTTCCGACGCACATCTGGTGGCATTCTGTAATCTGTGGGCTATCAGAGTGTTGATGAAACATAGAAATTGCATCGGGATTGAATACAACAGTCACCATGCGCACTTTCCTCCAAGGGAGTAATGTCTCAAACAGTTTACGCTTTGATCGTTCCCTGGGAGACCAGTAGTAGTTTCCGATGCACATCTGGTTTCATTCTGTAATATGTGGTCTGTCAGAGTGTTGATGAAACACAGAAATTGCATCGGGATTGAATACAATAGTCACCATCCGCACATTCCTCCATGGTAGTAACGTCTGAAACAGTCTACCCTTTGATCGTTCCCTGGAAGACCAGTAGTAGTTTCTGATCCACATACGGTGGCATTCTGTAATCTGTGGACTATCAAGTGTTGATGAAACACAGAAATTGCATCGAGATTGAATACAACAGTCACAATCCGCACTTTTCTCCATGGGCATAATGTCTAAAACAGTCTACGCTTTGATCGTTCCCTGGAAGACCAGTAGTAGTTTCCGATGCACATCTGGTGGCATTCTGTATTCTGTGGACTATCAGAGTGTTGATGAAACACAGAAATTGCATCGGGATTGAATACAACAGTCACCATGCACACTCTCCTCCACGGGAGTAATGTCTCAAACAGTTTACGCTTTGATCGTTCCCTGGAAGACCAGTAGTAGTTTCCGATGCACATCTGGTGGCATTCTGTAATCTGTGGACTATCAGAGTGTTGATGAAACACAGAAATTGCATCGGGATTGAATACAACAGTCACCATCCACACTTTCCTCCACGGGAGTAATGTCTCAAACGGTCTACGATTTGATCGTTCCCTGAAGACCAGTAGTAGTTTCCGATGCACATCTGGTGGCATTCTGTATTCTGTGGACTATCAGAGTGTTGATGAAACACAGAAATTGCATCGGGATTGAATACAACAGACACCATGCTCACTTTCTTCCACAGGATTAATGTCTCAAACAGTCTACGTATTGATCGTTCCCTGGAAGACCAGTAGTAGATTCCGATGCACATCTGGTGGCATTCTGATATCTGTGGACTATCAGAGTGTTGATGAAACACAGAAATTGCATCGGGATTGAATACAACAGTCACCATCCCCACTTTCCGCCATGGGAGTAATGTCTGAACAGTCCTCGCTTTAATCGTTTCCTGGAAGACCAGTAGTAGTTTCCGACGCACATCTGGTGGCATTCTGTAATCTGTGGGCTATCAGAGTGTTGATGAAACATAGAAATTGCATCGGGATTGAATACAACAGTCACCATGCGCACTTTCCTCCAAGGGAGTAATGTCTCAAACAGTTTACGCTTTGATCGTTCCCTGGGAGACCAGTAGTAGTTTCCGATGCACATCTGGTTTCATTCTGTAATATGTGGTCTGTCAGAGTGTTGATGAAACACAGAAATTGCATCGGGATTGAATACAATAGTCACCATCCGCACATTCCTCCATGGTAGTAACGTCTGAAACAGTCTACCCTTTGATCGTTCCCTGGAAGACCAGTAGTAGTTTCCGATGAACATCTGGAGGCATTCTGTAATCTGTGGACCTTCAAAGTGTTGATGAAACACAGAAATTGCATCGGGTTTGAATACAACGTTCACCATGCACACTTTCCTCCATGGGAATAATGTCTCAAACAGTCTAAGCTTTGATCGTTCCCAGGAAGACCAGTAGTAGTTTTCGATGCACTTCTGGAGGCAATCTGTTATCTGTGGACTAGCAGAGTGTTGATGAAACACAGAAATTGCATCGGGATTGAATACAACAGTCACTATGCACACTTTCCTCCATGGGAGTAATGTGTCTAACAGTCTACGATTTGATCGTTCCCTTTAAAGCCAGTAGTAGTTTCCGATGCACATCTGGAGGCATTCTGTAATCTGTGGACCATCAGAGTGTTGATGAAACACAGAAATTGCATCGGGATTCAATACAACAGTCACCATGTGCACCTTCCTCCATGGGAGTAATGTCTCAAACA
Source organism: Schistocerca gregaria (assembly GCF_023897955.1). NCBI lineage: Eukaryota > Metazoa > Arthropoda > Insecta > Orthoptera > Acrididae > Schistocerca > Schistocerca gregaria. Next base: position 1,734,291 of record NW_026061810.1, on the reverse strand, counting down.
GTCTACGCTTTGATAGTTCACTGGAAGACCAGTAGTAGTTTCCGATGCACATCCGGTGGCATTCTGTAATCTGTGGACTATCAGAATGTTGTTGAAACACTGAAATTGCATCGGGATTGAATACAACAGTCACCATGCGCACTTTTCTCCATGGCAGTTATGTCTCAAACAGTCTACATTTTGATCGTCCCCTGGAAGACCAGTAGTAGTTTCCGATGCACATCTGGAGGCATTCTGTAATCTGTGGACTATGAGAGTGTTATTGAAACACAGAAATTGCATCGGGATTGAATACAACAGTCACCATGCGCACTTTCCTACATAGTAGTAATGTCTCAAACAGTCTACGCTTTGATCGTTCCCTGGAAGACCAGTAGTAGTTTCCGATGCACATCTGGAGGTATTCGGTAATCTGTGGTCTATCCGGGTGTTGATAAAAGACAGAAATTGCATCGGGATTGAATACAACAGGCACCATGCGTACATTTCTCCATGGGAGAAATGTCTCAAACTGTCATCGCTTTGATCGTTCCCTGAAAGACCAGTAGTAGTTTCTGATGCACATACGGTGGCATTCTGTAATCTGTGGACTATCAAGTGTTGATGAAACACAGAAATTGCATCGAGATTGAATACAACAGTCACAATCCGCACTTTTCTCCATGGGCATAATGTCTAAAACAGTCTACGCTTTGATCGTTCCCTGGAAGACCAGTAGTAGTTTCCGATGCACATCTGGTGGCATTCTGTATTCTGTGGACTATCAGAGTGTTGATGAAACACAGAAATTGCATCGGGATTGAATACAACAGTCACCATGCGCACTCTCCTCCACGGGAGTAATGTCTCAAACAGTTTACGCTTTGATCGTTCCCTGGAAGACCAGTAGTAGTTTCCGATGCACATCTGGTGGCATTCTGTAATCTGTGGACTATCAGAGTGTTGATGAAACACAGAAATTGCATCGGGATTGAATACAACAGTCACCATCCACACTTTCCTCCACGGGAGTAATGTCTCAAACGGTCTACGATTTGATCGTTCCCTGAAGACCAGTAGTAGTTTCCGATGCACATCTGGTGGCATTCTGTATTCTGTGGACTATCAGAGTGTTGATGAAACACAGAAATTGCATCGGGATTGAATACAACAGACACCATGCTCACTTTCTTCCACAGGATTAATGTCTCAAACAGTCTACGTATTGATCGTTCCCTGGAAGACCAGTAGTAGATTCCGATGCACATCTGGTGGCATTCTGATATCTGTGGACTATCAGAGTGTTGATGAAACACAGAAATTGCATCGGGATTGAATACAACAGTCACCATCCCCACTTTCCGCCATGGGAGTAATGTCTGAACAGTCCTCGCTTTATTCGTTTCCTGGAAGACCAGTAGTAGTTTCCGACGCACATCTGGTGGCATTCTGTAATCTGTGGGCTATCAGAGTGTTGATGAAACATAGAAATTGCATCGGGATTGAATACAACAGTCACCATGCGCACTTTGCTCCAAGGGAGTAATGTCTCAAACAGTTTACGCTTTGATCGTTCCCTGGGAGACCAGTAGTAGTTTCCGATGCACATCTGGTTTCATTCTGTAATGTGTGGTCTGTCAGAGTGTTGATGAAACACAGAAATTGCATCGGGATTGAATACAATAGTCACCATCCGCACATTCCTCCATGGTAGTAACGTCTGAAACAGTCTAGCCTTTGATCGTTCCCTGGAAGACCAGTAGTAGTTTCCGATGAACATCTGGAGGCATTCTGTAATCTGTGGACCTTCAAAGTGTTGATGAAACACAGAAATTGCATCGGGTTTGAATACAACGTTCACCATGCACACTTTCCTCCATGGGAATAATGTCTCAAACAGTCTAAGCTTTGATCGTTCCCAGGAAGACCAGTAGTAGTTTTCGATGCACTTCTGGAGGCAATCTGTTATCTGTGGACTAGCAGAGTGTTGATGAAACACAGAAATTGCATCGGGATTGAATACAACAGTCACTATGCACACTTTCCTCCATGGGAGTAATGTGTCTAACAGTCTACGATTTGATCGTTCCCTTTAAAGCCAGTAGTAGTTTCCGATGCACATCTGGAGGCATTCTGTAATCTGTGGACCATCAGAGTGTTGATGAAACACAGAAATTGCATCGGGATTCAATACAACAGTCACCATGTGCACCTTCCTCCATGGGAGTAATGTCTCAAACAGTCTACGCTTTGATAGTTCACTGGAAGACCAGTAGTAGTTTCCGATGCACATCCGGTGGCATTCTGTAATCTGTGGACTATCAGAATGTTGTTGAAACACTGAAATTGCATCGGGATTGAATACAACAGTCACCATGCGCACTTTTCTCCATGGCAGTTATGTCTCAAACAGTCTACATTTTGATCGTCCCCTGGAAGACCAGTAGTAGTTTCCGATGCACATCTGGAGGCATTCTGTAATCTGTGGACTATGAGAGTGTTATTGAAACACAGAAATTGCATCGGGATTGAATACAACAGTCACCATGCGCACTTTCCTACATAGTAGTAATGTCTCAAACAGTCTACGCTTTGATCGTTCCCTGGAAGACCAGTAGTAGTTTCCGATACACATCTGGAGGTATTCGGTAATCTGTGGTCTATCCGGGTGTTGATAAAAGACAGAAATTGCATCGGGATTGAATACAACAGGCACCATGCGTACATTTCTCCATGGGAGAAATGTCTCAAACTGTCATCGCTTTGATCGTTCCCTGAAAGACCAGTAGTAGTTTCTGATGCACATACGGTGGCATTCTGTAATCTGTGGACTATCAAGTGTTGATGAAACACAGAAATTGCATCGAGATTGAATACAACAGTCACAATCCGCACTTTTCTCCATGGGCATAATGTCTAAAACAGTCTACGCTTTGATCGTTCCCTGGAAGACCAGTAGTAGTTTCCGATGCACATCTGGTGGCATTCTGTATTCTGTGGACTATCAGAGTGTTGATGAAACACAGAAATTGCATCGGGATTGAATACAACAGTCACCATGCGCACTCTCCTCCACGGGAGTAATGTCTCAAACTGTTTACGCTTTGATCGTTCCCTGGAAGACCAGTAGTAGTTTCCGATGCACATCTGGTGGCATTCTGTAATCTGTGGACTATCAGAGTGTTGATGAAACACAGAAATTGCATCGGGATTGAATACAACAGTCACCATCCACACTTTCCTCCACGGGAGTAATGTCTCAAACGGTCTACGATTTGATCGTTCCCTGAAGACCAGTAGTAGTTTCCGATGCACATCTGGTGGCATTCTGTATTCTGTGGACTATCAGAGTGTTGATGAAACACAGAAATTGCATCGGGATTGAATACAACAGACACCATGCTCACTTTCTTCCACAGGATTAATGTCTCAAACAGTCTACGTATTGATCGTTCCCTGGAAGACCAGTAGTAGATTCCGATGCACATCTGGTGGCATTCTGATATCTGTGGACTATCAGAGTGTTGATGAAACACAGAAATTGCATCGGGATTGAATACAACAGTCACCATCCCCACTTTCCGCCATGGGAGTAATGTCTGAACAGTCCTCGCTTTAATCGTTTCCTGGAAGACCAGTAGTAGTTTCCGACGCACATCTGGTGGCATTCTGTAATCTGTGGGCTATCAGAGTGTTGATGAAACATAGAAATTGCATCGGGATTGAATACAACAGTCACCATGCGCACTTTCCTCCAAGGGAGTAATGTCTCAAACAGTTTACGCTTTGATCGTTCCCTGGGAGACCAGTAGTAGTTTCCGATGCACATCTGGTTTCATTCTGTAATATGTGGTCTGTCAGAGTGTTGATGAAACACAGAAATTGCATCGGGATTGAATACAATAGTCACCATCCGCACATTCCTCCATGGTAGTAACGTCTGAAACAGTCTACCCTTTGATCGTTCCCTGGAAGACCAGTAGTAGTTTCCGATGAACATCTGGAGGCATTCTGTAATCTGTGGACCTTCAAAGTGTTGATAAAACACAGAAATTGCATCGGGTTTGAATACAACGTTCACCATGCACACTTTCCTCCATGGGAATAATGTCTCAAACAGTCTAAGCTTTGATCGTTCCCAGGAAGACCAGTAGTAGTTTTCGATGCACTTCTGGAGGCAATCTGTTATCTGTGGACTAGCAGAGTGTTGATGAAACACAGAAATTGCATCGGGATTGAATACAACAGTCACTATGCACACTTTCCTCCATGGGAGTAATGTGTCTAACAGTCTACGATTTGATCGTTCCCTTTAAAGCCAGTAGTAGTTTCCGATGCACATCTGGAGGCATTCTGTAATCTGTGGACCATCAGAGTGTTGATGAAACACAGAAATTGCATCGGTATTCAATTCAACAGTCACCATGTGCACCTTCCTCCATGGGAGTAATGTCTCAAACAGTCTACGCTTTGATAGTTCACTGGAAGACCAGTAGTAGTTTCCGATGCACATCCGGTGGCATTCTGTAATCTGTGGACTATCAGAATGTTGTTGAAACACTGAAATTGCATCGGGATTGAATACAACAGTCACCATGCGCACTTTTCTCCATGGGAGTAATGTCTCAAACAGTCTACATTTTGATCGTCCCCTGGAAGACCAGTAGTAGTTTCCGATGCACATCTGGAGGCATTCTGTAATCTGTGGACTATGAGAGTGTTATTGAAACACAGAAATTGCATCGGGATTGAATACAACAGTCACCATGCGCACTTTCCTACATAGTAGTAATGTCTCAAACAGTCTACGCTTTGATCGTTCCCTGGAAGACCAGTAGTAGTTTCCGATTCACATCTGGAGGTATTCGGTAATCTGTGGTCTATCCGGGTGTTGATAAAAGACAGAAATTGCATCGGGATTGAATACAACCGGCACCATGCGTACATTTCTCCATGGGAGAAATGTCTCAAACTGTCATCGCTTTGATCGTTCCCTGAAAGACCAGTAGTAGTTTCTGATGCACATATGGTGGCATTCTGTAATCTGTGGACTATCAAGTGTTGATGAAACACAGAAATTGCATCGAGATTGAATACAACAGTCACAATCCGCACTTTTCTCCATGGGCATAATGTCTAAAACAGTCTACGCTTTGATCGTTCCCTGGAAGACCAGTAGTAGTTTCCGATGCACATCTGGTGGCATTCTGTATTCTGTGGACTATCAGAGTGTTGATGAAACACAGAAATTGCATCGGGATTGAATACAACATTCACCATGCGCTCTTTGCTCCACAGGAGTAATGTCTCAAAGAGTCTACGCTTTGATCGTTCCCTGGAAGACCAGTAGTAGTTTCCGATGCACATCTGGTATGATTCTGTAATCTGCGGACGATCAGAGTGTTGATGAAACACAGAAATTGCATCGGGATTGAATACAACAGTCACCATCCGCAATTTCCGCCATGGGAGTAATGTCTGAAACAGTCCTCGCTTTAATCGTTCCCTGGAAGACCAGTAGTTGTTTCCGATGCACATCTGGTGGCATTCTGTAACCTGTGAGCTATCAGAGTGTTGATGAAACACAGAAATTACATCGGGATTGAATACAACTGTCACCATGCGCACTTTCCTCCACGGGAGTAATGTCTCAAATACTCTACGCTTTGATCGTTCCCTGGAAGTCCAGTAGTAGTTCCCGATGTACATCTGGTGGCATTCTGTAATCTGTGGACTATCAGAGTGATGATAAAACACAGAAATTGCATCGAGATTGAATAAAACAGTCACCATCCGCACTTTCCTCCATGGGAGTAAAGTCTCAAGCAGTCTACACTTTGATCGCTCACTGGAAGACAAGTAGTAGTTTTCGATGCACATCTGGAGGTATTCGGTAATCTGTGGTCTATCCGGGTGTTGATAAAAGACAGAAATTGCATCGGGATTGAATACAACAGGCACCATGCGTACATTTCTCCATGGGAGAAATGTCTCAAACTGTCATCGCTTTGATCATTCCCTGAAAGACCAGTAGTAGTTTCTGATGCACATATGGTGGCATTCTGTAATCTGTGGACTATCAAGTGTTGATGAAACACAGAAATTGCATCGAGATTGAATACAACAGTCACAATCCGCACTTTTCTCCATGGGCATAATGTCTAAAACAGTCTACGCTTTGATCGTTCCCTGGAAGACCAGTAGTAGTTTCCGATGCACATCTGGTGGCATTCTGTATTCTGTGGACTATCAGAGTGTTGATGAAACACAGAAATTGCATCGGGATTGAATACAACATTCACCATGCGCTCTTTGCTCCACAGGAGTAATGTCTCAAAGAGTCTACGCTTTGATCGTTCCCTGGAAGACCAGTAGTAGTTTCCGATGCACATCTGGTATGATTCTGTAATCTGCGGACGATCAGAGTGTTGATGAAACACAGAAATTGCATCGGGATTGAATACAACAGTCACCATCCGCAATTTCCGCCATGGGAGTAATGTCTGAAACAGTCCTCGCTTTAATCGTTCCCTGGAAGACCAGTAGTTGTTTCCGATGCACATCTGGTGGCATTCTGTAACCTGTGAGCTATCAGAGTGTTGATGAAACACAGAAATTACATCGGGATTGAATACAACTGTCACCATGCGCACTTTCCTCCACGGGAGTAATGTCTCAAATACTCTACGCTTTGATCGTTCCCTGGAAGTCCAGTAGTAGTTCCCGATGTACATCTGGTGGCATTCTGTAATCTGTGGACTATCAGAGTGATGATAAAACACAGAAATTGCATCGAGATTGAATAAAACAGTCACCATCCGCACTTTCCTCCATGGGAGTAAAGTCTCAAGCAGTCTACACTTTGATCGCTCACTGGAAGACAAGTAGTAGTTTTCGATGCACATCTGGAGGCATTCTGTAATCTGTGGACCTTCAAAGTGTTGATGAAACACAGAAATTGCATCGGGTTTGATTACAACAGTCACCATGCGCACTTTCCTCCATTTGAGTAATGTCTCATACAGTCTACGCTCTAATCCTTCCCAGGAACACCAGTAGTAGTTTCCGATGCACATCTGGAGGCAATCTGTAAATTGTGGACTATCAGAGTGTTGATGAAACATAGAAATTGCATCGGGATTGAATACAACAGTCACCATGCGCGCTTTAGTACATGGGAGTAATGTATCGAACAGTCTATGCTTCGATCGTTCCCAGGAAGACCAGTAGTAGTTTCCGATGCATATCTGGAGGCAATCTGTAATCTGTGGACTATCACAGTGTTGATGAAACACAGAAATTGCATTGGGATTGAATACAACAGTCACCATCCGCACTTTCCACCACGGGAGTAATGTCTCAAAAAGTCAACGCTTTGATCGTTCTGTGGAAGACCAGTAGTAGTTTCCGATGCACATCTGGAGGCATTCTGTAATCTGTTGACCTTCAAAGTGTTGATGAAATACAGAAATTGCTTCGGGATTGAATACAACAGTCACCATGCACACTTTCCACCACGGGAGTAATGTCTCAAACGGTCTACGATTTGATCGTTCCCTGGAAGACCAGTAGTAGTTTCCGATGCACATCTGGTGGCATTCCGTATTCTGTGGACTATCAGAGTGTTGATGAAACACAGAAATTGCATCGGGATTGAATACAACAGACACCATGCTCACTTTCCTCCACAGGATTAATGTCTCAAACAGTCTACGCTTTGATCGTTCCCTGGAAGACCAGTAGTAGTTTCCGATGCACATCTGGTGGCATTCTGATATCTGTGGACTATCAGAGTGTTGATGAAACACAGATATTTCATCGGGATTGAATACAACAGTCACCATGCACACTTTCCTCCATAGGAATAATGTTTCAAACAGTCTAAGTTTTGATCGTTCCCTGGAAGACCAGTAGTAGTTTCCGATGCACTTCTGGAGGCAATCTGTAATCTGTGGACCTTCAAAGTGTTGATGAAACACAGAAATTGCCTCGGGATTGAATACAACAGTCACCATGCGCACTTTCCTCCATGGAAATAATGTCTCAAACAGTCTGGAAGAAAAGTAGTAGTTTCCGATGCACATCTGGAGGCATTCTGTAAGCTGTGGACTATCAGAGTGTTGATGAAACACAGAAATTCCATCTGGATTGAATACAACAGTCACCATCCGCACATTCCTCCATGGGAGTAACGTCTGAAACAGTCTACACTTTGATCGTTCCCTGGAAGACCAGTAGTAGTTTCCGATATTCATCTGGAGGAATTCTGTAATCTGTTGACCCTCAAAGTGTTGATCAAACACAGAAATTGCATCGGGATTGAATACAACAGTCACCATGCACACTTTCCTCCATGTGAATAATGTCTCTAACAGTCAAAGATTTGATCGTTCCCAGGAAGACCAGTAGTTGTTTTCGATGCACTTCTGGAGCCAATCTGTTATCTGTGGACTATCAGAGTGTTGATGAAACACAGAAATTGCATCGGGATTGAATACAACAGTCACTATGCACACTTTCCTCCATGGGAGTAATGTGTCTAACAGTCTACGATTTGATCGTTCCCTTTAAAGCCAGTAGTAGTTTCCGATGCACATCTGGAGGCATTCTGTAATCTGTGGACCATCAGAGTGTTGATGAAACACAGAAATTGCATCGGTATTCAATTCAACAGTCACCATGTGCACCTTCCTCCATGGGAGTAATGTCTCAAACAGTCTACGCTTTGATAGTTCACTGGAAGACCAGTAGTAGTTTCCGATGCACATCCGGTGGCATTCTGTAATCTGTGGACTATCAGAATGTTGTTGAAACACTGAAATTGCATCGGGATTGAATACAACAGTCACCATGCGCACTTTTCTCCATGGGAGTAATGTCTCAAACAGTCTACATTTTGATCGTCCCCTGGAAGACCAGTAGTAGTTTCCGATGCACATCTGGAGGCATTCTGTAATCTGTGGACTATGAGAGTGTTATTGAAACACAGAAATTGCATCGGGATTGAATACAACAGTCACCATGCGCACTTTCCTACATAGTAGTAATGTCTCAAACAGTCTACGCTTTGATCGTTCCCTGGAAGACCAGTAGTAGTTTCCGATTCACATCTGGAGGTATTCGGTAATCTGTGGTCTATCCGGGTGTTGATAAAAGACAGAAATTGCATCGGGATTGAATACAACAGGCACCATGCGTACATTTCTCCATGGGAGAAATGTCTCAAACTGTCATCGCTTTGATCGTTCCCTGAAAGACCAGTAGTAGTTTCTGATGCACATATGGTGGCATTCTGTAATCTGTGGACTATCAAGTGTTGATGAAACACAGAAATTGCATCGAGATTGAATACAACAGTCACAATCCGCACTTTTCTCCATGGGCATAATGTCTAAAACAGTCTACGCTTTGATCGTTCCCTGGAAGACCAGTAGTAGTTTCCGATGCACATCTGGTGGCATTCTGTATTCTGTGGACTATCAGAGTGTTGATGAAACACAGAAATTGCATCGGGATTGAATACAACATTCACCATGCGCTCTTTGCTCCACAGGAGTAATGTCTCAAAGAGTCTACGCTTTGATCGTTCCCTGGAAGACCAGTAGTAGTTTCCGATGCACATCTGGTATGATTCTGTAATCTGCGGACGATCAGAGTGTTGATGAAACACAGAAATTGCATCGGGATTGAATACAACAGTCACCATCCGCAATTTCCGCCATGGGAGTAATGTCTGAAACAGTCCTCGCTTTAATCGTTCCCTGGAAGACCAGTAGTTGTTTCCGATGCACATCTGGTGGCATTCTGTAACCTGTGAGCTATCAGAGTGTTGATGAAACACAGAAATTACATCGGGATTGAATACAACTGTCACCATGCGCACTCTCCTCCACGGGAGTAATGTCTCAAATACTCTACGCTTTGATCGTTCCCTGGAAGTCCAGTAGTAGTTCCCGATGTACATCTGGTGGCATTCTGTAATCTGTGGACTATCAGAGTGATGATAAAACACAGAAATTGCATCGAGATTGAATAAAACAGTCACCATCCGCACTTTCCTCCATGGGAGTAAAGTCTCAAGCAGTCTACACTTTGATCGCTCACTGGAAGACAAGTAGTAGTTTTCGATGCACATCTGGAGGTATTCGGTAATCTGTGGTCTATCCGGGTGTTGATAAAAGACAGAAATTGCATCGGGATTGAATACAACAGGCACCATGCGTACATTTCTCCATGGGAGAAATGTCTCAAACTGTCATCGCTTTGATCGTTCCCTGAAAGACCAGTAGTAGTTTCTGATGCACATATGGTGGCATTCTGTAATCTGTGGACTATCAAGTGTTGATGAAACACAGAAATTGCATCGAGATTGAATACAACAGTCACAATCCGCACTTTTCTCCATGGGCATAATGTCTAAAACAGTCTACGCTTTGATCGTTCCCTGGAAGACCAGTAGTAGTTTCCGATGCACATCTGGTGGCATTCTGTATTCTGTGGACTATCAGAGTGTTGATGAAACACAGAAATTGCATCGGGATTGAATACAACATTCACCATGCGCTCTTTGCTCCACAGGAGTAATGTCTCAAAGAGTCTACGCTTTGATCGTTCCCTGGAAGACCAGTAGTAGTTTCCGATGCACATCTGGTATGATTCTGTAATCTGCGGACGATCAGAGTGTTGATGAAACACAGAAATTGCATCGGGATTGAATACAACAGTCACCATCCGCAATTTCCGCCATGGGAGTAATGTCTGAACCAGTCCTCGCTTTAATCGTTCCCTGGAAGACCAGTAGTTGTTTCCGATGCACATCTGGTGGCATTCTGTAACCTGTGAGCTATCAGAGTGTTGATGAAACACAGAAATTACATCGGGATTGAATACAACTGTCACCATGCGCACTTTCCTCCACGGGAGTAATGTCTCAAATACTCTACGCTTTGATCGTTCCCTGGAAGTCCAGTAGTAGTTCCCGATGTACATCTGGTGGCAATCTGTAATCTGTGGACTATCAGAGTGATGATAAAACACAGAAATTGCATCGAGATTGAATAAAACAGTCACCATCCGCACTTTCCTCCATGGGAGTAAAGTCTCAAGCAGTCTACACTTTGATCGCTCACTGGAAGACAAGTAGTAGTTTTCGATGCACATCTGGAGGCATTCTGTAATCTGTGGACCTTCAAAGTGTTGATGAAACACAGAAATTGCATCGGGTTTGATTACAACAGTCACCATGCGCACTTTCCTCCATTTGAGTAATGTCTCATACAGTCTACGCTCTAATCCTTCCCAGGAACACCAGTAGTAGTTTCCGATGCACATCTGGAGGCAATCTGTAAATTGTGGACTATCAGAGTGTTGATGAAACATAGAAATTGCATCGGGATTGAATACAACAGTCACCATGCGCGCTTTAGTACATGGGAGTAATGTATCGAACAGTCTATGCTTCGATCGTTCCCAGGAAGACCAGTAGTAGTTTCCGATGCATATCTGGAGGCAATCTGTAATCTGTGGACTATCACAGTGTTGATGAAACACAGAAATTGCATTGGGATTGAATACAACAGTCACCATCCGCACTTTCCACCACGGGAGTAATGTCTCAAAAAGTCAACGCTTTGATCGTTCTGTGGAAGACCAGTAGTAGTTTCCGATGCACATCTGGAGGCATTCTGTAATCTGTTGACCTTCAAAGTGTTGATGAAATACAGAAATTGCTTCGGGATTGAATACAACAGTCACCACGCACACTTTCCACCACGGGAGTAATGTCTCAAACGGTCTACGATTTGATCGTTCCCTGGAAGACCAGTAGTAGTTTCCGATGCACATCTGGTGGCATTCCGTATTCTGTGGACTATCAGAGTGTTGATGAAACACAGAAATTGCATCGGGATTGAATACAACAGACACCATGCTCACTTTCCTCCACAGGATTAATGTCTCAAACAGTCTACGCTTTGATCGTTCCCTGGAAGACCAGTAGTAGTTTCCGATGCACATCTGGTGGCATTGTGATATCTGTGGACTATCAGAGTGTTGATGAAACACAGATATTTCATCGGGATTGAATACAACAGTCACCATGCACACTTTCCTCCATAGGAATAATGTTTCAAACAGTCTAAGTTTTGATCGTTCCCTGGAAGACCAGTAGTAGTTTCCGATGCACTTCTGGAGGCAATCTGTAATCTGTGGACCTTCAAAGTGTTGATGAAACACAGAAATTGCCTCGGGATTGAATACAACAGTCACCATGCGCACTTTCTTCCATGGAAATAATGTCTCAAACAGTCTGGAAGAAAAGTAGTAGTTTCCGATGCACATCTGGAGGCATTCTGTAAGCCGTGGACTATCAGAGTGTTGATGAAACACAGAAATTCCATCTGGATTGAATACAACAGTCACCACCCGCACATTCCTCCATGGGAGTAACGTCTGAAACAGTCTACACTTTTATCGTTCCCTGGAAGACCAGTAGTAGTTTCCGATATTCATCTGGAGGAATTCTGTAATCTGTGGACCCTCAAAGTGTTGATCAAACACAGAAATTGCATCGGGATTGAATACAACAGTCACCATGCACACTTTCCTCCATGTGAATAATGTCTCTAACAGTCTAAGATTTGATCGTTCCCAGGAAGACCAGTAGTTGTTTTCGATGCACTTCTGGAGCCAATCTGTTATCTGTGGACTATCAGAGTGTTGATGAAACACAGAAATTGCATCGAGGTTGAATACAACAGTCACCATGCACACTTTCCTCCATGGGAGTAATGTCTCTACCAGTCTACGCTTTGATCGTTCCCTGGAAGACCAGTAGTAGTTTCCGATGCACATTTGGAGGCATTCTGTAAACTGTGGACTATCAGAGTGTTGATGAAACACAGAAATTGCATAGGGATTCAATACAACAGACACCATGTGTGCCTTCCTCCATGGGAGTAATGTCTCAAACAGTCTACGCTTTGATCGTTCGCTGGAAGACCAGCAGTATTTTCCAATGCACATCTTTAGGCATTCTGTTATCTGTGGACTATCAGAATGTTGTTGAAAAACTGAAATTGCATCGGGATTGAATACAACAGTCACCATGCGCACTTACCTCCATGGGAGTAATGTCTCAAACAGTCTAGGCTTTGATCGTTCCCTGGAAGACCAGTAGTAGTTTCCGATGCACATCTGGAGGCATTCTGTAATCTGTGGACCTTCAAAGTGTTGACGAAACACAGAAATTGCATCGGGAGTGTGTACAACTGTCACAATCCGCACTTTCCTCATTGGAAGTAATGTCTCGTACAGTCTACGCTTTGATCGTACCCAAGAATACCAGTAGTAGTTTCCGATGCACATCTGGAGACAATCTGTACTCAGTGGACTATCAGAGTGTTGATGAAACACAGAAATTGCATCGGGATTGAATACAACAGTCACCATCAGCAATTTCCTCCATGGGAGTAACGTCTGAAACACTCTACGCTTTGATCGTTATCTGGAAGACCAGTAGTAGTTTCCGATGCACATCTGGTGGCATTCTGTATTCTGTGGACTATCAGAGTGTTGATGAAACACAGAAATTGCATCGGTATTGAATACAACAGGCACCATGCTCACTTTCCTCCACAGGATTAATGTCTCAAACAGTCTACGCTTTGATCGTTCCCTAGAAGACCAGTAGTAGTTTCCGATGCACATCTGGTGGCATTCTGTTATCTGTGGACTATCTGAGTGTTGATGAAACACAGAAATTGCATCGGGATTGAATACAACAGTCACCATCCACACTTTCCGCCATGGGAGTAATGTCTGAAACAGTCCTCGCTTTAATCGTTTCCAGGAAGACCAGTAGTAGTTTCCGATGCACATCTGGTGGCATTCTGTAATCTGTGGGCTATCAGAGTGTTGATGAAACACAGAAATTGCATCGGGATTGAATACAACTGTCACCATGAGCACTTTCCTCCAAGGGAGTAATGTCTCAAACAATTTACGCTTTGATCGTTCCCTGGAAAACCAGTAGTAGTTTCCGATGCACATCTGGTTTCATTCTGTAATATGTGGACTGTCAGAGTGTTGATGAAACACAGAAATTGCATCGGGATTGAAAACAGTCACCATCCGCACTTTCCTCCATGGGAGGAATGTCTCAAACGGTCTACGCGTTGATCGGTCCCAGGAAGACCAGTAGTACATACCGATGCACATCTGGAGACAATCTGTAATCTGTGGACTATCTGAGTGTTGATGAAACACAGAAATTGCATCGGGATTGAATACAACAATTACCATGGTCACTTTCGTCAATGTGAGTAATGTCTCAAACAGTCTACTCTTTTATCGATCCCTGGAAGACCTGTAGTAGTTTCCGATGCACATCTGGAGGCATTCTGTAATCTGTGGACTATCAGAGTGTTGTTGAAACACAGAAATTGCATCAGGATTGAATACAACAGTCACCATCCGCACATTCCTCCATGGGAGTAACGTCTGAAACAGTCTACCCTTTGATCGTTCCCTGGAGGACCAGTAGTAGTTACTGATGCTCATCTGGAGGCATTCTGTAATCTGTGGACCCTCAAAGTGTTGATGAAACACAGAAATTGCATCGGGATTGAATACAACAGTCACCATGCACACTTTCCTCCAAGTGAATAATGTCTCAAACATTCTAAGATTTGATCGTTCCCAGGAAGACCAGTAGTAGTTTTCGAAGCACTTATGGAGGCAATCTGTTATCTGTTTACTATCAGAGTGTTGATGAAACACAGAAATTGCATCGAGGTTGAATACAACAGTCACCATGCACACTCTCCTCCATGGGAGTAATGTCTCTAACAGTCTACGCTTTGATCGTTCCCTGGAAGACCAGTAGTAGTTTCCGATGCACATCTGGAGGCATTCTGTAATCTGTGGACTATCAGAGTGTTGATGAAACACAGAAATTGCATAGGGATTCAATACAACAGTCACCATGTGCGCCTTCCTCCATGGGAGTAATGTCTCAAACAGTCTACGCTTTGATCGTTCGCTGGAAGACCAGCTGTAGTTTCCAATGTACATCTTTAGGCATTCTGTTAACTGTGGTCTATCAGAATGTTGTTGAAACACTGAAATTGCATCGGGATTTAATACAACAGTCACCATGCGCACTTTCCTCCATGGGAGTAATGTCTCAAACAGTCTACGCTTTGATCGTTCCCTGGAAGACCAGTAGTAGTTTCGATTCACATCTGGAGGCATTCTGTAATCTGTGGTTCTTCAAAGTGTTGATGAAACACAGAAATTGCATCGGGATTGAATACAATAGTCACCATGGGCACTTTCCTCCATGGGAGTAATGTCTCAAACAGTCTACACTGTTATCGTTCCCTGGAAGACCAGTAGTAGTTTCCATTGCACATCTGGTGGCATTCTGTAATCTGTGGACTATCAGAGAGTTGATGAAACACAGAAATTGCATCGGGATTAAATACAACAGTCACAATCCGCACTTTTCTCCATGGGAATAATGTCTAAAACAGTCTACGCTTTGATCGTTCCCTGGAAGACCAGTAGTAGTTTCCGATGCACATCTGGAGGCATTCTGTAATCTGTGGATCATCAGAGTGTTGTTGGAACACAGAAATTGCATCTGGATTGAATACAACAGTCACCATGCGCACTTTCCTACATGGGAGTAATGTCTCAAACAGTCTATGCTTTGCCCGTTCATAGGAAGACCAGTAGTAGTTTCCGATGCATATCTGGAGGAAATCTGTAATCTGTGGACTATCAGAGTGTTGATGAAACACAGAAATTGCATTGGGATTGAATACAACAGTCACCATCCACAGTTTCCACCACAGGAGTAATGTCTCAAACAGTCTACGCTTTGATCGTTCCCTGGAAGACCAGTAGTAGTTTCCGATGCACATCTGGAGGCATTCTGTAATCTGTTGACCTTCAAAGTGTTGATGAAACGCAGAAATTGCATAGGGATTGAATACAACAGTCACCATGCGCACTTTCCTCAACGTGAGTAATGTCTCAAACAGTCTACGCTTTGATCGTTCCCTGGAAGACCAGTAGTAGTTTCCGATGCACGTCTGGTGGCATTCTATAATCTTTGGACTATCAGAGTGTTGATGAAACATAGAAATTGCATCGGGATTGAATACAACAGTCACCATGCGCACTTTTCTCAACGGGAGTAATGTCTCAAACAGTCTACGCTTTGATCGTTCCCTAGAAGACCAGTAGTAGTTTCCGATGCACATCTGGTGGCATTCTGCATTCTGTGGACTATCAGAGTGTTGATGAAACACAGAAATTACATCGGGATTGAATACAATGGGCACCATGCGCAATTTCCTCCACAGGAGTAATGTCTCAAAGAGTCTACGCTTTGATCGTTCCCTGGAAGACCAGTAGTAGTTTCCGATGCACATCTGGTGGCATTCTGTAATATGTGGACTATCAGAGAGTTGATTAAACACAGAAATTGCATCGGGATTGAATACAACAGTCACCACGCTCACTTCCCTCCATGGGAGTAATGTCTCAAACAGTCACGCTTTGATCGTTCCCTGGAAGACCAGTAGTAGTTTCCGATGCACATCTGGAGGCATTCTGTAATCTGTGGATCATCAGAGTGTTGTTGGAACACAGAAATTGCATCTGGATTGAATACAACAGTCACCATGCGCACTTTCCTACATGGGAGTAATGTCTCAAACAGTCTATGCTTTGCCCGTTCATAGGAAGACCAGTAGTAGTTTCCGATGCATATCTGGAGGAAATCTGTAATCTGTGGACTATCAGAGTGTTAATGAAACACAGAAATTGCATCGGGATTGAATACAACAGTCACCATCCGCAATTTCCGCCATGGGAGTAATGTCTAAAACAATTAATATAGTAATGAGCTTTATTTCAAAAGAATTAGAAATAAAATCATAATAATAAATATAATTTCAACCACCAAAATTTAACATTCATGCAATAGAAATTGAAATAGCAACATCACCAATACGATTAGAAAGTGCAGTTAATATACCAGCACTATAAGATTTTACATTTTGATAATAAATAACTAAACAATGAGAAACTAAACCTAAACCATCTCAACCTAATAAAATTCTAATTAAATTAGGACTAATAATTAAAGGGGATATTTGAGGGATTTGGATATAATTTCCCCATCAGAAGTAGTCGTTAATTTACTATTATTTGGTTTAAGAGACCATTACTTACTTTCAGTCATCTGATGAATTTCAAGGTGTACTAATTTTTTTTAGTTACTTTAGATTGACACTCTAATGTTATTTATTTTAACTAACTCCTTAAATTATCTTAGATAGTCACTTAATAAATAAATTTACTGAAGTTCTTTCAATTACAATTGGTATAAATCTGTGGTTTGCTCCACAGATTTCTGAGCATTGTCCAAAGAATAATCCAGGTCGATTTATTGTGAATGTTCCTTGATTTAACCGACCTGGCGTTGCATCAATTTTAACCCCTAATGCAGGAACTGCTCATGAGTGTAGAACAGCTGATGCTCTTGTTAATACTCGTACTTCTGTATTTATTGGTAGGATTGTTCGGTTATCTACATCTAGTAGTCGGAATCCATCATTTTCTAGGTCTTGTTCTGGTGTTATATAAGTGTCAAATTCTACGTCTATGAAGTCTGAATATTCATATCTTCAATATCATTGTCGTCCAATGGTTTTAATTGTAATTATTGCATCTACTGAATCATCAAGTAAATATAATAGTCGTAATGATGGAATGGCAATAAAAATTAATGTAATTGCTGGTAAAGCTGTTCACATTGTTTCAATTAAATGTCCATGAAGTATATTACGGTTAGTATAGGCAATAAATAATATATAACTTAGGGCATAACCTACAATTACTGTAATTAATAATAATACGACCATAGTATGATCATGAAAGAATGATAATTGCTCCATTAATGGTGAAGCTCCATCTTGAAGAGATAAATTTGATCATGTTGCCATTAATAAATATTTTCTAATAAAAGGTCAAACCTTTATTTGTAGAGCTTAAATCTACTGCACTAATCTGCCATATTAGAATCTAGAGATTAATGGTAATTCTGAGTAACTATGTTCTGCAGGAGGGTTATTTTGTAGTCATTCTGTTGATCTTCTTATGTTAGCTCTAAATATAATTGCTCGGTTTGTAATCATTCTTTCTCATATAATTACAATGAATATAATGATTCCTACAATAGAAATTGTAGACCCAATTCTTGATACTACGTTTCATGATGTATATGCGTCTGGGTAGTCAGAGTATCGTCGAGGTATTCCTGCTAATCCTAGGAAGTGTTGAGGAAAGAATGTTAAATTTACTCCAATGAATATAATTGTAAATTGGATTTTTAATCATGTATTATTTATAGTTAATCCTGTAAATAGTGGATATCATTGAATGACACCTCCTATAATTGCAAATACTGCTCCTATAGATAATACATAATGAAAGTGGGCTACTACATAATATGTATCATGTAATACAATATCAAGTGATGAATTTGCTAATACTAATCCTGTTAATCCACCAATTGTAAATAGGAAAATAAATCCTAGAGCTCATAATAATGGTGGATTGAACTTGAATTTAGTTCCATATAATGTAGCTAATCATCTAAATACCTTAATTCCTGTAGGTACAGCAATAATTATTGTTGCTGATGTAAAATATGCTCGTGTGTCAACATCCATTCCTACTGTAAATATATGATGTGCTCATACAATAAATCCTATTAGTCCAATTGATAGTATAGCATAAATTATACCTAATGTTCCAAATGATTCAATTTTTCCTCTTTCTTGACATACAATATGTGAAATAATTCCGAACCCCGGTAGAATTAAAATATAAACTTCTGGGTGTCCAAAGAATCAAAATAGATGTTGATATAGAATTGGGTCACCCCCTCCTGCAGGGTCAAAGAATGATGTATTTAAATTTCGATCTGTTAATAATATAGTAATAGCTCCTGCTAAAACTGGAAGTGAAAGAAGGAGAAGTAATGCTGTAATAGCTACAGATCATACAAATAAAGGTGTTTGATCTAAAGTTATACTTTCTGATCGTATATTAATTGCTGTTGTAATGAAATTCACTGCACCAAGAATAGATGATACACCTGCTAAGTGCAGTGAAAAAATAGCTAGATCTACAGATGCACCCCCGTGTGCAATAGCTCCTGCTAGAGGAGGGTAAACTGTTCATCCTGTACCAGCACCATTATCTACTATAGAAGATGTAAGAAGAAGGGTTAGTGAAGGTGGTAGTAATCAAAAACTTATATTATTTATTCGTGGAAATGCTATATCTGGTGCACCAATTATTAGTGGAACAAGTCAATTACCAAATCCACCAATTATAATAGGTATTACTATAAAGAAAATTATTACGAATGCGTGAGCTGTAATAATAACATTATAAATCTGGTCATCCCCAATTAGAGATCCGGGTTGGCCAAGTTCAGCACGAATAAGTATTCTTATTGATGTTCCTACTATTCCTGCTCATGCTCCAAATATGAAGTATAAAGTACCAATGTCCTTATGGTTTGTTGAGAATAATCATTTTTGCGGTAAGATGGCTGAATTTTAGGTGGTAGACTGTAAATCTACTTATGAGATGTTTTCTCTCTTATCATATTTAGGTCTTATATTCAATTATGATTCTAGACTGCAATTCTAGAGGTGTAAAATTTTACTAAGGCCTAAAAGATTATTCTTTTAATTATAACTTTGAAGGTTATTAGTTTGATTAACTTAAGTCCTTAGTATAATGAAATTAAGGTTGATGTTGAAATCAATCCTATTGTTGAAATTATTACTGTTATAGGAAGAATGATTCTTGATTTTTGGGACTTTATCTTTATAGATCACGAATTTTCTGTGTATGATATAATTAGAGCTGAGAATCTAATACGTATATAGTAGTAGAGTGTAATTGTAGTTAATACAACTATAATAGTTATAATAGTTGTTATATTGTTTTCTATTAATGATTGTATTACAATTCATTTTGGTAAGAATCCAAGGAATGGTGGTAGTCCACCTAAAGATAATGTGTTGTTGTTGTCTTCAGTCCTGAGACTGGTTTGATGCAGCTCTCCATGCTACTCTATCCTGTGCAAGCTGCTTCATCTCCCAGTACCTACTGCAACCTACATCCTTCTGAATCTGCTTAGTGTACTCATCTCTCGGTCTCCCTCTACGATTTTTACCCTCCACGCTGCCCTCCAATGCTAAATTTGTGATCCCTTGATGCCTCAAAACATGTCCTACCAACCGATCCCTTCTTCTAGTCAAGTTGTGCCACAAACTTCTCTTCTCCCCAATTCTATTCAATACCTCCTCATTAGTTACGTGCTCTATCCACCTTATCTTCAGTATTCTTCTGTAGCACCACATTTCGAAAGCTTCTATTCTCTTCTTGTCCAAACTAGTTATCGTCCATGTTTCACTTCCATACATGGCTACACTCCAAACAAATACTTTCAGAAACGACTTCCTGATACATAAATCTACATTCGATGTTAACAAATTTCTCTTCTTCAGAAACGCTTTCCTTGCCATTGCCAGTCTACATTTTATATCCTCTCTACTTCGACCATCATCAGTTATTTTACTTCCTAAATAGCAAAACTCCTTTACTACTTTAAGTGTCTCATTTCCTAGTCTAATTCCCTCAGCATCACCCGATTTAATTTGACTACATTCCATTATCCTCGTTTTGCTTTTGTTAATGTTCATCTTATATCCTCCTTTCAAGACACTGTCCATTCCGTTCAACTGCTCTTCCAAGTCCTTTGCCGTCTCTGACAGAATTACAATGTCATCGGCGAACCTCAAAGTTTTTACTTCGTCTCCATGAATTTTAATACCTACTCCAAATTTTTCTTTTGTTTCCTTTACTGCTTGCTCAATATACAGATTGAATAACATCGGGGAGAGGCTACAACCCTGTCTCACTCCTTTCCCAACCACTGCTTCCCTTTCATGCCCCTCGACTCTTATGACTGCCATCTGGTTTCTGTACAAATTATAAATAGCCTTTCGCTCCCTGTATTTTACCCCTGCCACCTTTAGAATTTGAAAAAGAGTATTCCAGTCAACATTGTGAAAAGCTTTCTCTAAGTCTACAAATGCTAGAAACGTAGGTTTGCCTTTTCTTAATCTTTCTTCTAAGATAAGTCGTAAGGTCAGTATTGCCTCACGTGTTCCAACATTTCGACGGAATCCAAACTGATCCTCCCCGAGGTCTGCATCTACCAGTTTTTCCATTCGTCTGTAAAGAATTCGCGTTAGTATTTTGCAGCCGTGGCTTATTAAACTGATAGTTCGGTAATTTTCACATCTGTCAGCACCTGCTTTCTTTGGGATTGGAATTATTATATTCTTCTTGAAGTCTGAGGATATTTCGCGTGTCTCATACATCTTGCTCACCAGCTGGTAGAGTTTTGTCATGACTGGCTCTCCCAAGGCCGTCAGTAGTTCTAATGGAATGTTGTCTACTCCGGGGGCCTTGTTTCGACTCAGGTCTTTCAGTGCTCTGTCAAACTCTTCACGCAGTATCATATCACCCATTTCGTCTTCATCTACATCCTCTTCCATTTCCATAATATTGTCCTCAAGTACATCGCCCTTGTATAAACCTTCTATATACTCCTTCTACCTTTCTGCCTTCCCTTCTTTGCTTAGAACTGGGCTTCCATCTGAGCTCTTGATATTCATACACGTGGTTCTCCTTTCTCCAAAGGTCTCTTTAATTTTCCTGTAGGCAGTATCTATCTTACCCCTAGTGAGATAAGCTTCTACATCCTTACATTTGTCCTCTAGCCATCCCTGTTTAGCCATTTTGCACTTCCTGTCGATCTCATTTTTGAGACGTTTGTATTCCTTTTTGCCTGCTTCATTTACTGCATTTTTATATTTTCTCCTTTCATCAATTAAATTCAATATATCTTCTGTTACCCAAGGATTTCTAGCAGCCCTCGTCTTTGTACCTACTTTATCCTCTGCTGCCTTCACTACTACATCCCTCAGAGCTACCCATTCTTCTTCTACTGTATTTCTTTCCCCTATTCCTGTCAATTGTTCCCTTATGCTCTCCCTGAAACTCTGTACAACCTCTGGTTCTTTCAGTTTATCCAGGTCCCATCTCCTTAATTTCCCACATTTTTGCAGTTTCTTCAGTTTTAATCTACAGGTCATAACCAATAGATTGTGGTCAGAGTCCACATCTGCCCCTGGAAATGTCTTACAACTTAAAACCTGGTTCCTAAATCTCTGTCTTACCATTATATAATCTATCTGATACCTTTTAGTATCTCCAGGGTTCTTCCACGTATACAACCTTCTTTCATGATTCTTAAACCAAGTGTTAGCTATGATTAAGTTGTGCTCTGTGCAAAATTCTACTAGGCGGCTTCCTCTTTCATTTCTTAGCCCCAATCCATATTCACCTATTATGTTTCCTTCTCTCCCTTTTCCTACACTCGAATTCCAGTCACCCATTACTATTAAATTTTCGTCTCCCTTCACTATCTGAATAATTTCTTTTATTTCATCGTACATTTCTTCAACTTCTTCATCATCTGCAGAGCTAGTTGGCATATAAACTTGTACTACTGTAGTAGGTGTGGGCTTCGTATCTATCTTGGCCACAATAATGCATTCACTATGCTGTTTGTAGTAGCTTACCCGCAATCCTATTTTCCTATTCATTATTAAACCTACTCCTGCATTACCCCTATTTGATTTTGTGTTTATAACCCTGTAGTCACCTGACCAGAAGTCTTGTTCCTCCTGCCACCGAACTTCACTAATTCCCACTATATCTAACTTTAACCTATCCATTTCCCTTTTTAAATTTTCTAACCTACCTGCCCGATTAAAGGATCTGACATTCCACGCTCCGATCCGTAGAACGCCAGTTTTCTTTCTCCTGATAACGACATCCTCCTGAGTAGTCCCCTCCCGGGGATCCGAATGGGGGACTATTTTACCTCCGGAATATTTTACCCAAGAGGATGCCATCATCATTTAATCATACAGTAAAGCTGCATGTCCTTGGGAAAAATTTTTCCCTAAAGATAATAAAGATAAGAATATTATGAATTTAATTTCGGTTTTTATATTTCTGGCTGAATAAATTTGATTTATGAAAAATAAATTTATTTGCTTAAATAATAAAACTATAATTAATCTTAATAGTGAGTAAATAATGAAGTATAGTTCTCAGATGTTTTCTCTGACTGTTAATGATCTAATTATTCAACCTAGATGTCTGATTGATGAATATGCTAAAAGTTGTCGTAAGGATGTTTGATTTAAACCTCCTATTGCCCCAATAATAATTCTTAAGATAATAATTGTTCAAATAAAAGTTCTTAATTGAATACAATAAGATAAGACCATTATTGGGGCGATTTTTTGTCATGTTATTAATGTTAAACAATTATTTCATCTTGATGCTCCTATAACTTCTGGAAATCAGAAATGGAAAGGTGCAGCTCCAATCTTTAATAATAGTCTAGATCTAATTATTATTGATGGGATAAATTCTGTTTCCCATCCCATGGGATATTTTATTTGAATCAGCAAAATTGAAAATAATAATATTGTCGATGCTATTGCTTGGACAATAAAATATTTAATTGATGATTCATTTATTATTATATTTTTATTTCTTGTTAGGAGCGGAATAAATGAAAGTAAGTTGATCTCAAGTCCTATTCAAACCCCAAATCAGGAATTTGATGAAATGGACAGGATCGTTCCTATCATTAATGTTGATAGGAAGAGAAGTTTTGTAGAGTTGTTGGTCATTAAAAAGGAGAGGATTGATACCTCTATAAATGGGGTATGAACCCATTAGCTTGTTTAGCTTACCTTTTTACATTAAGGTGTATGATGCACGTTAGTTTTTGATACTAAAGGAGGTAGTTTAATTCTATCTTATGTAATTTTAATGAAGGTAATTTTATTTACTTTATTTACCCTATCAAGGTAACCCTTTAATCAGGCACTTCATTTATTTAATATATAAATCGAAAGTTTTTTTTTGAAATTCTTTTATGTATTATTTTGTTTAATTAGGATTAATTTATCCTGCTCATTTTATTTTTTATATATATATATATATAGTAAATAATTTATATTAATATATTACATTTAATTGAAATTAAAGTATTATAAGTTCATCTTACCATTATCAATTGATTATTTTAATGCAATTATTACCTAGGATTATAGCTACTTATGTTTTTAGCTTAAAATAGGTTATTATAATATAATATATATAATAATATGTAATTTAATATTTAATATTATTATAATTGGATATAATAAATAAAATTATTAATTTTAATATAAAATATTATAATTAATATAAATAATTATATTAATTATAATAATATAATTATGTAAATTATCTATAATTAGATTATTTAACTAATATATATGAAAGTTAACTTAATATAAAAAAAAGAATTCATATTAATAACATATTATATTAAATTACATAATTGTATAAAATATATTTATTATATTATTTAATCTTTCTTTATTTATTAGTGAAAAGAAAGATTAAATAAGAAAGAATATAATACATTTATTGCTATACATGTTCCATATTAATCTTTAATTATATATAATAGAGAAGTTGTTGTGGTCCTACATAGGGGCGTTTCTTTTTTTTTGTTAATGTTTGTGGTTTTTTTCTTTTTTTTTTTCTTTAAGTATTTGAATCTTTTATTTTTTCCTGAATTAATAGATTTAAAATTTTCTTATTTTTTATTTTTAAAAGTTTTATTCTTGCTTGTTTATTCACTTTTTCTTTGTATTATATGTAAGTTTTGTTAGACTAAATGTTCTTTTTGCAGTAATTTGATTTAATTATCAAGTGATTTTGGATTTAGCAATTGATTTAGTATCGGCATAATTCGTGCCAGCAGCCGCGGTTATACGATTGATACAAGTGAATATTATTGGTTAAAACAGTTGTTTATATTATTAGGGTTGAAATATAAATTTGTAAGGTGAAATGTTATAATTTATTTGTGGCCCTTTTTATGAATCTGTGAAATTTAAATAATAAACTAGGATTAGATACCCTATTATTTTAAATGTTAATTATATTTACCAGGGTACTATTAGTTAAGGTCTTTAAACCCAAAGAATTTGGCGGTATCTCATTCCATTCAGAGGAACCTACCCCATGATTGATAATACACGATTTACTCTACTTAATTTATTTGTTTGTATATCTCCGTTATCAGAGAATCTTTTTAGAGTTATAATTCTCAAGATTTATAATTATAAAATATTTCAGGTCAAGGTGCAGCTTATAGTTAAGAGGAGGTGGGTTACAATAGATTTTTGTTTATAACGAATTTGATAGTGAAATACTGTTAATGAAGGTGGATTTGATAGTAATTTAATTTATTTAATTTAACTGATATTGGCTCTGAGATGTGTACACATCGCCCGTCGCTCTCATTATTGATTATTCTATTTTATTTTAAAGTAGCTTCAATTTAGATGAGATAAGTCGTAACATAGTAGATGTACTGGAAAGTGTATCTAGGAAGAGTTTCAAGATATAACTTATTAGTAAAGTGTTTCATTTACACTGAAAATTTTTCTGTGCAAATCAGGATATCTTGATTATTTATTTTATTATATTAATTTTTTGTTTATTTAATTATTTAATATAAATAATTTTATTGTATTTTTGTCTTAGTATATTTTATAGAATTGATTTTTTAAATTATAGTTTATTGGTAATGTAAGTGTTTTATGAAATATTATTTTACATTTTTTTAAGTAGATTTTATTTATTGTACCTTTTGTATCAGGGTTTATCAAAATTTTAGTATTTATTTTACTTGTCTCGATTTGGGTTGATTTATAAATAATTTATAGTTAATGTATCATAATTATTATTAAATTATTTATAGAAATGAGATGTTAATCGTTTCCCAAGATATCTAGTTTCTTAAGAAAAAATTGAATTTTTTAAAGTTATTTGTTTTTATTTAATTTTTTAAGTAAAAATATTAACTTATTTATTCTTTAAGGGATAAGCTTTGAAGTTAATAACCTATAATTTATTTTATAGAAATATAATAGTAAGCTTTAAACCAGCTATCTTTAAGATTACGTTTTAGTTCATTATTTTTTATTTTGATTTTATAAATATTTTAGGTTTTTTATTAAGATTATTAATTTAATTTTAAAATTTTTGTAATAATGATAGAATTAGTATATTTATTTGTATGAAATTTTTACCTTGTGAACTTATTATAAGGAACTAGGCAAAATTGATTTCCGCCTGTTTATCAAAAACATGTCCTCTTGTTTATATTTTGAGGTCTGGCCTGCTCACTGAGCATATTTTTAAAGAGCCGCGGTATTTTGACCGTGCAAAGGTAGCATAATCATTAGTCTCTTAATTAGTGGCTGGAATGAATGGCTTGATGAGAAATCAACTGTCTCTTAATAAATTTTTGAATTTAACTTTTGAGTCAAAAGGCTTAAATTCTTCTTTAGGACGAGAAGACCCTATAGAGCTTGACATTTTACTTTTATATAGTTTTTTGTTTGTCTTTCTATATTTAATGATGATGTTTTGTTGGGGTGACATGAAGAATAGATAAACTCTTCATTATTATATCATTTATTTATGTTTGTTATTTTGATCCATAATTTATGATCATAAGATTAAGTTACCTTAGGGATAACAGCGTAATTGTTTTTGAGAGCTCATATCGACAAAGCAGATTGCGACCTCGATGTTGGATTAAGAAAAATTTTGGGTGCAGGAGCC
The DNA here is from genome assembly GCF_023897955.1 of Schistocerca gregaria. NCBI lineage: Eukaryota > Metazoa > Arthropoda > Insecta > Orthoptera > Acrididae > Schistocerca > Schistocerca gregaria. The sequence goes on along the minus strand of NW_026061810.1, from coordinate 1,707,435 downwards.
CAATGATTAGGTCTGTTCGACCTTTAAATTCTTACATGATCTGAGTTCAGACCGGCGTGAGCCAGGTCGGTTTCTATCCTAAGATTGTTAATCCATATTGGTACGAAAGGACCATATGGTTAAAATATTTTTTGTTATATTGATTAATATTAATTTATTTACTATTTTGACAGATTAATGTGTTGAATTTAGAATTCATTTATGTAGATTTTTTCAACAAATAGTATTGACACTTTATGATTTATTTATATTTATTTTGAATTTTCTTTTATTGGTTATTTGTGTTTTAATTAGTGTTGCCTTTTTAACTTTATTAGAGCGTAAGGTTTTAGGTTATATTCAGATTCGAAAGGGTCCAAATAAGGTAGGTTTTGTTGGAATTCCTCAGCCATTTAGAGATGCTATTAAGTTAATTTGTAAGGAGCAGCCAATTCCTATTATATCTCATTACCTACTTTATTATTTTTCCCCTGTTTTTAATTTAATGATTTCTTTAGCCGTTTGAGTAATTTTTCCTTATTTAACTTATATGTGTTCTTTTTCTTATGGATTTTTATTTTTTTTATGTTGTACTAGATTAGGTGTTTATACTGTTATAATTGCTGGTTGATCTTCTAATTCAAATTATTCATTATTAGGTTCTCTTCGTTCTGTTGCTCAAACAATTTCTTATGAAGTTAGTTTAGCTTTAATTTTATTGTCTTTAATTATTTTAATTGGTAGTTTTAATATGTTTGATTTTATAAACTATCAGCTTTATTGTTGATTTATTATTATTTCTTTTCCTTTAGCTTTAGCTTGTTTTGCTTCTTGCTTAGCTGAAACTAATCGTACTCCTTTTGATTTTGCTGAAGGGGAATCTGAGTTAGTTTCAGGATTTAATATTGAGTATGGTGTGGGTGGTTTTACTTTAATTTTTTTAGCTGAATATACTAGAATTGTCTTCATAAGAATGTTATTGGCTTTAATTTTTTTGGGCGGTGATTTTTATTCTTTTATATTTTTTATTAAGCTTGCTATTATATCTTTTGGTTTTATTTGGGTTCGTGGAACATTACCACGGTTCCGTTATGATAAATTAATGTACTTAGCTTGAAAAAGTTTTTTACCTTTATCTTTGATTTTTTTTATTTTCTTTGTTGGTTTAAATATTTTATTTATCTCATTTGTTTAGTGAAATTTTTTGAGAAAAGTTAATAGAAGAGTTAAACTTCTAATTTTATGTTTTCAAAACATTTGCTTTTCCTAAGCTAATTAACTTTATTCCTTAATTAATTTATCTCATGCGTTTGCGACATGGACATTAATTAAGAAATATGTGAAGTAAATAATTGTTAAGATTTGACCTGTTATAATATAAGGTTCTTCAACAGGTCGTTTACCAATTCACGTTAGTAAGCATACAACAACTACTATAATTCAGAATAAAATTTGATTAATAGGGTAAAATTGAATGCCTCGGAATGGTGTTTTATTATAAAATGGTAAAATTATTAAGATTCCAATTGATAAAAATAATGCAATAACACCTCCTAACTTATTAGGGATAGATCGTAGAATTGCATATGCAAATAGGAAATATCATTCTGGTTGAATGTGAACTGGTGTTACTAATGGGTTGGCAGGTACAAAGTTATCTGGATCTCCTAATAGGTAAGGATTAATTAAACATAGTATAATTAATAATGATGTTATTATTACAAATGTAATAGAATCCTTAAAGGTAAAGTATGGATGGAATGGAATTTTTTCAATATCTGCATTTAGTCCAAGAGGATTATTAGATCCTGTTTGGTGAAGAAAAAATAAATGAATTGCTGCTATAGCAGCAATAATAAATGGTAATACAAAATGGAATGTGAAGAATCGATTTAATGTTGCATTATCAACAGCGAATCCTCCTCATACTCATTGGACTAAATCTGTTCCTAAGTATGGGATTGCTGATAATAAATTAGTAATTACTGTTGCACCTCAAAAAGATATTTGGCCTCAGGGTAAGACATATCCTATAAATGCAGTTGCTATAACTAAAAATAAAATCACTGTACCAATTATTCAGGTATGTATATATATATAAGATCCATAGTAAATTCCCCGTCCTACATGTAAGTAAATACAAATAAAAAATATAGATGCTCCATTTGCGTGTAAGGTTCGGATAATTCAACCATTATTTACGTCTCGGCAGATGTGTACTACACTACTGAATGCTATTTCAATATTTGATGTATAATGTATAGCTAAAAATAGTCCAGTTACGATTTGAATTACCAAACATAACCCTAATAGGGATCCAAAATTTCATCAAAATGAAATATTTGTTGGGGCAGGTAAGTCAATTAAAGAGTTATTAATAATTTTAATTAAAGGATGTCTTAATCGTAAGGGTTTATTCATTAGTAATTATCTTATTTCACGAATAGGTCCCTGATTAATATTGGTGATTTTAACAACTGCTAGTAGTGCTAAAAATAAATAAATTATTATTATTATTGTAATAATGAATGTTGGTCTATTATATAATTTTTCTAAAGATATTGTTATTTCCTGATAATTGATTGAATTATCAATATTTATAGTTTCGGTGTTTTTGAAAAAGTCTATAAATATAGATATATCTAGAATAATTAATATTAATATGATAAATACTCACATTATTAATGTAATAATTATAGTGATTGATTTAGGCTGAAATATTTCGTTTGATGCAATTCTTGTAATGTAAATAAATAATACTAGTATACCACCAAGAAATGTTAAAAATAAAATATATGATAATCAATATCTTTCTATTATTGTTCCTGTTATTAATCCAACTAGGAAGGTTTGAAGGATAATAAAAAGCATTATTGATATTGGGTGTCTTAATTTAATAAAATTAATATTTATTACATTTGATAATGATATAATTATTATTTTGATCATTTCAGGGGTTAGTTTATTTAAAATACCGGTTTTGGGGAGCTTTGGAAGCTTTTCCACCTCTGAAGTTTTAAAAGTGGGGGCTGGACTTATTTCCGGTTTACAAGACCGGCGTTTTTTTTAAACTATTAAAACTAATGTTTATATTCTCTATTTTTACTTCTTTATTGATTTATTTTGCTGGTGTTTATGTTTTTTCTTCTAAACGTAAACATTTATTAATGGTTCTTTTGAGATTAGAATATATTGTTCTTTCTTTATTTATGTTAGTTATTGTTTTTCTTATTGAGTTTGATTATGATTATCTTTTTCCTGTTATTTTTTTAGTTTTTTCTGTTTGTGAGGGTGCTTTAGGTCTTTCTATTTTAGTTTCAATAATTCGTTCTCATGGTAATGATTTTTTTAATTCTTTTGGTTTATCTTTATGTTAAAGTATTTATTTATAACTATTTTTTTGATCCCTCTTTGTTTATTAAATAATTGTTGATGGTTGGTTCATTCTTTAATGTTTCTGTCGGGTTTTGTTTTTATAATTTGTGTTTATTCATATGCTGATTTGAATATAATTAGATATTATTTTGGTATTGATTATTTTTCTTTTAGTTTAATTTTACTTATTTTTTGGATTTGTTCTTTAATAATCACTGCTAGAGGTTCAGTTTATTTAAGTTCATATCATTCTAATTTTTTTGTTTTTATGGTTTTGATTTTAATAATTATGCTTTATTGTTCATTTGCTAGATTAAGTCTTCTTTCTTTTTATATTTTTTTTGAGGCTAGATTAGTTCCTACTTTACTTTTAATTTTGGGTTGGGGTTATCAACCTGAGCGTTTGCAGGCTGGTGTTTATTTAATTTTTTATACTTTGGTTGCTAGATTACCTTTATTATTAGTTTTATTTAAGGTTTATGATTTTTCTAATACTTTATATTTTCCTTTATTGGTTGATTTTGGTTCTTATTATTTTATGTTTTATGTATTTATAATTTTGGCTTTTTTAGTTAAGATACCTATGTTTTTGGTTCATTTATGACTTCCTAAGGCTCATGTAGAGGCCCCTATTTCAGGTAGAATAATTCTTGCTGGTGTTTTATTAAAGTTTGGTGGTTATGGTATTTTTCGTGTTATAAAGGTTATTTCTTATTTGGGTTTAAAGTTTAGTTATTTTTGATTGTCTTTAGGTTTATCTGGGGGTGTTATTGTAAGATTTATTTGTTTTCGTCAGGTTGATTTAAAGTCTTTAATTGCATATTCTTCTGTTGCTCATATAAGAATGGTTATTGGTGGATTGATGACTATGAATTGATGAGGTTGTGTAGGTTCTCTTTCTCTAATGGTTGGTCATGGTTTATGTTCTTCTGGTTTATTTTGTTTATCTAATATTATTTATGAACGTTTAGGTAGACGAAGATTATTAATTAACAAGGGTATAATTAATTTGATGCCAAGAATGGCTTTATGATGATTTCTTTTAAGATCATCAAATATGGCTGCTCCTCCTTCTTTAAATTTGGTAGGTGAAATTAGATTATTAAATAGAATTATATCTTGATCTTCTTTTAGATTCTTTGCTTTGATTTTTTTATCTTTTTTTAGAGCTCTTTATACTTTGTATATATATTCTTATTCTCAGCATGGGAATTATTATTCTGGTGTTTATACTTGTTCTCTTGGTTATTTTCGTGAATATCATCTTTTACTTTTACATTGATTGCCTTTAAATATTCTGTGTTTAAAGGGTGAATATTTCTTTGTTTAGTTTGCTTAAGTATTTTAATTAAAAATATTGTTTTGTGGAATCAATGATATGAAGTTTTTCATCTTAGGCCGTGAATTTATTTTCTATTTGTTCTTTGAGTTTTTTTTTCTTTGTTTATTTCGAGAACTATAATTTTTATTTTAGGTATTTATTATTTAATAATTGATTATAGAGTTTTTGTTGAGTGAGAGCTTTTCAATTTAAATGGTTCTATAGTTGTTATAACTTTAATTTTGGATTGAATATTTCTTATTTTTATATCTTTTGTTATATATATTTCTTCTTTGGTTATTTATTATAGAGAGGATTATATATCTGGTGAAAAGAATATAAATCGTTTTATTTTTATTGTTTTAATATTTATTCTTTCTATAGGTTTTTTAATTATTAGTCCTAATTTAATTAGAATTTTATTAGGTTGAGATGGTTTAGGTTTAGTTTCTTATTGTTTAGTTATTTATTATCAAAATGTAAAATCTTATAGTGCTGGTATATTAACTGCACTTTCTAATCGTATTGGTGATGTTGCTATTTTAATTTCTATTGCATGAATGTTAAATTTTGGTGGTTGAAATTATATTTATTATTATGATTTTATTTCTAATTCTTTTGAAATAAAGCTCATTACTATATTAATTGTTTTAGCAGCTATAACTAAGAGAGCTCAGATTCCTTTCTCTTCATGACTTCCTGCTGCTATAGCAGCTCCTACTCCTGTTTCTGCTTTAGTTCATTCTTCTACTCTTGTTACTGCTGGTGTTTATTTATTAATTCGTTTTAGACCAATATTGGATACTTATAATTGTGGTTGATTTTTACTTTTAATTGGTTGTATAACTATATTTATGGCTGGATTGGGCGCTAATTTTGAGTTTGATTTAAAGAAGATTATTGCTCTTTCTACTTTAAGACAACTTGGTTTAATAATAAGAATTTTGGCTATAGGTTATCCAAAGCTTGCATTTTTTCATTTATTGGCTCATGCTTTATTTAAGGCATTATTATTTATATGTGCAGGATCAATAATTCATAATTTGAAGGATTCTCAGGATATTCGTTTTATAGGATCAATTGTTAATTTCATACCTTTAACTTCAGTTTGTTTTAATGTTTCTAGTTTATCTTTGTGTGGAATACCTTTTTTAGCGGGATTTTATTCAAAGGATTTAATTCTTGAGATGGTTTGTTTAAGATGAATTAATTGTTTAATTTTTTTTCTTTATTTTTTTTCTACTGGTTTAACTGCTTCTTATTCTTTTCGTTTGTTTTATTATTCAATATCTGGTGATAATAATTTTTATTCTAGATTTTCTTTTGATGATAAGGGTTATTATATTTCATTTGGAATAATTGGTCTATTGTTTGTTGCTGTTTTTGGTGGTAGTCTTTTATCTTGATTAATTTTTCCTATTCCTCATGTGATTGCTTTACCTTATTATTTAAAGTTTTTAACTATTACAGTTGTTATTTTAGGTGCTTATTTAGGTTATCTTATTTCTAATTTTGATTTTTCTCATAATTTATTTTCTTTAAGTATACTTTCATTTGTTAGATTTGCTGGTTCTATATGATTTATACCTTTTCTTTCAACTAAGTTTATTAGATATATTCCTTTAGAAATAGGTTATTATTCATCTAAGTCATTTGATTATGGTTGAGGTGAATTACTTGGTGGTCAAGGTTTATATAGATTATTTATTTATTTAATTGGTTATATTCAAGGTTGATATGATTCTAATTTCAAGATTTATCTTTTAACTTTTATTTTTTGAATATTTATTTTGGTAATATTGTTTTTCGTTTACTTAAATAGCTTATAATTAGAGCGTGACACTGAAGATGTTAAGGAAGTATTTTTACTTTTAAGTATTTATAAATATAGATATATTATTTTTACAGTGAAAATGTAATGTTTTATTTAAACTATATAAATTTTAGAAATGTTAACGGAGTTTAACCGCTAATATAAAAAGTTAGCAGCTTTCATATTGGCTTTACATTTCCTTAATTGGAACTATTATAGTTCAATTATATTATTAACAGTAATACGCCTCTTTTTGGCTTCAATTAATAAGAATAAGGGTAGTACATACCAATCTTCCAGGTCGAAACTGACTGCAATATTTCGCTTCTTATTCTATTTAAGGTTGATTGATAATATCAATACTTTTTGAATGCAACCCAAATGTTATATTTAACTACAACCCTTTATTCTGCTCATTGTAATGCTCCTTGGTTTCATTCATGGTATAGTCCTCCTAATAGAACTAGAATAAAAAATATTGTTGATACTGTTCAGATTATCATGTCTGAAGTTTTAAAAATAATTACAATTGGTAGAATTAGTGCAATTTCTACATCAAAAATTAAAAAGATTACTGCGATTAGGAAGAATCGTATTGAGAATGGTATTCGTGCTGATCTTTTTGGATCAAACCCACATTCAAATGGTGATCTTTTTTCTCGATCATTAATTAATTTTTTTGATAGTGTTGTTGCCAGGATTATAACAATTATTGGAATAATAAATCTAATGAAAACTCTTGTTGATAGAATTAGAATTGTTTTTCTTGATTTATATCAAGCTTTCTGATTGGAAGTCAAATGTACTATTTATACTAGAAAAACAATTATCTACCTCATCAATAAATAGAGATATATAAGAATAATCATACTACGTCTACGAAGTGTCAGTATCATGCTGCTGCTTCAAATCCAAAGTGATGTCTTGGTGAAAATTGATTTATTGAGTGTCGAAGTAGACATGTTGATAAAAAGATTGTTCCAATAATTACGTGTAAACCATGGAATCCTGTTGCAACAAAGAATGTTGATCCATAAACTGCATCTGCAATGGTAAAAGGTGCTTCTCAATATTCATATGCTTGAAGTATTGTAAAGTATAGTCCTAATAACACTGTGAAGAATAATCCTTGTAGTGCTTGAGTATGATTAGATTCCATTAAACTATGATGTGCTCATGTTACTGTTACTCCTGATGCTAAAAGAATAGCTGTATTAAGTAATGGAATTTGTATAGGGTTAAAGGGTTGAATTCCTATTGGAGGTCATAGTATTCCTAGTTCAATTGTTGGTGCTAATCTTCTTCTAAAGAATGCTCAAAAAAAAGAAACGAAAAATAATACCTCTGATGCAATAAATAAAATTATTCCTCATCGTAATCCAATTGATACAAATCCTGTATGTAATCCTTGATATGTTCCTTCTCGTACTACATCTCGTCATCATTGAATTATAGTTAGTAGGGTAATTCCAAATCCAATTATGAATAAGTTAATATTAAATAGGTGGAATCATTTTGCTAGTCCTGATACTAGGACTATTGCTCCAATTGCTCCTGTTAATGGTCAAGGTCTATAGTCTACTAAGTGGAATGGGTGGTTTGAGTGAGTTGTTAACATAGGTTTAATATACTTCTCTAGAATATAGAGTTCTTAGAATTGAGAAAACATAGGCTTGAATTATTGCTACTGCTGATTCTAGAATTAATAGAAGTATTTGTCCAATAATTAGTAATGAGATTAAGTTTATTGCTATAGATGGTCCTGTGTTTCCTAATAAGGTTAATAATAAGTGTCCTGCAATTATATTTGCTGCCAACCGTACTGCTAATGTACCTGGTCGAATAACATTACTAATTGTTTCAATTAGTACTATAAATGATATTAATGCAGGCGGTGTACCTTGTGGTACAAGGTGTGTAAATATATGATTAGTATGGTTAATTCATCCAAATAATATAAATCTTAGCCATATAGGTAGGGCAATTGCAAATGTTAATGCTAAATGTCTTGTTCTAGTAAAAATATAAGGGAATAATCCTATAAAATTGTTAAATAATATTATAATAAAAATTGAGATGAAAATGAATGTTGTTCCATTAAATGATTTTGGTCCAAGAAGTGTTTTAAATTCATTATGTAAGGTTAAATTTAGTTTATTTCAGATAATGTTAATTCGTGATGGTGTAAGTCAAAATAGTGATGGGATTAATAATAGTCCTAGAAATGTTCTAGTTCAATTTAATGATAAATTAAAGATGTTAGTTGATGGGTCAAATGTTGAGAATAGATTTGTTATCATTTTCAATTTAAGTTTTTTATTTCAATTGTTCCTTTTTCTGCTCTTTTAATAAGGTTAGGTTTAAATGAGAAGAAGTTTATTTGATTAAACAAGATTAATGTAGCTGAAAATATAATGAATAGTGAGAATCATATAAGAGGGGATATTTGAGGGATTTGGATATAATTTCCCCATCAGAAGTAGTCGTTAATTTACTATTATTTGGTTTAAGAGACCATTACTTACTTTCAGTCATCTGATGAATTTCAAGGTGTACTAATTTTTTTTAGTTACTTTAGATTGACACTCTAATGTTATTTATTTTAACTAACTCCTTAAATTATCTTAGATAATCACTTAATAAATAAATTTACTGAAGTTCTTTCAATTACAATTGGTATAAATCTGTGGTTTGCTCCACAGATTACTGAGCATTGTCCATAGAATAATCCAGGTCGATTTATTGTGAATGTTCCTTGATTTAACCGACCTGGCGTTGCATCAATTTTAACCCCTAATGCAGGAACTGCTCATGAGTGTAGAACATCTGATGCTCTTGTTAATACTCGTACTTCTGTATTTATTGGTAGGATTGTTCGGTTATCTACATCTAGTAGTCGGAATCCATAATTTTCTAGGTCTTGTTCTGGTGTTATATAAGTGTCAAATTCTACGTCTATGAAGTCTGAATATTCATATCTTCAATATCATTGTCGTCCAATGGTTTTAATTGTAATTATTGCATCTACTGAATCATCAAGTAAATATAATAGTCGTAATGATGGAAGGGCAATAAAAATTAATGTAATTGCTGGTAAAGCTGTTCAGATTGTTTCAATTAAATGTCCATGAAGTATATTACGGTTAGTATAGGCAATAAATAATATATAACTTAGGGCATAACCTACAATTACTGTAATTAATAATAATACGACCATAGTATGATCATGAAAGAATGATAATTGCTACATTAATGGTGAAGCTCCATCTTGAAGAGATAAATTTGATCATGTTGCCATTAATAAATATATTCTAATAAAAGGTCAAACCTTTATTTGTAGAGCTTAAATCTACTGCACTAATCTGCCATATTAGAATCTAGAGATTAATGGTAATTCTGAGTAACTATGTTCTGCAGGAGGGTTATTTTGTAGTCATTCTGTTGATCTTCTTATGTTAGCTCTAAATATAGTTGCTCGGTTTGTAATCATTCTTTCTCATATAATTACAATGAATATAATGATTCCTACAACAGAAATTGTAGACCCAATTCTTGATACTACGTTTCATGATGTATATGCGTCTGGGTAGTCAGAGTATCGTCGAGGTATTCCTGCTAATCCTAGGAAGTGTTGAGGAAAGAATGTTAAATTTACTCCAATGAATATAATTGTAAATTGGATTTTTAATCATGTATTATTTATAGTTAATCCTGTAAATAGTGGATATCATTGAATGACACCTCCTATAATTGCAAATACTGCTCCTATAGATAATACATAATGAAAGTGGGCTACTACATAATATGTATCATGTAATACAATATCAAGTGATGAATTTGCTAATACTAATCCTGTTAATCCACCAATTGTAAATAGGAAAATAAATCCTAGAGCTCATAATAATGGTGGATTGAACTTGAATTTAGTTCCATATAATGTAGCTAATCATCTAAATACCTTAATTCCTGTAGGTACAGCAATAATTATTGTTGCTGATGTAAAATATGCTCGTGTGTCAACATCCATTCCTACTGTAAATATATGATGTGCTCATACAATAAATCCTATTAGTCCAATTGATAGTATAGCATAAATTATACCTAATGTTCCAAATGATTCAATTTTTCCTCTTTCTTGACATACAATATGTGAAATAATTCCGAACCCCGGTAGAATTAAAATATAAACTTCTGGGTGTCCAAAGAATCAAAATAGATGTTGATATAGAATTGGGTCACCCCCTCCTGCAGGGTCAAAGAATGATGTATTTAAATTTCGATCTGTTAATAATATAGTAATAGCTCCTGCTAAAACTGGAAGTGAAAGAAGGAGAAGTAATGCTGTAATAGCTACAGATCATACAAATAAAGGTGTTTGATCTAAAGTTATACTTTCTGATCGTATATTAATTGCTGTTGTAATGAAATTCACTGCACCAAGAATAGATGATACACCTGCTAAGTGCAGTGAAAAAATAGCTAGATCTACAGATGCACCCCCGTGTGCAATAGCTCCTGCTAGAGGAGGGTAAACTGTTCATCCTGTACCAGCACCATTATCTACTATAGAAGATGTAAGAAGAAGGGTTAGTGAAGGTGGTAGTAATCAAAAACTTATATTTTTTATTCGTGGAAATGCTATATCTGGTGCACCAATTATTAGTGGAACAAGTCAATTACCAAATCCACCAATTATAATAGGTATTACTATAAAGAAAATTATTACGAATGCGTGAGCTGTAATAATAACATTATAAATCTGGTCATCCCCAATTAGAGATCCGGGTTGGCCAAGTTCAGCACGAATAAGTATTCTTATTGATGTTCCTACTATTCCTGCTCATGCTCCAAATATGAAGTATAAAGTACCAATGTCCTTATGGTTTGTTGAGAATAATCATTTTTGCGGTAAGATGGCTGAATTTTAGGTGGTAGACTGTAAATCTACTTATGAGATGTTTTCTCTCTTATCATATTTAGGTCTTATATTCAATTATGATTCTAGACTGCAATTCTAGAGGTGTAAAATTTTACTAAGGCCTAAAAGATTATTCTTTTAATTATAACTTTGAAGGTTATTAGTTTGATTAACTTAAGTCCTTAGTATAATGAAATTAAGGTTGATGTTGAAATCAATCCTATTGTTGAAATTATTACTGTTATAGGAAGAATGATTCTTGATTTTTGGGACTTTATCTTTATAGATCACGAATTTTCTGTGTATGATATAATTAGAGCTGAGAATCTAATACGTATATAGTAGTAGAGTGTAATTGTAGTTAATACAACTATAATAGTTATAATAGTTGTTATATTGTTTTCTATTAATGATTGTATTACAATTCATATTGGTAAGAATCCAAGGAATGGTGGTAGTCCACCTAAAGATAATAAAGATAAGAATATTATGAATTTAATTTCGGTTTTTATATTTCTGGCTGAATAAATTTGATTTATGAAAAATAAATTTATTTGCTTAAATAATAAAACTATAATTAATCTTAATAGTGAGTAAATAATGAAGTATAGTTCTCAGATGTTTTCTCTGACTGTTAATGATCTAATTACTCAACCTAGATGTCTGATTGATGAATATGCTAAAAGTTGTCGTAAGGATGTTTGATTTAAACCTCCTATTGCCCCAATAATAATTCTTAAGATAATAATTGTTCAAATAAAAGTTCTTAATTGAATACAATAAGATAAGACCATTATTGGGGCGATTTTTTGTCATGTTATTAATGTTAAACAATTATTTCATCTTGATGCTCCTATAACTTCTGGAAATCAGAAATGGAAAGGTGCAGCTCCAATCTTTAATAATAGTCTAGATCTAATTATTATTGATGGGATAAATTCTGTTTCCCATCCCATGGGATATTTTATTTGAATCAGCAAAATTGAAAATAATAATATTGTCGATGCTATTGCTTGGACAATAAAATATTTAATTGATGATTCATTTATTATTATATTTTTATTTCTTGTTAGGAGCGGAATAAATGAAAGTAAGTTGATCTCAAGTCCTATTCAAACCCCAAATCAGGAATTTGATGAAATGGACAGGATCGTTCCTATCATTAATGTTGATAGGAAGAGAAGTTTTGTAGAGTTGTTGGTCATTAAAAAGGAGAGGATTGATACCTCTATAAATGGGGTATGAACCCATTAGCTTGTTTAGCTTACCTTTTTACATTAAGGTGTATGATGCACGTTAGTTTTTGATACTAAAGGAGGTAGTTTAATTCTATCTTATGTAATTTTAATGAAGGTAATTTTATTTACTTTATTTACCCTATCAAGGTAACCCTTTAATCAGGCACTTCATTTATTTAATATATAAATCGAAAGTTTTTTTTTGAAATTCTTTTATGTATTATTTTGTTTAATTAGGATTAATTTATCCTGCTCATTTTTTTTATATATATATATAATAAATAATTTATATTAATATATTACATTTAATTGAAATTAAAGTATTATAAGTTCATCTTACCATTATCAATTGATTATTTTAATGCAATTATTTACCTAGGATTATAGCTACTTATGTTTTTAGCTTAAAATAGGTTATTATAATATAATATATATAATAATATGTAATTTAATATTTAATATTATTATAATTGGATATAATAAATAAAATTATTAATTTAAATATAAAATATTATAATTAATATAAATAATTATATTAATTATAATAATATAATTATGTAAATTATCTATAATTAGATTATTTAACTAATATATAAGAAAGTTAACTTAATATAAAAAAAGAATTCATATTAATAACATATTATATTAAATTACATAATTGTATAAAATATATTTATTATATTATTTAATCTTTCTTTTTTTGAAATATTTGTTATGGCAGGTAAGTCAATTAAAGAGTTATTAATAATTTTAATTAAAGGATGTCTTAATCGTAAGGGTTTATTCATTAGTAATTATCTTATTTTACGAATAGGTCCCTGATTAATATTGGTGATTTTAACAACTGCTAGTAGTGCTAAAAATAAATAAATTATTATTATTATTGTAATAATGAATGTTGGTCTATTATATAATTTTTCTAAAGATATTGTTATTTCTTGATAATTGATTGAATTATCAATATTTATAGTTTCGGTGTTTTTGAAAAAGTCTATAAATATAGATATATCTAGAATAATTAATATTAATATGAAAAATAATCACATTATTAATGTAATAATTATAGTGATTGATTTAGGCTGAAAAATTTCGTTTGATGCAATTCTTGTAATGTAAATAAATAATACTAGTATACCACCAAGAAATGTTAAAAATAAAATATATGATAATCAATATCTTTCTATTATTGTTCCTGTTATTAATCCAACTAGGAAGGTTTGAAGGATAATAAAAAGCATTATTGATATTGGGTGTCTTAATTTAATAAAATTAATATTTATTACATTTGATAATGATATAATTATTATTTTGATCATTTCAGGGGTTAGTTTATTTAAAATACCGGTTTTGGGGAGCTTTGGAAGCTTTTCCACCTCTGAAGTTTTAAAAGTGGGGGCTGGACTTATTTCCGGTTTACAAAACCGGCGTTTTTTTTAAACTATTAAAACTAATGTTTATATTCTCTATTTTTACTTCTTTATTGATTTATTTTGCTGGTGTTTATGTTTTTTCTTCTAAACGTAAACATTTATTAATGGTTCTTTTGAGATTAGAATATATTGTTCTTTCTTTATTTATGTTAGTTATTGTTTTTCTTATTGAGTTTGATTATGATTATTTTTTCCTGTTATTTTTTTAGTTTTTTCTGTTTGTGAGGGTGCTTTAGGTCTTTCTATTTTAGTTTCAATAATTCGTTCTCATGGTAATGATTTTTTTAATTCTTTTGGTTTATCTTTATGTTAAAGTATTTATTTATAACTATTTTTTTGATCCCTCTTTGTTTATTAAATAATTGTTGATGGTTGGTTCATTCTTTAATGTTTCTGTCGGGTTTTGTTTTTATAATTTGTGTTTATTCATATGCTGATTTGAATATAATTAGATATTATTTTGGTATTGATTATTTTTCTTTTAGTTTAATTTTACTTAGTTTTTGGATTTGTTCTTTAATAATCACTGCTAGAGGTTCAGTTTATTTAAGTTCATATCATTCTAATTTTTTTGTTTTTATGGTTTTGATTTTAATAATTATGCTTTATTGTTCATTTGCTAGATTAAGTCTTCTTTCTTTTTATATTTTTTTTGAGGCTAGATTAGTTCCTACTTTACTTTTAATTTTGGGTTGGGGTTATCAACCTGAGCGTTTGCAGGCTGGTGTTTATTTAATTTTTTATACTTTGGTTGCTAGATTACCTTTATTATTAGTTTTATTTAAGGTTTATGATTTTTCTAATACTTTATATTTTCCTTTATTTGTTGATTTTGGTTCTTATTATTTTATGTTTTATGTATTTATAATTTTGGCTTTTTTAGTTAAGATACCTATGTTTTTGGTTCATTTATGACTTCCTAAGGCTCATGTAGAGGCCCCTATTTCAGGTAGAATAATTCTTGCTGGTGTTTTATTAAAGTTTGGTGGTTATGGTATTTTTCGTGTTATAAAGGTTATTTCTTATTTGGGTTTAAAGTTTAATTATTTTTGATTGTCTTTAGGTTTATCTGGGGGTGTTATAGTAAGATTTATTTGTTTTCGTCAGGTTGATTTGAAGTATTTAATTGCATATTCTTCTGTTGCTCGTATAAGAATGGTTATTGGTGGATTGATGACTATGAATTGATGAGGTTGTGTAGGTTCTCTTTCTCTAATGGTTGGTCATGGTTTATGTTCTTCTGGTTTATTTTGTTTATCTAATATTATTTATGAACGTTTAGGTAGACGAAGATTATTAATTAACAAGGGTATAATTAATTTGATGCCAAGAATGGCTTTATGATGATTTCTTTTAAGATCATCAAATATGGCTGCTCCTCCTTCTTTAAATTTGGTAGGTGAAATTAGATTATTAAATAGAATTATATCTTGATCTTCTTTTAGATTCTTTGCTTTGATTTTTTTATCTTTTTTTAGAGCTGTTTATACTTTGTATATATATTCTTATTCTCAGCATGGGAATTATTATTCTGGTGTTTATACTTGTTCTCTTGGTTATTTTCGTGAATATCATCTTTTACTTTTACATTGATTGCCTTTAAATATTCTCTGTTTAAAGGGTGAATATTTCTTTGTTTAGTTTGCTTAAGTATTTTAATTAAAAATATTGTTTTGTGCAATCAATGATATGAAGTCTTTCATCTTAGGCCGTGAATTTATTTTCTATTTGTTCTTTGAGTTTTTTTTCTTTGTTTATTTCGAGAACTATAATTTTTATTTTAGGAATTTATTATTTAATAATTGATTATAGAGTTTTTGTTGAGTGAGAGCTTTTCAATTTAAATGGTTCTATAGTTGTTATAACTTTAATTTTGGATTGAATATCTCTTATTTTTATATCTTTTGTTATATATATTTCTTCTTTGGTTATTTATTATAGAGAGGATTATATATCTGGTGAAAAGAATATAAATCGTTTTATTTTTATTGTTTTAATATTTATTCTTTCTATAGGTTTTTTAATTATTAGTCCTAATTTAATTAGAATTTTATTAGGTTGAGATGGTTTAGGTTTAGTTTCTTATTGTTTAGTTATTTATTATCAAAATGTAAAATCTTATAGTGCTGGTATATTAACTGCACTTTCTAATCGTATTGGTGATGTTGCTATTTTAATTTCTATTGCATGAATGTTAAATTTTGGTGGTTGAAATTATATTTATTATTATGATTTTATTTCTAATTCTTTTGAAATAAAGCTCATTACTATATTAATTGTTTTAGCAGCTATAACTAAGAGAGCTCAGATTCCTTTCTCTTCATGACTTCCTGCTGCTATAGCAGCTCCTACTCCTGTTTCTGCTTTAGTTCATTCTTCTACTCTTGTTACTGCTGGTGTTTATTTATTAATTCGTTTTAGACCAATATTGGATACTTATAATTGTGGTTGATTTTTACTTTTAATTGGTTGTATAACTATATTTATGGCTGGATTGGGCGCTAATTTTGAGTTTGATTTAAAGAAGATTATTGCTCTTTCTACTTTAAGACAACTTGGTTTAATAATAAGAATTTTGGCTATAGGTTATCCAAAGCTTGCATTTTTTCATTTATTGGCTCATGCTTTATTTAAGGCATTATTATTTATATGTGCAGGTTCAATAATTCATAATTTGAAGGATTCTCAGGATATTCGTTTTATAGGATCAATTGTTAATTTCATACCTTTAACTTCAGTTTGTTTTAATGTTTCTAGTTTATCTTTGTGTGGAATACCTTTTTTAGCGGGATTTTATTCAAAGGATTTAATTCTTGAGATGGTTTTTTTAAGATGAATTAATTGTTTAATTTTTTTTTTTATTTTTTTTCTACTGGTTTAACTGCTTCTTATTCTTTTCGTTTGTTTTATTATTCAATATCTGGTGATAATAATTTTTATTCTAGATTTTCTTTTGATGATAAGGGTTATTATATTTCATTTGGAATAATTGGTCTATTGTTTGTTGCTGTTTTTGGTGGTAGTCTTTTATCTTGATTAATTTTTCCTATTCCTCATGTGATTGCTTTACCTTATTATTTAAAGTTTTTAACTATTACAGTTGTTATTTTAGGTGCTTATTTAGGTTATCTTATTTCTAAATTTGATTTTTCTCACAATTTATTTTCTTTAAGTATACTTTCTTTTGTTAGATTTGCTGGTTCTATATGATTTATACCTTTTCTTTCAACTAAGTTTATTAGATATATTCCTTTAAAAATAGGTTATTATTCATCTAAGTCATTTGATTATGGTTGAGGTGAATTACTTGGTGGTCAAGGTTTATATAGATTATTTATTTATTTAATTGGTTATATTCAAGGTTGATATGATTCTAATTTCAAGATTTATCTTTTAACTTTTATTTTTTGAATATTTATTTTGGTAATATTGTTTTTCGTTTACTTAAATAGCTTATAATTAGAGCGTGACACTGAAGATGTTAAGGAAGTATTTTTACTTTAAGTATTTATAAATATAGATATATTATTTTTACAGTGAAAATGTAATGTTTTATTTAAACTATGTAAATTTTAGAAATGTTAACGGAGTTTAACCGCTAATATAAAAAGTTAGCAGCTTTCATATTGGCTTTACATTTCCTTAATTGGAACTATTATAGTTCAATTATATTATTAACAGTAATACGCCTCTTTTTGGCTTCAATTAATAAGAATAAGGGTAGTACATACCAATCTTCCAGGTCGAAACTGACTGCAATATTTCGCTTCTTATTCTATTTAAGGTTGATTGATAATATCAATACTTTTTGAATGCAACCCAAATGTTATATTTAACTACAACCCTTTATTCTGCTCATTGTAATGCTCCTTGGTTTCATTCATGGTATAGTCCTCCTAATAGAACTAGAATAAAAAATATTGTTGATACTGTTCAGATTATCATGTCTGAAGTTTTAAAAATAATTACAATTGGTAGAATTAGTGCAATTTCTACATCAAAAATTAAAAAGATTACTGCGATTAGGAAGAATCGTATTGAGAATGGTATTCGTGCTGATCTTTTTGGATCAAACCCACATTCAAATGGTGATCTTTTTTCTCGATCATTAATTAATTTTTTTGATAGTGTTGTTGCCAGGATTATAACAATTATTGGAATAATAAATCTAATGAAAACTCTTGTTGATAGAATTAGAATTGTTTTTCTTGATTTATATCAAGCTTTCTGATTGGAAGTCAAATGTACTATTTATACTAGAGAAACAATTATCTACCTCATCAATAAATAGAGATATATAAGAATAATCATACTACGTCTACGAAGTGTCAGTATCATGCTGCTGCTTCAAATCCAAAGTGATGTCTTGGTGAAAATTGATTTATTGAGTGTCGAAGTAGCCATGTTGATAAAAAGATTGTTCCAATTATTACGTGTAAACCATGGAATCCTGTTGCAACAAAGAATGTTGATCCATAAACTGCATCTGCAATGGTAAAAGGTGCTTCTCAATATTCATATGCTTGAAGTATTGTAAAGTATAGTCCTAATAACACTGTGAAGAATAATCCTTGTAGTGCTTGAGTATGATTAGATTCCATTAAACTATGATGTGCTCATGTTACTGTTACTCCTGATGCTAAAAGAATAGCTGTATTAAGTAATGGAATTTGTATAGGGTTAAAGGGTTGAATTCCTATTGGAGGTCATAGTATTCCTAGTTCAATTGTTGATGCTAATCTTCTTCTAAAGAATGCTCAAAAAAAAGAAACGAAAAATAATACCTCTGATGCAATAAATAAAATTATTCCTCATCGTAATCCAATTGATACAAATCCTGTATGTAATCCTTGATATGTTCCTTCTCGTACTACATCTCGTCATCATTGAATTATAGTTAGTAGGGTAATTCCAAATCCAATTATGAATAAGTTAATATTAAATAGGTGGAATCATTTTGCTAGTCCTGATACTAGGACTATTGCTCCAATTGCTCCTGTTAATGGTCAAGGTCTATAGTCTACTAAGTGGAATGGGTGGTTTAAGTGAGTTGTTAACATAGGTTTAATATACTTCTCTAGAAAATAGAGTTCTTAGAATTGAGAAAACATAGGCTTGAATTATTGCTACTGCTGATTCTAGAATTAATAGAAGTATTTGTCCAATAATTAGTAATGAGATTAAGTTTATTGCTATAGATGGTCCTGTGTTTCCTAATAAGGTTAATAATAAGTGTCCTGCAATTATATTTGCTGCCAACGGTACTGCTAATGTACCTGGTCGAATAACATTACTAATTGTTTCAATTAGTACTATAAATGATATTAATGCAGGCGGTGTACCTTGTGGTACAAGGTGTGTAAATATATGATTAGTATGGTTAATTCATCCAAATAATATAAATCTTAGCCATATAGGTAGGGCAATTGCAAATGTTAATGCTAAATGTCTTGTTCTAGTAAAAATATAAGGGAATAATCCTATGAAATTGTTAAATAATATTATAATAAAAATTGAGATGAAAATGAATGTTGTTCCATTAAATGATTTTGGTCCAAGAAGTGTTTTAAATTCATTATGTAAGGTTAAATTTAGTTTATTTCAGATAATGTTAATTCGTGATGGTGTAAGTCAAAATAGTGATGGGATTAATAATAGTCCTAGAAATGTTCTAGTTCAATTTAATGATAAATTAAAGATGTTAGTTGATGGGTCAAATGTTGAGAATAGATTTGTTATCATTTTCAATTTAAGTTTTTTATTTCAATTGTTCCTTTTTCTGCTCTTTTAATAAGGTTAGGTTTAAATGAGAAGAAGTTTATTTGATTAAACAAGATTAATGTAGCTGAAAATATAATGAATAGTGAGAATCATATAAGAGGGGATATTTGAGGGATTTGGATATAATTTCCCCATCAGAAGTAGTCGTTAATTTACTATTATTTGGTTTAAGAGACCATTACTTACTTTCAGTCATCTGATGAATTTCAAGGTGTACTAATTTTTTTTAGTTACTTTAGATTGACACTCTAATGTTATTTATTTTAACTAACTCCTTAAATTATCTTAGATAATCACTTAATAAATAAATTTACTGAAGTTCTTTCAATTACAATTGGTATAAATCTGTGGTTTGCTCCACAGATTTCTGAGCATTGTCCAAAGAATAATCCAGGTCGATTTATTGTGAATGTTCCTTGATTTAACCGACCTGGCGTTGCATCAATTTTAACCCCTAATGCAGGAACTGCTCATGAGTGTAGAACATCTGATGCTCTTGTTAATACTCGTACTTCTGTATTTATTGGTAGGATTGTTCGGTTATCTACATCTAGTAGTCGGAATCCATCATTTTCTAGGTCTTGTTCTTGTGTTATATAAGTGTCAAATTCTACGTCTATGAAGTCTGAATATTCATATCTTCAATATCATTGTCGTCCAATGGTTTTAATTGTAATTATTGCATCTACTGAATCATCAAGTAAATATAATAGTCGTAATGATGGAAGGGCAATAAAAATTAATGTAATTGCTGGTAAAGCTGTTCAGATTGTTTCAATTAAATGTCCATGAAGTATATTACGGTTAGTATAGGCAATAAATAATATATAACTTAGGGCATAACCTACAATTACTGTAATTAATAATAATACGACCATAGTATGATCATGAAAGAATGATAATTGCTCCATTAATGGTGAAGCTCCATCTTGAAGAGATAAATTTGATCATGTTGCCATTAATAAATATATTCTAATAAAAGGTCAAACCTTTATTTGTAGAGCTTAAATCTACTGCACTAATCTGCCATATTAGAATCTAGAGATTAATGGTAATTATGAGTAACTATGTTCTGCAGGAGGGTTATTTTGTTGTCATTCTGTTGATCTTCTTATGTTAGCTCTAAATATAGTTGCTCGGTTTGTAATCATTCTTTCTCATATAATTACAATGAATATAATGATTCCTACAATAGAAATTGTAGACCCAATTCTTGATACTACGTTTCATGATGTATATGCGTCTGGGTAGTCAGAGTATCGTTGAGGTATTCCTGCTAATCCTAGGAAGTGTTGAGGAAAGAATGTTAAATTTACTCCAATGAATATAATTGTAAATTGGATTTTTAATCATGTATTATTTATAGTTAATCCTGTAAATAGTGGATATCATTGAATGACACCTCCTATAATTGCAAATACTGCTCCTATAGATAATACATAATGAAAGTGGGCTACTACATAATATGTATCATGTAATACAATATCAAGTGATGAATTTGCTAATACTAATCCTGTTAATCCACCAATTGTAAATAGGAAAATAAATCCTAGAGCTCATAATAATGGTGGATTGAACTTGAATTTAGTTCCATATAATGTAGCTAATCATCTAAATACCTTAATTCCTGTAGGTACAGCAATAATTATTGTTGCTGATGTAAAATATGCTCGTGTGTCAACATCCATTCCTACTGTAAATATATGATGTGCTCATACAATAAATCCTATTAGTCCAATTGATAGTATAGCATAAATTATACCTAATGTTCCAAATGATTCAATTTTTCCTCTTTCTTGACATACAATATGTGAAATAATTCCGAACCCCGGTAGAATTAAAATATAAACTTCTGGGTGTCCAAAGAATCAAAATAGATGTTGATATAGAATTGGGTCACCCCCTCCTGCAGGGTCAAAGAATGATGTATTTAAATTTCGATCTGTTAATAATATAGTAATAGCTCCTGCTAAAACTGGAAGTGAAAGAAGGAGAAGTAATGCTGTAATAGCTACAGATCATACAAATAAAGGTGTTTGATCTAAAGTTATACTTTCTGATCGTATATTAATTGCTGTTGTAATGAAATTCACTGCACCAAGAATAGATGATACACCTGCTAAGTGCAGTGAAAAAATAGCTAGATCTACAGATGCACCCCCGTGTGCAATAGCTCCTGCTAGAGGAGGGTAAACTGTTCATCCTGTACCAGCACCATTATCTACTATAGAAGATGTAAGAAGAAGGGTTAGTGAAGGTGGTAGTAATCAAAAACTTATATTTTTTATTCGTGGAAATGCTATATCTGGTGCACCAATTATTAGTGGAACAAGTCAATTACCAAATCCACCAATTATAATAGGTATTACTATAAAGAAAATTATTACGAATGCGTGAGCTGTAATAATAACATTATAAATCTGGTCATCCCCAATTAGAGATCCGGGTTGGCCAAGTTCAGCACGAATAAGTATTCTTATTGATGTTCCTACTATTCCTGCTCATGCTCCAAATATGAAGTATAAAGTACCAATGTCCTTATGGTTTGTTGAGAATAATCATTTTTGCGGTAAGATGGCTGAATTTTAGGTGGTAGACTGTAAATCTACTTATGAGATGTTTTCTCTCTTATCATATTTAGGTCTTATATTCAATTATGATTCTAGACTGCAATTCTAGAGGTGTAAAATTTTACTAAGGCCTAAAAGATTATTCTTTTAATTATAACTTTGAAGGTTATTAGTTTGATTAACTTAAGTCCTTAGTATAATGAAATTAATGTTGATGTTGAAATCAATCCTATTGTTGAAATTATTACTGTTATAGGAAGAATGATTCTTGATTTTTGGGACTTTATCTTTATAGATCACGAATTTTCTGTGTATGATATAATTAGAGCTGAGAATCTAATACGTATATAGTAGTAGAGTGTAATTGTAGTTAATACAACTATAATAGTTATAATAGTTGTTATATTGTTTTCTATTAATGATTGTATTACAATTCATATTGGTAAGAATCCAAGGAATGGTGGTAGTCCACCTAAAGATAATAAAGATAAGAATATTATGAATTTAATTTCGGTTTTTATATTTCTGGCTGAATAAATTTGATTTATGAAAAATAAATTTATTTGCTTAAATAATAAAACTATAATTAATCTTAATAGTGAGTAAATAATGAAGTATAGTTCTCAGATGTTTTCTCTGACTGTTAATGATCTAATTATTCAACCTAGATGTCTGATTGATGAATATGCTAAAAGTTGTCGTAAGGATGTTTGATTTAAACCTCCTATTGCCCCAATAATAATTCTTAAGATAATAATTGTTCAAATAAAAGTTCTTAATTGAATACAATAAGATAAGACCATTATTGGGGCGATTTTTTGTCATGTTATTAATGTTAAACAATTATTTCATCTTGATGCTCCTATAACTTCTGGAAATCAGAAATGGAAAGGTGCAGCTCCAATCTTTAATAATAGTCTAGATCTAATTATTATTGATGGGATAAATTCTGTTTCCCATCCCATGGGATATTTTATTTGAATCAGCAAAATTGAAAATAATAATATTGTCGATGCTATTGCTTGGACAATAAAATATTTAATTGATGATTCATTTATTATTATATTTTTATTTCTTGTTAGGAGCGGAATAAATGAAAGTAAGTTGATCTCAAGTCCTATTCAAACCCCAAATCAGGAATTTGATGAAATGGACAGGATCGTTCCTATCATTAATGTTGATAGGAAGAGAAGTTTTGTAGAGTTGTTGGTCATTAAAAAGGAGAGGATTGATACCTCTATAAATGGGGTATGAACCCATTAGCTTGTTTAGCTTACCTTTTTACATTAAGGTGTATGATGCACGTTAGTTTTTGATACTAAAGGAGGTAGTTTAATTCTATCTTATGTAATTTTAATGAAGGTAATTTTATTTACTTTATTTACCCTATCAAGGTAACCCTTTAATCAGGCACTTCATTTATTTAATATATAAATCGAAAGTTTTTTTTTGAAATTCTTTTATGTATTATTTTGTTTAATTAGGATTAATTTATCCTGCTCATTTTTATATATATATATATATAATAAATAATTTATATTAATATATTACATTTAATTGAAATTAAAGTATTATAAGTTCATCTTACCATTATCAATTGATTATTTTAATGCAATTATTTACCTAGGATTATAGCTACTTATGTTTTTAGCTTAAAATAGGTTATTATAATATAATATATATAATAATATGTAATTTAATATTTAATATTATTATAATTGGATATAATAAATAAAATTAATAATTTAAATATAAAATATTATAATTAATATAAATAATTATATTAATTATAATAATATAATTATGTAAATTATCTATAATTAGATTATTTAACTAATATATATGAAAGTTAACTTAATATAAAAAAAGAATTCATATTAATAACATATTATATTAAATTACATAATTGTATAAAATATATTTATTATATTATTTAATCTTTATTTATTTATTAGTGAAAAGAAAGATTAAATAAGAAAGAATATAATACATTTATTGCTATACATGTTCCATATTAATCTTTAATTATATATAATAGAGAAGTTGTTGTGGTCATACATAGGGGCGTTTCTTTTTTTTGTTAATGTTTGTGGTTTTTTTCTTTTTTTTTCTTTAAATATTTGAATCTTTTATTTTTTCCTGAATTAATAGATTTAAAATTTTCTTATTTTTTATTTTTAAAAGTTTTATTCTTGCTTGTTTATTCACTTTTTCTTTGTATTATATGTAAGTTTTGTTAGACTAAATGTTCTTTTTGCAGTAATTTGATTTAATTATCAAGTGATTTTGGATTTAGCAATTGATTTAGTATCGGCATAATTCGTGCCAGCAGCCGCGGTTATACGATTGATACAAGTGAATATTATTGGTTAAAACAGTTGTTTATATTATTAGGGTTGAAATATAAATTTGTAAGGTGAAATGTTAAAATTTATTTGTGGCCCTTTTTATGAATCTGTGAAATTTAAATAATAAACTAGGATTAGATACCCTTTTATTTGAAATGTTCATTATATTTACCAGGGTACTATTAGTTAAGGTCTTTAAACCCAAAGAATTTGGCGGTATCTCATTCCATTCAGAGGAACCTACCCCATGATTGATAATACACGATTTACTCTACTTAATTTATTTGTTTGTATATCTCCGTTATCAGAGAATCTTTTTAGAGTTATAATTCTCAAGATTTATAATTATAAAATATTTCAGGTCAAGGTGCAGCTTATAGTTAAGAGGAGGTGGGTTACAATAGATTTTTGTTTATAACGGATTTGATAGTGAAATACTGTTAATGAAGGTGGATTTGATAGTAATTTAATTTATTTAATTTAACTGATATTGGCTCTGAGATGTGTACACATCGCCCGTCGCTCTCATTATTGATTATTCTATTTTATTTTAAAGTAGCTTCAATTTAGATGAGATAAGTCGTAACATAGTAGATGTACTGGAAAGTGTATCTAGGAAGAGTTTCAAGATATAACTTATTAGTAAAGTGTTTCATTTACACTGAAAATTTTTCTGTGCAAATCAGGATATCTTGATTATTTATGTTATTATATTTATTTTTTGTTTATTTAATTATTTAATATAAATAATTTTATTGTATTTTTGTCTTAGTATATTTTATAGAATTGATTTTTTAAATTATAGTTTATTGGTAATGTAAGTGTTTTATGAAATATTATTTTACATTTTTTTAAGTAGATTTTATTTATTGTACCTTTTGTATCAGGGTTTATCAAAATTTTAGTATTTATTTTACTTGTCTCGATTTGGGTTGATTTATAAATAAGTTATAGTTAATGTATCATAATTATTATTAAATTATTTATAGAAATGAGATGTTAATCGTTTCCCAAGATATCTAGTTTCTTAAGAAAAAATTTAATTTTTTAAAGTTATTTGTTTTTATTTAATTTTTTAAGTAAAAATATTAACTTATTTATTCTTTAAGGGATAAGCTTTGAAGTTAATAACCTATAATTTATTTTATAGAAATATAATAGTAAGCTTTAAACCAGCTATCTTTAAGATTACGTTTTAGTTCATTATTTTTTATTTTGATTTTATAAATATTTTAGGTTTTTTATTAAGATTATTAATTTAATTTTAAAATTTTTGTAATAATGATAGAATTAGTATATTTATTTGTATGAAATTTTTACCTAGTGAACTTATTATAAGGAACTAGGCAAAATTGATTTCAGCCTGTTTATCAAAAACATGTCC
Source organism: Schistocerca gregaria (assembly GCF_023897955.1). NCBI lineage: Eukaryota > Metazoa > Arthropoda > Insecta > Orthoptera > Acrididae > Schistocerca > Schistocerca gregaria. The sequence goes on along the minus strand of NW_026061810.1, from coordinate 1,681,278 downwards.
TCTTGTTTATATTTTGAGGTCTGGCCTGCTCACTGAGCGTATTTTTAAAGAGCCGCGGTATTTTGACCGTGCAAAGGTAGCATAATCATTAGTCTCTTAATTAGTGGCTGGAATGAATGGCTTGACGAGAAATCAACTGTCTCTTAATAAATTTTTGAATTTAACTTTTGAGTCAAAAGGCTTAAATTCTTCTTTAGGACGAGAAGACCCTATAGAGCTTGACATTTTACTTTTATATAGTTTTTTGTTTGTCTTTCTATATTTAATGATGATGTTTTGTTGGGGTGACATGAAGAATAGATAAACTCTTCATTATTATATCATTTATTTATGTTTGTTATTTTGATCCATAATTTATGATCATAAGATTAAGTTACCTTAGGGATAACAGCGTAATTGTTTTTGAGAGCTCATATCGACAAAGCAGATTGCGACCTCGATGTTGGATTAAGAAAAATTTTGGGTGCAGGAGCCCAATGATTAGGTCTGTTCGACCTTTAAATTCTTACATGATCTGAGTTCAGACCGGCGTGAGCCAGGTCGGTTTCTATCCTAAGATTGTTAATCCATATTAGTACGAAAGGACCATATGGTTAAAATATTTTTTGTTATATTGATTAATATTAATTTATTTACTATTTTGACAGATTAATGTGTTGAATTTAGAATTCATATATGTAGATTTTTTCTACAAATAGTATTGATACTTTATGATTTATTTATATTTATTTTGAATTTTCTTTTATCGGTTATTTGTGTTTTAATTAGTGTTGCCTTTTTAACTTTATTAGAGCGTAAGGTTTTAGGTTATATTCAGATTCGAAAGGGTCCAAATAAGGTAGGTTTTGTTGGAATTCCTCAGCCATTTAGAGATGCTATTAAGTTAATTTGTAAGGAGCAGCCAATTCCTATTATATCTAATTACCTACTTTATTTTTTTCCCCTGTTTTTAATTTAATGATTTCTTTAGCCGTTTGAGTAATTTTTCCTTATTTAACTTATATGTGTTCTTTTTCTTATGGATTTTTATTTTTTTTATGTTGTACTAGATTAGGTGTTTATACTGTTATAATTGCTGGTTGATCTTCTAATTCAAATTATTCATTATTAGGTTCTCTTCGTTCTGTTGCTCAAACAATTTCTTATGAAGTTAGTTTAGCTTTAATTTTATTGTCTTTAATTATTTTAATTGGTAGTTTTAATATGTTTGATTTTATAAACTATCAGCTTTATTGTTGATTTATTATTATTTCTTTTCCTTTAGCTTTAGCTTGTTTTGCTTCTTGCTTAGCTTAAACTAATCGTACTCCTTTTGATTTTGCTGAAGGGGAATCTGAGTTAGTTTCAGGATTTAATATTGAGTATGGTGCGGGTGGTTTTACTTTAATTTTTTTAGCTGAATATACTAGAATTGTCTTCATAAGAATGTTATTGGCTTTAATTTTTTTGGGCAGTGATTTTTATTCTTTTATATTTTTTATTAAGCTTGCTATTATATCTTTTGGTTTTATTTGGGTTCGTGGAACATTACCATGGTTCCATTATGATAAATTAATGTACTTAGCTTGAAAAAGTTTTTTACCTTTATCTTTGAATTTTTTTATTTTCTTTGTTGGTTTAAAGATTTTATTTATCTCATTTGTTTAGTGAAATTTTTTGAGAAAAGTTAATAGAAGAGTTAAACTTCTAATTTTATGTTTTCAAAACATATGCTTTTCCTAAGCTAATTAACTTTATTCCTTAATTAATTTATCTCATGCGTTTGCGACATGGACATTAATTAAGAAATATGTGAAGTAAATAATTGTTAAGATTTGACCTGTTATAATATAAGGTTCTTCAACAGGTCGTTTACCAATTCACGTTAGTAAGCATACAACAACTACTATAATTCAGAATAAAATTTGATTAATAGGGTAAAATTGAATGCCTCGGAATGGTGTTTTATTATAAAATGGTAAAATTATTAAGATTCTAATTGATAAAAATAATGCAATAACACCTCCTAACTTATTAGGGATAGATCGTAGAATTGCATATGCAAATAGGAAATATCATTCTGGTTGAATGTGAACTGGTGTTACTAATGGGTTGGCAGGTACAAAGTTATCTGGATCTCCTAATAGGTAAGGATTAATTAAACATAGTATAATTAATAATTATGTTATTATTACAAATGTAATAGAATCCTTAAAGGTAAAGTATGGATGGAATGGAATTTTTTCAATATCTCCATTTAGTCCAAGAGGATTATTAGATCCTGTTTGGTGAAGAAAAAATAAATGAATTGCTGCTATAGCAGCAATAATAAATGGTAATACAAAATGGAATGTGAAGAATCGATTTAATGTTGCATTATCAACAGCGAATCCTCCTCATACTCATTGGACTAAATCTGTTCCTAAGTATGGGATTGCTGATAATAAATTAGTAATTACTGTTGTACCTCAAAAAGATATTTGGCCTCAGGGTAAGACATATCCTATAAATGCAGTTGCTATAACTAAAAATAAAATCACTGTACCAATTATTCAGGTATGTATATATATATATATAAGATCCATAGTAAATTCCCCGTCCTACATGTAAGTAAATACAAATAAAAAATATAGATGCTCCATTTGCGTGTAAGGTTCGGATAATTCAACCATTATTTACGTCTCGGCAGATGTGTACTACACTACTGAATGCTATTTCAATATTTGATGTATAATGTATAGCTAAAAATAGTCCAGTTACGATTTGAATTACCAAACATAACCCTAATAGGGATCCAAAATTTCATCAAAATGAAATATTTGTTGGGGCAGGTAAGTCAATTAAAGAGTTATTAATAATTTTAATTAAAGGATGTCTTAATCGTAAGGGTTTATTCATTAGTAATTATCTTATTTTACGAATAGGTCCCTGATTAAAATTGGTGATTTTAACAACTGCTAGTAGTGCTAAAAATAAATAAATTATTATTATTATTGTAATAATGAATGTTGGTCTATTATATAATTTTTCTAAAGATATTGTTATTTCTTGATAATTGATTGAATTATCAATATTTATAGTTTCGGTGTTTTTGAAAAAGTCTATAAATATAGATATATCTAGAATAATTAATATTAATATGATAAATACTCACATTATTAATGTAATAATTATAGTGATTGATTTAGGCTGAAATATTTCGTTTGATGCAATTCTTGTAATGTAAATAAATAATACTAGTATACCACCAAGAAATGTTAAAAATAAAATATATGATAATCAATATCTTTCTATTATTGTTCCTGTTATTAATCCAACTAGGAAGGTTTGAAGGATAATAAAAAGCATTATTGATATTGGGTGTCTTAATTTAATAAAATTAATATTTATTACATTTGATAATGATATAATTATTATTTTGATCATTTCAGGGGTTAGTTTATTTAAAATACCGGTTTTGGGGACCGATGATGGAAGCTTTTCCACCTCTGAAGTTTTAAAAGTGGGGGCTGGACTTATTTCCGGTTTACAAGACCGGCGTTTTTTTTAAACTATTAAAACTAATGTTTATATTCTCTATTTTTACTTCTTTATTGATTTATTTTGCTGGTGTTTATGTTTTTTCTTCTAAACGTAAACATTTATTAATGGTTCTTTTGAGATTAGAATATATTGTTCTTTCTTTATTTATGTTAGTTATTGTTTTTCTTATTGAGTTTGATTATGATTATTTTTTTCCTGTTATTTTTTTAGTTTTTTCTGTTAGTGAGGGTGCTTTAGGTCTTTCTATTTTAGTTTCAATAATTCGTTCTCATGGTAATGATTTTTTTAATTCTTTTGGTTTATCTTTATGTTAAAGTATTTATTTATAACTATTTTTTTGATCCCTCTTTGTTTATTAAATAATTGTTGATGGTTGGTTCATTCTTTAATGTTTCTGTCGGGTTTTGTTTTTATAATTTGTGTTTATTCATATGCTGATTTGAATATAATTAGATATTATTTTGGTATTGATTATTTTTCTTTTAGTTTAATTTTACTTAGTTTTTGGATTTGTTCTTTAATAATCACTGCTAGAGGTTCAGTTTATTTAAGTTCATATCATTCTAATTTTTTTGTTTTTATGGTTTTGATTTTAATAATTATGCTTTATTGTTCATTTGCTAGATTAAGTCTTCTTTCTTTTTATATTTTTTTTGAGGCTAGATTAGTTCCTACTTTACTTTTAATTTTGGGTTGGGGTTATCAACCTGAGCGTTTGCAGGCTGGTGTTTATTTAATTTTTTATACTTTGGTTGCTAGATTACCTTTATTATTAGTTTTATTTAAGGTTTATGATTTTTCTAATACTTTATATTTTCCTTTATTGGTTGATTTTGGTTCTTATTATTTTATGTTTTATGTATTTATAATTTTGGCTTTTTTAGTTAAGATACCTATGTTTTTGGTTCATTTATGACTTCCTAAGGCTCATGTAGAGGCTCCTATTTCAGGTAGAATAATTCTTGCTGGTGTTTTATTAAAGTTAGGTGGTTATGGTATTTTTCGTGTTATAAAGGTTATTTCTTATTTGGGTTTAAAGTTTAATTATTTTTGATTGTCTTTAGGTTTATCTGGGGGTGTTATTGTAAGATTTATTTGTTTTCGTCAGGTTGATTTAAAGTCTTTAATTGCATATTCTTCTGTTGCTCATATAAGAATGGTTATTGGTGGATTGATGACTATGAATTGATGGGGTTGTGTAGGTTCTCTTTCTCTAATGGTTGGTCATGGTTTATGTTCTTCTGGTTTATTTTGTTTATCTAATATTATTTATGAACGTTTAGGTAGACAAAGATTATTAATTAACAAGGGTATAATTAATTTGATGCCAAGAATGGCTTTATGATGATTTCTTTTAGGATCATCAAATATAGCTGCTCCTCCTTCTTTAAATTTGGTAGGTGAAATTAGATTATTAAATAGAATTATATCTTGATCTTCTTTTAGATTCTTTGCTTTGATTTTTTTATCTTTTTTTAGAGCTGTTTATACTTTGTATATATATTCTTATTCTCAGCATGGGAATTATTATTCTGGTGTTTATACTTGTTCTCTTGGTTATTTTCGTGAATATCATCTTTTACTTTTACATTGATTGCCTTTAAATATTCTCTGTTTAAAGGGTGAATATTTCTTTGTTTAGTTTGCTTAAGTATTTTAATTAAAAATATTGTTTTGTGGAATCAATGATATGAAGTGTTTCATCTTAGGCTGTGAATTTATTTTCTATTTGTTCTTTGAGTTTTTTTTCTTTGTTTATTTCGAGAACTATAATTTTTATTTTAGGTATTTATTATTTAATAATTGATTATAGAGTTTTTGTTGAGTGAGAGCTTTTCAATTTAAATGGTTCTATAGTTGTTATAACTTTAATTTTGGATTGAATATCTCTTATTTTTATATCTTTTGTTATATATATTTCTTCTTTGGTTATTTATTATAGAGAGGATTATATATCTGGTGAAAAGAATATAAATCGTTTTATTATTATTGTTTTAATATTTATTCTTTCTATAGGTTTTTTAATTATTAGTCCTAATTTAATTAGAATTTTATTAGGTTGAGATGGTTTAGGTTTAGTTTCTTATTGTTTAGTTATTTATTATCAAAATGTAAAATCTTATAGTGCTGGTATATTAACTGCACTTTCTAATCGTATTGGTGATGTTGCTATTTTAATTTCTATTGCATGAATGTTAAATTTTGGTGGTTGAAATTATATTTATTATTATGATTTTATTTCTAATTCTTTTGAAATAAAGCTCATTACTATATTAATTGTTTTAGCAGCTATAACTAAGAGAGCTCAGATTCCTTTCTCTTCATGACTTCCTGCTGCTATAGCAGCTCCTACTCCTGTTTCTGCTTTAGTTCATTCTTCTACTCTTGTTACTGCTGGTGTTTATTTATTAATTCGTTTTAGACCAATATTGGATACTTATAATTGTGGTTGATTTTTACTTTTAATTGGTTGTATAACTATATTTATGGCTGGATTGGGCGCTAATTTTGAGTTTGATTTAAAGAAGATTATTGCTCTTTCTACTTTAAGACAACTTGGTTTAATAATAAGAATTTTGGCTATAGGTTATCCAAAGCTTGCATTTTTTCATTTATTGGCTCATGCTTTATTTAAGGCATTATTATTTATATGTGCAGGTTCAATAATTCATAATTTGAAGGATTCTCACGATATTCGTTTTATAGGATCAATTGTTAATTTCATACCTTTAACTTCAGTTTGTCTTAATGTTTCTAGTTTATCTTTGTGTGGAATACCTTTTTTAGCGGGATTTTATTCAAAGGATTTAATTCTTGAGATGGTTTGTTTAAGATGAATTAATTGTTTAATTTTTTTTCTTTATTTTTTTTCTACTGGTTTAACTGCTTCTTATTCTTTTCGTTTGTTTTATTATTCAATATCTGGTGATAATAATTTTTATTCTAGATTTTCTTTTGATGATAAGGGTTATTATATTTCATTTGGAATAATTGGTCTATTGTTTGTTGCTGTTTTTGGTGGTAGTCTTTTATCTTGATTAATTTTTCCTATTCCTCATGTGATTGCTTTACCTTATTATTTAAAGTTTTTAACTATTACAGTTGTTATTTTAGGTGCTTATTTAGGTTATCTTATTTCTAATTTTGATTTTTCTCACAATTTATTTTCTTTAAGTATACTTTCTTTTGTTAGATTTGCTGGTTCTATATGATTTATACCTTTTCTTTCAACTAAGTTTATTAGATATATTCCTTTAAAAATAGGTTATTATTCATCTAAGTCATTTGATTATGGTTGAGGTGAATTACTTGGTGGTCAAGGTTTATATAGATTATTTATTTATTTAATTGGTTATATTCAAGGTTGATATGATTCTAATTTCAAGATTTATCTTTTAACTTTTATTTTTTGAATATTTATTTTGGTAATATTGTTTTTCGTTTACTTAAATAGCTTATAATTAGAGCGTGACACTGAAGATGTTAAGGAAGTATTTTTACTTTTAAGTATTTATAAATATAGATATATTATTTTTACAGTGAAAATGTAATGTTTTATTTAAACTATATAAATTTTAGAAATGTTAACGGAGTTTAACCGCTAATATAAAAAGTTCGCAGCTTTCATATTGGCTTTACATTTCCTTAATTGGAACTATTATAGTTCAATTATATTATTAACAGTAATACGCCTCTTTTTGGCTTCAATTAATAAGAATAAGGGTAGTACATACCAATCTTCCAGGTCGAAACTGACTGCAATATTTCGCTTCTTATTCTATTTAAGGTTGATTGATAATATCAATACTTTTTGAATGCAACCCAAATGTTATATTTAACTACAACCCTTTATTCTGCTCATTGTAATGCTCCTTGGTTTCATTCATGGTATAGTCCTCCTAATAGAACTAGAATAAAAAATATTGTTGATACTGTTCAGATTATCATGTCTGAAGTTTTAAAAATAATTACAATTGGTAGAATTAGTGCAATTTCTACATCAAAAATTAAAAAGATTACTGCGATTAGGAAGAATCGTATTGAGAATGGTATTCGTGCTGATCTTTTTGGATCAAACCCACATTCAAATGGTGATCTTTTTTCTCGATCATTAATTAATTTTTTTGATAGTGTTGTTGCCAGGATTATAACAATTATTGGAATAATAAATCTAATGAAAACTCTTGTTGATAGAAATAGAATTGTTTTTCTTGATTTATATCAAGCTTTCTGATTGGAAGTCAAATGTACTATTTATACTAGAAAAACAATTATCTACCTCATCAATAAATAGAGATATATAAGAATAATCATACTACGTCTACGAAGTGTCAGTATCATGCTGCTGCTTCAAATCCAAAGTGATGTCTTGGTGAAAATTGATTTATTGAGTGTCGAAGTAGACATGTTGATAAAAAGATTGTTCCAATAATTACGTGTAAACCATGGAATCCTGTTGCAACAAAGAATGTTGATCCATAAACTGCATCTGCAATGGTAAAAGGTGCTTCTCAATATTCATATGCTTGAAGTATTGTAAAGTATAGTCCTAATAACACTGTGAAGAATAATCCTTGTAGTGCTTGAGTATGATTAGATTCCATTAAACTATGATGTGCTCATGTTACTGTTACTCCTGATGCTAAAAGAATAGCTGTATTAAGTAATGGAATTTGTATAGGGTTAAAGGGTTGAATTCCTATTGGAGGTCATAGTATTCCTAGTTCAATTGTTGGTGCTAATCTTCTTCTAAAGAATGCTCAAAAAAAAGAAACGAAAAATAATACCTCTGATGCAATAAATAAAATTATTCCTCATCGTAATCCAATTGATACAAATCCTGTATGTATTTATTTATTTATTTATTTATTTAACCTGGCAAGATTAGGGCCATCAGGCCCTCTCTTACATCTAACCAGGCATTCTACTTATTTTACAGTCATATGTTTCAGTAGGCATGTTAAACAACATCTAATACAAAAAGTGAGATAAACAATTAGAAAGGTACACCTCGAAAAATACATTATTGAAGAGAAAGATTTAATATAGGAGTGCTGGCAGCAGGGAGTATGAGGGAGACTCATGGTGAAGGGAGGAGAAGAATAGAGAGACATGATGAAACATAATTAAGGAAAATATAAAGGAAAAGGAGACTGCGTGGCTAATAGAGATAGATGAAGAGGAAGGCATCTCAGCAGCAAGATACGAGACGCTAGCTTTGCTATTTGACAGATGAGAGCATTGGCCTTGCACATTAATTTTGTGGAGAATTTTATGCGGATGATAGTAGGAAATGCTTCAACTTCTTCTTAAAAGCCACAGGAGATTGAATTTTTCTCAAGGTAAGGGGCAGTTTGTTCCAGAGGCGGACAGCGGCAACTGAGAAGGAGTTTGCAAAAGTTTTTGTTTTGTGAGTGGGCACAGTTAGGATACCAGATAAGAGTGACCTCGTGTTTCGATTATGATGGCATGACAGGTTTTTTATCTCTGAAGCTAGGTACTGGGGTGCTTGCGCGATGAGGAGTCGGTGAAGTAGACACAGAGTGTGGTAGTCACGCAGTTTGTCCGGCCGCAGCCACCCTAGCTCGGAGTATGAAGCACTAACATGATCATATTGGCGAATGTTGCAGGTGTAACGCACACAGGCATTCATGGTTAGCTCTAGCCGTCTTTTGTTTTCACTACTCATGCCTTGTTGAATCACATCACAATAGTGGAGGTTCGGTAGAACGAGTGCTTGCACGAGCTGGCGTTTCAAGTCCTGTGGGAATATGTTCCGAAACTTTTTGAGAGCATAGAGACAAGCAGACGTCTTTCGGCACACTGCGACTGTATTCTCCGCCCAGTTGAGATGCTCGTCCAAAGTTACACCCAAGTTCTTCACTGTTTTCTGATATGGTATTGGAGTACCTTCGAGCAGAATAGGAGGTAGCCGTTCGCGGAAATCTGAACTTATTAGTTTCTGATGGGCTATTAAGATTACTTGCGTCTTTTTTGCATTTAATTTAAGCCCCAGATTTTTCGCCCATGTCACTACTGAAGACAGATCATCATTCATCAGAGCGATTGCAGTGTTTACGTCTTCAGGTCTGACGCTTATGTAGAGCTGGAGGTCGTCGGCATAGAAATGATGTTTACAGGAGGACAAAACCGACGAAATATCGTTGACATATAAAGAAAACAAAACTGGTCCTAAGACTGATCCTTGTGGCACTCCCGAAGAAACATGTTTCCAGGAAGATTTTTCGTTTGCGCAGACAACACATTGCTGTCTGTCTTTTAAGTAGCTTTCAAACCATCTCATTGCACTATCAGAGAAATTAAGCTGTTGCATTTTTCTGAGTAATATGTCAAAGTTAACAGTGTCAAAAGCTTTGCTGAAGTCCAGTAGCGTCAATATTGTTGCCTTTCGATTGTCGATGGCATATTTCAGGTCATCAGTTACTTTAATTAGAGCAGTGTTTGTGCTGTGATGTTTACGGAAACCGGATTGAAATTTGTCATATAGACTGAATTCATGCAAGTGTTCAGTGATTTGGTCATGAACAATATATTCCAGTGCTTTGGAAACAGCAGGCAGTATGCTAATTGGTCGGTAATCACTAGGCAGTTGCGGGTTTTCGACCTTAGGGATGGGTCGAATTATGCTTCTTTTCCATGCAGTGGGGTATATTCCGTTCACGAGGGAAAAATTAAATATGTCGGTTAAGACAGGTACTAAGATATCGGCAACATTCTTAATCATGGCTATACCGATACTGTCGTTGCCTATTGCATCAGAAGAGATTCTCATTATTGCTTTTCTTGCCGTATTTGTTGTTACATGTTTTAGATGGAAGGTATCGTTGTTAGTTATCCTGTTTGGGGATTCTTGTGGACGGTAATTATCAGCCGTGCTGGTATTCAGAGGTGCAGAGAAGAATTCATTTAATTCGTTAGCTGACACATGAAAAGTAGTTTCCGATTTTGCCTTTCCGACCCCCAAGCTACGGAGATTCTTCCATAGAGTCGTGGGTGTCAGATCGCTGCATACAAGGGAGCGAGCGTGCCTGATTTTGGCATTGCGAATGCATTGTTTCACTCTGTTCCGTAGCTTTCTATATTCTTCAAAACGTTCGGGTTTCGGATCTGCCTTGAAACGCCTGTGGGCAGCATCCCTATTAGTCATCATTTGACGTAATTCAGCTGTCAGCCATGGAGCAGGAGATTTTCTTACACGGACTGTGCGCACAGGTGCATGTTTGTCATAGAGGGCAGTGAGTTTATCACCAAGTTCATTAATTTTGCCGTCGATTGTAGGTTCTCTGATTATTTGATGCCATGAGATTTCTGAGCAATCGGCTGTTAGAGCGTCAAGGTCAATACGTTTCATGTTCCTACAAGTTATGTAACGCGATTTGATCCTTGGGGGCTGCACAGAGTAGGCCAGGAATATTACATCATGTGCTGAGAGGCCAGGGGCCGATGATTGACCAACATCTCTTACTTTGTCAGTCTGTTTCGTTGCGATCACGTCTATAAGAGTATGACTGTGCGCCGTATGGTGTGTAGGTTGTAATGGAAGAAAGTTCATGCTATTGCAACTAAACAATCTTCTTAGGTTTATTGCGGAGGGAGTGTCTCTTAGCAGGTCTATGTTCAAGTCACCCATTACGATGACATGTTCGTATTGACACTGAAGTGAATGTAATTCCGACTGGAAGGAACTCATTGAGCTTATTTTTGGCGGCTTGTACACGACGCCAGTCAAGAATTTCCGACTTTGTATATTTATTTCAATGAACATGAATTCAGCCTCTTTTTCTTCAGCAGGATTTGACGTACATAAGACTTTCGCTTTGAGATCTGTTCGTATATATGCGCCGACCCCGCCACCTCGCTTTTTTGATCTGTCTGCCCTAAGAAATGTGTACCCTGGGAGATGAATAGATGCAGAGGATATGTGTGGTTTCAACCACGTTTCGGATAAGAGGATTACGTGGTAGTTTAGTTGGTGGAAGAGGAGGCTAAGTTCTTCGTAATGCGCAGGTAAAGACTGAATGTTGCAGTGAGCTGCTAAAACCTCGGACGCGTTCCGCTGAGCAGCCTGGAGTAGGGTGGCAGACTGGTTTGTCCCTTTGTTAGGCACTACCTGCCGCGAGGGGCACTGACCGGTGTTTCCGCCAAGTGACATATTACAGGGGTGTCCGAGATTTTGCGCGCCCTGTTTGTGACTCCGCGAGAGCCGAAAGAAAAGCGACTGCAAGAGATTTCCTGAGGTTGCGGGAGTATAGAAAATGGATTAGTGGTATTCGGTGCAGGGAGAATATGACCAAAATGGTGACAGCTGTGTGTCACTGAGTATCCTATGTCGTAAGAGGAAAAATGTAATTAGAGTATTTAATCAGCTTAGGGTGGAAATAAGGGAAAGAGGAGTGATTTAAGAGGCCGATGCTGCCAGCAGAGAGAAGTAAGCTTAATATTTAATAGAGTATCGTAGGAAGCTAGAATTAAATTGAAATTTGCTAAAGTGATACTGATACTGATTTTTGTTATGAACAAATTAAACCGAAGAGATGGTTGACTAATGAACTAAAGGAGAGACTAATAATTGCAATAGAACTATTACAGAATGGAAGAGAATAAACTGAGAAAATGAAAAAAGTATTAGCAGTAACTAAAACTAAGCAATGGCTACAGCTAAAGACACAAAAAAATAGTAAAAAGTTAATACAGTTACAAAAACAATTAGTTGAAGGTACAAATAATTACAAAGTTAATACAGTTACAAGAACAATTAGTTGAAGGTACAAATAATTAAAAAGTTAATACAATTACAAGACTATATCTGAGTATAGGACTGTTAAAATTTGCAAATGGTGTTAAGTTTGACTTTTGGCTCGAGTAGGTTCACTTAATACTATTTAGTTCTGTCATGTTTGTGACTGTCTTCTTTCCAGCTGCAGTCTTAATGATTACTCTGCCATCCTGAGTCCATACATTCTGAAGACCGAAATGGGATATGGCACTGTTTAAAATCTTTAGCCGCTCGTGTGTCAGATCTTCCCTTATTGTAATCCCTGTCCTTGCTAACTTCTTCTTCTGGGTAAAGATCTCAGCCCTTTTTCGGTACGACACAAATTTAATTATTATTGGACGAGGTTTGGTAGCACCTGATAGTTTTCGTCCCACCCGGTGGCTCCTGTCAATGTCTGCCTTGGTCACTTCGACGCCTAATTTTTCACGCGCAACCTGTATAAGCAGGTTGTCCGTGTCTTCTTCTTTAGTTTCTGCTACTCCAAACAGTCGTAGACTATTTCGCCTTTGGTACTGTTCTAGCTCGTCTGTGGCGGCAGATAGTTTCACTTCCAACTCTCGTGCCTTTTTCTCGTATTCAGACACAGACTTTTTTAGTGCTGTAATTTCGGCAGTATTGGCCTCAACAGTTTCACGCATTTTGGCCAATACTGCTGCCGTTACAGTATCTGATATGGTGCCTGCTATCAGATCGAGATTGTTTTTATCGCGAAGCGCAGCGTTTACCTCAGAGCGAACCAGTTCCGCTATACCGGGAGCCGCGGCCGCACCTTCCGCCAGGAGCAGGCCCGCCGCACCTGCTGCTTCCCCGCTGCTGGCCGCGCTGCTGTTGATTCTTCTGTTTACCATTTTCTCGCAGATATTGGCGGAGCACAGAAAAAAAAATAGCACTACTACACAGAGCACTGTTGTTTACACGATTTCCACTTGTACTAGACAACACCACCTGCGAGAAACACCTTCGAAATCGACTAAATTTCGCGAGCCGAACTTAACACGTGTTACACTGCAGCCGCCATTGCAACTTGATATGTTCCTTCTCGTACTACATCTCGTCATCATTGAATTATAGTTAGTAGGGTAATTCCAAATCCAATTATGAATAAGTTAATATTAAATAGGTGGAATCATTTTGCTAGTCCTGATACTAGGACTATTGCTCCAATTGCTCCTGTTAATGGTCAAGGTCTATAGTCTACTAAGTGGAATGGGTGGTTTGAGTGAGTTGTTAACATAGGTTTAATATACTTCTCTAGAATATAGAGTTCTTAGAATTGAGAAAACATAGGCTTGAATTATTGCTACTGCTGATTCTAGAATTAATAGAAGTATTTGTCCAATAATTAGTAATGAGATTAAGTTTATTGCTATAGATGGTCCTGTGTTTCCTAATAAGGTTAATAATAAGTGTCCTGCAATTATATTTGCTGCCAACCGTACTGCTAATGTACCTGGTCGAGTAACATTACTAATTGTTTCAATTAGTACTATAAATGATATTAATGCAGGCGGTGTACCTTGTGGTACAAGGTGTGTAAATATATGATTAGTATGGTTAATTCATCCAAATAATATAAATCTTAGCCATATAGGTAGGGCAATTGCAAATGTTAATGCTAAATGTCTTGTTCTAGTAAAAATATAAGGGAATAATCCTATGAAATTGTTAAATAATATTATAATAAAAATTGAGATGAAAATGAATGTTGTTCCATTAAATGATTTTGGTCCAAGAAGTGTTTTAAATTCATTATGTAAGGTTAAATTTAGTTTATTTCAGATAATGTTAATTCGTGATGGTGTAAGTCAAAATAGTGATGGGATTAATAATAGTCCTAGAAATGTTCTAGTTCAATTTAATGATAAATTAAAGATGTTAGTTAATGGGTCAAATGTTGAGAATAGATTTGTTATCATTTTCAATTTAAGTTTTTTATTTCAATTGTTCCTTTTTCTGCTCTTTTAATAAGGTTAGGTTTAAATGAGAAGAAGTTTATTTGATTAAACAAGATTAATGTAGCTGAAAATATAATGAATAGTGAGAATCATATAAGAGGGGATATTTGAGGGATTTGGATATAATTTCCCCATCAGAAGTAGTCGTTAATTTACTATTATTTGGTTTAAGAGACCATTACTTACTTTCAGTCATCTGATGAATTTCAAGGTGTACTAATTTTTTTTAGTTACTTTAGATTGACACTCTAATGTTATTTATTTTAACTAACTCCTTAAATTATCTTAGATAATCACTTAATAAAAAAATTTACTGAAGTTCTTTCAATTACAATTGGTATAAATCTGTGGTTTGCTCCACAGATTTCTGAGCATTGTCCAAAGAATAATCCAGGTCGATTTATTGTGAATGTTCCTTGATTTAACCGACCTGGCGTTGCATCAATTTTAACCCCTAATGCAGGAACTGCTCATGAGGGTAGAACATCTGATGCTCTTGTTAATACTCGTACTTCTGTATTTATTGGTAGGATTGTTCGGTTATCTACATCTAGTAGTCGGAATCCATCATTTTCTAGGTCTTGTTCTGGTGTTATATAAGTGTCAAATTCTACGTCTATGAAGTCTGAATATTCATATCTTCAATATCATTGTCGTCCAATGGTTTTAATTGTAATTATTGCATCTACTGAATCATCAAGTAAATATAATAGTCGTAATGATGGAAGGGCAATAAAAATTAATGTAATTGCTGGTAAAGCTGTTCAGATTGTTTCAATTAAATGTCCAAGAAGTATATTACGGTTAGTATAGGCAATAAATAATATATAACTTAGGGCATAACCTACAATTACTGTAATTAATAATAATACGACCATAGTATGATCATGAAAGAATGATAATTGCTCCATTAATGGTGAAGCTCCATCTTGAAGAGATAAATTTGATCATGTTGCCATTAATAAATATTTTCTAATAAAAGGTCAAACCTTTATTTGTAGAGCTTAAATCTACTGCACTAATCTGCCATATTAGAATCTAGAGATTAATGGTAATTCTGAGTAACTATGTTCTGCCGGAGGGTTATTTTGTAGTCATTCTGTTGATCTTCTTATGTTAGCTCTAAATATAATTGCTCGGTTTGTAATCATTCTTTCTCATATAATTACAATGAATATAATGATTCCTACAATAGAAATTGTAGACCCAATTCTTGATACTACGTTTCATGATGTATATGCGTCTGGGTAGTCAGAGTATCGTCGAGGTATTCCTGCTAATCCTAGGAAGTGTTGAGGAAAGAATGTTAAATTTACTCCAATGAATATAATTGTAAATTGGATTTTTAATCATGTATTATTTATAGTTAATCCTGTAAATAGTGGATATCATTGAATGACACCTCCTATAATTGCAAATACTGCTCCTATAGATAATACATAATGAAAGTGGGCTACTACATAATATGTATCATGTAATACAATATCAAGTGATGAATTTGCTAATACTAATCCTGTTAATCCACCAATTGTAAATAGGAAAATAAATCCTAGAGCTCATAATAATGGTGGATTGAACTTGAATTTAGTTCCATATAATGTAGCTAATCATCTAAATACCTTAATTCCTGTAGGTACAGCAATAATTATTGTTGCTGATGTAAAATATGCTCGTGTGTCAACATCCATTCCTACTGTAAATATATGATGTGCTCATACAATAAATCCTATTAGTCCAATTGATAGTATAGCATAAATTATACCTAATGTTCCAAATGATTCAATTTTTCCTCTTTCTTGACATACAATATGTGAAATAATTCCGAACCCCGGTAGAATTAAAATATAAACTTCTGGGTGTCCAAAGAATCAAAATAGATGTTGATATAGAATTGGGTCACCCCCTCCTGCAGGGTCAAAGAATGATGTATTTAAATTTCGATCTGTTAATAATATAGTAATAGCTCCTGCTAAAACTGGAAGTGAAAGAAGGAGAAGTAATGCTGTAATAGCTACAGATCATACAAATAAAGGTGTTTGATCTAAAGTTATACTTTCTGATCGTATATTAATTGCTGTTGTAATGAAATTCACTGCACCAAGAATAGATGATACACCTGCTAAGTGCAGTGAAAAAATAGCTAGATCTACAGATGCACCCCCGTGTGCAATAGCTCCTGCTAGAGGAGGGTAAACTGTTCATCCTGTACCAGCACCATTATCTACTATAGAAGATGTAAGAAGAAGGGTTAGTGAAGGTGGTAGTAATCAAAAACTTATATTATTTATTCGTGGAAATGCTATATCTGGTGCACCAATTATTAGTGGAACAAGTCAATTACCAAATCCACCAATTATAATAGGTATTACTATAAAGAAAATTATTACGAATGCGTGAGCTGTAATAATAACATTATAAATCTGGTCATCCCCAATTAGAGATCCGGGTTGGCCAAGTTCAGCACGAATAAGTATTCTTATTGATGTTCCTACTATTCCTGCTCATGCTCCAAATATGAAGTATAAAGTACCAATGTCCTTATGGTTTGTTGAGAATAATCATTTTTGCGGTAAGATGGCTGAATTTTAGGTGGTAGACTGTAAATCTACTTATGAGATGTTTTCTCTCTTATCATATTTAGGTCTTATATTCAATTATGATTCTAGACTGCAATTCTAGAGGTGTAAAATTTTACTAAGGCCTAAAAGATTATTCTTTTAATTATAACTTTGAAGGTTATTAGTTTGATTAACTTAAGTCCTTAGTATAATGAAATTAAGGTTGATGTTGAAATCAATCCTATTGTTGAAATTATTACTGTTATAGGAAGAATGATTCTTGATTTTTGGGACTTTATCTTTATAGATCACGAATTTTCTGTGTATGATATAATTAGAGCTGAGAATCTAATACGTATATAGTAGTAGAGTGTAATTGTAGTTAATACAACTATAATAGTTATAATAGTTGTTATATTGTTTTCTATTAATGATTGTATTACAATTCATTTTGGTAAGAATCTAAAAGAAGATCAAGATATAATTCTATTTAATAATCTAATTTCACCTACCAAATTTAAAGAAGGAGGAGCAGCCATATTTGATGATCTTAAAAGAAATCATCATAAAGCCATTCTTGGCATCAAATTAATTATACCCTTGTTAATTAATAATCTTCGTCTACCTAAACGTTCATAAATAATATTAGATAAACAAAATAAACCAGAAGAACATAAACCATGACCAACCATTAGAGAAAGAGAACCTACACAACCTCATCAATTCATAGGCATCAATCCACCAATAACCATTCTTATATGAGCAACAGAAGAATATGCAATTAAAGACTTTAAATCAACCTGACGAAAACAAATAAATCTTACAATAACACCCCCAGATAAACCTAAAGACAATCAAAAATAATTAAACTTTAAACCCAAATAAGAAATAACCTTTATAACACGAAAAATACCATAACCACCTAACTTTAATAAAACACCAGCAAGAATTATTCTACCTGAAATAGGGGCCTCTACATGAGCCTTAGGAAGTTATAAATGAACCAAAAACATAGGTATCTTAACTAAAAAAGCCAAAATTATAAATACATAAAACATAAAATAATAAGAACCAAAATCAACCAATAAAGGAAAATATAAAGTATTAGAAAAATCATAAACCTTAAATAAAACTAATAATAAAGGTAATCTAGCAACCAAAGTATAAAAAATTAAATAAACACCAGCCTGCAAACGCTCAGGTTGATAACCCCAACCCAAAATTAAAAGTAAAGTAGGAACTAATCTAGCCTCAAAAAAATATAAAAAGAAAGAAGACTTAATCTAGCAAATGAACAATAAAGCATAATTATTAAAATCAAAACCATAAAAACAAAAAAATTAGAATGATATGAACTTAAATAAACTGAACCTCTAGCAGTGATTATTAAAGAACAAATCCAAAAACTAAGTAAAATTAAACTAAAAGAAAAATAATCAATACCAAAATAATATCTAATTATATTCAAATCAGCATATGAATAAACACAAATTATAAAAACAAAACCCGACAGAAACATTAAAGAATGAACCAACCATCAACAATTATTTAATAAACAAAGAGGGATCAAAAAAATAGTTATAAATAAATACTTTAACATAAAGATAAACCAAAAGAATTAAAAAAATCATTACCATGAGAACGAATTATTGAAACTAAAATAGAAAGACCTAAAGCACCCTCACTAACAGAAAAAACTAAAAAAATAACAGGAAAAAAATAATCATAATCAAACTCAATAAGAAAAACAATAACTAACATAAATAAAGAAAGAACAATATATTCTAATCTCAAAAGAACCATTAATAAATGTTTACGTTTAGAAGAAAAAACATAAACACCAGCAAAATAAATCAATAAAGAAGTAAAAATAGAGAATATAAACATTAGTTTTAATAGTTTAAAAAAAACGCCGGTCTTGTAAACCGGAAATAAGTCCAGTCCACACTTTTAAAACTTCAGAGGTGGAAAAGCTTCCAAAGCTCCCCAAAACCGGTATTTTAAATAAACTAACCCCTGAAATGATCAAAATAATAATTATATCATTATCAAATGTAATAAATATTAATTTTATTAAATTAAGACACCCAATATCAATAATGCTTTTTATTATTCTTCAAACCTTCCTAGTTGGATTAATAACAGGAACAATAATAGAAAGATATTGATTATCATATATTTTATTTTTAACATTTCTTGGTGGTATACTAGTATTATTTATTTACATTACAAGAATTGCATCAAACGAAATATTTCAGCCTAAATCAATCACTATAATTATTACATTAATAATGTGAGTATTTATCATATTAATATTAATTATTCTAGATATATCTATATTTATAGACTTTTTCAAAAACACCGAAACTATAAATATTGATAATTCAATCAATTATCAAGAAATAACAATATCTTTAGAAAAATTATATAATAGACCAACATTCATTATTACAATAATAATAATAATTTATTTATTTTTAGCACTACTAGCAGTTGTTAAAATCACCAATATTAATCAGGGACCTATTCGTAAAATAAGATAATTACTAATGAATAAACCCTTACGATTAAGACATCCTTTAATTAAAATTATTAATAACTCATTAATTGACTTACCTGCCCCAACAAATATTTCATTTTGATGAAATTTTGGATCCCTATTAGGGTTATGTTTGGTAATTCAAATCGTAACTGGACTATTTTTAGCTATACATTATACATCAAATATTGAAATAGCATTCAGTAGTGTAGTACACATCTGCCGAGACGTAAATAATGGTTGAATTATCCGAACCTTACACGCAAATGGAGCATCAAATTTTTTTATTTGTATTTACTTACATGTAGGACGGGGAATTTACTATGGATCTTATATATATATACATACCTGAATAATTGGTACAGTGATTTTATTTTTAGTTATAGCAACTGCATTTATAGGATATGTCTTACCCTGAGGCCAAATATCTTTTTGAGGTGCAACAGTAATTACTAATTTATTATCAGCAATCCCATACTTAGGAACAGATTTAGTCCAATGAGTATGAGGAGGATACGCTGTTGATAATGCAACATTAAATCGATTCTTCACATTCCATTTTGTATTACCATTTATTATTGCTGCTATAGCAGCAATTCATTTATTTTTTCTTCACCAAACAGGATCTAATAATCCTCTTGGACTAAATGGAGATATTGAAAAAATTCCATTCCATCCATACTTTACCTTTAAGGATTCTATTACATTTGTAATAATAACATCATTATTAATTATACTATGTTTAATTAATCCTTACCTATTAGGAGATCCAGATAACTTTGTACCTGCCAACCCATTAGTAACACCAGTTCACATTCAACCAGAATGATATTTCCTATTTGCATATGCAATTCTACGATCTATCCCTAATAAGTTAGGAGGTGTTATTGCATTATTTTTATCAATTAGAATCTTAATAATTTTACCATTTTATAATAAAACACCATTCCGAGGCATTCAATTTTACCCTATTAATCAAATTTTATTCTGAATTATAGTAGTTGTTGTATGCTTACTAATGTGAATTGGTAAACGACCTGTTGAAGAACCTTATATTATTACAGGTCAAATCTTAACAATTATTTACTTCACATATTTCTTAATTAATGTCCATGTCGCAAACGCATGAGATAAATTAATTAAGGAATAAAGTTAATTAGCTTAGGAAAAGCATATGTTTTGAAAACATAAAATTAGAAGTTTAACTCTTCTATTAACTTTTCTCAAAAAATTTCACTAAACAAATGAGATAAATAAAATCTTTAAACCAACAAAGAAAATAAAAAAATTCAAAGATAAAGGTAAAAAACTTTTTCAAGCTAAGTACATTAATTTATCATAATGGAACCATGGTAATGTTCCACGAACCCAAATATAACCAAAAGATATAATAGCAAGCTTAATAAAAAATATAAAAGAATAAAAATCACCGCCCAAAAAAATTAAAGCCAATAACATTCTTATGAAGACAATTCTAGTATATTCAGCTAAAAAAATTAAAGTAAAACCACCCGCACCATACTCAATATTAAATCCTGAAACTAACTCAGATTCCCCTTCAGCAAAATCAAAAGGAGTACGATTAGTTTCAGCTAAGCAAGAAGCAAAACAAGCTAAAGCTAAAGGAAAAGAAATAATAATAAATCAACAATAAAGCTGATAGTTTATAAAATCAAACATATTAAAACTACCAATTAAAATAATTAAAGACAATAAAATTAAAGCTAAACTAACTTCATAAGAAATTGTTTGAGCAACAGAACGAAGAGAACCTAATAATGAATAATTTGAATTAGAAGATCAACCAGCAATTATAACAGTATAAACACCTAATCTAGTACAACATAAAAAAAATAAAAATCCATAAGAAAAAGAACACATATAAATTAAATAAGGAAAAATTACTCAAACGGCTAAAGAAATCATTAAATTAAAAACAGGGGAAAAATAATAAAGTAGGTAATTAGATATAATAGGAATTGGCTGCTCCTTACAAATTAACTTAATAGCATCTCTAAATGGCTGAGGAATTCCAACAAAACCTACCTTATTTGGACCCTTTCGAATCTGAATATAACCTACAACCTTACGCTCTAATAAAGTTAAAAAGGCAACACTAATTAAAACACAAATAACCAATAAAAGAAAATTCAAAATAAATATAAATAAATCATAAAGTGTCAATACTATTTGTAGAAAAAATCTACATAAATGAATTCTAAATTCAACACATTAATCTGTCAAAATAGTAAATAAATTAATATTAATCAATATAACAAAAAATATTTTAACCATATGGTCCTTTCGTACTAATATGGATTAACAATCTTAGGATAGAAACCGACCTGGCTCACGCCGGTCTGAACTCAGATCATGTAAGAATTTAAAGGTCGAACAGACCTAATCATTGGGCTCCTGCACCCAAAATTTTTCTTAATCCAACATCGAGGTCGCAATCTGCTTTGTCGATATGAGCTCTCAAAAACAATTACGCTGTTATCCCTAAGGTAACTTAATCTTATGATCATAAATTATGGATCAAAATAACAAACATAAATAAATGATATAATAATGAAGAGTTTATCTATTCTTCATGTCACCCCAACAAAACATCATCATTAAATATAGAAAGACAAACAAAAAACTATATAAAAGTAAAATGTCAAGCTCTATAGGGTCTTCTCGTCCTAAAGAAGAATTTAAGCCTTTTGACTCAAAAGTTAAATTCAAAAATTTATTAAGAGACAGTTGATTTCTCGTCAAGCCATTCATTCCAGCCACTAATTAAGAGACTAATGATTATGCTACCTTTGCACGGTCAAAATACCGCGGCTCTTTAAAAATACGCTCAGTGAGCAGGCCAGACCTCAAAATATAAACAAGAGGACATGTTTTTGATAAACAGGCGGAAATCAATTTTGCCTAGTTCCTTATAATAAGTTCACAAGGTAAAAATTTCATACAAATAAATATACTAATTCTATCATTATTACAAAAATTTTAAAATTAAATTAATAATCTTAATAAAAAACCTAAAAAATTTATAAAACAAAATAAAAAATAATGAACTAAAACGTAATCTTAAAGATAGCTGGTTTAAAGCTTACTATTATATTTCTATAAAATAAATTATAGGTTATTACCTTCAAAGCTTATCCCTTAAAGAATAAATAAGTTAATATTTTTACTTAAAAAATTAAATAAAAACAAATAACTTTAAAAAATTAAATTTTTTCTTAAGAAACTAGATATCTTGGGAAACGATTAACATCTCATTTCTATAAATAATTTAATAATAATTATGATACATTAACTATAAATTATTTATAAATCAACCCAAATCGAGACAAGTAAAATAAATACTAAAATTTTGATAAACCCTGATACAAAAGGTACAATAAATAAAATCTACTTAAAAAAATGTAAAATAATATTTCATAAAACACTTACATTACCAATAAACTATAATTTAAAAAATTAATTCTATAAAATATACTAAGACAAAAATACAATAAAATTATTTATATTAAATAATTAAATAAACAAAAAATAAATATAATAAAATAAATAATCAAGATATCCTGATTTGCACAGAAAAATTTTCAGTGTAAATGAAACACTTTACTAATAAGTTATATCTTGAAACTCTTCCTAGATACACTTTCCAGTACATCTACTATGTTACGACTTATCTCGTCTAAATTGAAGCTACTTTAAAATAAAATAGAATAATCAATAATGAGAGCGACGGGCGATGTGTACACATCTCAGAGCCAATATCAGTTAAATTAAATAAATTAAATTACTATCAAATCCACCTTCATTAACAGTATTTCACTATCAAATCCGTTATAAACAAAATTCTATTGTAACCCACCTCCTCTTAACTATAAGCTGCACCTTGACCTGAAATATTTTATAATTATAAATCATGAGAATTATAACTCTAAAAAGATTCTCTGATAACGGAGATATACAAACAAATAAATTAAGTAGAGTAAATCGTGTATTATCAATCATGGTGGTAGGTTCCTCTGAATGGAATGAGATACCGCCAAATTCTTTGGGTTTAAAGACCTTAACTAATAGTACCCTGGTAAATATAATTAACATTTAAAATAATAGGGTATCTAATCCTAGTTTATTATTTAAATTTCACAGATTCATAAAAAGGGCCACAAATAAATTTTAACATTTCACCTTATAAATTTATATTTCAACCCTAATAATATAAACAACTGTTTTAACCAACAATATTCACTTTTATCAATCGTATAACCGCGGCTGCTGGCACGAATTATGCCGATACTAAATCAATTGCTAAATCCAAAATCACTTGATAATTAAATCAAATTACTGCAAAAAGAACATTTAGTCTAACAAAACTTACATATAATACAAAGAAAAAGTGAATAAACAAGCAAGAATAAAACTTTTTAAAAAAAAAGTAAGAAAATTTTAAATCTATTAATTCAGGAAAAGATAAAAGATTTAAATATTTAAAGAAAAAAAAAGAAAAAAACCACAAACAAAAAAAAAAAGAAACGCCCCTATGTATGACCACAACAACTTCTCTATTATATATAATTAAAGATTAATATGGAACATGTATAGCAATAAATGTATTATATTCTTTCTTATTTAATCTTTCTTTTCACTAATAAATAAAGAAAGATTAAATAATATAATAAATATATTTTATACAATTATGTAATTTAATATAATATGTTATTAATATGAATTCTTTTTTTATATTAAGTTAACTTTCATATATATTAGTTAAATAATCTAATTATAGATAATTTACATAATTATATTATTATAATTAATATAATTATTTATATTAATTATAATATTTTATATTTAAATTAATAATTTTATTTACTATATCCAATTGTAATAATATTAAATATTAAATTACATATTACTATATATATTATATTATAATAACCTATTTTAAGCTAAAAACATAAGTAGCTATAATCCTAGGTAAATAATTGCATTAAAATAATCAATTGATAATGGTAAGATGAACTTATAATACTTTAATTTCAATTAAATGTAATATATTAATATAAATTATTTATTATATATATATATATATAAAAAAAATAAAATGAGCAGGATAAATTAATCCTAATTAAACAAAATAATACATAAAAGAATTTCAAAAAAACTTTCGATTTATATATTAAATAAATGAAGTGCCTGATTAAAGGGTTACCTTGATAGGGTAAATAAAGTAAATAAAATTACCTTCATTAAAATTACATAAGATAGAATTAAACTACCTCCTTTAGTATCAAAAACTAACGTGCATCATACACCTTAATGTAAAAAGGTAAGCTAAACAAGCTAATGGGTTCATACCCCATTTATAGAGGTATCAATCCTCACCTTTTTAATGACCAACAACTCTACAAAACTTCTCTTCCTATCAACATTAATGATAGGAACGATCCTGTCCATTTCATCAAATTCCTGATTTGGGGTTTGAATAGGACTTGAGATCAACTACTTTCATTTATTCCGCTCCTAACAAGAAATAAAAATAAAATAATAAATGAATCATCAATTAAATATTTTATTGTCCAAGCAATAGCATCGACAATATTATTATTTTCAATTTTGCTGATTCAAATAAAATATCCCATGGGATGGGAAACAGAATTTATCCCATCAATAATAATTAGATCTAGACTATTATTAAAGATTGGAGCTGCACCTTTCCATTTCTGATTTCCAGAAGTTATAGGAGCATCAAGATGAAATAATTGTTTAACATTAATAACATGACAAAAAATCGCCCCAATATTGGTCTTATCTTATTGTATTCAATTAAGAACTTTTATTTGAACAATTATTATCTTAAGAATTATTATTGGGGCAATAGGAGGTTTAAATCAAACATCCTTACGACAACTTTTAGCATATTCATCAATCAGACACCTAGGTTGAATAATTAGATCATTAACAGTCAGAGAAAACATCTGAGAACTATACTTCATTATTTACTCACTATTAAGATTAATTATAGTTTTATTATTTAAGCAAATAAATTTATTTTTCATAAATCAAATTTATTCAGCCAGAAATATAAAAACCGAAATTAAATTCATAATATTCTTATCTTTATTATCTTTAGGTGGACTACCACCATTCCTTGGATTCTTACCAAAATGAATTGTAATACAATCATTAATAGAAAACAATATAACAACTATTATAACTATTATAGTTGTATTAACTACAATTACACTCTACTACTATATACGTATTAGATTCTCAGCTCTAATTATATCATACACAGAAAATTCGTGATCTATAAAGATAAAGTCCCAAAAATCAAGAATCATTCTTCCTATAACAGTAATAATTTCAACAATAGGATTGATTTCAACATCAACCTTAATTTCATTATACTAAGGACTTAAGTTAATCAAACTAATAACCTTCAAAGTTATAATTAAAAGAATAATCTTTTAGGCCTTAGTAAAATTGTACACCTCTAGAATTGCAGTCTAGAATCATAATTGAATATAAGACCTAAATATGATAAGAGAGAAAACATCTCATAAGTAGATTTACAGTCTACCACCTAAAATTCAGCCATCTTACCGCAAAAATGATTATTCTCAACAAACCATAAGGACATTGGTACTTTATACTTCATATTTGGAGCATGAGCAGGAATAGTAGGAACATCAATAAGAATACTTATTCGTGCTGAACTTGGCCAACCCGGATCTCTAATTGGGGATGACCAGATTTATAATGTTATTATTACAGCTCACGCATTCATAATAATTTTCTTTATAGTAATACCTATTATAATTGGTGGATTTGGTAATTGACTTGTTCCACTAATAATTGGTGCACCAGATATAGCATTTCCACGAATAAATAATATAAGTTTTTGATTACTACCACCTTCACTAACCCTTCTTCTTACATCTTCTATAGTAGATAATGGTGCTGGTACAGGATGAACAGTTTACCCTCCTCTAGCAGGAGCTATTGCACACGGGGGTGCATTTGTAGATCTAGCTATTTTTTCACTGCACTTAGCAGGTGTATCATCTATTCTTGGTGCAGTGAATTTCATTACAACAGCAATTAATATACGATCAGAAAGTATAACTTTAGATCAAACACCTTTATTTGTATGATCTGTAGCTATTGCAGCATTACTTCTCCTTCTTTCACTTCCAGTTTTAGCAGGAGCTATTACTATATTATTAACAGATCGAAATTTAAATACATCATTCTTTGACCCTGCAGGAGGGGGTGACCCAATTCTATATCAACATCTATTTTGATTCTTTGGACACCCAGAAGTATATATTTTAATTCTACCGGGGTTCGGAATTATTTCACATATTGTATGTCAAGAAAGAGGAAAAATTGAATCATTTGGAACATTAGGTATAATTTATGCTATACTATCAATTGGACTAATAGGATTTATTGTATGAGCACATCATATATTTACAGTAGGAATGGATGTTGACACACGAGCATATTTTACATCAGCAACAATAATTATTGCTGTACCTACAGGAATTAAGGTATTTAGATGATTAGCTACATTATATGGAACTAAATTCAAGTTCAATCCACCATTATTATGAGCTCTAGGATTTATTTTCCTATTTACAATTGGTGGATTAACAGGATTAGTATTAGCAAATTCATCACTTGATACTGTATTACATGATACATATTATGTAGTAGCCCACTTTCATTATGTATTATCTATAGGAGCAGTATTTGCAATTATAGGAGGTGTCATTCAATGATATCCATTATTTACAGGATTAACTATAAATAATACATGATTAAAAATCCAATTTACAATTATATTCATTGGAGTAAATTTAACATTCTTTCCTCAACACTTCCTAGGATTAGCAGGAATACCTCGACGATACTCTGACTACCCAGACGCATATACATCATGAAACGTAGTATCAAGAATTGGGTCTACAATTTCTATTGTAGGAATCATTATATTCATTGTAATTATATGAGAAAGAATGATTACAAACCGAGCAATTATATTTAGAGCTAACATAAGAAGATCAACAGAATGACTACAAAATAACCCTCCTGCAGAACATAGTTACTCAGAATTACCATTAATCTCTAGATTCTAATATGGCAGATTAGTGCAGTAGATTTAAGCTCTACAAATAAAGGTTTGACCTTTTATTAGAAAATATTTATTAATGGCAACATGATCAAATTTATCTCTTCAAGATGGAGCTTCACCATTAATGGAGCAATTATCATTCTTTCATGATCATACTATGGTCGTATTATTATTAATTACAGTAATTGTAGGTTATGCCCTAAGTTATATATTATTTATTGCCTATACTAACCGTAATATACTTCATGGACATTTAATTGAAACAATCTGAACAGCTTTACCAGCAATTACATTAATTTTTATTGCCCTTCCATCTTTACGACTATTATATTTACTTGATGATTCAGTAGATGCAATAATTACAATTTAAACCATTGGACGACAATGATATTGAAGATATGAATATTCAGACTTCATAGACGTAGAATTTGACACTTATATAACACCAGAACAAGACCTAGAAAATGATGGATTCCGACTACTAGATGTAGATAACCGAACAATCCTACCAATAAATACAGAAGTACGAGTATTAGCAAGAGCATCAGATGTTCTACACTCATGAGCAGTTCCTGCATTAGGGGTTAAAATTGATGCAACGCCAGGTCGGTTAAATCAAGGAACATTCACAATAAATCGACCTGGATTATTCTTTGGACAATGCTCAGAAATCTGTGGAGCAAACCACAGATTTATACCAATTGTAATTGAAAGAACTTCAGTAAATTTATTTATTAAGTGATTATCTAAGATAATTTAAGGAGTTAGTTAAAATAAATAACATTAGAGTGTCAATCTAAAGTAACTAAAAAAAATTAGTACACCTTGAAATTCATCAGATGACTGAAAGTAAGTAATGGTCTCTTAAACCAAATAATAGTAAATTAACGACTACTTCTGATGGGGAAATTATATCCAAATCCCTCAAATATCCCCTCTTATATGATTCTCACTATTCATTATATTTTCAGCTACATTAATCTTGTTTAATCAAATAAACTTCTTCTCATTTAAACCTAACCTTATTAAAAGAGCAGAAAAAGGAACAATTGAAATAAAAAACTTAAATTGAAAATGATAACAAATCTATTCTCAACATTTGACCCATCAACTAACATCTTTAATTTATCATTAAATTGAACTAGAACATTTCTAGGACTATTATTAATCCCATCACTATTTTGACTTACACCATCACGAATTAACATTATCTGAAATAAACTAAATTTAACCTTACATAATGAATTTAAAACACTTCTTGGTCCAAAATCATTTAATGGAACCACATTCATTTTCATCTCAATTTTTATTATAATATTATTTAACAATTTCATAGGATTATTCCCTTATATTTTTACTAGAACAACACATTTAGCATTAACATTTGCAATTGCCCTACCTATATGGCTAAGATTTATATTATTTGGATGAATTAACCATACTAATCATATATTTACACACCTTGTACCACAAGGTACACCGCCTGCATTAATATCATTTATAGTACTAATTGAAACAATTAGTAATGTTATTCGACCAGGTACATTAGCAGTACGGTTGGCAGCAAATATAATTGCAGGACACTTATTGTTAACCTTATTAGGAAACACAGGACCATCTATAGCAATAAACTTAATCTCATTACTAATTATTGGACAAATACTTCTATTAATTCTAGAATCAGCAGTAGCAATAATTCAAGCCTATGTTTTCTCAATTCTAAGAACTCTATATTCTAGAGAAGTATATTAAACCTATGTTAACAACTCACTCAAACCACCCATTCCACTTAGTAGACTATAGACCTTGACCATTAACAGGAGCAATTGGAGCAATAGTCCTAGTATCAGGACTAGCAAAATGATTCCACCTATTTAATATTAACTTATTCATAATTGGATTTGGAATTACCCTACTAACTATAATTCAATGATGACGAGATGTAGTACGAGAAGGAACATATCAAGGATTACATACAGGATTTGTATCAATTGGATTACGATGAGGAATAATTTTATTTATTGCATCAGAGGTATTATTTTTCGTTTCTTTTTTTTGAGCATTCTTTAGAAGAAGATTAGCACCAACAATTGAACTAGGAATACTATGACCTCCAATAGGAATTCAACCCTTTAACCCTATACAAATTCCATTACTTAATACAGCTATTCTTTTAGCATCAGGAGTAACAGTAACATGAGCACATCATAGTTTAATGGAATCTAATCATACTCAAGCACTACAAGGATTATTCTTCACAGTGTTATTAGGACTATACTTTACAATACTTCAAGCATATGAATATTGAGAAGCACCTTTTACCATTGCAGATGCAGTTTATGGATCAACATTCTTTGTTGCAACAGGATTCCATGGTTTACACGTAATTATTGGAACAATCTTTTTATCAACATGTCTACTTCGACACTCAATAAATCAATTTTCACCAAGACATCACTTTGGATTTGAAGCAGCAGCATGATACTGACACTTCGTAGACGTAGTATGATTATTCTTATATATCTCTATTTATTGATGAGGTAGATAATTGTTTTTCTAGTATAAATAGTACATTTGACTTCCAATCAGAAAGCTTGATATAAATCAAGAAAAACAATTCTAATTCTATCAACAAGAGTTTTCATTAGATTTATTATTCCAATAATTGTTATAATCCTGGCAACAACACTATCAAAAAAATTAATTAATGATCGAGAAAAAAGATCACCATTTGAATGTGGGTTTGATCCAAAAAGATCAGCACGAATACCATTCTCAATACGATTCTTCCTAATCGCAGTAATCTTTTTAATTTTTGATGTAGAAATTGCACTAATTCTACCAATTGTAATTATTTTTAAAACTTCAGACATTATAATCTGAACAGTATCAACAATATTTTTTATTCTAGTTCTATTAGGAGGACTATACCATGAATGAAACCAAGGAGCATTACAATGAGCAGAATAAAGGGTTGTAGTTAAATATAACATTTGGGTTGCATTCAAAAAGTATTGATATTATCAATCAACCTTAAATAGAATAAGAAGCGAAATATTGCAGTCAGTTTCGACCTGGAAGATTGGTATGTACTACCCTTATTCTTATTAATTGAAGCCAAAAAGAGGCGTATTACTGTTAATAATATAATTGAACTATAATAGTTCCAATTAAGGAAATGTAAAGCCAATATGAAAGCTGCTAACTTTTTATATTAGCGGTTAAACTCCGTTAACATTTCTAAAATTTATATAGTTTAAATAAAACATTACATTTTCACTGTAAAAATAATATATCTATATTTATAAATACTTAAAAGTAAAAATACTTCCTTAACATCTTCAGTGTCACGCTCTAATTATAAGCTATTTAAGTAAACG
This sequence comes from Schistocerca gregaria, assembly GCF_023897955.1. NCBI lineage: Eukaryota > Metazoa > Arthropoda > Insecta > Orthoptera > Acrididae > Schistocerca > Schistocerca gregaria. Next base: position 1,650,375 of record NW_026061810.1, on the reverse strand, counting down.
AAAAACAATATTACCAAAATAAATATTCAAAAAATAAAAGTTAAAAGATAAATCTTGAAATTAGAATCATATCAACCTTGAATATAACCAATTAAATAAATAAATAATCTATATAAACCTTGACCACCAAGTAATTCACCTCAACCATAATCAAATGACTTAGATGAATAATAACCTATTTTTAAAGGAATATATCTAATAAACTTAGTTGAAAGAAAAGGTATAAATCATATAGAACCAGCAAATCTAACAAAAGAAAGTATACTTAAAGAAAATAAATTATGAGAAAAATCAAAATTAGAAATAAGATAACCTAAATAAGCACCTAAAATAACAACTGTAATTGTTAAAAACTTTAAATAATAAGATAAAGCAATCACATGAGGAATAGGAAAAATTAATCAAGATAAAAGACTACCACCAAAAACAGCAACAAACAATAGACCAATTATTCCAAATGAAATATAATAACCCTTATCATCAAAAGAAAATCTAGAATAAAAATTATTATCACCAGATATTGAATAATAAAACAAACGAAAAGAATAAGAAGCAGTTAAACCAGTAGAAAAAAAATAAAGAAAAAAAATTAAACAATTAATTCATCTTAAACAAACCATCTCAAGAATTAAATCCTTTGAATAAAATCCCGCTAAAAAAGGTATTCCACACAAAGATAAACTAGAAACATTAAAACAAACTGAAGTTAAAGGTATGAAATTAACAATTGATCCTATAAAACGAATATCCTGGGAATCCTTCAAATTATGAATTATTGAACCTGCACATATAAATAATAATGCCTTAAATAAAGCATGAGCCAATAAATGAAAAAATGCAAGCTTTGGATAACCTATAGCCAAAATTCTTATTATTAAACCAAGTTGTCTTAAAGTAGAAAGAGCAATAATCTTCTTTAAATCAAACTCAAAATTAGCGCCCAATCCAGCCATAAATATAGTTATACAACCAATTAAAAGTAAAAATCAACCACAATTATAAGTATCCAATATTGGTCTAAAACGAATTAATAAATAAACACCAGCAGTAACAAGAGTAGAAGAATGAACTAAAGCAGAAACAGGAGTAGGAGCTGCTATAGCAGCAGGAAGTCATGAAGAGAAAGGAATCTGAGCTCTCTTAGTTATAGCTGCTAAAACAATTAATATAGTAATGAGCTTTATTTCAAAAGAATTAGAAATAAAATCATAATAATAAATATAATTTCAACCACCAAAATTTAACATTCATGCAATAGAAATTAAAATAGCAACATCACCAATACGATTAGATAGTGCAGTTAATATACCAGCACTATAAGATTTTACATTTTGATAATAAATAACTAAACAATAAGAAACTAAACCTAAACCATCTCAACCTAATAAAATTCTAATTAAATTAGGACTAATAATTAAAATACCTATAGAAAGAATAAATATTAAAACAATAATAATAAAACGATTTATATTCTTTTCACCAGATATATAATCCTCTCTATAATAAATAACCAAAGAAGAAATATATATAACAAAAGATATAAAAATAAGAGATATTCAATCCAAAATTAAAGTTATAACAACTATAGAACCATTTAAATTGAAAAGCTCTCACTCAACAAAAACTCTATAATCAATTATTAAATAATAAATACCTAAAATAAAAATTATAGTTCTCGAAATAAACAAAGAAAAAAAACTCAAAGAACAAATAGAAAATAAATTCACGGCCTAAGATGAAACACTTCATATCATTGATTCCACAAAACAATATTTTTAATTAAAATACTTAAGCAAACTAAACAAAGAAATATTCACCCTTTAAACAGAGAATATTTAAAGGCAATCAATGTAAAAGTAAAAGATGATATTCACGAAAATAACCAAGAGAACAAGTATAAACACCAGAATAATAATTCCCATGCTGAGAATAAGAATATATATACAAAGTATAAAGAGCTCTAAAAAAAGATAAAAAAATCAAAGCAAAGAATCTAAAAGAAGATCAAGATATAATTCTATTTAATAATCTAATTTCACCTACCAAATTTAAAGAAGGAGGAGCAGCCATATTTGATGATCTTAAAAGAAATCATCATAAAGCCATTCTTGGCATCAAATTAATTATACCCTTGTTAATTAATAATCTTCGTCTACCTAAACGTTCATAAATAATATTAGATAAACAAAATAAACCAGAAGAACATAAACCATGACCAACCATTAGAGAAAGAGAACCTACACAACCTCATCAATTCATAGTCATCAATCCACCAATAACCATTCTTATATGAGCAACAGAATAATATGCAATTAAAGACTTTAAATCAACCTGACGAAAACAAATAAATCTTACAATAACACCCCCAGATAAACCTAAAGACAATCAAAAATAATTAAACTTTAAACCCAAATAAGAAATAACCTTTATAACACGAAAAATACCATAACCACCTAACTTTAATAAAACACCAGCAAGAATTATTCTACCTGAAATAGGGGCCTCTACATGAGCCTTAGGAAGTCATAAATGAACCAAAAACATAGGTATCTTAACTAAAAAAGCCAAAATTATAAATACATAAAACATAAAATAATAAGAACCAAAATCAACCAATAAAGGAAAATATAAAGTATTAGAAAAATCATAAACCTTAAATAAAACTAATAATAAAGGTAATCTAGCAACCAAAGTATAAAAAATTAAATAAACACCAGCCTGCAAACGCTCAGGTTGATAACCCCAACCCAAAATTAAAAGTAAAGTAGGAACTAATCTAGCCTCAAAAAAAATATAAAAAGAAAGAAGACTTAATCTAGCAAATGAACAATAAAGCATAATTATTAAAATCAAAACCATAAAAACAAAAAAATTAGAATGATATGAACTTAAATAAACTGAACCTCTAGCAGTGATTATTAAAGAACAAATCCAAAAACTAAGTAAAATTAAACTAAAAGAAAAATAATCAATACCAAAATAATATCTAATTATATTCAAATCAGCATATGAATAAACACAAATTATAAAAACAAAACCCGACAGAAACATTAAAGAATGAACCAACCATCAACAATTATTTAATAAACAAAGAGGGATCAAAAAAATAGTTATAAATAAATACTTTAACATAAAGATAAACCAAAAGAATTAAAAAAATCATTACCATGAGAACGAATTATTGAAACTAAAATAGAAAGACCTAAAGCACCCTCACAAACAGAAAAAACTAAAAAAATAACAGGAAAAAAATAATCATAATCAAACTCAATAAGGAAAACAATAACTAACATAAATAAAGAAAGAACAATATATTCTAATCTCAAAAGAACCATTAATAAATGTTTACGTTTAGAAGAAAAAACATAAACACCAGCAAAATAAATCAATAAAGAAGTAAAAATAGAGAATTTAAACATTAGTTTTAATAGTTTAAAAAAAACGCCGGTCTTGCAAACCGGAAATAAGTCCAGCCCCCACTTTTAAAACTTCAGAGGTGGAAAAGCTTCCATCATCGGTCCCCAAAACCGGTATTTTAAATAAACTAACCCCTGAAATGATCAAAATAATAATTATATCATTATCAAATGTAATAAATATTAATTTTATTAAATTAAGACACCCAATATCAATAATGCTTTTTATTATCCTTCAAACCTTCCTAGTTGGATTAATAACAGGAACAATAATAGAAAGATATTGATTATCATATATTCTATTTTTAACTTTTCTTGGTGGTATACTAGTATTATTTATTTACATTACAAGAATTGCATCAAACGAAATATTTCAGCCTAAATCAATCACTATAATTATTACATTAATAATGTGAGTATTTATCATATTAATATTAATTATTCTAGATATATCTATATTTATAGACTTTTTCAAAAACACCGAAACTATAAATATTGATAATTCAATCAATTATCAAGAAATAACAATATCTTTAGAAAAATTATATAATAGACCAACATTCATTATTACAATAATAATAATAATTTATTTATTTTTAGCACTACTAGCAGTTGTTAAAATCACCAATATTAATCAGGGACCTATTCGTAAAATAAGATAATTACTAATGAATAAACCCTTACGATTAAGACATCCTTTAATTAAAATTATTAATAACTCTTTAATTGACTTACCTGCCCCAACAAATATTTCATTTTGATGAAATTTTGGATCCCTATTAGGGTTATGTTTGGTAATTCAAATCGTAACTGGACTACTTTTAGCTATACATTATACATCAAATATTGAAATAGCATTCAGTAGTGTAGTACACATCTGCCGAGACGTAAATAATGGTTGAATTATCCGAACCTTACACGCAAATGGAGCATCTATATTTTTTATTTGTATTTACTTACATGTAGGACGGGGAATTTACTATGGATCTTATATATATATACATATCTGAATAATTGGTACAGTGATTTTATTTTTAGTTATAGCAACTGCATTTATAGGATATGTCTTACCCTGAGGCCAAATATCTTTTTGAGGTGCAACAGTAATTACTAATTTATTATCAGCAATCCCATACTTAGGAACAGATTTAGTCCAATGAGTATGAGGAGGATTCGCTGTTGATAATGCAACATTAAATCGATTCTTCACATTCCATTTTGTATTACCATTTATTATTGCTGCTATAGCAGCAATTCATTTATTTTTTCTTCACCAAACAGGATCTAATAATCCTCTTGGACTAAATGCAGATATTGAAAAAATTCCATTCCATCCATACTTTACCTTTAAGGATTCTATTACATTTGTAATAATAACATCATTATTAATTATACTATGTTTAATTAATCCTTACCTATTAGGAGATCCAGATAACTTTGTACCTGCCAACCCATTAGTAACACCAGTTCACATTCAACCAGAATGATATTTCCTATTTGCATATGCAATTCTACGATCTATCCCTAATAAGTTAGGAGGTGTTATTGCATTATTTTTATCAATTAGATTCTTAATAATTTTACCATTTTATAATAAAACACCATTCCGAGGCATTCAATTTTACCCTATTAATCAAGTTTTATTCTGAATTATAGTAGTTGATGTATGCTTACTAACGTGAATTGGTAAACGACCTGTTGAAGAACCTTATATTATAACAGGTCAAATCTTAACAATTATTTACTTCACATATTTCTTAATTAATGTCCATGTCGCAAACGCATGAGATAAATTAATTAAGGAATAAAGTTAATTAGCTTAGGAAAAGCATATGTTTTGAAAACATAAAATTAGAAGTTTAACTCTTCTATTAACTTTTCTCAAAAAATTTCACTAAACAAATGAGATAAATAAAATCTTTAAACCAACAAAGAAAATAAAAAAATTCAAAGATAAAGGTAAAAAACTTTTTCAAGCTAAGTACATTAATTTATCATAACGGAACCGTGGTAATGTTCCACGAACCCAAATAAAACCAAAAGATATAATAGCAAGCTTAATAAAAAATATAAAAGAATAAAAATCACCGCCCAAAAAAATTAAAGCCAATAACATTCTTATGAAGACAATTCTAGTATATTCAGCTAAAAAAATTAAAGTAAAACCACCCGCACCATACTCAATATTAAATCCTGAAACTAACTCAGATTCCCCTTCAGCAAAATCAAAAGGAGTACGATTAGTTTCAGCTAAGCAAGAAGCAAAACAAGCTAAAGCTAAAGGAAAAGAAATAATAATAAATCAACAATAAAGCTGATAGTTTATAAAATCAAACATATTAAAACTACCAATTAAAATAATTAAAGACAATAAAATTAAAGCTAAACTAACTTCATAAGAAATTGTTTGAGCAACAGAACGAAGAGAACCTAATAATGAATAATTTGAATTAGAAGATCAACCAGCAATTATAACAGTATAAACACCTAATCTAGTACAACATAAAAAAAATAAAAATCCATAAGAAAAAGAACACATATAAGTTAAATAAGGAAAAATTACTCAAACGGCTAAAGAAATCATTAAATTAAAAACAGGGGAAAATAATAAAGTAGGTAATTAGATATAATAGGAATTGGCTGCTCCTTACAAATTAACTTAATAGCATCTCTAAATGGCTGAGGAATTCCAACAAAACCTACCTTATTTGGACCCTTTCGAATCTGAATATAACCTAAAACCTTACGCTCTAATAAAGTTAAAAAGGCAACACTAATTAAAACACAAATAACCAATAAAAGAAAAATCAAAATAAATATAAATAAATCATAAAGTATCAATACTATTTGTAGAAAAAATCTACATAAATGAATTCTAAATTCAACACATTAATCTGTCAAAATAGTAAATAAATTAATATTAATCAATATAACAAAAAATATTTTAACCATATGGTCCGTTCGTACTAATATGGATTAACAATCTTAGGATAGAAACCGACCTGGCTCACGCCGGTCTGAACTCAGATCATGTAAGAATTTAAAGGTCGAACAGACCTAATCATTGGGCTCCTGCACCCAAAATTTTTCTTAATCCAACATCGAGGTCGCAATCTGCTTTGTCGATATGAGCTCTCAAAAACAATTACGCTGTTATCCCTAAGGTAACTTAATCTTATGATCATAAATTATGGATCAAAATAACAAACATAAATAAATGATATAATAATGAAGAGTTTATCTATTCATCATGTCACCCCAACAAAACATCATCATTAAATATAGAAAGACAAACAAAAAACTATATAAAAGTAAAATGTCAAGCTCTATAGTGTCTTCTCGTCCTAAAGAAGAATTTAAGCCTTTTGACTCAAAAGTTAAATTCAAAAATTTATTAAGAGACAGTTGATTTCTCGTCAAGCCATTCATTCCAGCCACTAATTAAGAGACTAATGATTATGCTACCTTTGCACGGTCAAAATACCGCGGCTCTTTAAAAATACGCTCAGTGAGCAGGCCAGACCTCAAAATATAAACAAGAGGACATGTTTTTGATAAACAGGCGGAAATCAATTTTGCCTAGTTCCTTATAATAAGTTCACAAGGTAAAAATTTCATACAAATAAATATACTAATTCTATCATTATTACAAAAATTTTAAAATTAAATTAATAATCTTAATAAAAAACCTAAAATATTTATAAAATCAAAATAAAAAATAATGAACTAAAACGTAATCTTAAAGACAGCTGGTTTAAAGCTTACTATTATGTTTCTATAAAATAAATTATAGGTTATTAACTTCAAAGCTTATCCCTTAAAGAATAAATAAGTTAATATTTTTAGTTAAAAAATTAAATAAAAACAAATAACTTTAAAAAATTAAATTTTTTCTTAAGAAACTAGATATCTTGGGAAACGATTAACATCTCATTTCTATAAATAATTTAATAATAATTATGATACATTAACTATAAATTATTTATAAATCAACCCAAATCGAGACAAGTAAAATAAATACTAAAATTTTGATAAACCCTGATACAAAAGGTACAATAAATAAAATCTACTTAAAAAATTTAAAATAATATTTCATAAAACACTTACATTACCAATAAACTATAATTTAAAAAATCAATTCTACAAAATATACTAAGACAAAAATACAATAAAATTATTTATATTAAATAATTAAATAAACAAAAAATAAATATAATAAAATAAATAATCAAGATATCCTGATTTGCACAGAAAAATTTTCAGTGTAAATGAAACACTTTACTAATAAGTTATATCTTGAAACTCTTCCTAGATACACTTTCCAGTACATCTACTATGTTACGACTTATCTCATCTAAATTGAAGCTACTTTAAAATAAAATAGAATAATCAATAATGAGAGCGACGGGCGATGTGTACACATCTCAGAGCCAATATCAGTTAAATTAAATAAATTAAATTACTATCAAATCCACCTTCATTAACAGTATTTCACTATCAAATCCGTTATAAACAAAAATCTATTGTAACCCACCTCCTCTTAACTATAAGCTGCACCTTGACCTGAAATATTTTATAATTATAAATCTTGAGAATTATAACTCTAAAAAGATTCTCTGATAACGGAGATATACAAACAAATAAATTAAGTAGAGTAAATCGTGTATTATCAATCATGGGGTAGGTTCCTCTGAATGGAATGAGATACCGCCAAATTCTTTGGGTTTAAAGACCTTAACTAATAGTACCCTGGTAAATATAATGAACATTTAAAATAATAGGGTATCTAATCCTAGTTTATTATTTAAATTTCACAGATTCATAAAAAGGGCCACAAATAAATTTTAACATTTCACCTTACAAATTTATATTTCAACCTTAATAATATAAACAACTGTTTCAACCAATAATATTCACTTGTATCAATCGTATAACCGCGGCTGCTGGCACGAATTATGCCGATACTAAATCAATTGCTAAATCCAAAATCACTTGATAATTAAATCAAATTACTGCAAAAAGAACATTTAGTCTAACAAAACTTACATATAATACAAAGAAAAAGTGAATAAACAAGCAAGAATGAAACTTTTAAAAATAAAAAATAAGAAAATTTTAAATCTATTAATTCAGGAAAAAATAAAAGATTCAAATATTTAAAGAAAAAAAAAGAAAAAAACCACAAACATTAACCAAAAAAAAAGAAACGCCCCTATGTATGACCACAACAACTTCTCTATTATATATAATTAAAGATTAATATGGAACATGTATAGCAATAAATGTATTATATTCTTTCTTATTTAATCTTTCTTTTCACTAATAAATAAAGAAAGATTAAATAATATAATAAATATATTTTATACAATTATGTAATTTAATATAATATGTTATTAATATGAATTCTTTTTTTATATTAAGTTAACTTTCATATATATTAGTTAAATAATCTAATTATAGATAATTTACATAATTATATTATTATAATTAATATAATTATTTATATTAATTTTAATATTTTATATTTAAATTAATAATTTTATTTATTATATCCAATTATAAAAATATTAAATATTAAATTACATATTATTATATATATTATATTATAATAACCTATTTTAAGCTAAAAACATAAGTAGCTATAATCCTAGGTAAATAATTGCATTAAAATAATCAATTGATAATGGTAAGATGAACTTATAATACTTTAATTTCAATTAAATGTAATATATTAATATAAATTATTTATTATATATATATATAAAAAAAATAAAATGAGCAGTATAAATTAATCCTAATTAAACAAAATAATACATAAAAGAATTTCAAAAAAAAACTTTCGATTTATATATTAAATAAATGAAGTGCCTGATTAAAGGGTTACCTTGATAGGGTAAATAAAGTAAATAAAATTACCTTCATTAAAATTACATAACATAGAATTAAACTACCTCCTTTAGTATCAAAAACTAACGTGCATCATACACCTTAATGTAAAAAGGTAAGCTAAACAAGCTAATGGGTTCATACCCCATTTATAGAGGTATCAATCCTCTCCTTTTTAATGACCAACAACTCTACAAAACTTCTCTTCCTATCAACATTAATGATAGGAACGATCCTGTCCATTTCATCAAATTCCTGATTTGGGGTTTGAATAGGACTTGAGATCAACTTACTTTCATTTATTCCGCTCCTAACAAGAAATAAAAATATAATAATAAATGAATCATCAATTAAATATTTTATTGTCCAAGCAATAGCATCGACAATATTATTATTTTCAATTTTGCTGATTCAAATAAAATATCCCATGGGATGGGAAACAGAATTTATCCCATCAATAATAATTAGATCTAGACTATTATTAAAGATTGGAGCTGCACCTTTCCATTTCTGATTTCCAGAAGTTATAGGAGCATCAAGATGAAATAATTGTTTAACATTAATAACATGACAAAAAATCGCCCCAATAATGGTCTTATCTTATTGTATTCAATTAAGAACTTTTATTTGAACAATTATTATCTTAAGAATTATTATTGGGGCAATAGGAGGTTTAAATCAAACATCCTTACAACAACTTTTAGCATATTCATCAATCAGACATCTAGGTTGAATAATTAGATCATTAACAGTCAGAGAAAACATCTGAGAACTATACTTCATTATTTACTCACTATTAAGATTAATTATAGTTTTATTATTTAAGCAAATAAATTTATTTTTCATAAATCAAATTTATTCAGCCAGAAATATAAAAACCGAAATTAAATTCATAATATTCTTATCTTTATTATCTTTAGGTGGACTACCACCATTCCTTGGATTCTTACCAATATGAATTGTAATACAATCATTAATAGAAAACAATATAACAACTATTATAACTATTATAGTTGTATTAACTACAATTACACTCTACTACTATATACGTATTAGATTCTCAGCTCTAATTATATCATACACAGAAAATTCGTGATCTATAAAGATAAAGTCCCAAAAATCAAGAATCATTCTTCCTATAACAGTAATAATTTCAACAATAGGATTGATTTCAACATCAACCTTAATTTCATTATACTAAGGACTTAAGTTAATCAAACTAATAACCTTCAAAGTTATAATTAAAAGAATAATCTTTTAGGCCTTAGTAAAATTTTACACCTCTAGAATTGCAGTCTAGAATCATAATTGAATATAAGACCTAAATATGATAAGAGAGAAAACATCTCATAAGTAGATTTACAGTCTACCACCTAAAATTCAGCCATCTTACCGCAAAAATGATTATTCTCAACAAACCATAAGGACATTGGTACTTTATACTTCATATTTGGAGCATGAGCAGGAATAGTAGGAACATCAATAAGAATACTTATTCGTGCTGAACTTGGCCAACCCGGATCTCTAATTGGGGATGACCAGATTTATAATGTTATTATTACAGCTCACGCATTCGTAATAATTTTCTTTATAGTAATACCTATTATAATTGGTGGATTTGGTAATTGACTTGTTCCACTAATAATTGGTGCACCAGATATAGCATTTCCACGAATAAATAATATAAGTTTTTGATTACTACCACCTTCACTAACCCTTCTTCTTACATCTTCTATAGTAGATAATGGTGCTGGTACAGGATGAACAGTTTACCCTCCTCTAGCAGGAGCTATTGCACACGGGGGTGCATCTGTAGATCTAGCTATTTTTTCACTGCACTTAGCAGGTGTATCATCTATTCTTGGTGCAGTGAATTTCATTACAACAGCAATTAATATACGATCAGAAAGTATAACTTTAGATCAAACACCTTTATTTGTATGATCTGTAGCTATTACAGCATTACTTCTCCTTCTTTCACTTCCAGTTTTAGCAGGAGCTATTACTATATTATTAACAGATCGAAATTTAAATACATCATTCTTTGACCCTGCAGGAGGGGGTGACCCAATTCTATATCAACATCTATTTTGATTCTTTGGACACCCAGAAGTTTATATTTTAATTCTACCGGGGTTCGGAATTATTTCACATATTGTATGTCAAGAAAGAGGAAAAATTGAATCATTTGGAACATTAGGTATAATTTATACTATACTATCAATTGGACTAATAGGATTTATTGTATGAGCACATCATATATTTACAGTAGGAATGGATGTTGACACACGAGCATATTTTACATCAGCAACAATAATTATTGCTGTACCTACAGGAATTAAGGTATTTAGATGATTAGCTACATTATATGGAACTAAATTCAAGTTCAATCCACCATTATTATGAGCTCTAGGATTTATTTTCCTATTTACAATTGGTGGATTAACAGGATTAGTATTAGCAAATTCATCACTTGATATTGTATTACATGATACATATTATGTAGTAGCCCACTTTCATTATGTATTATCTATAGGAGCAGTATTTGCAATTATAGGAGGTGTCATTCAATGATATCCACTATTTACAGGATTAACTATAAATAATACATGATTAAAAATCCAATTTACAATTATATTCATTGGAGTAAATTTAACATTCTTTCCTCAACACTTCCTAGGATTAGCAGGAATACCTCGACGATACTGACTACCCAGACGCATATACATCATGAAATGTAGTATCAAGAATTGGGTCTACAATTTCTATTGTAGGAATCATTATATTCATTGTAATTATATGAGAAAGAATGATTACAAACCGAGAAATTATATTTAGAGCTAACATAAGAAGATCAACAGAATGACTACAAAATAACCCTACTGCAGAACATAGTTACTCAGAATTACCATTAATCTCTAGATTCTAATATGGCAGATTAGTGCAGTAGATTTAAGCTCTACAAATAAAGGTTTGACCTTTTATTAGAAAATATTTATTAATGGCAACATGATCAAATTTATCTCTTCAAGATGGAGCTTCACCATTAATGGAGCAATTATCATTCTTTCATGATCATACTATGGTCGTATTATTATTAATTACAGTAATTGTAGGTTATGCCCTAAGTTATATATTATTTATTGCCTATACTAACCGTAATTTACTTCATGGACATTTAATTGAAACAATCTGAACAGCTTTACCAGCAATTACATTAATTTTTATTGCCCTTCCATCATTACGACTATTATATTTACTTGATGATTCAGTAGATGCAATAATTACAATTAAAACCATTGGACGACAATGATATTGAAGATATGAATATTCAGACTTCATAGACGTAGAATTTGACACTTATATAACACCAGAACAAGACCTAGAAAATGATGGATTCCGACTACTAGATGTAGATAACCGAACAATCCTACCAATAAATACAGAAGTACGAGTATTAACAAGAGCATCAGATGTTCTACACTCATGAGCAGTTCCTGCATTAGGGGTTAAAATTGATGCAACGCCAGGTCGGTTAAATCAAGGAACATTCACAATAAGTCGACCTGGATTATTCTTTGGACAATGCTCAGAAATCTGTGGAGCAAACCACAGATTTATACCAATTGTAATTGAAAGAACTTCAGTAAATTTATTTATTAAGTGATTATCTAAGATAATTTAAGGAGTTAGTTAAAATAAATAACATTAGAGTGTCAATCTAAAGTAACTAAAAAAAATTAGTACACCTTGAAATTCATCAGATGACTGAAAGTAAGTAATGGTCTCTTAAACCAAATAATAGTAAATTAACGACTACTTCTGATGGGGAAATTATATCCAAATCCCTCAAATATCCCCTCTTATATGATTCTCACTATTCATTATATTTTCAGCTACATTAATTTTGTTTAATCAAATAAACTTCTTCTCATTTAAACCTAACCTTATTAAAAGAGCAGAAAAAGGAACAATTGAAATAAAAAACTTAAATTGAAAATGATAACAAATCTATTCTCAACATTTGACCCATCAACTAACATCTTTAATTTATCATTAAATTGAACTAGAACATTTCTAGGACTATTATTAATCCCATCACTATTTTGACTTACACCATCACGAATTAACATTATCTGAAATAAACTAAATTTAACCTTACATAATGAATTTAAAACACTTCTTGGACCAAAATCATTTAATGGAACCACATTCATTTTCATCTCAATTTTTATTATAATATTATTTAACAATTTCATAGGATTATTCCCTTATATTTTTACTAGAACAAGACATTTAGCATTAACATTTGCAATTGCCCTACCTATATGGCTAAGATTTATATTATTTGGATGAATTAACCATACTAATCATATATTTACACACCTTGTACCACAAGGTACACCGCCTGCATTAATATCATTTATAGTACTAATTGAAACAATTAGTAATGTTATTCGACCAGGTACATTAGCAGTACGGTTGGCAGCAAATATAATTGCAGGACACTTATTATTAACCTTATTAGGAAACACAGGACCATCTATAGCAATAAACTTAATCTCATTACTAATTATTGGACAAATACTTCTATTAATTCTAGAATCAGCAGTAGCAATAATTCAAGCCTATGTTTTCTCAATTCTAAGAACTCTATATTCTAGAGAAGTATATTAAACCTATGTTAACAACTCACTCAAACCACCCATTCCACTTAGTAGACTATAGACCTTGACCATTAACAGGAGCAATTGGAGCAATAGTCCTAGTATCAGGACTAGCAAAATGATTCCACCTATTTAATATTAACTTACTCATAATTGGATTTGGAATTACCCTACTAACTATAATTCAATGATGACGAGATGTTGTACGAGAAGGAACATATCAAGGATTACATACAGGATTTGTATCAATTGGATTACGATGAGGAATAGTTTTATTTATTGCATCAGAGGTATTATTTTTCGTTTCTTTTTTTTGAGCATTCTTTAGAAGAAGATTAGCACCAACAATTGAACTAGGAATACTATGACCTCCAATAGGAATTCAACCCTTTAACCCTATACAAATTCCATTACTTAATACAGCTATTCTTTTAGCATCAGGAGTAACAGTAACATGAGCACATCATAGTTTAATGGAATCTAATCATACTCAAGCACTACAAGGATTATTCTTCACAGTGTTATTAGGACTATACTTTACAATACTTCAAGCATATGAATATTGAGAAGCACCTTTTACCATTGCAGATGCAGTTTATGGATCAACATTCTTTGTTGCAACAGGATTCCATGGTTTACACGTAATTATTGGAACAATCTTTTTATCAACATGTCTACTTCGACACTCAATAAATCAATTTTCACCAAGACATCACTTTGGATTTGAAGCAGCAGCATGATACTGACACTTCGTAGACGTAGTATGATTATTCTTATATATCTCTATTTATTGATGAGGTAGATAATTGTTTTTCTAGTATAAATAGTACATTTGACTTCCAATCAGAAAGCTTGATATAAATCAAGAAAAACAATTCTAATTCTATCAACAAGAGTTTTCATTAGATTTATTATTCCAATAATTGTTATAATCCTGGCAACAACACTATCAAAAAAATTAATTAATGATCGAGAAAAAAGATCACCATTTGAATGTGGGTTTGATCCAAAAAGATCAGCACGAATACCATTCTCAAAACGATTCTTCCTAATGGCAGTAATCTTTTTAATTTTTGATGTAGAAATTGCACTAATTCTACCAATTGTAATTATTTTTAAAACTTCAGACATTATAATCTGAACAGTATCAACAATATTTTTTATTCTAGTTCTATTAGGAGGACTATACCATGAATGAAACCAAGGAGCATTACAATGAGCAGAATAAAGGGTTGTAGTTAAATATAACATTTGGGTTGCATTCAAAAAGTATTGATATTATCAATCAACCTTAAATAGAATAAGAAGCGAAATATTGCAGTCAGTTTCGACCTGGAAGATTGGTATGTACTACCCTTATTCTTATTAATTGAAGCCAAAAAGAGGCGTATTACTGTTAATAATATAATTGAACTATAATAGTTCCAATTAAGGAAATGTAAAGCCAATATGAAAGCTGCTAACTTTTTATATTAGCGGTTAAACTCCGTTAACATTTCTAAAATTTATATAGTTTAAATAAAACATTACATTTTCACTGTAAAAATAATATATCTATATTTATAAATACTTAAAAGTAAAAATACTTCCTTAACATCTTCAGTGTCACGCTCTAATTATAAGCTATTTAAGTAAACGAAAAACAATATTACCAAAATAAATATTCAAAAAATAAAAGTTAAAAGATAAATCTTGAAATTAGAATCATATCAACCTTGAATATAACCAATTAAATAAATAAATAATCTATATAAACCTTGACCACCAAGTAATTCACCTCAACCATAATCAAATGACTTAGATGAATAATAACCTATTTTTAAAGGAATATATCTAATAAACTTAGTTGAAAGAAAAGGTATAAATCATATAGAACCAGCAAATCTAACAAAAGAAAGTATACTTAAAGAAAATAAATTATGAGAAAAATCAAAATTAGAAATAAGATAACCTAAATAAGCACCTAAAATAACAACTGTAATAGTTAAAAACTTTAAATAATAAGGTAAAGCAATCACATGAGGAATAGGAAAAATTAATCAAGATAAAAGACTACCACCAAAAACAGCAACAAACAATAGACCAATTATTCCAAATGAAATATAATAACCCTTATCATCAAAAGAAAATCTAGAATAAAAATTATTATCACCAGATATTGAATAATAAAACAAACGAAAAGAATAAGAAGCAGTTAAACCAGTAGAAAAAAAATAAAGAAAAAAAATTAAACAATTAATTCATCTTAAACAAACCATCTCAAGAATTAAATCCTTTGAATAAAATCAAGCTAAAAAAGGTATTCCACACAAAGATAAACTAGAAACATTAAAACAAACTGAAGTTAAAGGTATGAAATTAACAATTGATCCTATAAAACGAATATCCTGAGAATCCTTCAAATTATGAATTATTGAACCTGCACATATAAATAATAATGCCTTAAATAAATCATGAGCCAATAAATGAAAAAATGCAAGCTTTGGATAACCTATAGCCAAAATTCTTATTATTAAACCAAGTTGTCTTAAAGTAGAAAGAGCAATAATCTTCTTTAAATCAAACTCAAAATTAGCGCCCAATCCAGCCATAAATATAGTTATACAACCAATTAAAAGTAAAAATCAACCACAATTATAAGTATCCAATATTGGTCTAAAACGAATTAATAAATAAACACCAGCAGTAACAAGAGTAGAAGAATGAACTAAAGCAGAAACAGGAGTAGGAGCTGCTATAGCAGCAGGAAGTCATGAAGAGAAAGGAATCTGAGCTCTCTTAGTTATAGCTGCTAAAACAATTAATATAGTAATGAGCTTTATTTCAAAAGAATTAGAAATAAAATCATAATAATAAATATAATTTCAACCACCAAAATTTAACATTCATGCAATAGAAATTAAAATAGCAACATCACCAATACGATTAGAAACTGCAGTTAATATACCAGCACTATAGGATTTTACATTTTGATAATAAATAACTAAACAATAAGAAACTAAACCTAAACCATCTCAACCTAATAAAATTCTAATTAAATTAGGACTAATAATTAAAAAACCTATAGAAAGAATAAATATTAAAACAATAATAATAAAACGATTTATATTCTTTTCACCAGATATATAATCCTCTCTATAATAAATAACCAAAGAAGAAATATATATAACAAAAGATATAAAAATAAGAGATATTCAATCCAAAATTAAAGTTATAACAACTATGAACCATTTAAATTGAAAAGCTCTCACTCAACAAAAACTCTATAGTCAATTATTAAATAATAAATACCTAAAATAAAAATTATAGTTCTCGAAATAAACAAAGAAAAAAAACTCAAAGAACAAATAGAAAATAAATTCACGGCCTAAGATGAAAAACTTCATATCATTGATTCCACAAAACAATATTTTTAATTAAAATACTTAAGCAAACTAAACAAAGAAATATTCACCCTTTAAACAGAGAATATTTAAAGGCAATCAATGTAAAATTAAAAGATGATATTCACGAAAATAACCAAGAGAACAAGTATAAACACCAGAATAATAATTCCCATGCTGAGAATAAGAATATATATACAAAGTATAACAGCTCTAAAAAAAGATAAAAAAATCAAAGCAAAGAATCTAAAAGAAGATCAAGATATAATTCTATTTAATAATCTAATTTCACCTACCAAATTTAAAGAAGGAGGAGCAGCCATATTTGATGATCTTAAAAGAAATCATCATAAAGCCATTCTTGGCATCAAATTAATTATACCCTTGTTAATTAATAATCTTCGTCTACCTAAACGTTCATAAATAATATTAGATAAACAAAATAAACCAGAAGAACATAAACCATTAGAGAAAGAGAACCTACACAACCTCATCAGTTCATAGTCATCAATCCACCAATAACCATTCTAATATGAGCAACAGAAGAATATGCAATTAAAGACTTTAAATCAACCTGACGAAAACAAATAAATCTTAAAATAACACCCCCAGATAAACCTAAAGACAATCAAAAATAATTAAACTTTAAACCCAAATAAGAAATAACCTTTATAACACGAAAAATACCATAACCACCTAACTTTAATAAAACACCAGCAAGAATTATTCTACCTGAAATAGGGGCCTCTACATGAGCCTTAGGAAGTCATAAATGAACCAAAAACATAGGTATCTTAACTAAAAAAGCCAAAATTATATATACATAAAACATAAAATAATAAGAACCAAAATCAACCAATAAAGGAAAATATAAAGTATTAGAAAAATCATAAACCTTAAATAAAACTAATAATAAAGGTAATCTAGCAACCAAAGTATAAAAAATTAAATAAACACCAGCCTGCAAACGCTCAGGTTGATAACCCCAACCCAAAATTAAAAGTAAAGTAGGAACTAATCTAGCCTCAAAAAAAATATAAAAAGAAAGAAGACTTAATCTAGCAAATGAACAATAAAGCATAATTATTAAAATCAAAACCATAAAAACAAAAAAATTAGAATGATATGAACTTAAATAAACTGAACCTCTAGCAGTGATTATTAAAGAACAAATCCAAAAACTAAGTAAAATTAAACTAAAAGAAAAATAATCAATACCAAAATAATATCTAATTATATTCAAATCAGCATATGAATAAACACAAATTATAAAAACAAAACCCGACAGAAACATTAAAGAATGAACCAACCATCAACAATTATTTAATAAACAAAGAGGGATCAAAAAATAGTTATAAATAAATACTTTAACATAAAGATAAACCAATAGAATTAAAAAAATCATTACCATGAGAACGAATTATTGAAACTAAAATAGAAAGACCTAAAGCACCCTCACAAACAGAAAAAACTAAAAAAATAACAGGAAAAAAATAATCATAATCAAACTCAATAAGAAAAACAATAACTAACATAAATAAAGAAAGAACAATATATTCTAATCTCAAAAGAACCATTAATAAATGTTTACGTTTAGAAGAAAAAACATAAACACCAGCAAAATAAATCAATAAAGAAGTAAAAATAGAGAATATAAACATTAGTTTTAATAGTTTAAAAAAACGCCGGTCTTGTAAACCGGAAATAAGTCCAGCCCCCACTTTTAAAACTTCAGAGGTGGAAAAGCTTCCATCATCGGTCCCCAAAACCGGTATTTTAAATAAACTAACCCCTGAAATGATCAAAATAATAATTATATCATTATCAAATGTAATAAATATTAATTTTATTAAATTAAGACACCCAATATCAATAATGCTTTTTATTATCCTTCAAACCTTCCTAGTTGGATTAATAACAGGAACAATAATAGAAAGATATTGATTATCATATATTTTATTTTTAACATTTCTTGGTGGTATACTAGTATTATTTATTTACATTACAAGAATTGCATCAAAAGAAATATTTCAGCCTAAATCAATCACTATAATTATTACATTAATAATGTGAGTATTTATCATATTAATATTAATTATTCTAGATATATCTATATTTATAGACTTTTTCAAAAACACCGAAACTATAAATATTGATAATTCAATCAATTATCAAGAAATAACAATATCTTGAGAAAAATTATATAATAGACCAACATTCATTATTACAATAATAATAATAATTTATTTATTTTTAGCACTACTAGCAGTTGTTAAAATCACCAATATTAATCAGGGACCTATTCGTAAAATAAGATAATTACTAATGAATAAACCCTTACGATTAAGACATCCTTTAATTAAAATTATTAATAACTCATTAATTGACTTACCTGCCCCAACAAATATTTCATTTTGATGAAATTTTGGATCCCTATTAGGGTTATGTTTGGTAATTCAAATCGTAACTGGACTACTTTTAGCTATACATTATACATCAAATATTGAAATAGCATTCAGTAGTGTAGTACACATCTGCCGAGACGTAAATAATGGTTGAATTATCCGAACCTTACACGCAAATGGAGCATCTATATTTTTTATTTGTATTTACTTACATGTAGGACGGGGAATTTACTATGGATCTTATATATATATATACGTACCTGAATAATTGGTACAGTGATTTTTTTTTAGTTATAGCAACTGCATTTATAGGATATGTCTTACCCTGAGGCCAAATATCTTTTTGAGGTGCAACAGTAATTACTAATTTATTATCAGCAATCCCATACTTAGGAACAGATTTAGTCCAATGAGTATGAGGAGGATTCGCTGTTGATAATGCAACATTAAATCGATTCTTCACATTCCATTTTGTATTACCATTTATTATTGCTGCTATAGCAGCAATTCATTTATTTTTTCTTCACCAAACAGGATCTAATAATCCTCTTGGACTAAATGGAGATATTGAAAAAATTCCATTCCATCCATACTTTACCTTTAAGGATTCTATTACATTTGTAATAATAACATCATTATTAATTATACTATGTTTAATTAATCCTTACCTATTAGGAGATCCAGATAACTTTGTACCTGCCAACCCATTAGTAACACCAGTTCACATTCAACCAGAATGATATTTCCTATTTGCATATGCAATTCTACGATCTATCCCTAATAAGTTAGGAGGTGTTATTGCATTATTTTTATCAATTAGAATCTTAATAATTTTACCATTTTATAATAAAACACCATTCCGAGGCATTCAATTTTACCCTATTAATCAAATTTTATTCTGAATTATAGTAGTTGTTGTATGCTTACTAACGTGAATTGGTAAACGACCTGTTGAAGAACCTTATATTATAACAGGTCAAATCTTAACAATTATTTACTTCACATATTTCTTAATTAATGTCCATGTCGCAAACGCATGAGATAAATTAATTAAGGAATAAAGTTAATTAGCTTAGGAAAAGCATATGTTTTGAAAACATAAAATTAGAAGTTTAACTCTTCTATTAACTTTTCTCAAAAAATTTCACTAAACAAATGAGATAAATAAAATCTTTAAACCAACAAAGAAAATAAAAAAATTCAAAGATAAAGGTAAAAAACTTTTTCAAGCTAAGTACATTAATTTATCATAACGGAACCGTGGTAATGTTCCACGAACCCAAATAAAACCAAAAGATATAATAGCAAGCTTAATAAAAAATATAAAAGAATAAAAATCACCGCCCAAAAAAATTAAAGCCAATAACATTCTTATGAAGACAATTCTAGTATATTCAGCTAAAAAAATTAAAGTAAAACCACCCGCACCATACTCAATATTAAATCCTGAAACTAACTCAGAATCCCCTTCAGCAAAATCAAAAGGAGTACGATTAGTTTCAGCTAAGCAAGAAGCAAAACAAGCTAAAGCTAAAGGAAAAGAAATAATAATAAATCAACAATAAAGCTGATAGTTTATAAAATCAAACATATTAAAACTACCAATTAAAATAATTAAAGACAATAAAATTAAAGCTAAACTAACTTCATAAGAAATTGTTTGAGCAACAGAACGAAGAGAACCTAATAATGAATAATTTGAATTAGAAGAACAACCAGCAATTATAACAGTATAAACACCTAATCTAGTACAACATAAAAAAATAAAAATCCATAAGAAAAAGAACACATATAAGTTAAATAAGGAAAATTTACTCAAACGGCTAAAGAAATCATTAAATTAAAAACAGGGGAAAAATAATAAAGTAGGTAATTAGATATAATAGGAATTGGCTGCTCCTTACAAATTAACTTAATAGCATCTCTAAATGGCTGAGGAATTCCAACAAAACCTACCTTATTTGGACCCTTTCGAATCTGAATATAACCTAAAACCTTACGCTCTAATAAAGTTAAAAAGGCAACACTAATTAAAACACAAATAACCAATAAAAGAAAATTCAAAATAAATATAAATAAATCATTAAGTATCAATACTATTTGTAGAAAAAATCTACATAAATGAATTCTAAATTCATAATATTCTTATCTTTATTATCTTTAGGTGGACTACCACCATTCCTTGGATTCTTACCAAAATGAAATGTAATACAATCATTAATAGAAAACAAAATAACAACTATTATAACTGTATTAATCTTTAATTATATATAATAGAGAAGTTGTTGTGGTCATACATAGGGGCGTTTCTTTTTTTTTTTGTTAATGTTAGTGGTTTTTTTCTTTTTTTTCTTTAAATATTTGAATCTTTTATTTTTTCCTGAATTAATAGATTTAAAATTTTCTTATTTTTTATTTTTAAAAGTTTTATTCTTGCTTGTTTATTCACTTTTTCTTTGTATTATATGTATGTTTTGTTAGACTAAATGTTCTTTTTGCAGTAATTTGATTTAATTATCAAGTGATTTTGGGTTTAGCAATTGATTTAGTATCGGCATAATTCGTGCCAGCAGCCGCGGTTATACGATTGATACAAGTGAATATTATTGGTTAAAACAGTTGTTTATATTATTAGGGTTGAAATATAAATTTGTAAGGTGAAATGTTAAAATTTATTTGTGGCCCTTTTTATGAATCTGTGAAATTTAAATAATAAACTAGGATTAGATACCCTATTATTTTAAATGTTAATTATATTTACCAGGGTACTATTAGTTAAGGTCTTTAAACCCAAAGAATTTGGCGGTATCTCATTCCATTCAGAGGAACCTACCCCATGATTGATAATACACGATTTACTCTACTTAATTTATTTGTTTGTATATCTCCGTTATCAGAGAATCTTTTTAGAGTTATAATTCTCAAGATTTATAATTATAAAATATTTCAGGTCAAGGTGCAGCTTATAGTTAAGAGGAGGTGGGTTACAATAGATTTTTGTTTATAACGGATTTGATAGTGAAATACTGTTAATGAAGGTGGATTTGATAGTAATTTAATTTATTTAATTTAACTGATATTGGCTCTGAGATGTGTACACATCGCCCGTCGCTCTCATTATTGATTATTCTATTTTATTTTAAAGTAGCTTCAATTTAGATGAGATAAGTCGTAACATAGTAGATGTACTGGAAAGTGTATCTAGGAAGAGTTTCAAGATATAACTTATTAGTAAAGTGTTTCATTTACACTGAAAATTTTTCTGTGCAAATCAGGATATCTTGATTATTTATTTTATTATATTTATTTTTTGTTTATTTAATTATTTAATATAAATAATTTTATTGTATTTTTGTCTTAGTATATTTTATAGAAATGATTTTTTAAATTATAGTTTATTGGTAATGTAAGTGTTTTATGAAATATTATTTTAAATTTTTTTAAGTAGATTATATTTATTGTACCTTTTGTATCAGGGTTTATCAAAATTTTAGTATTTATTTTACTTGTCTCGATTTGGGGTGATTTATAAATAATTTATAGTTAATGTATCATAATTATTATTAAATTATTTATAGAAATGAGATGTTAATCGTTTCCCAAGATATCTAGTTTCTTAAGAAAAAATTTAATTTTTTAAAGTTATTTGTTTTTATTTAATTTTTTAAGTAAAAATATTAACTTATTTATTCTTTAAGGGATAAGCTTTGAAGTTAATAACCTATAATTTATTTTATAGAAATATAATAGTAAGCTTTAAACCAGCTGTCTTTAAGATTACGTTTTAGTTCATTATTTTTTATTTTCATTTTATAAATATTTTAGGTTTTTTATTAAGATTATTAATTTAATTTTAAAATTTTTGTAATAATGATAGAATTAGTATATTTATTTGTATGAAATTTTTACCTTGTGAACTTATTATAAGGAACTAGGCAAAATTGATTTCCGCCTGTTTATCAAAAACATGTCCTCTTGTTTATATTTTGAGGTCTGGCCTGCTCACTGAGCGTATTTTTAAAGAGCCGCGGTATTTTGACCGTGCAAAGGTAGCATAATCATCAGTCTCTTAATTAGTGGCTGGAATGAATGGCTTGACGAGAAATCAACTGTCTCTTAATAAATTTTTGAATTTAACTTTTGAGTCAAAAGGCTTAAATTCTTCTTTAGGACGAGAAGACCCTATAGAGCTTGACATTTTACTTTTATATAGTTTTTTGTTTGTCTTTCTATATTTAATGATGATGTTTTGTTGGGGTGACATGATGAATAGATAAACTCTTCATTATTATATCATTTATTTATGTTTGTTATTTTGATCCATAATTTATGATCATAAGATTAAGTTACCTTAGGGATAACAGCGTAATTGTTTTTGAGAGCTCATATCGACAAAGCAGATTGCGACCTCGATGTTGGATTAAGAAAAATTTTGGGTGCAGGAGCCCAATGATTAGGTCTGTTCGACCTTTAAATTCTTACATGATCTGAGTTCAGACCGGCGTGAGCCAGGTCGGTTTCTATCCTAAGATTGTTAATCCATATTAGTACGAAAGGACCATATGGTTAAAATATTTTTTGTTATATTGATTAATATTAATTTATTTACTATTTTGACAGATTAATGTGTTGAATTTAGAATTCATTTATGTAGATTTTTTCTACAAATAGTATTGATACTTTATGATTTATTTATATTTATTTTGAATTTTCTTTTATTGGTTATTTGTGTTTTAATTAGTGTTGCCTTTTTAACTTTATTAGAGCGTAAGGTTTTAGGTTATATTCAGATTCGAAAGGGTCCAAATAAGGTAGGTTTTGTTGGAATTCCTCAGCCATTTAGAGATGCTATTAAGTTAATTTGTAAGGAGCAGCCAATTCCTATTATATCTAATTACCTACTTTATTTTTTTCCCCTGTTTTTAATTTAATGATTTCTTTAGCCGTTTGAGTAATTTTTCCTTATTTAACTTATATGTGTTCTTTTTCTTATGGATTTTTATTTTTTTTATGTTGTACTAGATTAGGTGTTTATACTGTTATAATTGCTGGTTGATCTTCTAATTCAAATTATTCATTATTAGGTTTTCTTCGTTCTGTTGCTCAAACAATTTCTTATGAAGTTAGTTTAGCTTTAATTTTATTGTCTTTAATTATTTTAATTGGTAGTTTTAATATGTTTGATTTTATAAACTATCAGCTTTATTGTTGATTTATTATTATTTCTTTTCCTTTAGCTTTAGCTTGTTTTGCTTCTTGCTTAGCTGAAACTAATCGTACTCCTTTTGATTTTGCTGAAGGGGAATCTGAGTTAGTTTCAGGATTTAATATTGAGTATGGTGTGGGTGGTTTTACTTTAATTTTTTTAGCTGAATATACTAGAATTGTCTTCATAAGAATGTTATTGGCTTTAATTTTTTTGGGCGGTGATTTTTATTCTTTTATATTTTTTATTAAGCTTGCTATTATATCTTTTGGTTTTATTTGGGTTCGTGGAACATTACCACGGTTCCGTTATGATAAATTAATGTACTTAGCTTGAAAAAGTTTTTTACCTTTATCTTTGAATTTTTTTATTTTCTTTGTTGGTTTAAAGATTTTATTTATCTCATTTGTTTAGTGAAATTTTTTGAGAAAAGTTAATAGAAGAGTTAAACTTCTAATTTTATGTTTTCAAAACATATGCTTTTCCTAAGCTAATTAACTTTATTCCTTAATTAATTTATCTCATGCGTTTGCAACATGGACATTAATTAAGAAATATGTGAAGTAAATAATTGTTAAGATTTGACCTGTTATAATATAAGGTTCTTCAACAGGTCGTTTACCAATTCACGTTAGTAAGCATACAACAACTACTATAATTCAGAATAAAATTTGATTAATAGGGTAAAATTGAATGCCTCGGAATGGTGTTTTATTATAAAATGGTAAAATTATTAAGATTCTAATTGATAAAAATAATGCAATAACACCTCCTAACTTATTAGGGATAGATCGTAGAATTGCATATGCAAATAGGAAATATCATTCTGGTTGAATGTGAACTGGTGTTACTAATGGGTTGGCAGGTACAAAGTTATCTGGATCTCCTAATAGGTAAGGATTAATTAAACATAGTATATTTAATAATGATGTTATTATTACAAATGTAATAGAATCCTTAAAGGTAAAGTATGGATGGAATGGAATTTTTTCAATATCTCCATTTAGTCCAAGAGGATTATTAGATCCTGTTTGGTGAAGACAAAATAAATGAATTGCTGCTATAGCAGCAATAATAAATGGTAATACAAAATGGAATGTGAAGAATCGATTTAATGTTGCATTATCAACAGCGAATCCTCCTCATACTCATTGGACTAAATCTGCTCCTAAGTATGGGATTGCTGATAATAAATTAGTAATTACTGTTGCACGTCAAAAAGATATTTGGCCTCAGGGTAAGACATATCCTATAAATGCAGTTGCTATAACTAAAAATAAAATCACTGTACCAGTTATTCAGGTATGTATATATATATAAGATCCATAGTAAATTCCCCGTCCTACATGTAAGTAAATACAAATAAAAAATATAGATGCTCCATTTGCGTGTAAGGTTCGGATAATTCAACCATTATTTACGTCTCGGCAGATGTGTACTACACTACTGAATGCTATTTCAATATTTGATGTATAATGTATAGCTAAAAGTAGTCCAGTTACGATTTGAATTACCAAACATAACCCTAATAGGGATCCAAAATTTCATCAAAATGAAATATTTGTTGGGGCAGGTAAGTCAATTAAAGAGTTATTAATAATTTTAATTAAAGGATGTCTTAATCGTAAGGGTTTATTCATTAGTAATTATCTTATTTTACGAATAGGTCCCTGATTAATATTGGTGATTTTAACAACTGCTAGTAGTGCTAAAAATAAATAAATTATTATTATTATTGTAATAATGAATGTTGGTCTATTATATAATTTTTCTAAAGATATTGTTATTTCTTGATAATTGATTGAATTATCAATATTTATAGTTTCGGTGTTTTTGAAAAAGTCTATAAATATAGATATATCTAGAATAATTAATATTAATATGATAAATACTCACATTATTAATGTAATAATTATAGTGATTGATTTAGGCTGAAATATTTCGTTTGATGCAGTTCTTGTAATGTAAATAAATAATACTAGTATACCACCAAGAAATGTTAAAAATAAAATATATGATAATCAATATCTTTCTATTATTGTTCCTGTTATTAATCCAACTAGGAAGGTTTGAAGGATAATAAAAAGCATTATTGATATTGGGTGTCTTAATTTAATAAAATTAATATTTATTACATTTGATAATGATATAATTATTATTTTGATCATTTCAGGGGTTAGTTTATTTAAAATACCGGTTTTGGGGACCGATGATGGAAGCTTTTCCACCTCTGAAGTTTTAAAAGTGGGGGCTGGACTTATTTCCGGTTTACAAGACCGGCGTTTTTTTTAAACTATTAAAACTAATGTTTATATTCTCTATTTTTACTTCTTTATTGATTTATTTTGCTGGTGTTTATGTTTTTTCTTCTAAACGTAAACATTTATTAATGGTTCTTTTGAGATTAGAATATATTGTTCTTTCTTTATTTATGTTAGTTATTGTTTTTCTTATTGAGTTTGATTATGATTATTTTTTTCCTGTTATTTTTTTAGTTTTTTCTGTTTGTGAGGGTGCTTTAGGTCTTTCTATTTTAGTTTCAATAATTCGTTCTCATGGTAATGATTTTTTTAATTCTTTTGGTTTATCTTTATGTTAAAGTGTTTATTTATAACTATTTTTTTGATCCCTCTTTGTTTATTAAATAATTGTTGATGGTTGGTTCATTCTTTAATGTTTCTGTCGGGTTTTGTTTTTATAATTTGTGTTTATTCATATGCTGATTTGAATATAATTAGATATTATTTTGGTATTGATTATTTTTCTTTTAGTTTAATTTTACTTAGTTTTTGGATTTGTTCTTTAATAATCACTGCTAGAGGTTCAGTTTATTTAAGTTCATATCATTCTAATTTTTTTGTTTTTATGGTTTTGATTTTAATAATTATGCTTTATTGTTCATTTGCTAGATTAAGTCTTCTTTCTTTTTATAATTTTTTTGAGGCTAGATTAGTTCCTACTTTACTTTTAATTTTGGGTTGGGGTTATCAACCTGAGCGTTTGCAGGCTGGTGTTTATTTAATTTTTTATACTTTGGTTGCTAGATTACCTTTATTATTAGTTTTATTTAAGGTTTATGATTTTTCTAATACTTTATATTTTCCTTTATTGGTTGATTTTGGTTCTTATTATTTTATGTTTTATGTATTTATAATTTTGGCTTTTTTAGTTAAGATACCTATGTTTTTGGTTCATTTATGACTTCCTAAGGCTCATGTAGAGGCCCCTATTTCAGGTAGAATAATTCTTGCTGGTGTTTTATTAAAGTTAGGTGGTTATGGTATTTTTCGTGTTATAAAGGTTATTTCTTATTTGGGTTTAAAGTTTAATTATTTTTGATTGTCTTTAGGTTTATCTGGGGGTGTTATTGTAAGATTTATTTGTTTTCGTCAGGTTGATTTAAAGTCTTTAATTGCATATTCTTCTGTTGCTCATATAAGAATGGTTATTGGTGGATTGATGACTATGAATTGATGAGGTTGTGTAGGTTCTCTTTCTCTAATGGTTGGTCATGGTTTATGTTCTTCTGGTTTATTTTGTTTATCTAATATTATTTATGAACGTTTAGGTAGACGAAGATTATTAATTAACAAGGGTATAATTAATTTGATGCCAAGAATGGCTTTATGATGATTTCTTTTAAGATCATCAAATATGGCTGCTCCTCCTTCTTTACATTTGGTAGGTGAAATTAGATTATTAAATAGAATTATATCTTGATCTTCTTTTAGATTCTTTGCTTTGATTTTTTTATCTTTTTTTAGAGCTGTTTATACTTTGTATATATATTCTTATTCTCAGCATGGGAATTATTATTCTGGTGTTTATACTTGTTCTCTTGGTTATTTTCGTGAATATCATCTTTTACTTTTACATTGATTGCCTTTAAATATTCTCTGTTTAAAGGGTGAATATTTCTTTGTTTAGTTTGCTTAAGTATTTTAATTAAAAATATTGTTTTGTGGAATCAATGATATGAAGTTTTTCATCTTAGGCCGTGAATTTATTTTCTATTTGTTCTTTGAGTTTTTTTTTCTTTGTTTATTTCGAGAACTATAATTTTTATTTTAGGTATTTATTATTTAATAATTGATTATAGAGTTTTTGTTGAGTGAGAGCTTTTCAATTTAAATGGTTCTATAGTTGTTATAACTTTAATTTTGGATTGAGTATCTCTTATTTTTATATCTTTTGTTATATATATTTCTTCTTTGGTTATTTATTATAGAGAGGATTATATATCTGGTGAAAAGAATATAAATCGTTTTATTATTATTGTTTTAATATTTATTCTTTCTATAGGTTTTTTAATTATTAGTCCTAATTTAATTAGAATTTTATTAGGTTGAGATGGTTTAGGTTTAGTTTCTTATTGTTTAGTTATTTATTATCAAAATGTAAAATCTTATAGTGCTGGTATATTAACTGCAGTTTCTAATCGTATTGGTGATGTTGCTATTTTAATTTCTATTGCATGAATGTTAAATTTTGGTGGTTGAAATTATATTTATTATTATGATTTTATTTCTAATTCTTTTGAAATAAAGCTCATTACTATATTAATTGTTTTAGCAGCTATAACTAAGAGAGCTCAGATTCCTTTCTCTTCATGACTTCCTGCTGCTATAGCAGCTCCTACTCCTGTTTCTGCTTTAGTTCATTCTTCTACTCTTGTTACTGCTGGTGTTTATTTATTAATTCGTTTTAGACCAATATTGGATACTTATAATTGTGGTTGATTTTTACTTTTAATTGGTTGTATAACTATATTTATGGCTGGATTGGGCGCTAATTTTGAGTTTGATTTAAAGAAGATTATTGCTCTTTCTACTTTAAGACAACTTGGTTTAATAATAAGAATTTTGGCTATAGGTTAACCAAAGCTTGCATTTTTTCATTTATTGGCTCATGCTTTATTTAAGGCATTATTATTTATATGTGCAGGTTCAATAATTCATAATTTGAAGGATTCTCAGGATATTCGTTTTATAGGATCAATTGTTAATTTCATACCTTTAACTTCAGTTTGTTTTAATGTTTCTAGTTTATCTTTGTGTGGAATACCTTTTTTAGCGGGATTTTATTCAAAGGATTTAATTCTTGAGATGGTTTGTTTAAGATGAATTAATTGTTTAATTTTTTTTCTTTATTTTTTTTCTACTGGTTTAACTGCTTCTTATTCTTTTCGTTTGTTTTATTATTCAATATCTGGTGATAATAATTTTTATTCTAGATTTTCTTTTGATGATAAGGGTTATTATATTTCATTTGGAATAATTGGTCTATTGTTTGTTGCTGTTTTTGGTGGTAGTCTTTTATCTTGATTAATTTTTCCTATTCCTCATGTGATAGCTTTACCTTATTATTTAAAGTTTTTAACTATTACAGTTGTTATTTTAGGTGCTTATTTAGGTTATCTTATTTCTAATTTTGATTTTTCTCATAATTTATTTTCTTTAAGTATACTTTCTTTTGTTAGATTTGCTGGTTCTATATGATTTATACCTTTTCTTTCAACTAAGTTTATTAGATATATGCCTTTAAAAATAGGTTATTATTCATCTAAGTCATTTGATTATGGTTGAGGTGAATTACTTGGTGGTCAAGGTTTATATAGATTATTTATTTATTTAATTGGTTATATTTAAGGTTGATATGATTCTAATTTCAAGATTTATCTTTTAACTTTTATTTTTTGAATATTTATTTTGGTAATATTGTTTTTCGTTTACTTAAATAGCTTATAATTAGAGCGTGACACTGAAGATGTTAAGGAAGTATTTTTACTTTTAAGTATCTGTCTCGCGTGTGATATTATTTTTACAGTGAAAATGTAATGTTTTATTTAAACTATATAAATTTCAGAAATGTTAACGGAGTTTAACCGCCAATATAAAAAGTTAGCAGCTTTCATATTGGCTTTACATTTCCTTAATTGGAACTATTATAGTTCAATTATATTATTAACAGTAATACGCCTCTTTTTGGCTTCAATTAATAAGAATAAGGGTAGTACATACCAATCTTCCAGGTCGAAACTGACTGCAATATTTCGCTTCTTATTCTATTTAAGGTTGATTGATAATATCAATACTTTTTGAATGCAACCCAAATGTTATATTTAACTACAACCCTTTATTCTGCTCATTGTAATGCTCCTTGGTTTCATTCATGGTATAGTCCTCCTAATAGAACTAGAATAAAAAATATTGTTGATACTGTTCAGATTATAATGTCTGAAGTTTTAAAAATAATTACAATTGGTAGAATTAGTGCAATTTCTACATCAAAAATTAAAAAGATTACTGCGATTAGGAAGAATCGTATTGAGAATGGTATTCGTGCTGATCTTTTTGGATCAAACCCACATTCAAATGGTGATCTTTTTTCTCGATCATTAATTAATTTTTTTGATAGTGTTGTTGCCAGGATTATAACATTTTTGGAATAATAAATCTAATGATAACTCTTGTTGATAGAATTAGAATTGTTTTTCTTGATTTATATCAAGCTTTCTGATTGGAAGTCAAATGTACTATTTATACTAGAAAAACAATTATCTACCTCATCAATAAATAGAGATATATAAGAATAATCATACTACGTCTACGAAGTGTCAGTATCATGCTGCTGCTTCAAATCCAAAGTGATGTCTTGGTGAAAATTGATTTATTGAGTGTCGAAGTAGACATGTTGATAAAAAGATTGTTCCAATAATTACGTGTAAACCATGGAATCCTGTTGCAACAAAGAATGTTGATCCATAAACTGCATCTGCAATGGTAAAAGGTGCTTCTCAATATTCATATGCTTGAAGTATTGTAAAGTATAGTCCTAATAACACTGTGAAGAATAATCCTTGTAGTGCTTGAGTATGATTAGATTCCATTAAACTATGATGTGCTCATGTTACTGTTACTCCTGATGCTAAAAGAATAGCTGTATTAAGTAATGGAATTTGTATAGGGTTAAAGGGTTGAATTCCTATTGGAGGTCATAGTATTCCTAGTTCAATTGTTGGTGCTAATCTTCTTCTAAAGAATGCTCAAAAAAAAGAAACGAAAAATAATACCTCTGATGCAATAAATAAAATTATTCCTCATCGTAATCCAATTGATACAAATCCTGTGTGTAATCCTTGATATGTTCCTTCTCGTACTACATCTCGTCATCATTGAATTATAGTTAGTAGGGTAATTCCAAATCCAATTATGAATAAGTTAATATTAAATAGGTGGAATCATTTTGCTAGTCCTGATACTAGGACTATTGCTCCAATTGCTCCTGTTAATGGTCAAGGTCTATAGTCTACTAAGTGGAATGGGTGGTTTGAGTGAGTTGTTAACATAGGTTTAATATACTTCTCTAGAATATAGAGTTCTTAGAATTGAGAAAACATAGGCTTGAATTATTGCTACTGCTGATTCTAGAATTAATAGAAGTATTTGTCCAATAATTAGTAATGAGATTAAGTTTATTGCTATAGATGGTCCTGTGTTTCCTAATAAGGTTAATAATAAGTGTCCTGCAATTATATTTGCTGCCAACCGTACTGCTAATGTACCTGGTCGAATAACATTACTAACTGTTTCAATTAGTACTAGAAATGATATTAATGCAGGCGGTGTACCTTGTGGTACAAGGTGTGTAAATATATGATTAGTATGGTTAATTCATCCAAATAATATAAATCTTAGCCATATAGGTAGGGCAATTGCAAATGTTAATGCTAAATGTCTTGTTCTAGTAAAAATATAAGGGAATAATCCTATGAAATTGTTAAATAATATTATAATAAAAATTGAGATGAAAATGAATGTTGTTCCATTAAATGATTTTGGTCCAAGAAGTGTTTTAAATTCATTATGTAAGGTTAAATTTAGTTTATTTCAGATAATGTTAATTCGTGATGGTGTAAGTCAAAATAGTGATGGGATTAATAATAGTCCTAGAAATGTTCTAGTTCAATTTAATGATAAATTAAAGATGTTAGTTGATGGGTCAAATGTTGAGAATAGATTTGTTATCATTTTCAATTTAAGTTTTTTATTTCAATTGTTCCTTTTTCTGCTCTTTTAATAAGGTTAGGTTTAAATGAGAAGAAGTTTATTTGATTAAACAAGATTAATGTAGCTGAAAATATAATGAATAGTGAGAATCATATAAGAGGGGATGTTTGAGGGATTTGGATATAATTTCCCCATCAGAAGTAGTCGTTAATTTACTATTATTTGGTTTAAGAGACCATTACTTACTTTCAGTCATCTGATGAATTTCAAGGTGTACTAATTTTTTTAGTTACTTTAGATTGACACTCTAATGTTATTTATTTTAACTAACTCCTTAAATTATCTTAGATAATCACTTAATAAATAAATTTACTGAAGTTCTTTCAATTACAATTGGTATAAATCTGTGGTTTGCTCCACAGATTTCTGAGCATTGTCCAAAGAATAATCCAGGTCGATTTATTGTGAATGTTCCTTGATTTAACCGACCTGGCGTTGCATCAATTTTAACCCCTAATGCAGGAACTGCTCATGAGTGTAGAACATCTGATGCTCTTGTTAATACTCGTACTTCTGTATTTATTGGTAGGATTGTTCGGTTATCTACATCTAGTAGTCGGAATCCATCATTTTCTAGGTCTTGTTCTGGTGTTATATAAGTGTCAAATTCTACGTCTATGA
This sequence comes from Schistocerca gregaria, assembly GCF_023897955.1. Classification (NCBI taxonomy): domain Eukaryota; kingdom Metazoa; phylum Arthropoda; class Insecta; order Orthoptera; family Acrididae; genus Schistocerca; species Schistocerca gregaria. The sequence goes on along the minus strand of NW_026061810.1, from coordinate 1,616,722 downwards.
AGTCTGAATATTCATATCTTCAATATCATTGTCGTCCAATGGTTTTAATTGTAATTATTGCATCTACTGAATCATCAAGTAAATATAATAGTCGTAATGATGGAAGGGCAATAAAAATTAATGTAATTGCTGGTAAAGCTGTTCAGATTGTTTCAATTAAATGTCCATGAAGTATATTACGGTTAGTATAGGCAATAAATAATATATAACTTAGGGCATAACCTACAATTACTGTAATTAATAATAATACGACCATAGTATGATCATGAAAGAATGATAATTGCTCCATTAATGGTGAAGCTCCATCTTGAAGAGATAAATTTGATCATGTTGCCATTAATAAATATATTCTAATAAAAGGTCAAACCTTTATTTGTAGAGCTTAAATCTACTGCACTAATCTGCCATATTAGAATCTAGAGATTAATGGTAATTCTGAGTAACTATGTTCTGCAGGAGGGTTATTTTGTAGTCATTCTGTTGATCTTCTTATGTTAGCTCTAAATATAATTGCTCGGTTTGTAATCATTCTTTCTCATATAATTACAATGAATATAATGATTCCTACAATAGAAATTGTAGACCCAATTCTTGATACTACGTTTCATGATGTATATGCGTCTGGGTAGTCAGAGTATCGTCGAGGTCAAAGAATGATGTATTTAAATTTCGATCTGTTAATAATATAGTAATAGCTCCTGCTAAAACTGGAAGTGAAAGAAGGAGAAGTAATGCTGTAATAGCTACAGATCATACAAATAAAGGTGTTTGATCTAAAGTTATACTTTCTGATCGTATATTAATTGCTGTTGTAATGAAATTCACTGCACCAAGAATAGATGATACACCTGCTAAGTGCAGTGAAAAAATAGCTAGATCTACAGATGCACCCCCGTGTGCAATAGCTCCTGCTAGAGGAGGGTAAACTGTTCATCCTGTACCAGCACCATTATCTACTATAGAAGATGTAAGAAGAAGGGTTAGTGAAGGTGGTAGTAATCAAAAACTTATATTATTTATTCGTGGAAATGCTATATCTGGTGCACCAATTATTAGTGGAACAAGTCAATTACCAAATCCACCAATTATAATAGGTATTACTATAAAGAAAATTATTACGAATGCGTGAGCTGTAATAATAACATTATAAATCTGGTCATCCCCAATTAGAGATCCGGGTTGGCCAAGTTCAGCACGAATAAGTATTCTTATTGATGTTCCTACTATTCCTGCTCATGCTCCAAATATGAAGTATAAAGTACCAATGTCCTTATGGTTTGTTGAGAATAATCATTTTTGCAGTAAGATGGCTGAATTTTAGGTGGTAGACTGTAAATCTACTTATGAGATGTTTTCTCTCTTATCATATTTAGGTCTTATATTCAATTATGATTCTAGACTGCAATTCTAGAGGTGTAAAATTTTACTAAGGCCTAAAAGATTATTCTTTTAATTATAACTTTGAAGGTTATTAGTTTGATTAACTTAAGTCCTTAGTATAATGAAATTAAGGTTGATGTTGAAGTCAATCCTATTGTTGAAATTATTACTGTTATAGGAAGAATGATTCTTGATTTTTGGGACTTTATCTTTATAGATCACGAATTTTCTGTGTATGATATAATTAGAGCTGAGAATCTAATACGTATATAGTAGTAGAGTGTAATTGTGGTAAATACAACTATAATAGTTATAATAGTTGTTATATTGTTTTCTATTAATGATTGTATTACAATTCATTTTGGTAAGAATCCAAGGAATGGTGGTAGTCCACCTAAAGATAATAAAGATAAGAATATTATGAATTTAATTTCGGTTTTTATATTTCTGGCTGAATAAATTTGATTTATGAAAAATAAATTTATTTGCTTAAATAATAAAACTATAATTAATCTTAATAGTGAGTAAATAATGAAGTATAGTTCTCAGATGTTTTCTCTGACTGTTAATGATCTAATTATTCAACCTAGATGTCTGATTGATGAATATGCTAAAAGTTGTCGTAAGGATGTTTGATTTAAACCTCCTATTGCCCCAATAATAATTCTTAAGATAATAATTGTTCAAATAAAAGTTCTTAATTGAATACAATAAGATAAGACCATTATTGGGGCGATTTTTTGTCATGTTATTAATGTTAAACAATTATTTCATCTTGATGCTCCTATAACTTCTGGAAATCAGAAATGGAAAGGTGCAGCTCCAATCTTTAATAATAGTCTAGATCTAATTATTATTGATGGGATAAATTCTGTTTCCCATCCCATGGGATATTTTATTTGAATCAGCAAAATTGAAAATAATAATATTGTCGATGCTATTGCTTGGACAATAAAATATTTAATTGATGATTCATTTATTATTATATTTTTATTTCTTGTTAGGAGCGGAATAAATGAAAGTAAGTTGATCTCAAGTCCTATTCAAACCCCAAATCAGGAATTTGATGAAATGGACAGGATCGTTCCTATCATTAATGTTGATAGGAAGAGAAGTTTTGTAGAGTTGTTGGTCATTAAAAAGGAGAGGATTGATACCTCTATAAATGGGGTATGAACCCATTAGCTTGTTTAGCTTACCTTTTTACATTAAGGTGTATGATGCACGTTAGTTTTTGATACTAAAGGAGGTAGCCTAATTCTATCTTATGTAATTTTAATGAAGGTAATTTTATTTACTTTATTTACCCTATCAAGGTAACCCTTTAATCAGGCACTTCATTTATTTAATATATAAATCGAAAGTTTTTTTTTGAAATTCTTTTATGTATTATTTTGTTTAATTAGGATTAATTTATCCTGCTCATTTTATTTTTTTTATATATATATATAATAAATAATTTATATTAATATATTACATTTAATTGAAATTAAAGTATTATAAGTTCATCTTACCATTATCAATTGATTATTTTAATGCAATTATTTACCTAGGATTATAGCTACTTATGTTTTTAGCTTAAAATAGGTTATTATAATATAATATATATAATAATATGTAATTTAATATTTAATATTATTATAATTGGATATAATAAATAAAATTATTAATTTAAATATAAAATATTATAATTAATATAAATAATTATATTAATTATAATAATATAATAATGTAAATTATCTATAATTAGATTATTTAACTAATATATATGAAAGTTAACTTAATATAAAAAAAGAATTCATATTAATAACATATTATATTAAATTACATAATTGTATAAAATATATTTATTATATTATTTAATCTTTCTTTATTTATTAGTGAAAAGAAAGATTAAATAAGAAAGAAAATAATACATTTATTGCTATACATGTTCCATATTAATCTTTAATTATATATAATAGAGAAGTTGTTGTTTATCTGCCGAGACGTAAATAATGGTTGAATTATCCGAACCTTACACGCAAATGGAGCATCTATATTTTTTATTTGTATTTACTTACATGTAGGACGGGGAATTTACTATGGATCTTATATATATATACATACCTGAATAATTGGTACAGTGATTTTATTTTTAGTTATAGCAACTGCATTTATAGGATATGTCTTACCCTGAGGCCAAATATCTTTTTGAGGTGCAACAGTAATTACTAATTTATTATCAGCAATCCTATACTTAGGAACAGATTTAGTCCAATGAGTATGAGGAGGATTCGCTGTTGATAATGCAACATTAAATCGATTCTTCACATTCCATTTTGTATTACCATTTATTATTGCTGCTATAGCAGCAATTCATTTATTTTTTCTTCACCAAACAGGATCTAATAATCCTCTTGGACTAAATGGAGATATTGAAAAAATTCCATTCCATCCATACTTTAGCTTTAAGGATTCTATTACATTTGTAATAATAACATCATTATTCATTATACTATGTTTCATTAATCCTTACCTATTAGGAGATCCAGATTACTTTGTACCTGCCAACCCATTAGTAACACCAGTTCACATTCAACCAGAATGATATTTCCTATTTGCATATGCAATTCTACGATCTATCCCTAATAAGTTAGGAGGTGTTATTGCATTATTTTTATCAATTAGAATCTTAATAATTTTACCATTTTATAATAAAACACCATTCCGAGGCATTCAATTTTACCCTATTAATCAAATTTTATTCTGAATTATAGTAGTTGTTGTATGCTTACTAACGTGAATTGGTAAACGACCTGTTGAAGAACCTTATATTATAACAGGTCAAATCTTAACAATTATTTACTTCACATATTTCTTAATTAATGTCCATGTCGCAAACGCATGAGATAAATTAATTAAGGAATAAAGTTAATTAGCTTAGGAAAAGCATATGTTTTGAAACATAAAATTAGACGTTTAACTCTTCTATTAACTTTTCTCAAAAAATTTCACTAAACAAATGAGATAAATAAAATCTTTAAACCAACAAAGAAAATAAAAAAATTCAAAGATAAAGGTAAAAAACTTTTTCAAGCTAAGTACATTAATTTATCATAACGGAACCGTGGTAATGTTCCACGAACCCAAATAAAACCAAAAGATATAATAGCAAGCTTAATAAAAAATATAAAAGAATAAAAATCACCGCCCAAAAAAATTAAAGCCAGTAACATTCTTATGAAGACAATTCTAGTATATTCAGCTAAAAAATTAAAGTAAAACCACCCGCACCATACTCAATATTAAATTCTGAAACTAACTCAGATTCCCCTTCAGCAAAATCAAAAGGAGTACGATTAGTTTCAGCTAAGCAAGAAGCAAAACAAGCTAAAGCTAAAGGAAAAGAAATAATAATAAATCAACAATAAAGCTGATAGTTTATAAAATCAAACATATTAAAACTACCAATTAAAATAATTAAAGACAATAAAATTAAAGCTAAACTAACTTCATAAGAAATTGTTTGAGCAACAGAACGAAGAGAACCTAATAATGAATAATTTGAATTAGAAGATCAACCAGCAATTATAACAGTATAAACACCTAATCTAGTACAACATAAAAAAAATAAAAATCCATAAGAAAAAGAACACATATAAGTTAAATAAGGAAAAATTACTCAAACGGCTAAAGAAATCATTAAATTAAAAACAGGGGAAAAATAATAAAGTAGGTAATTAGATATAATAGGAATTGGCTGCTCCTTACAAATTAACTTAATAGCATCTCTAAATGGCTGAGGAATTCCAACAAAACCTACCTTATTTGGACCCTTTCGAATCTGAATATAACCTAAAACCTTACACTCTAATAAAGTTAAAAAGGCAACACTAATTAAAACACAAATAACCAATAAAAGAAAATTCAAAATAAATATAAATAAATCATAAAGTATCAATACTATTTGTAGAAAAAATCTAGATAAATTAATTCTAAATTCAACACATTAATCTGTCAAAATAGTAAATAAATTAATATTAATCAATATAACAAAAAATATTTTAATTATATGGTCCTTTCGTACTAATATGGATTAACAATCTTAGGATAGAAACCGACCTGGCTCACGCCGGTCTGAACTCAGATCATGTAAGAATTTAAAGGTCGAACAGACCTAATCATTGGGCTCCTGCACCCAAAATTTTTCTTAATCCAACATCGAGGTCGCAATCTGCTTTGTCGATATGAGCTCTCAAAAACAATTACGCTGTTATCCCTAAGGTAACTTAATCTTATGATCATAAATTATGGATCAAAATAACAAACATAAATAAATGATATAATAATGAAGAGTTTATCTATTCTTGATGTCACCCCAACAAAACATCATCATTAAATATAGAAAGACAAACAAAAAACTATATAAAAGTAAAATGTCAAGCTCTATAGGGTCTTCTCGTCCTAAAGAAGAATTTAAGCCTTTTGACTCAAAAGTTAAATTCAAAAATTTATTAAGAGACAGTTGATTTCTCGTCAAGCCATTCATTCCAGCCACTAATTAAGAGACTAATGATTATGCTACCTTTGCACGGTCAAAATACCGCGGCTCTTTAAAAATACGCTCAGTGAGCAGGCCAGACCTCAAAATATAAACAAGAGGACATGTTTTTGATAAACAGGTGGAAATCAATTTTGCCTAGTTCCTTATAATAAGTTCACAAGGTAAAAATTTCATACAAATAAATATACTAATTCTATCATTATTACAAAAATTTTAAAATTAAATTAATAATCTTAATAAAAAACCTAAAATATTTATAAAATCAAAATAAAAAATAATGAACTAAAACGTAATCTTAAAGATAGCTGGTTTAAAGCTTACTATTATATTCCTATAAAATAAATTATAGGTTATTAACTTCAAAGCTTATCCCTTAAAGAATAAATAAGTTAATATTTTTACTTAAAAAATTAATTAAAAACAAATAACTTTAAAAAATTAAATTGTTTCTTAAGAAACTCGATATCTTGGGAAACGATTAACATCTCATTTCTATAAATAATTTAATAATAATTATGATACATTAACTATAAATTATTTATAAATCAACCCAAATCGAGACAAGTAAAATAAATACTAAAATTTTGATAAAGCCTGATACAAAAGGTACAATAAATAAAATCTACTTAAAAAAATTTAAAATAATATTTCATAAAACACTTACATTACCAATAAACTATAATTTAAAAAATCAATTCTATAAAATATACTAAGACAAAAATACAATAAAATTATTTATATTGAATAATTAAATAAACAAAAAATAAATATAATAAAATAAATAATCAAGATATCCTGATTTGCACAGAAAAATTTTCAGTGTAAATGAAACACTTTACTAATAAGTTATATCTTGAAACTCTTCCTAGATACACTTTCCAGTACATCTACTATGTTACGACTTATCTCATCTAAATTGAAGCTACTTTAAAATAAAATAGAATAATCAATAATGAGAGCGACGGGCGATGTGTACACATCTCAGAGCCAATATCAGTTAAATTAAATAAATTAAATTACTATCAAATCCACCTTCATTAACAGTATTTCACTATCAAATCCGTAATAAACAAAAATCTATTGTAACCCACCTCCTCTTAACTATAAGCTGCACCTTGACCTGAAATATTTTATAATTATAAATCTTGAGAATTATAACTCTAAAAAGATTCTCTGATAACGGAGATATACAAACAAATAAATTAAGTAGAGTAAATCGTGTATTATCAATCATGGGGTAGGTTCCTCTGAATGGAATGAGATACCGCCAAATTCTTTGGGTTTAAAGACCTTAACTAATAGTACCCTGGTAAATATAATTAACATTTAAAATAATAGGGTATCTAATCCTAGTTTATTATTTAAATTTCACAGATTCATAAAAAGGGCCACAAATAAATTTTAACATTTCACCTTACAAATTTATATTTCAACCCTAATAATATAAACAACTGTTTTAACCAATAATATTCACTTGTATCAATCGTATAACCGCGGCTGCTGGCACGAATTATGCCGATACTAAATCAATTGCTAAATCCAAAATCACTTGATAATTAAATCAAATTACTGCAAAAAGAACATTTAGTCTAACAAAACTTACATATAATACAAAGAAAAAGTGAATAAACAAGCAAGAATAAAACTTTTAAAAATAAAAAATAAGAAAATTTTAAATCTATTAATTCAGGAAAAAATAAAAGATTCAAATATTTAAAGAAAAAAAAGAAAAAAACCACAAACATTAACAAAAAAAAAAGAAACGCCCCTATGTATGACCACAACAACATCTCTATTATATATAATTAAAGATTAATATGGAACATGTATAGCAATAAATGTATTATATTCTTTCTTATTTAATCTTTCTTTTCACTAATAAATAAAGAAAGATTAAATAATATAATAAATATATGATTAGTATGGTTAATTCATCCAAATAATATAAATCTTAGCCATATAGGTAGGGCAATTGCAAATGTTAATGCTAAATGTCTTGTTCTAGTAAAAATATAAGGGAATAATCCTATGAAATTGTTAAATAATATTATAATAAAAATTGAGATGAAAATGAATGTTGTCCCATTAAATGATTTTGGTCCAAGAAGTGTTTTAAATTCATTATGTAAGGTTAAATTTAGTTTATTTCAGATAATGTTAATTCGTGATGGTGTAAGTCAAAATAGTGATGGGATTAATAATAGTCCTAGAAATGTTCTAGTTCAATTTAATGATAAATTAAAGATGTTAGTTGATGGGTCAAATGTTGAGAATAGATTTGTTATCATTTTCAATTTAAGTTTTTTATTTCAATTGTTCCTTTTTCTGCTCTTTTAATAAGGTTAGGTTTAAATGAGAAGAAGTTTATTTGATTAAACAAGATTAATGTAGCTGAAAATATAATGAATATTGAGAATCATATAAGAGGGGATATTTGAGGGATTTGGATATAATTTCCCCATCAGAAGTAGTCGTTAATTTACTATTATTTGGTTTAAGAGACCATTACTTACTTTCAGTCATCTGATGAATTTCAAGGTGTACTAATTTTTTTTAGTTACTTTAGATTGACACTCTAATGTTATTTATTTTAACTAACTCCTTAAATTATCTTAGATAATCACTTAATAAATAAATTTACTGAAGTTCTTTCAATTACAATTGGTATAAATCTGTGGTTTGCTCCACAGATTTCTGAGCATTGTCCAAAGAATAATCCAGGTCGATTTATTGTGAATGTTCCTTGATTTAACCGACCTGGCGTTGCATCAATTTTAACCCCTAATGCAGGAACTGCTCATGAGTGTAGAACATCAGATGCTCTTGTTAATACTCGTACTTCTGTATTTATTGGTAGGATTGTTCGGTTATCTACATCTAGTAGTCGGAATCCATCATTTTCTAGGTCTTGTTCTGGTGTTATATAAGTGTCAAATTCTACGTCTATGAAGTCTGAATATTCATATCTTCAATATCATTGTCGTCCAATCGTTTTAATTGTAATTATTGCATCTACTGAATCATCAAGTAAATATAATAGTCGTAATGATGGAAGGGCAATAAAAATTAATGTAATAGCTGGTAAAGCTGTTCAGATTGTTTCAATTAAATGTCCATGAAGTATATTACAGTTAGTATAGGCAATAAATAATATATAACTTAGGGCATAACCTACAATTACTGTAATTAATAATAATACGACCATAGTATGATCATGAAAGAATGATAATTGCTCCATTAATGGTGAAGCTCCATCTTGAAGAGATAAATTTGATCATGTTGCCATTAATAAATATTTTCTAATAAAAGGTCAAACCTTTATTTGTAGAGCTTAAATCTACTGCACTAATCTGCCATATTAGAATCTAGAGATTAATGGTAATTCTGAGTAACTATGTTCTGCAGGAGGGTTATTTTGTAGTCATTCTGTTGATCTTCTTATGTTAGCTCTAAATATAATTGCTCGGTTTGTAATCATTCTTTCTCATATAATTACAATGAATATAATGATTCCTACAATAGAAATTGTAGACCCAATTCTTGATACTACGTTTCATGATGTATATGCGTCTGGGTAGTCAGAGTATCGTCGAGGTATTCCTGCTAATCCTAGGAAGTGTTGAGGAAAGAATGTTAAATTTACTCCAATGAATATAATTGTAAATTGGATTTTTAATCATGTATTATTTATAGTTAATCCTGTAAATAGTGGATATCATTGAATGACACCTCCTATAATTGCAAATACTGCTCCTATAGATAATACATAATGAAAGTGGGCTACTACATAATATGTATCATGTAATACAATATCAAGTGATGAATTTGCTATTCCTGTTAATCCACCAATTGTAAATAGGAAAATAAATCCTAGAGCTCATAATAATGGTGGTTTGAACTTGAATTTAGTTCCATATAATGTAGCTAATCATCTAAATACCTTAATTCCTGTAGGTACAGCAATAATTATTGTTGCTGATGTAAAATATGCTCGTGTGTCAACATCCATTCCTACTGTAAATATATGATGTGCTCATACAATAAATCCTATTAGTCCAATTGATAGTATAGCATAAATTATACCTAATGTTCCAAATGATTCAATTTTTCCTCTTTCTTGACATACAATATGTGAAATAATTCCGAACCCCGGTAGAATTAAAATATAAACTTCTGGGTGTCCAAAGAATCAAAATAGATGTTGATATAGAATTGGGTCACCCCCTCCTGCAGGGTCAAAGAATGATGTATTTAAATTTCGATCTGTTAATAAGATAGTAATAGCTCCTGCTAAAACTGGAAGTGAAAGAAGGAGAAGTAATGCTGTAATAGCTACAGATCATACAAATAAAGGTGTTTAATCTAAAGTTATACTTTCTGATCGTATATTAATTGCTGTTGTAATGAAATTCACTGCACCAAGAATAGATGATACACCTGCTAAGTGCAGTGAAAAAATAGCTAGATCTACAGATGCACCCCCGTGTGCAATAGCTCCTGCTAGAGGAGGGTAAACTGTTCATCCTGTACCAGCACCATTATCTACTAAAAAAGATGTAAGAAGAAGGGTTAGTGAAGGTGGTAGTAATCAAAAACTTATATTATTTATTCGTGGAAATGCTATATCTGGTGCACCAATTATTAGTGGAACAAGTCAATTACCAAATCCACCAATTATAATAGGTATTACTATAAAGAAAATTATTACGAATGCGTGAGCTGTAATAATAACATTATAAATCTGGTCATCCCCAATTAGAGATCCGGGTTGGCCAAGTTCAGCACGAATAAGTATTCTTATTGATGTTCCTACTATTCCTGCTCATGCTCCAAATATGAAGTATAAAGTACCAATGTCCTTATGGTTTGTTGAGAATAATCATTTTTGCGGTAAGATGGCTGAATTTTAGGTGGTAGACTGTAAATCTACTTATGAGATGTTTTCTCTCTTATCATATTTAGGTCTTATATTCAATTATGATTCTAGACTGCAATTCTAGAGGTGTAAAATTTTACTAAGGCCTAAAAGATTATACTTTTAATTATAACTTTGAAGGTTATTAGTTTGATTAACTTAAGTCCTTAGTATAATGAAATTAAGGTTGATGTTGAAATCAATCCTATTGTTGAAATTATTACTGTTATAGGAAGAATGATTCTTGATTTGTGGGACTTTATCTTTATAGATCACGAATTTTCTGTGTATGATATAATTAGAGCTGAGAATCTAATACGTATATAGTAGTAGAGTGTAATTGTAGTAAATACAACTATAATAGTTATAATAGTTGTTATATTGTTTTCTATTAATGATTGTATTACAATTCATTTTGGTAAGAATCCAAGGAATGGTGGTAGTCCACCTAAAGATAATAAAGATAAGAATATTATGAATTTAATTTCGGTTTTTATATTTCTGGCTGAATAAATTTGATTTATGAAAAATAAATTTATTTGCTTAAATAATAAAACTATAATTAATCTTAATATTGAGTAAATAATGAAGTATAGTTCTCAGATGTTTTCTCTGACTGTTAATGATCTAATTATTCAACCTAGATGTCTGATTGATGAATATGCTAAAAGTTGTCGTAAGGATGTTTGATTTAAACCTCCTATTGCCCCAATAATAATTCTTAAGATAATAATTGTTCAAATAAAAGTTCTTAATTGAATACAATAAGATAAGACCATTATTGGGGCGATTTTTTGTCATGTTATTAATGTTAAACAATTATTTCATCTTGATGCTCCTATAACTTCTGGAAATCAGAAATGGAAAGGTGCAGCTCCAATCTTTAATAATAGTCTAGATCTAATTATTATTGATGGGATAAATTCTGTTTCCCATCCCATGGGATATTTTATTTGACTCAGCAAAATTGAAAATAATAATATTGTCGATGCTATTGCTTGGACAATAAAATATTTAATTGATGATTCATTTATTATTATATTTTTATTTCTTGTTAGGAGCGGAATAAATGAAAGTAAGTTGATCTCAAGTCCTATTCAAACCCCAAATCAGGAATTTGATGAAATGGACAGGATCGTTCCTATCATTAATGTTGATAGGAAGAGAAGTTTTGTAGAGTTGTTGGTCATTAAAAAGGAGAGGATTGATACCTCTATAAATGGGGTATGAACCCATTAGCTTGTTTAGCTTACCTTTTTACATTAAGGTGTATGATGCACGTTAGTTTTTGGTACTAAAGGAGGTAGTTTAATTCTATCTTATGTAATTTTAATGAAGGTAATTTTATTTACTTTATTTACCCTATCAAGGTAACCCTTTAATCAGGCACTTCATTTATTTAATATATAAATCGAAAGTTTTTTTTTAAATTCTTTTATGTATTATTTTGTTTAATTAGGATTAATTTATCCTGCTCATTTTTTTTATATATATATATAATAAATAATTTATATTAATATATTACATTTAATTGAAATTAAAGTATTATAAGTTCATCTTGCCATTATCAATTGATTATTTTAATGCAATTATTTACCTAGGATTATAGCTACTTATGTTTTTAGATTAAAATAGGTTATTATAATATAATATATATAATAATATGTAATTTAATATTTAATATTATTATAATTGGATATAATAAATAAAATTATTAATTTAAATATAAAATATTATAATGAATATAAATAATTATATTAATTATAATAATATAATTATGTAAATTATCTATAATTAGATTATTTAACTAATATATATGAAAGTTAACTTAATATAAAAAAAGAATTCATATTAATAACATATTATATTAAATTACATAATTGTATAAAATATATTTATTATATTATTTAATCTTTCTTTATTTATTAGTGAAAAGAAAGATTAAATAAGAAAGAATATAATACATTTATTGCTATACATGTTCCATATTAATCTTTAATTATATATAATAGAGAATTTGTTGTGGTCATACATAGGGGCGTTTCTTTTTTTTTTGTTAATGTTTGTGGTTTTTTTCTTTTTTTTTTCTTTAAATATTTGAATCTTTTATTTTTTCCTGAATTAATAGATTTAAAATTTTCTTATTTTTTATTTTTAAAAGTTTTATTCTTGCTTGTTTATTCACTTTTTCTTTGTATTATATGTAAGTTTTGTTAGACTAAATGTTTTTTTTGCAGTAATTTGATTTAATTATCAAGTGATTTTGGATTTAGCAATTGATTTAGTATCGGCATAATTCGTGCCAGCAGCCGCGGTTATACGATTGATACAAGTGAATATTATTGGTTAAAACAGTTGTTTATATTATTAGGGTTGAAATATAAATTTGTAAGGTGAAATGTTAAAATTTATTTGTGGCCCTTTTTATGAATCTGTGAAATTTAAATAATAAACTAGGATTAGATACCCTATTATTTTAAATGTTAATTATATTTACCAGGGTACTATTAGTTAAGGTCTTTAAACCCAAAGAATTTGGCGGTATCTCATTCCATTCAGAGGAACCTACCCCATGATTGATAATACACGATTTACTCTACTTAATTTATTTGTTTGTATATCTCCGTTATCAGAGAATCTTTTTAGAGTTATAATTCTCAAGATTTATAATTATAAAATATTTCAGGTCAAGGTGCAGCTTATAGTTAAGAGGAGGTGGGTTACAATAGATTTTTGTTTATAACGGATTTGATAGTGAAATACTGTTAATGAAGGTGGATTTGATAGTAATTTAATTTATTTAATTTAACTGATATTGGCTCTGAGATGTGTACACATCGCCCGTCGCTCTCATTATTGATTATTCTATTTTATTTTAAAGTAGCTTCAATTTAGATGAGATAAGTCGTAACATAGTAGATGTACTGGAAAGTGTATCTAGGAAGAGTTTCAAGATATAACTTATTAGTAAAGTGTTTCATTTACACTGAAAATTTTTCTGTGCAAATCAGGATATCTTGATTATTTATTTTATTATATTTATTTTTTGTTTATTTAATTATTTAATATAAATAATTTTATTGTATTTTTGTCTTAGTATATTTTATAGAATTGATTTTTTAAATTATAGTTTATTGGTAATGTAAGTGTTTTATGAAATATTATTTTAAATTTTTTTAAGTAGATTTTATTTATTGTACCTTTTGTATCAGGCTTTATCAAAATTTTAGTTTTTATTTTACTTGTCTCGATTTGGGTTGATTTATAAATAATTTATAGTTAATGTATCATAATTATTATTAAATTATTTATAGAAATGAGATGTTAATCGTTTCCGAAGATATCTAGTTTCTTAAGAAAAAATTTAATTTTTTAAAGTTATTTGTTTTTATTTAATTTTTTAAGTAAAAATATTAACTTATTTATTCTTTAAGGGATAAGCTTTGAAGTTAATAACCTATAATTTATTTTATAGAAATATAATAGTAAGCTTTAAACCAGCTATCTTTAAGATTACGTTTTAGTTCATTATTTTTTATTTTGATTTTATAAATATTTTAGGTTTTTTATTAAGATTATTAATTTAATTTTAAAATTTTTGTAATAATGATAGAATTAGTATATTTATTTGTATGAAATTTTTACCTTGTGAACTTATTATAAGGAACTAGGCAAAATTGATTTCCGCCTGTTTATCAAAAACATGTCCTCTTGTTTATATTTTGAGGTCTGGCCTGCTCACTGAGCGTATTTTTAAAGAGCCGCGGTATTTTGACCGTGCAAAGGTAGCATAATCATTAGTCTCTTAATTAGTGGCTGGAATGAATGGCTTGACGAGAAATCAACTGTCTCTTAATAAATTTTTGAATTTAACTTTTGAGTCAAAAGGCTTAAATTCTTCTTTAGGACGAGAAGACCCTATAGAGCTTGACATTTTACTTTTATATAGTTTTTTGTTTCTATATTTTTCTATATTTAATGATGATGTTTTGTTGGGGTGACATGAAGAATAGATAAACTCTTCATTATTATATCATTTATTTATGTTTGTTATTTTGATCCATAATTTATGATCATAAGATTAAGTTACCTTAGGGATAACAGCGTAATTGTTTTTGAGAGCTCATATCGACAAAGCAGATTGCGACCTCGATGTTGGATTAAGAAAAATTTTGGGTGCAGGAGCCCAATGATTAGGTCTGTTCGACCTTTAAATTCTTACATGATCTGAGTTCAGACCGGCGTGAGCCAGGTCGGTTTCTATCCTAAGATTGTTAATCCATATTAGTACGAAAGGACCATATGGTTAAAATATTTTTTGTTATATTGATTAATATTAATTTATTTACTATTTTGACAGATTAATGTGTTGAATTTAGAATTCATTTATGTAGATTTTTTCTACAAATAGTATTGATACTTTATGATTTATTTATATTTATTTTGAATTTTCTTTTATTGGTTATTTGTGTTTTAATTAGTGTTGCCTTTTTAATTTTATTAGAGCGTAAGGTTTTAGGTTATATTCAGATTCGAAAGGGTCCAAATAAGGTAGGTTTTGTTGGAATTCCTCAGCCATTTAGAGATGCTATTAAGTTAATTTGTAAGGAGCAGCCAATTCCTATTATATCTAATTACCTACTTTATTATTTTTCCCCTGTTTTTGATTTAATGATTTCTTTAGCCGTTTGAGTAATTTTTCCTTATTTAACTTATATGTGTTCTTTTTCTTATGGATTTTTATTTTTTTTATGTTGTACTAGATTAGGTGTTTATACTGTTATAATTGCTGGTTGATCATCTAATTCAAATTATTCATTATTAGGTTCTCTTCGTTCTGTTGCTCAAACAATTTCTTATGAAGTTAGTTTAGCTTTAATTTTATTGTCTTTAATTATTTTAATTGGTAGTTTTAATATGTTTGATTTTATAAACTATCAGCTTTATTGTTGATTTATTATTATTTCTTTTCCTTTAGCTTTAGCTTGTTTTGCTTCTTGCTTAGCCGAAACTAATCGTACTCCTTTTGATTTTGCTGAAGGGGAATCTGAGTTAGTTTCAGGATTTAATATTGAGTATGGTGCGGGTGGTTTTACTTTAATTTTTTTAGCTGAATATACTAGAATTGTCTTCATAAGAATGTTATTGGCTTTAATTTTTTGGGCATGGTTTTTATTCTTTTATATTTTTTATTAAGCTTGCTATTATATCTTTTGGTTTTATTTGGGTTTGTGGAACATTACCACGGTTCCGTTATGATAAATTAATGTACTTAGCTTGAAAAAGTTTTTTACCTTTATCTTTGAATTTTTTTATTTTCTTTGTTGGTTTAAAGATTTTATTTATCTCATTTGTTTAGTGAAATTTTTTGAGAAAAGTTAATAGAAGAGTTAAACTTCTAATTTTATGTTTTCAAAACATATGCTTTTCCTAAGCTAATTAACTTTATTCCTTAATTAATTTATCTCATGCGTTTGTGACATGGACATTAATTAAGAAATATGTGAAGTAAATAATTGTTAAGATTTGACCTGTTATAATATAAGGTTCTTCAACAGGTCGTTTACCAATTCACGTTAGTAAGCATACAACAACTACTATAATTCAGAATAAAATTTGATTAATAGGGTAAAATTGAATGCCTCGGAATGGTGTTTTATTATAAAATGGTAAAATTATTAAGATTCTAATTGATAAAAATAATGCAATAACACCTCCTAACTTATTAGGGATAGATCGTAGAATTGCATATGCAAATAGGAAATATCATTCTGGTTGAATGTGAACTGGTGTTACTAATGGGTTGGCAGGTACAAAGTTATCTGGATCTCCTAATAGGTAATGATTAATTAAACATAGTATAATTAATAATGATGTTATTATTACAAATGTAATAGAATCCTTAAAGCTAAAGTATGGATGGAATGGAATTTTTTCAATATCTCCATTTAGTCCAAGAGGATTATTAGATCCTGTTTGGTGAAGAAAAAATAAATGAATTGCTGCTATAGCAGCAATAATAAATGGTAATACAAAATGGAATGTGAAGAATCGATTTAATGTTGCATTATCAACAGCGAATCCTCCTCATACTCATTGGACTAAATCTGTTCCTAAGTATGGGATTGCTGATAATAAATTAGTAATTACTGTTGCACCTCAAAAAGATATTTGGCCTCAGGGTAAGACATATCCTATAAATGCAGTTGCTATAACTAAAAATAAAATCACTGTACCAATTATTCAGGTATGTATATATATATAAGATCCATAGTAAATTCCCCGTCCTACATGTAAGTAAATACAAATAAAAAATATAGATGCTCCATTTGTGTGTAAGGTTCGGATAATTCAACCATTATTTACGTCTCGGCAGATGTGTACTACACTACTGAATGCTATTTCAATATTTGATGTATAATGTATAGCTAAAAATAGTCCAGTTACGATTTGAATTACCAAACATAACCCTAATAGGGATCCAAAATTTCATCAAAATGAATATTTGTTGGGGCAGGTAAGTCAATTAAAGAGTTATTAATAATTTTAATTAAAGGATGTCTTAATCATAAGGGTTTATTCATTAGTAATTATCTTATTTTACGAATAGGTCCCTGATTAATATTGGTGATTTTAACAACTGCTAGTAGTGCTAAAATTAAATAAATTATTATTATTATTGTAATAATGAATGTTGGTCTATTATATAATTTTTCTAAAGATATTGTTATTTCTTAATAATTGATTGAAGTATCAATATTTATAGTTTCGGTGTTTTTGAAAAAGTCTATAAATATAGATATATCTAGAATAATTAATATTAATATGATAAATACTCACATTATTAATGTAATAATTATAGTGATTGATTTAGGCTGAAATATTTCGTTTGATGCAATTCTTGTAATGTAAATAAATAATACTAGTATACCACCAAGAAATGTTAAAAATAAAATATATGATAATCAATATCTTTCTATTATTGTTCCTGTTATTAATCCAACTAGGAAGGTTTGAAGGATAATAAAAAGCATTATTGATATTGGGTGTCTTAATTTAATAAAATTAATATTTATTACATTTGATAATGATATAATTATTATTTTGATCATTTCAGGGGTTAGTTTATTTAAAATACCGGTTTTGGGGACCGATGATGGAAGCTTTTCCACCTCTGAAGTTTTAAAAGTGGGGGCTGGACTTATTTCCGGTTTACAAGTCGAGCGTTTTTTTTAAACTATTAAAACTAATGTTTATATTCTCTATTTTTACTTCTTTATTGATTTATTTTGCTGGTGTTTATGTTTTTTCTTCTAAACGTAAACATTTATTAATGGTTCTTTTGAGATTAGAATATATTGTTCTTTCTTTATTTATGTTAGTTATTGTTTTTCTTATTGAGTTTGATTATGATTATTTTTTTCCTGTTATTTTTTTAGTTTTTTCTGTTTGTGAGGGTGCTTTAGGTCTTTCTATTTTAGTTTCAATAATTCGTTCTCATGGTAATGATTTTTTTAATTCTTTTGGTTTATCTTTATGTTAAAGTATTTATTTATAACTATTTTTTGATCCCTCTTTGTTTATTAAATAATTGTTGATGGTTGGTTCATTCTTTAATGTTTCTGTCGGGTTTTGTTTTTATAATTTGTGTTTATTCATATGCTGATTTGAATATAATTAGATATTATTTTGGTATTGATTATTTTTCTTTTATTTTAATTTTACTTAGTTTTTGGATTTGTTCTTTAATAATCACTGCTAGAGGTTCAGTTTATTTAAGTTAATATCATTCTAATTTTTTTGTTTTTATGGTTTTGATTTTAATAATTATGCTTTATTGTTCATTTGCTAGATTAAGTCTTCTTTCTTTTTATAATTTTTTTGAGGCTAGATTAGTTCCTACTTTACTTTTAATTTTGGGTTGGGGTTATCAACCTGAGCGTTTGCAGGCTGGTGTTTATTTAATGTTTTATACTTTGGTTGCTAGATTACCTTTATTATTAGTTTTATTTAAGGTTTATGATTTTTCTAATACTTTATATTTTCCTTTATTGGTTGATTTTGGTTCTTATTATTTTATGTTTTATGTATTTATAATTTTGGCTTTTTTAGTTAAGATACCTATGTTTTTGGTTCATTTATGACTTCCTAAGGCTCATGTAGAGGCCCCTATTTCAGGTAGAATAATTCTTGCTGGTGTTTTATTAAAGTTAGGTGGTTATGGTATTTTTCGTGTTATAAAGGTTATTTCTTATTTGGGTTTAAAGTTTAATTATTTTTGATTGTCTTTAGGTTTATCTGGGGGTGTTATTGTAAGATTTATTTGTTTTCGTCAGGTTGATTAAAGTCTTTAATTGCATATTCTTCTGTTGCTCATATAAGAATGGTTATTGGTGGATTGATGACTATGAATTGATGAGGTTGTGTAGGTTCTCTTTCTCTAATGGTTGGTCATGGTTTATGTTCTTCTGGTTTATTTTGTTTATCTAATATTATGTATTATCTATAGGAGCCGTATTTGCAATTATAGGAGGTGTCATTCAATGATATCCACTATTTACAGGATTAACTATAAATAATACATGATTAAAAATCCAATTTACAATTATATTCATTGGAGTAAATTTAACATTCTTTCCTCAACACTTCCTGGGATTAGCAGGAATACCTCGACGATACTCTGACTACCCAGACGCATATACATCATGAAACGTAGTATCAAGAATTGGGTCTACAATTTCTATTGTAGGAATCATTATATTCATTGTAATTATATGAGAAAGAATGATTACAAACCGAGCAATTATATTTAGAGCTAACATAAGAAGATCAACAGAATGACTACAAAATAACCCTCCTGCAGAACATAGTTACTCAGAATTACCATTAATCTCTAGATTCTAATATGGCAGATTAGTGCAGTAGATTTAAGCTCTACAAATAAGGGTTTGACCGTTTATTGGAAAATATTTATTAATGGCAACATGATCAAATTTATCTCTTCAAGATGGAGCTTCACCATTAATGGAGCAATTATCATTCTTTCATGATCATACTATGGTCGTATTATTATTAATTACAGTAATTGTAGGTTATGCCCTAAGTTATATATTATTTATTGCCTATACTAACCGTAATATACTTCATGGACATTTAATTGAAACAATCTGAACAGCTTTACCAGCAATTACATTAATTTTTATTGCCCTTCCATCATTACGACTATTATATTTACTTGATGATTCAGTAGATGCAATAATTACAATTAAAACCATTGGACGACAATGATATTGAAGATATGAGTATTCAGACTTCATAGACGTAGAATTTGACACTTATATAACACCAGAACAAGACCTAGAAAATGATGGATTCCGACTACTAGATGTAGATAACCGAACAATCCTACCAATAAATACAGAAGTACGAGTATTAACAAGAGCATCAGATGTTCTACACTCATGAGCAGTTCCTGCATTAGGGGTTAAAATTGATGCAACGCCAGGTCAGTTAAATCAAGGAACATTCACAATAAATCGACCTGGATTATTCTTTGGACAATGCTCAGAAATCTGTGGAGCAAACCACAGATTTATACCATGTGTAATTGAAAGAACTTCAGTAAATTTATTTATTAAGTGATTATCTAAGATAATTTAAGGAGTTAGTTAAAATAAATAACATTAGAGTGTCAATCTAAAGTAACTAAAAAAAATTAGTACACCTTGAAATTCATCAGATGACTGAAAGTAAGTAATGGTCTCTTAAACCAAATAATAGTAAATTAACGACTACTTCTGATGGGGAAATTATATCCAAATCCCTCAAATATCCCCTCCTATATGATTCTCACTATTCATTATATTTTCAGCTACATTAATCTTGTTTAATCAAATAAACTTCTTCTCATTTAAACCTAACCTTATTAAAAGAGCAGAAAAAGGAACAATTGAAATAAAAAACTTAAATTGAAAATGATAACAAATCTATTCTCAACATTTGACCCATCAACTAACATCTTTAATTTATCATTAAATTGAACTAGAACATTTCTAGGACTATTATTAATCCCATCACTATTTTGACTTACACCATCACGAATTAACATTCTCTGAAATAAACTAAATTTAACCTTACATAATGAATTTAAAACACTTCTTGGACCAAAATCATTTAATGGAACAACATTCATTTTCATCTCAATTTTTATTATAATATTATTTAACAATTTCATAGGATTATTCCCTTATATTTTTACTAGAACAAGACATTTAGCATTAACATTTGCAATTGCCCTACCTATATGGCTAAGATTTATATTATTTGGATGAATTAACCATACTAATCATATATTTACACACCTTGTACCACAAGGTACACCGCCTGCATTAATATCATTTATAGTACTAATTGAAACAATTAGTAATGTTATTCGACCAGGTACATTAGCAGTACGGTTGGCAGCAAATATAATTGCAGGACACTTATTATTAACCTTATTAGGAAACACAGGACCATCTATAGCAATAAACTTAATCTCATTACTAATTATTGGACAAATACTTCTATTAATTCTAGAATCAGCAGTAGCAATAATTCAAGCCTATGTTTTCTCAATTCTAAGAACTCTATATTCTAGAGAAGTATATTAAACCTATGTTAACAACTCACTCAAACCACCCATTCCACTTAGTAGACTATAGACCTTGACCATTAACAGGAGCAATTGGAGCAATAGTCCTAGTATCAGGACTAGCAAAATGATTCCACCTATTTAATATTAACTTATTCATAATTGGATTTGGAATTACCCTACTAACTATAATTCAATGATGACGAGATGTAGTACGAGAAGGAACATATCAAGGATTACATACAGGATTTGTATCAATTGGATTACGATGAGGAATAATTTTATTTATTGCATCAGAGGTATTATTTTTCGTTTCTTTTTTTTGAGCATTCTTTAGAAGAAGATTAGCACCAACAATTGAACTAGGAATACTATGACCTCCAATAGGAATTCAACCCTTTAACCCTATACAAATTCCATTACTTAATACAGCTATTCTTTTAGCATCAGGAGTAACAGTAACATGAGCACATCATAGTTTAATGGAATCTAATCATACTCAAGCACTACAAGGATTATTCTTCACAGTGTTATTAGGACTATACTTTACAATACTTCAAGCATATGAATATTGAGAAGCACCTTTTACCATTGCAGATGCAGTTTATGGATCAACATTCTTTGTTGCAACAGGATTCCATGGTTTACACGTAATTATTGGAACAATCTTTTTATCAACATGTCTACTTCGACACTCAATAAATCAATTTTCACCAAGACATCACTTTGGATTTGAAGCAGCAGCATGATACTGACACTTCGTAGACGTAGTATGATTATTCTTATATATCTCTATTTATTGATGAGGTAGATAATTGTTTTTCTAGTATAAATAGTACATTTGACTTCCAATCAGAAAGCTTGATATAAATCAAGAAAAACAATTCTAATTCTATCAACAAGAGTTTTCATTAGATTTATTATTCCAATAATTGTTATAATCCTGGCAACAACACTATCAAAAATATTAATTAATGATCGAGAAAAAAGATCAACATTTGAATGTGGGTTTGATCCAAAAAGATCAGCACGAACATTTCTAGGACTATTATTAATCCCATCACTATTTTGACTTACACCATCACGAATTAACATTCTCTGAAATAAACTAAATTTAACCTTACATAATGAATTTAAAACACTTCTTGGACCAAAATCATTTAATGGAACAACATTCATTTTCATCTCAATTTTTATTATAATATTATTTAACAATTTCATAGGATTATTCCCTTATATTTTTACTAGAACAAGACATTTAGCATTAACATTTGCAATTGCCCTACCTATATGGCTAAGATTTATATTATTTGGATGAATTAACCATACTAATCATATATTTACACACCTTGTACCACAAGGTACACCGCCTGCATTAATATCATTTATAGTACTAATTGAAACAATTAGTAATGTTATTCGACCAGGTACATTAGCAGTACGGTTGGCAGCAAATATAATTGCAGGACACTTATTATTAACCTTATTAGGAAACACAGGACCATCTATAGCAATAAACTTAATCTCATTACTAATTATTGGACAAATACTTCTATTAATTCTAGAATCAGCAGTAGCAATAATTCAAGCCTATGTTTTCTCAATTCTAAGAACTCTATATTCTAGAGAAGTATATTAAACCTATGTTAACAACTCACTCAAACCACCCATTCCACTTAGTAGACTATAGACCTTGACCATTAACAGGAGCAATTGGAGCAATAGTCCTAGTATCAGGACTAGCAAAATGATTCCACCTATTTAATATTAACTTATTCATAATTGGATTTGGAATTACCCTACTAACTATAATTCAATGATGACGAGATGTAGTACGAGAAGGAACATATCAAGGATTACATACAGGATTTGTATCAATTGGATTACGATGAGGAATAATTTTATTTATTGCATCAGAGGTATTATTTTTCGTTTCTTTTTTTTGAGCATTCTTTAGAAGAAGATTAGCACCAACAATTGAACTAGGAATACTATGACCTCCAATAGGAATTCAACCCTTTAACCCTATACAAATTCCATTACTTAATACAGCTATTCTTTTAGCATCAGGAGTAACAGTAACATGAGCACATCATAGTTTAATGGAATCTAATCATACTCAAGCACTACAAGGATTATTCTTCACAGTGTTATTAGGACTATACTTTACAATACTTCAAGCATATGAATATTGAGAAGCACCTTTTACCATTGCAGATGCAGTTTATGGATCAACATTCTTTGTTGCAACAGGATTCCATGGTTTACACGTAATTATTGGAACAATCTTTTTATCAACATGTCTACTTCGACACTCAATAAATCAATTTTCACCAAGACATCACTTTGGATTTGAAGCAGCAGCATGATACTGACACTTCGTAGACGTAGTATGATTATTCTTATATATCTCTATTTATTGATGAGGTAGATAATTGTTTTTCTAGTATAAATAGTACATTTGTCTTCCAATCAGAAAGCTTGATATAAATCAAGAAAAACAATTCTAATTCTATCAACAAGAGTTTTCATTAGATTTATTATTCCAATAATTGTTATAATCCTGGCAACAACACTATCAAAAATATTAATTAATGATCGAGAAAAAAGATCAACATTTGAATGTGGGTTTGATCCAAAAAGATCAGCACGAATACCATTCTCAATACGATTCTTCCTAATCGCAGTAATCTTTTTAATTTTTGATGTAGAAATTGCACTAATTCTACCAATTGTAATTATTTTTAAAACTTCAGACATTATAATCTGAACAGTACAACAATATTTTTTATTCTAGTTCTATTAGGAGGACTATACCATGAATGAAACCAAGGAGCATTACAATGAGCAGAATAAAGGGTTGTAGTTAAATATAACATTTGGGTTGCATTCAAAAAGTATTGATATTATCAATCAACCTTAAATAGAATAAGAAGCGAAATATTGCAGTCAGTTTCGACCTGGAAGATTGGTATGTACTACCCTTATTCTTATTAATTGAAGCCAAAAAGAGGCGTATTACTGTTAATAATATAATTGAACTATAATAGTTCCAATTAAGGAAATGTAAAGCCAATATGAAAGCTGCTAACTTTTTATATTAGCGGTTAAACTCCGTTAACATTTCTAAAATTTATATAGTTTAAATAAAACATTACATTTTCACTGTAAAAATAATATATCTATATTTATAAATACTTAAAAGTAAAAATACTTCCTTAACATCTTCAGTGTCACGCTCTAATTATAAGCTATTTAAGTAAACGAAAAACAATATTACCAAAATAAATATTCAAAAAATAAAAGTTAAAAGATAAATCTTGAAATTAGAATCATATCAACCTTGAATATAACCAATTAAATAAATATATAATCTATATAAACCTTGACCACCAAGTAATTCACCTCAACCATAATCAAATGACTTAGATGAATAATAACCTATTTTTAAAGGAATATATCTAATAAACTTAGTTGAAAGAAAAGGTATAAATCATATAGTACCAGCAAATCTAACAAAAGAAAGTATACTTAAAGAAAATAAATTATGAGAAATATCAAAATTAGAAATAAGATAACCTAAATAAGCACCTAAAATAACAACTGTAATAGTTAAAAACTTTAAATAATAAGGTAAAGCAATCACATGAGGAATAGGAAAAATTAATCAAGATAAAAGACTACCACCAAAAACAGCAACAAACAATAGACCAATTATTCCAAATGAAATATAATAACCCTTATCATCAAAAGAAAATCTAGAATAAAAATTATTATCACCAGATATTGAATAATAAAACAAACGAAAAGAATAAGAAGCAGTTAAACCAGTAGAAAAAAAATAAAGAAAAAAAATTAAACAATTAATTCATCTTAAACAAACCATCTCAAGAATTAAATCCTTTGAATAAAATCCCACTAAAAAAGGTATTCCACACAAAGATAAACTAGAAACATTAAAACAAACTGAAGTTAAAGGTATGAAATTAACAATTGATCCTATAAAACGAATATCCTGAGAATCCTTCAAATTATGAATTATTGAACCTGCACATATAAATAATAATGCCTTAAATAAAGCATGAGCCAATAAATGAAAAAATGCAAGCTTTGGATAACCTATAGCCAAAATTCTTATTATTAAACCAAGTTGTCTTAAAGTAGAAAGAGCAATAATCTTCTTTAAATCAAACTCAAAATTAGCGCCCAATCCAGCCATAAATATAGTTATACAACCAATTAAAAGTAAAAATCAACCACAATTATAAGTATCCAATATTGGTCTAAAACGAATTAATAAATAAACACCAGCAGTAACAAGAGTAGAAGAATGAACTAAAGCAGAAACAGGAGTAGGAGCTGCTATAGCAGCAGGAAGTCATGAAGAGAAAGGAATCTGAGCTCTCTTAGTTATAGCTGCTAAAACAATTAATATAGTAATGAGCTTTATTTCAAAAGAATTAGAAATAAAATCATAATAATAAATATAATTTCAACCACCAAAATTTAAGATTCATGCAATAGAAATTAAAATAGCAACATCACCAATACGATTAGAAAGTGCAGTTAATATACCAGCACTATAAGATTTTACATTTTGATAATAAATAACTAAACAATAAGAAACTAAACCTAAACCATCTCAACCTAATAAAATTCTAATTAAATTAGGACTAATAATTAAAAAACCTATAGAAAGAATAAATATTAAAACAATAATAATAAAACGATTTATATTCTTTTCACCAGATATATAATCCTCTCTATAATAAATAACCAAAGAAGAAATATATATAACAAAAGATATAAAAATAAGAGATATTCAATCCAAAATTAAAGTTATAACAACTATAGAACCATTTAAATTGAAAAGCTCTCACTCAACAAAAACTCTATAATCAATTATTAAATAATAAATACCTAAAATAAAAATTATAGTTCTCGAAATCAACAAAGAAAAAAAAACTCAAAGAACAAATAGAAAATAAATTCACGGCCTAAGATGAAAAACTTCATATCATTGATTCCACAAAACAATATTTTTAATTAAAATACTTAAGCAAACTAAACAAAGAAATATTCACCCTTTAAACAGAGAATATTTAAAGGCAATCAATGTAAAAGTAAAAGATGATATTCACGAAAATAACCAAGAGAACAAGAATAAACACCAGAATAATAATTCCCATGCTGAGAATAAGAATATATATACAAAGTATAAACAGCTCTAAAAAAAGATAAAAAAATCAAAGCAAAGAATCTAAAAGAAGATCAAGATATAATTCTATTTAATAATCTAATTTCACCTACCAAATTTAAAGAAGGAGGAGCAGCCATATTTGATGATCTTAAAAGAAATCATCATAAAGCCATTCTTGGCATCAAATTAATTATACCCTTGTTAATTAATAATCTTCGTCTACCTAAACGTTCATAAATAATATTAGATAAACAAAATAAACCAGAAGAACATAAACCATGACCAACCATTAGAGAAAGAGAACCTACACAACCTCATCAATTCATAGTCATCAATCCACCAATAACCATTCTTATATGAGCAACAGAAGAATATGCAATTAAAGACTTTACATCAACCTGACGAAAACAAATAAATCTTACAATAACACCCCCAGATAAACCTAAAGACAATCAAAAATAATTAAACTTTAAACCCAAATAAGAAATAACCTTTATAACACGAAAAATACCATAACCACCTAACTTTAATAAAACACCAGCAAGAATTATTCTACCTGAAATAGGGGCCTCTACATGAGCCTTAGGAAGTCATAAATGAACCAAAAACATAGGTATCTTAACTAAAAAAGCCAAAATTATAAATACATAAAACATAAAATAATAAGAACCAAAATCAACCAATAAAGGAAAATATAAAGTATTAGAAAAATCATAAACCTTAAATAAAACTAATAATAAAGGTAATCTAGCAACCAAAGTATAAAAAATTAAATAAACACCAGCCTGCAAACGCTCAGGTTGATAACCCCAACCCAAAATTAAAAGTAAAGTAGGAACTAATCTAGCCTCAAAAAAAATATAAAAAGAAAGAAGACTTAATCTAGCAAATGAACAATAAAGCATAATTATTAAAATCAAAACCATAAAAACAAAAAAATTAGAATGATATGAACTTAAATAAACTGAACCTCTAGCAGTGATTATTAAAGAACAAATCCAAAAACTAAGTAAAATTAAACTAAAAGAAAAATAATCAATACCAAAATAATATCTAATTATATTCAAATCAGCATATGAATAAACACAAATTATAAAAACAAAACCCGACAGAAACATTAAAGAATGAACCAACCATCAACAATTATTTAATAAACAAAGAGGGATCAAAAAAATAGTTATAAATAAATACTTTAACATAAAGATAAACCAAAAGAATTCAAAAAATCATTACCATGAGAACGAATTATTGAAACTAAAATAGAAAGACCTAAAGCACCCTCACAAACAGAAAAAACTAAAAAAATAACAGGAAAAAATAATCATAATCAAACTCAATAAGAAAAACAATAACTAACATAAATAAAGAAAGAACAATATATTCTAATCTCAAAAGAACCATTAATAAATGTTTACGTTTAGAAGAAAAAACATAAACACCAGCAAAATAAATCAATAAAGAAGTAAAAATAGAGAATATAAACATTAGTTTTAATAGTTTAAAAAAAACGCCGGTCTTGTAAACCGGAAATAAGTCCAGCCCCCACTTTTAAAACTTCAGAGGTGGAAAAGCTTCCATCATCGGTCCCCAAAACCGGTATTTTAAATAAACTAACCCCTGAAATGATCAAAATAATAATTATATCATTATCAAATGTAATAAATATTAATTTTATTAAATTAAGACACCCAATATCAATAATGCTTTTTATTATCCTTCAAACCTTCCTAGTTGGATTAATAACAGGAACAATAATAGAAAGATATTGATTATCATATATTTTATTTTTAACATTTCTTGGTGGTATACTAGTATTATTTATTTACATTACAAGAATTGCATCAAACGAAATATTTCAGCCTAAATCAATCACTATAATTATTACATTAATAATGTGAGTATTTATCATATTAATATTAATTATTCTAGATATATCTATATTTATAGACTTTTTCAAAAACACCGAAACTATAAATATTGATACTTCAATCAATTATTAAGAAATAACAATATCTTTAGAAAAATTATATAATAGACCAACATTCATTATTACAATAATAATAATAATTTATTTAATTTTAGCACTACTAGCAGTTGTTAAAATCACCAATATTAATCAGGGACCTATTCGTAAAATAAGATAATTACTAATGAATAAACCCTTATGATTAAGACATCCTTTAATTAAAATTATTAATAACTCTTTAATTGACTTACCTGCCCCAACAAATATTCATTTTGATAAAATTTTGGATCCCTATTAGGGTTATGTTTGGTAATTCAAATCGTAACTGGACTATTTTTAGCTATACATTATACATCAAATATTGAAATAGCATTCAGTAGTGTAGTACACATCTGCCGAGACGTAAATAATGGTTGAATTATCCGAACCTTACACACAAATGGAGCATCTATATTTTTTATTTGTATTTACTTACATGTAGGACGGGGAATTTACTATGGATCTTATATATATATACATACCTGAATAATTGGTACAGTGATTTTATTTTTAGTTATAGCAACTGCATTTATAGGATATGTCTTACCCTGAGGCCAAATATCTTTTTGAGGTGCAACAGTAATTACTAATTTATTATCAGCAATCCCATACTTAGGAACAGATTTAGTCCAATGAGTATGAGGAGGATTCGCTGTTGATAATGCAACATTAAATCGATTCTTCACATTCCATTTTGTATTACCATTTATTATTGCTGCTATAGCAGCAATTCATTTATTTTTTCTTCACCAAACAGGATCTAATAATCCTCTTGGACTAAATGGAGATATTGAAAAAATTCCATTCCATCCATACTTTAGCTTTAAGGATTCTATTACATTTGTAATAATAACATCATTATTAATTATACTATGTTTAATTAATCATTACCTATTAGGAGATCCAGATAACTTTGTACCTGCCAACCCATTAGTAACACCAGTTCACATTCAACCAGAATGATATTTCCTATTTGCATATGCAATTCTACGATCTATCCCTAATAAGTTAGGAGGTGTTATTGCATTATTTTTATCAATTAGAATCTTAATAATTTTACCATTTTATAATAAAACACCATTCCGAGGCATTCAATTTTACCCTATTAATCAAATTTTATTCTGAATTATAGTAGTTGTTGTATGCTTACTAACGTGAATTGGTAAACGACCTGTTGAAGAACCTTATATTATAACAGGTCAAATCTTAACAATTATTTACTTCACATATTTCTTAATTAATGTCCATGTCACAAACGCATGAGATAAATTAATTAAGGAATAAAGTTAATTAGCTTAGGAAAAGCATATGTTTTGAAAACATAAAATTAGAAGTTTAACTCTTCTATTAACTTTTCTCAAAAAATTTCACTAAACAAATGAGATAAATAAAATCTTTAAACCAACAAAGAAAATAAAAAAATTCAAAGATAAAGGTAAAAAACTTTTTCAAGCTAAGTACATTAATTTATCATAACGGAACCGTGGTAATGTTCCACGAACCCAAATAAAACCAAAAGATATAATAGCAAGCTTAATAAAAAATATAAAAGAATAAAAACCATGCCCAAAAAATTAAAGCCAATAACATTCTTATGAAGACAATTCTAGTATATTCAGCTAAAAAAATTAAAGTAAAACCACCCGCACCATACTCAATATTAAATCCTGAAACTAACTCAGATTCCCCTTCAGCAAAATCAAAAGGAGTACGATTAGTTTCGGCTAAGCAAGAAGCAAAACAAGCTAAAGCTAAAGGAAAAGAAATAATAATAAATCAACAATAAAGCTGATAGTTTATAAAATCAAACATATTAAAACTACCAATTAAAATAATTAAAGACAATAAAATTAAAGCTAAACTAACTTCATAAGAAATTGTTTGAGCAACAGAACGAAGAGAACCTAATAATGAATAATTTGAATTAGATGATCAACCAGCAATTATAACAGTATAAACACCTAATCTAGTACAACATAAAAAAAATAAAAATCCATAAGAAAAAGAACACATATAAGTTAAATAAGGATAAATTACTCAAACGGCTAAAGAAATCATTAAATCAAAAACAGGGGAAAAATAATAAAGTAGGTAATTAGATATAATAGGAATTGGCTGCTCCTTACAAATTAACTTAATAGCATCTCTAAATGGCTGAGGAATTCCAACAAAACCTACCTTATTTGGACCCTTTCGAATCTGAATATAACCTAAAACCTTACGCTCTAATAAAGTTAAAAAGGCAACACTAATTAAAACACAAATAACCAATAAAAGAAAATTCAAAATAAATATAAATAAATCATAAAGTATCAATACTATTTGTAGAAAAAATCTACATAAATGAATTCTAAATTCAACACATTAATCTGTCAAAATAGTAAATAAATTAATATTAATCAATATAACAAAAAATATTTTAACCATATGGTCCTTTCGTACTAATATGGATTAACAATCTTAGGATAGAAACCGACCTGGCTCACGCCGGTCTGAACTCAGATCATGTAAGAATTTAAAGGTCGAACAGACCTAATCATTGGGCTCCTGCACCCAAAATTTTTCTTAATCCAACATCGAGGTCGCAATCTGCTTTGTCGATATGAGCTCTCAAAAACAATTACGCTGTTATCCCTAAGGTAACTTAATCTTATGATCATAAATTATGGATCAAAATAACAAACATAAATAAATGATATAATAATGAAGAGTTTACCTATTCTTCATGTCACCCCAACAAAACATCATCATTAAATATGATATGATTATTCTTATATATCTCTATTTATTGATGAGGTAGATAATTGTTTTTCTAGTATAAATAGTACATTTGACTTCCAATCAGAAAGCTTGATATAAATCAAGAAAAACAATTCTAATTCTATCAACAAGAGTTTTCATTAGATTTATTATTCCAATAATTGTTATAATCCTGGCAACAACACTATCAAAAAAATTAATTAATGATCGAGAAAAAAGATCACCATTTGAATGTGGGTTTGATCCAAAAAGATCAGCACGAATACCATTCTCAATACGATTCTTCCTAATCGCAGTAATCTTTTTAATTTTTGATGTAGAAATTGCACTAATTCTACCAATTGTAATTATTTTTAAAACTTCAGACATTATAATCTGAACAGTATCAACAATATTTTTTATTCTAGTTCTATTAGGAGGACTATACCATGAATGAAACCAAGGAGCATTACAATGAGCAGAATAAAGGGTTGTAGTTAAATATAACATTTGGGTTGCATTCAAAAAGTATTGATATTATCAATCAACCTTAAATAGAATAAGAAGCGAAATATTGCAGTCAGTTTCGACCTGGAAGATTGGTATGTACTACCCTTATTCTTATTAATTGAAGCCAAAAAGAGGCGTATTACTGTTAATAATATAATTGAACTATAATAGTTCCAATTAAGGAAATGTAAAGCCAATATGAAAGCTGCTAACTTTTTATATTAGCGGTTAAACTCCGTTAACATTTCTAAAATTTATATAGATTAAATAAAACATTATATTTTCACTGTAAAAATAATATATCTATATTTATAAATACTTAAAAGTAAAAATACTTCCTTAACATCTTCAGTGTCACGCTCTAATTATAAGCTATTTAAGTAAACGAAAAACAATATTACCAAAATAAATATTCAAAAAGTAAAAGTTAAAAGATAAATCTTGAAATTAGAATCATATCAACCTTGAATATAACCAATTAAATAAATAAATAATCTATATAAACCTTGACCACAAAGTAATTCACCTCAACCATAATCAAATGACTTAGATGAATAATAACCTATTTTTAAAGGAATATATCTAATAAACTTAGTTGAAAGAAAAGGTATAAATCATATAGAACCAGCAAATCTAACAAAAGAAAGTATACTTAAAGAAAATAAATTATGAGAAAAATCAAAATTAGAAATAAGATAACCTAAATAAGCACCTAAAATAACAACTGTAATAGTTAAAAACTTTAAATAATAAGGTAAAGCAATCACATGAGGAATAGGAAAAATTAATCAAGATAAAAGACTACCACCAAAAACAGCAACAAACAATAGACCAATTATTCCAAATGAAATATAATAACCCTTATCATCAAAAGAAAACCTAGAATAAAAATTATTATCACCAGATATTGAATAATAAAACAAACGAAAAGAATAAGAAGCAGTTAAACCAGTAGAAAAAAGATAAAGAAAAAAAATTAAACAATTAATTCATCTTAAACAAACCATCTCAAGAATTAAATCCTTTGAATAAAATCCCGCTAAAAAAGGTATTCCACACAAAGATAAACTAGAAACATTAAAACAAACTGAAGTTAAAGGTATGAAATTAACAATTGATCCTATAAAACGAATATCCTGAGAATCCTTCAAATTATGAATTATTGAACCTGCACATATAAATAATAATGCCTTAAATAAAGCATGAGCCAATAAATGAAAAAATGCAAGCTTTGGATAACCTATAGCCAAAATTCTTATTATTAAACCAAGTTGTCTTAAAGTAGAAAGAGCAATAATCTTCTTTAAATCAAACTCAAAATTAGCGCCCAATCCAGCCATAAATATAGTTATACAACCAATTAAAAGTAAAAATCAACCACAATTATAAGTATCCAATATTGGTCTAAAACGAATTAATAAATAAACACCAGCAGTAAAAAGAGCAGAAGAATGAACTAAAGCAGAAACAGGAGTAGGAGCTGCTATAGCAGCAGGAAGTCATGAAGAGAAAGGAATCTGAGCTCTCTTAGTTATAGCTGCTAAAACAATTAATATAGTAATGAGCTTTATTTCAAAAGAATTAGAAATAAAATCATAATAATAAATATAATTTCAACCACCAAAATTTAACATTCATGCAATAGAAATTAAAATAGCAACATCACCAATACGATTAGAAAGTGCAGTTAATATACCAGCACTATAAGATTTTACATTTTGATAATAAATAACTAAACAATAAGAAACTAAACCTAAACCATCTCAACCTAATAAAATTCTAATTAAATTAGGACTAATAATTAAAAAACCTATAGAAAGAATAAATATTAAAACAATAATAATAAAACGATTTATATTCTTTTCACCAGATATATAATCCTCTCTATAATAAATAACCAAAGAAGAAATATATATAACAAAAGATATAAAAATAAGAGATATTCAATCCAAAATTAAAGTTATAACAACTATAGAACCATTTAAATTGAAAAGCTCTCACTCAACAAAAACTCTATAATCAATTATTAAATAATAAATACCTAAAATAAAAATTATAGTTCTCGAAATAAACAAAGAAAAAAAACTCAAAGAACAAATAGAAAATAAATTCACGGCCTAAGATGAAAAACTTCATATCATTGATTCCACAAAACAATATTTTTAATTAAAATACTTAAGCAAACTAAACAAAGAAATATTCACCCTTTAAACAGAGAATATTTAAAGGCAATCAATGTAAAAGTAAAAGATGATATTCACGAAAATAACCAAGAGAACAAGTATAAACACCAGAATAATAATTCCCATGCTGAGAATAAGAATATATATACAAAGTATAAACAGCTCTAAAAAAAGATAAAAAAAATCAAAGCAAAGAATCTAAAAGAAGATCAAGATATAATTCTATTTAATAATCTAATTTCACCTACCAAATTTAAAGAAGGAGGAGCAGCCATATTTGATGATCTTAAAAGAAATCATCATAAAGCCATTCTTGGCATCAAATTAATTATACCCTTGTTAATTAATAATCTTCGTCTACCTAAACGTTCATAAATAATATTAGATAAACAAAATAAACCAGAAGAACATAAACCATGACCAACAATTAGAGAAAGAGAAACTACACAACCTCATCAATTCATAGTCATCAATCCACCAATAACCATTCTTATATGAGCAACAGAAGAATATGCAATTAAAGACTTTAAATCAACCTGACGAAAACAAATAAATCTTACAATAACACCCCCAGATAAACCTAAAGACAATCAAAAATAATTAAACTTTAAACCCAAATAAGAAATAACCTTTATAACACGAAAAATACCATAACCACCTAACTTTAATAAAACACCAGCAAGAATTATTCTACCTGAAATAGGGGCCTCTACATGAGCCTTAGGAAGTCATAAATGAACCAAAAACATAGGTATCTTAACTAAAAAAGCCAAAATTATAAATACATAAAACATAAAATAATAAGAACCAAAATCAACCAATAAAGGAAAATATAAAGTATTAGAAAAATCATAAACCTTAAATAAAACTAATAATAAAGGTAATCTAGCAACCAAAGTATAAAAAATTAAATAAACACCAGCCTGCAAACGCTCAGGTTGATAACCCCAACCCAAAATTAAAAGTAAAGTAGGAACTAATCTAGCCTCAAAAAAATTATAAAAAGAAAGAAGACTTAATCTAGCAAATGAACAATAAAGCATAATTATTAAAATCAAAACCATAAAAACAAAAAAATTAGAATGATATGAACTTAAATAAACTGAACCTCTAGCAGTGATTATTAAAGAACAAATCCAAAAACTAAGTAAAATTAAAATAAAAGAAAAATAATCAATACCAAACTAATATCTAATTATATTCAAATCAGCATATGAATAAACACAAATTATAAAAACAAAACCCGACAGAAACATTAAAGAATGAACCAACCATCAACAATTATTTAATAAACAAAGAGGGATCAAAAAAAGAGTTATAAATAAATACTTTAACATAAAGGTAAACCAAAAGAATTAAAAAAATCATTACCATGAGAACGAATTATTGAAACTAAAATAGAAAGACCTAAAGCACCCTCACAAACAGAAAAAACTAAAAAAATAACAGGAAAAAAATAATCATAATCAAACTCAATAAGAAAAACAATAACTAACATAAATAAAGAAAGAACAATATATTCTAATCTCAAAAGAACCATTAATAAATGTTTACGTTTAGAAGAAAAAACATAAACACCAGCAAAATAAATCAATAAAGAAGTAAAAATAGAGAATATAAACATTAGTTTTAATAGTTTAAAAAAAACGCCGGTCTTGTAAACCGGAAATAAGTCCAGCCCCCACTTTTAAAACTTCAGAGGTGGAAAAGCTTCCATCATCGGTCCCCAAAACCGGTATTTTAAATAAACTAACCCCTGAAATGATCAAAATAATAATTATATCATTATCAAATGTAATAAATATTAATTTTATTAAATTAAGACACCCAATATCAATAATGCTTTTTATTATCCTTCAAACCTTCCTAGTTGGATTAATAACAGGAACAATAATAGAAAGATATTGATTATCATATATTTTATTTTTAACATTTCTTGGTGGTATACTAGTATTATTTATTTACATTACAAGAATTGCATCAAACGAAATATTTCAGCCTAAATCAATCACTATAATTATTACATTAATAATGTGAGTATTTATCATATTAATATTAATTATTCTAGATATATCTATATTTATAGACTTTTTCAAAAACACCGAAACTATAAATATTGATAATTCAATCAATTATCAAGAAATAACAATATCTTTAGAAAAATTATATAATAGACCAACATTCATTATTACAATAATAATAATAATTTATTTATTTTTAGCACTACTAGCAGTTGTTAAAATCACCAATATTAATCAGGGACTTATTCGTAAAATAAGATAATTACTAATGAATAAACCCTTACGATTAAGACATCCTTTAATTAAAATTATTAATAACTCTTTAATTGACTTACCTGCCCCAACAAATATTTCATTTTGATGAAATTTTGGATCCCTATTAGGGTTATGTTTGGTAATTCAAATCGTAACTGGACTATTTTTAGCTATACATTATACATCAAATATTGAAATAGCATTCAGTAGTGTAGTACACATCTGCCGAGACGTAAATATTGGTTGAATTATCCGAACCTTACACGCAAATGGAGCATCTATATTTTTTATTTGTATCTACTTACATGTAGGACGGGGAATTTACTATGGATCTTATATATATATACATACCTGAATAATTGGTACAGTGATTTTATTTTTAGTTATAGCAACTGCATTTATAGGATATGTCTTACCCTGAGGCCAAATATCTTTTTGAGGTGCAACAGTAATTACTAATTTATTATCAGCAATCCCATACTTAGGAACAGATTTAGTCCAATGAGTATGAGGAGGATTCGCTGTTGATAATGCAACATTAAATCGATTCTTCACATTCCATTTTGTATTACCATTTATTATTGCTGCTATAGCAGCAATTCATTTATTTTTTCTTCACCAAACAGGATCGAATAATCCTCTTGGACTAAATGGAGATATTGAAAAAATTCCATTCCATCCATACTTTACCTTTAAGGATTCTATTACATTTGTAATAATAACATCATTATTAATTATACTATGTTTAATTAATCCTTACCTATTAGGAGATCCAGATAACTTTGTACCTGCCAACCCATTAGTAACACCAGTTCACATTCAACCAGAATGATATTTCCTATTTGCATATGCAATTCTACGATCTATCCCTAATAAGTTAGGAGGTGTTATTGCATTATTTTTATCAATTAGAATCTTAATAATTTTACCATTTTATAATAAAACACCATTCCGAGGCATTCAATTTTACCCTATTAATCAAATTTTATTCTGAATTATAGTAGTTGTTGTATGCTTACTAACGTGAATTGGTAAACGACCTGTTGAAGAACCTTATATTATAACAGGTCAAATCTTAACAATTATTTACTTCACATATTTCTTAATTAATGTCCATGTCGCAAACGCATGAGATAAATTAATTAAGGAATAAAGTTAATTAGCTTAGGAAAAGCATATGTTTTGAAAACGTAAAATTAGAAGTTTAACTCTTCTATTAACTTTTCTCCAAAAATTTCACTAAACAAATGAGATAAATAAAATCTTTAAACCAACAAAGAAAATAAAAAAATTCAAAGATAAAGGTAAAAAACTTTTTCAAGCTAAGTACATTAATTTATCATAACGGAACCGTGGTAATGTTCCACGAACCCAAATAAAACCAAAAGATATAATAGCAAGCTTAATAAAAAATATAAAAGAATAAAAATCACCGCCCAAAAAAATTAAAGCCAATAACATTCTTATGAAGACAATTCTAGTATATTCAGCTAAAAAAATTAAAGTAAAACCACCCGCACCATACTCAATATTAAATCCTGAAACTAACTCAGATTGCCCTTCAGCATAATCAAAAGGAGTACGATTAGTTTCAGCTAAGCAAGAAGCAAAACAAGCTAAAGCTAAAGGAAAAGAAATAATAATAAATCAACAATAAAGCTGATAGTTTATAAAATCAAACATATTAAAACTACCAATTAAAATAATTAAAGACAATAAAATTAAAGCTAAACTAACTTCATAAGAAATTGTTTGAGCAACAGAACGAAGAGAACCTAATAATGAATAATTTGAATTAGAAGATCAACCAGCAATTATAACAGTATAAACACCTAATCTAGTACAACATAAAAAAAATAAAAATCCATAAGAAAAAGAACACATATAAGTTAAATAAGGAAAAATTACTCAAACGGCTAAAGAAACCATTAAATTAAAAACAGGGAAAAATAATAAAGTAGGTAATTAGATATAATAGGAATTGGCTGCTCCTTACAAATTAACTTAATAGCATCTCTAAATGGCTGAGGAATTCCAACAAAACCTACCTTATTTGGACCCTTTCGAATCTGAATATAACCTAAAACCTTACGCTCTAATAAAGTTAAAAAGGCAACACTAATTAAAACACAAATAACCAATAAAAGAAAATTCAAAATAAATATAAATAAATCATAAAGTATCAATACTATTTGTAGAAAAAATCTACATAAATGAATTCTAAATTCAACACATTAATCTGTCAAAATAGTAAATAAATTAATATTAATCAATATAACAAAAAATATTTTAACCATATGGTCCTTTCGTACTAATATGGATTAACAATCTTAGGATAGAAACCGACCTGGCTCACGCCGGTCTGAACTCAGATCATGTAAGAATTTAAAGGTCGAACAGACCTAATCATTGGGCTCCTGCACCCAAAATTTTTCTTAATCCAACATCGAGGTCGCAATCTGCTTTGTCGATATGAGCTCTCAAAAACAATTACGCTGTTATCCCTAAGGTAACTTAATCTTATGATCATAAATTACGGATCAAAATAACAAACATAAATAAATGATATAATAATGAAGAGTTTATCTATTCTTCATGTCACCCCAACAAAACATCATCATTAAATATAGAAAGACAAACAAAAAACTATATAAAAGTAAAATGTCAAGCTCTATAGGGTCTTCTCGTCCTAAAGAAGAATTTAAGCCTTTTGACTCAAAAGTTAAATTCAAAAATTTATTAAGAGACAGTTGATTTCTCGTCAAGCCATTCATTCCAGCCACTAATTAAGAGACTAATGATTATGCTACCTTTGCACGGTCAAAATACCGCGGCTCTTTAAAAATACGCTCAGTGAACAGGCCAGACCTCAAAATATAAACAAGAGGACATGTTTTTGATAAACAGGCGGAAATCAATTTTGCCTAGTTCCTTATAATAAGTTCACAAGGTAAAAATTTCATACAAATAAATATACTAATTCTATCATTATTACAAAAATTTTAAAATTAAATTATTTTTTATCTTTTGTTATATATATTTCTTCTGTGGTTATTTATTATAGAGAGGATTATATATCTGGTGAAAAGAATATAAATCGTTTTATTATTATTGTTTTAATATTTATTCTTTCTATAGGTTTTTAAATTATTAGTCCTAATTTAATTAGAATTTTATTAGGTTGAGATGGTTTAGGTTTAGTTTCTTATTGTTTAGTTATTTATTATCAAAATGTAAAATCTTATAGTGCTGGTATATTAACTGCACTTTCTAATCGTATTGGTGATGTTGCTATTTTAATTTCTATTGCATGAATGTTAAATTTTGGTGGTTGAAATTATATTTATTATTATGATTTTATTTCTAATTCTTTTGAAATAAAGCTCATTACTATATTAATTGTTTTAGCAGCTATAACTAAGAGAGCTCAGATTCCTTTCTCTTCATGACTTCCTGCTGCTATAGCAGCTCCTACTCCTGTTTCTGCTTTAGTTCATTCTTCTACTCTTGTTACTGCTGGTGTTTATTTATTAATTCGTTTTAGACCAATATTGGATACTTATAATTGTGGTTGATTTTTACTTTTAATTGGTTGTATAACTATATTTATGGCTGGATTGGGCGCTAATTTTGAGTTTGATTTAAAGAAGATTATTGCTCTTTCTACTTTAAGACAACTTGGTTTAATAATAAGAATTTTGGCTATAGGTTATCCAAAGCTTGCATTTTTTCATTTATTGGCTCATGCTTTATTTAAGGCATTATTATTTATATGTGCAGGTTCAATAATTCATAATTTGAAGGATTCTCAGGATATTCGTTTTATAGGATCAATTGTTAATTTCATACCTTTAACTTCAGTTTGTTTTAATGTTTCTAGTTTATCTTTGTGTGGAATACCTTTTTTAGCGGGATTTTATTCAAAGGATTTAATTCTTGAGATGGTTTGTTTAAGATGAATTAATTGTTTAATTTTTTTTCTTTATTTTTTTTTCTACTGGTTTAACTGCTTCTTATTCTTTTCGTTTGTTTTATTATTCAATATCTGGTGATAACAATTTTTATTCTAGATTTTCTTTTAATGATAAGGGTTATTATTTTTCATTTGGAATAATTGGTCTATTGTTTGTTGCTGTTTTTGGTGGTAGTCTTTTATCTTGATTAATTTTTCCTATTCCTCATGTGATTGCTTTACCTTATTATTTAAAGTTTTTAACTATTACAGTTGTTATTTTAGGTGCTTATTTAGGTTATCTTATTTCTAATTTTGATTTTTCTCATAATTTATTTTCTTTAAGTATACTTTCTTTTGTTAGATTTGCTGGTTCTATATGATTTATACCTTTTCTTTCAACTAAGTTTATTAGATATATTCCTTTAAAAATAGGTTATTATTCATCTAAGTCATTTGATTATGGTTGAGGTGAATTACTTGGTGGTCAAGGTTTATATAGATTATTTATTTATTTAATTGGTTATATTCAAGGTTGATATGATTCTAATTTCAAGATTTATCTTTTAACTTTTATTTTTTGAATATTTATTTTGGTAATATTGTTTTTCATTTACTTAAATAGCTTATAATTAGAGCGTGACACTGAAGATGTTAAGGAAGTATTTTTACTTTTAAGTATTTATAAATATAGATATATTATTTTTACAGTGAAAATGTAATGTTTTATTTAAACTATATAAATTTTAGAAATGTTAACGGAGTTTAACCGCTAATATAAAAAGTTAGCAGCTTTCATATTGGCTTTACATTTCCTTAATTGGAACTATTATAGTTCAATTATTTTATTAACAGTAATACGCCTCTTTTTGGCTTCAATTAATAAGAATAAGGGTAGTACATACTAATCTTCCAGGTCGAAACTGACTGCAATATTTCGCTTCTTATTCTATTTAAGGTTGATTGATAATATCAATACTTTTTGAATGCAACCCAAATGTTATATTTAACTACAACCCTTTATTCTGCTCATTGTAATGCTCCTTGGTTTCATTCATGGTATAGTCCTCCTAATAGAACTAGAATAAAAAATATTGTTGATACTGTTCAGATTATAATGTCTCAAGTTTTAAAAATAATTACAATTGGTAGAATTAGTGCAATTTCTACATCAAAAATTAAAAAGATTACTGCGATTAGGAAGAATCGTATTGAGAATGGTATTCGTGCTGATCTTTTTGGATCAAACCCACATTCAAATGGTGATCTTTTTTCTCGATCATTAATTAATTTTTTTGATAGTGTTGTTGCCAGGATTATAACAATTATTGGAATAATAAATCTAATGAAAACTCTTGTTGATAGAATTAGAATTGTTTTTCTTGATTTATATCAAGCTTTCTGATTGGAAGTCAAATGTACTATTTATACTAGAAAAACAATTATCTACCTCATCAATAAATAGAGATATATAAGAATAATCATACTACGTCTACGAAGTGTCAGTATCATGCTGCTGCTTCAAATCCAAAGTGATGTCTGGGTGAAAATTGATTTATTGAGTGTCGAAGTAAACATGTTGATAAAAAGATTGTTCCAATAATTACGTGTAAACCATGGAATCCTGTTGCAACAAAGAATGTTGATCCATAAACTGCATCTGCAATGGTAAAAGGTGCTTCTCAATATTCATATGCTTGAAGTATTGTAAAGTATAGTCCTAATAACACTGTGAAGAATAATCCTTGTAGTGCTTGAGTATGATTAGATTCCATTAAGCTATGATGTGCTCATGTTACTGTTACTCCTGATGCTAAAAGAATAGCTGTATTAAGTAATGGAATTTGTATAGGGTTAAAGGGTTGAATTCCTATTGGAGGTCATAGTATCCCTAGTTCAATTGTTGGTGCTAATCTTCTTCTAAAGAATGCTCAAAAAAAAGAAACGAAAAATAATACCTCTGATGCAATAAATAAAATTATTCCTCATCGTAATCCAATTGATACAAATCCTGTATGTAATCCTTGATATGTTCCTTCTCGTACTACATCTCGTCATCATTGAATTATAGTTAGTAGGGTAATTCCAAATCCAATTATGAATAAGTTAATATTAAATAGGTGGAATCATTTTGCTAGTCCTGATACTAGGACTATTGCTCCAATTGCTCCTGTTAATGGTCAAGGTCTATAGTCTACTAAGTGGAATGGGTGGTTTGAGTGAGTTGTTAACATAGGTTTAATATACTTCTCTAGAATATAGAGTTCTTAGAATTGAGAAAACATAGGCTTGAATTATTGCTACTGCTGATTCTAGAATTAATAGAAGTATTTGTCCAATAATTAGTAATGAGATTAAGTTTATTGCTATAGATGGTCCTGTGTTTCCTAATAAGGTTAATAATAAGTGTCCTGCAATTATATTTGCTGCCAACCGTACTGCTAATGTACCTGGTCGAATAACATTACTAATTGTTTCAATTAGTACTATAAATGATATTAATGCAGGCGGTGTACCTTGTGGTACAAGGTGTGTAAATATATGATTAGTATGGTTAATTCATCCAAATAATATAAATCTTAGCCATATAGGTAGGGCAATTGCAAATGTTAATGCTAAATGTCTTGTTCTAGTAAAAATATAAGGGAATAATCCTATGAAATTGTTAAATAATATTATAATAAAAATTGAGATGAAAATGAATGTTGTTCCATTAAATGATTTTGGTCCAAGAAGTGTTTTA
Source organism: Schistocerca gregaria (assembly GCF_023897955.1). Taxonomy (NCBI): domain Eukaryota; kingdom Metazoa; phylum Arthropoda; class Insecta; order Orthoptera; family Acrididae; genus Schistocerca; species Schistocerca gregaria. The sequence continues at coordinate 1,573,640 of NW_026061810.1, read as the reverse complement.
AATTCATTATGTAAGGTTAAATTTAGTTTATTTCAGATAATGTTAATTTGTGATGGTGTAAGTCAAAATAGTGATGGGATTAATAATAGTCCTAGAAATGTTCTAGTTCAATTTAATGATAAATTAAAGATGTTAGTTGATGGGTCAAATGTTGAGAATAGATTTGTTATCATTTTCAATTTAAGTTTTTTATTTCAATTGTTCCTTTTTCTGCTCTTTTAATAAGGTTAGGTTTAAATGAGAAGAAGTTTATTTGATTAAACAAGATTAATGTAGCTGAAAATATAATGAATAGTGAGAATCATATAAGAGGGGATATTTGAGGGATTTGGATATAATTTCCCCATCAGAAGTAGTCGTTAATTTACTATTATTTGGTTTAAGAGACCATTACTTACTTTCAGTCATCTGATGAATTTCAAGGTGTACTAATTTTTTTTAGTTACTTTAGATTGACACTCTAATGTTATTTATTTTAACTAACTCCTTAAATTATCTTAGATAATCACTTAATAAATAAATTTACTGAAGTTCTTTCAATTACAATTGGTATAAATCTGTGGTTTGCTCCACAGATTTCTGAGCATTGTCCAAAGAATAATCCAGGTCGATTTATTGTGAATGTTCCTTGATTTAACCGACCTGGCGTTGCATCAATTTTAACCCCTAATGCAGGTACTGCTCATGAGTGTAGAACATCTGATGCTCTTGTTAATACTCGTACTTCTGTATTTATTGGTAGGATTGTTCGGTTATCTACATCTAGTAGTCGGAATCCATCATTTTCTAGGTCTTGTTCTGGTGTTATATAAGTGTCAAATTCTACGTCTATGAAGTCTGAATATTCATATCTTCAATATCATTGTCGTCCAATGGTTTTAATTGTAATTATTGCATCTACTGAATCATCAAGTAAATATAATAGTCGTAATGATGGAAGGGCAATAAAAATTAATGTAATTGCTGGTAAAGCTGTTCAGATTGTTTCAATTAAATGTCCATGAAGTATATTACGGTTAGTATAGGCAATAAATAATATATAACTTAGGGCATAACCTACAATTACTGTAATTAATAATAATACGACCATAGTATGATCATGAAAGAATGATAATTGCTCCATTAATGGTGAAGCTCCATCTTGAAGAGATAAATTTGATCATGTTGCCATTAATAAATATTTTCTAATAAAAGGTCAAACCTTTATTTGTAGAGCTTAAATCTACTGCACTAATCTGCCATATTAGAATCTAGAGATTAATGGTAATTCTGAGTAACTATGTTCTGCAGGAGGGTTATTTTGTAGTCATTCTGTTGATCTTCTTATGTTAGCTCTAAATATAATTACTCGGTTTGTAATCATTAGGTCTCATATAATTACAATGAATATAATGATTCCTACAATAGAAATTGTAGACCCAATTCTTGATACTACGTTTCATGATGTATATGCGAATGGGTAGTCAGAGTATCGTCGAGGTATTCCTGCTAATGCTAGGAAGTGTTGAGGAAAGAATGTTAAATTTACTCCAATGAATATAATTGTAAATTGGATTTTTAATCATGTATTATTTATAGTTAATCCTGTAAATAGTGGATATCATTGAATGACACCTCCTATAATTGCAAATACTGCTCCTATAGATAATACATAATGAAAGTGGGCTACTACATAATATGTATCATGTAATACAATATCAAGTGATGAATTTGCTAATACTAATCCTGTTAATCCACCAATTGTAAATAGGAAAATAAATCCTAGAGCTCATAATAATGGTGGATTGAACTTGAATTTAGTTCCATATAATGTAGCTAATCATCTAAATACCTTAATTCCTGTAGGTACAGCAATAATTATTGTTGCTGATGTAAAATATGCTCGTGTGTCAACATCCATTCCTACTGTAAATATATGATGTGCTCATACAATAAATCCTATTAGTCCAATTGATAGTATATCATAAATTATACCTAATGTTCCAAATGATTCAATTTTTCCTCTTTCTTGACATACAATATGTGAAATAATTCCGAACCCCGGTAGAATTAAAATATAAACTTCTGGGTGTCCAAAGAATCAAAATAGATGTTGATATAGAATTGGGTCACCCCCTCCTGCAGGGTCAAAGAATGATGTATTTAAATTTCGATCTGTTAATAATATAGTAATAGCTCCTGCTAAAACTGGAAGTGAAAGAAGGAGAAGTAATGCTGTAATAGCTACAGATCGTACAAATAAAGGTGTTTGATCTAAAGTTATACTTTCTGATCGTATATTAATTGCTGTTGTAATGAAATTCACTGCACCAAGAATAGATGATACACCTGCTAAGTGCAGTGAAAAAATAGCTAGATCTACAGATGCACCCCCGTGTGCAATAGCTCCTGCTAGAGGAGGGTAAACTGTTCATCCTGTACCAGCACCATTATCTACTATAGAAGATGTAAGAAGAAGGGTTAGTGAAGGTGGTAGTAATCAAAAACTTATATTATTTATTCGTGGAAATGCTATATCTGGTGCACCAATTATTAGTGGAACAAGTCAATTACCAAATCCACCAATTATATTAGGTATTACTATAAAGAAAATTATTACGAATGTGTGAGCTGTAATAATAACATTATAAATCTGGTCATCCCCAATTAGAGATCCGGGTTGGCCAAGTTCAGCACGAATAAGTATTCTTATTGATGTTCCTACTATTCCTGCTCATGCTCCAAATATGAAGTATAAAGTACCAATGTCCTTATGGTTTGTTGAGAATAATCTTTTTGGCGGTAAGATGGCTGAATTTTAGGTGGTAGACTGTAAATCTACTTATGAGATGTTTTCTCTCTTATCATATTTAGGTCTTATATTCAATTATGATTCTAGACTGCAATTCTAGAGGTGTAAAATTTTACTAAGGCCTAAAAGATTATTCTTATAATTATAACTTTGAAGGTTATTAGTTTGATTAACTTAAGTCCTTAGTATAATGAAATTAAGGTTGATGTTGAAATCAATCCTATTGTTGAAATTATTACTGTTATAGGAAGAATGATTCTTGATTTTTGGGACTTTATCTTTATAGATCACGAATTTTCTGTGTATGATATAATTAGAGCTGAGAATCTAATACGTATATAGTAGTAGAGTGTAATTGTAGTTAATACAACTATAATAGTTATAATAGTTGTTATATTGTTTTCTATTAATGATTGTATTACAATTCATTTTGGTAAGAATCCAAGGAATGGTGGTAGTCCACCTAAAGATAATAAAGATAAGAATATTATGAATTTAATTTCGGTTTTTATATTTCTGGCTGAATAAATTTGATTTATGAAAAATAAATTTATTTGCTTAAATAATAAAACTATAATTAATCTTAATAGTGAGTAAATAATGAAGTATAGTTCTCAGATGTTTTCTCTGACTGTTAATGATCTAATTATTCAACCTAGATGTCTGATTGATGAATATGCTAAAAGTTGTCGTAAGGATGTTTGATTTAAACCTCCTATTGCCCCAATAATAATTCTTAAGATAATAATTGTTCAAATAAAAGTTCTTAATTGAATACAATAAGAAAAGACCATTATTGGGGCGATTTTTTGTCATGTTATTAATGTTAAACAATTATTTCATCTTGATGCTCCTATAACTTCTGGAAATCAGAAATGGAAAGGTGCAGCTCCAATCTTTAATAATAGTCTAGATCTAATTATTATTGATGGGATAAATTCTGTTTCCCATCCCATGGGATATTTTATTTGAATCAGCAAAATTGAAAATAATAATATTGTCGATGCTATTGCTTGGACAATAAAATATTTAATTGATGATTCATTTATTATTATATTTTTATTTCTTGTTAGGAGCGGAATAAATGAAAGTAAGTTGATCTCAAGTCCTATTCAAACCCCAAATCAGGAATTTGATGAAATGGACAGGATCGTTCCTATCATTAATGTTGATTGGAAGAGAAGTTTTGTAGAGTTGTTGGTCATTAAAAAGGAGAGGATTGATACCTCTATAAATGGGGTATGAACCCATTAGCTTGTTTAGCTTACCTTTTTACATTAAGGTGTATGATGCACGTTAGTTTTTGATACTAAAGGAGGTAGTTTAATTCTATCTTATGTAATTTTAATGAAGGTAATTTTATTTACTTTATTTACCCTATCAAGGTAACCCTTTAATCAGGCACTTCATTTATTTAATATATAAATCGAAAGTTTTTTTTTGAAATTCTTTTATGTATTATTTTGTTTAATTAGGATTAATTTATCCTGCTCATTTTATTTTTATATATATATATATATATATATATATATATATATATATAATAAATAATTTATATTAATATATTACATTCAATTGAAATTAAAGTATTATAAGTTCATCTTACCATTATCAATTGATTATTTTAATGCAATTATTTACTTAGGATTATAGCTACTTAAGTTTTTAGCTTAAAATAGGTTATTATAATATAATATATATAATAATATGTAATTTAATATTTAATATTATTATAATTGGATATAATAAATAAAATTATTAATTTAAATATAAAATATTATAATTAATATAAATAATTATATTAATGATAATAATATAATTATGTAAATTATCTATAATTAGATTATTTAACTAATATATATGAAAGTTAACTTAATATAAAAAAAGAATTCATATTAATAACATATTATATTAAATTACATAATTGTATAAAATATATTTATTATATTATTTATTCTTTCTTTATTTATTAGTGAAAAGAAAGATTAAATAAGAAAGAATATAATACATTTATTGCTATACATGTTCCATATTAATCTTTAATTATATATAATAGAGAAGTTTTTGTGGTCATACATAGGGGTGTTTCTTTTTTTTTGTTAATGTTTGTGGTTTTTTTCTTTTTTTTTCTTTAAATATTTGAATCTTTTATTTTTTCCTGAATTAATAGATTTAAAATTTTCTTATTTTTTATTGTTAAAAGTTTTATTCTTGCTTGTTTATTCACTTTTTCTTTGTATTATATGTAAGTTTTGTTAGACTAAATGTTCTTTTTGCAGTAATTTGATTTAATTATCAAGTGATTTTGGATTTAGCAATTGATTTAGTATCGGCATAATTCGTGCCAGCAGCCGCGGTTATACGATTGATACAAGTGAATATTATTGGTTAAAACAGTTGTTTATATTATTAGGGTTGAAATATAAATTTGTAAGGTGAAATGTTAAAATTTATTTGTGGCCCTTTTTATGAATCTGTGAAATTTAAATAATAAACTAGGATTAGATACCCTATTATTTTAAACGTTAATTATATTTACCAGGGTACTATTAGTTAAGGTCTTTAAACCCAAAGAATTTGGCGGTATCTCATTCCATTCAGAGGAACCTACCCCATGATTGATAATACTCGATTTACTCTACTTAATTTATTTGTTTGTATATCTCCGTTATCAGAGAATCTTTTTAGAGTTATAATTCTCAAGATTTATAATTATAAAATATTTCAGGTCAAGGTGCAGCTTATAGTTAAGAGGAGGTGGGTTACAATAGATTTTTGTTTATAACGGATTTGATAGTGAAATACTGTTAATGAAGGTGGATTTGATAGTAATTTAATTTATTTAATTTAACTGATATTGGCTCTGAGATGTGTACACATCGCCCGTCGCTCTCATTATTGATTATTCTATTTTATTTTAAAGTAGCTTCAATTTAGATGAGATAAGTCGTAAAATAGTAGATGTACTGGAAAGTGTATCTAGGAAGAGTTTCAAGATATAACTTATTAGTAAAGTGTTTCATTTACACTGAAAATTTTTCTGTGCAAATCAGAATATCTTGATTATTTATTTTATTATATTTATTTTTTGTTTATTTAATTATTTAATATAAATAATTTTATTGTATTTTTGTCTTAGTATATTTTATAGAATTGATTTTTTAAATTATAGTTTATTGGTGTAATGTAAGTGTTTTATGAAATATTATTTTAAATTTTTTTAAGTAGATTTTATTTATTGTACCTTTTGGATCAGGGTTTATCAAAATTTTAGTATTTATTTTACTTGTCTCGATTTGGGTTGATTTATAAATAATTTATAGTTAATGTATCATAATTATTATTAAATTATTTATAGAAATGATATGTTAATCGTTTCCCAAGATATCTAGTTTCTTAAGAAAAAATTTAATTTTTTAAAGTTATTTGTTTTTATTTAATTTTTTAAGTAAAAATATTAACTTATTTATTCTTTAAGGGATAAGCTTTGAAGTTAATAACCTATAATTTATTTTATAGAAATATAATAGTAAGCTTTAAACCAGCTATCTTTAAGATTACGTTTTAGTTCATTATTTTTTATTTTGATTTTATAAATATTTTAGGTTTTTTATTAAGATTATTAATTTAATTTTAAAATTTTTGTAATAATGATAGAATTAGTATATTTATTTGTATGAAATTTTTACCTTGTGAACTTATTATAAGGAACTAGGCAAAATTGATTTCCGCCTGTTTATCAAAAACATGTCCTCTTGTTTATATTTTGAGGTCTGGCCAGCTCACTGAGCGTATTTTTAAAGAGCCGCGGTATTTTGACCGTGCAAAGGTAGCATAATCATTAGTCTCTTAATTAGTGGCTGGAATGAATGGCTTGACGAGAAATCAACTGTCTCTTAATAAATTTTTGAATTTAACTTTTGAGTCAAAAGGCTTAAATTCTTCTTTAGGACGAGAAGACCCTATAGAGCTTGACATTTTACTTTTATATAGTTTTTTGTTTGTCTTTCTATATTTAATGATGATGTTTTGTTGGGGTGACATGAAGAATAGATAAACTCTTCATTATTATATCATTTATTTATGTTTGTTATTTTGATCCATAATTTATGATCATAAGATTAAGTTACCTTAGGGATAACAGTGTAATTGTTTTTGAGAGCTCATATCGACAAAGCAGATTGCGACCTCGATGTTGGATTAAGAAAAATTTTGGGTGCAGGAGCCCAATGATTAGGTCTGTTCGACCTTTAAATTCTTACATGATCTGAGTTCAGACCGGCGTGAGCCAGGTCGGTTTCTATCCTAAGATTGTTAATCCATATTAGTACGAAAGGACCATATGGTTAAAATATTTTTTGTTATATTGATTAATATTAATTTATTTACTAGTTTGACAGATTAATGTGTTGAATTTAGAATTCATTTATGTAGATTTTTTCTACAAATAGTATTGATACTTTATGATTTATTTATATTTATTTTGAATTTTCTTTTATTGGTTATTTGTGTTTTAATTAGTGTTGCCTTTTTAACTTTATTAGAGCGTAAGGTTTTAGGTTATATTCAGATTCGAAAGGGTCCAAATAAGGTAGGTTTTGTTGGAATTCCTCAGCCATTTAGAGACGCTAATAAGTTAATTTGTAAGGAGCAGCCAATTCCTATTATATCTAATTACCTACTTTATTATTTTTCCCCTGTTTTTGATTTAATGATTTCTTTAGCCGTTTGAGTAATTTTTCCTTATTTAACTTATATGTGTTCTTTTTCTTATGGATTTTTATTTTTTTTATGTTGTACTAGATTAGGTGTTTATACTGTTATAATTGCTGGTTGATCTTCTAATTCAAATTATTCATTATTAGGTTCTCTTCGTTCTGTTGCTCAAACAATTTCTTATGAAGTTAGTTTAGCTTTAATTTTATTGTCTTTAATTATTTTAATTGGTAGTTTTAATATGTTTGATTTTATAAACTATCAGCTTTATTGTTGATTTATTATTATTTCTTTTCCTTTAGCTTTAGCTTGTTTTGCTTCTTGCTTAGCTGAAACTAATCGTACTCCTTTTGATTTTGCTGAAGGGGAATCTGAGTTAGTTTCAGGATTTAATATTGAGTATGGTGCGGGTGGTTTTACTTTAATTTTTTTAGCTGAATATACTAGAATTGTCTTCATAAGAATGTTATTGGCTTTAATTTTTTTGGGCGGTGATTTTTATTCTTTTATATTTTTTATTAAGCTTGCTATTATATCTTTTGGTTTTATTTGGGTTCGTGGAACATTACCACGGTTCCGTTATGATAAATTAATGTACTTAGCTTGAAAAAGTTTTTTACCTTTATCTTTGAATTTTTTTATTTTCTTTGTTGGTTTAAAGATTTTATTTATCTCATTTGTTTAGTGAAATTTTTTGAGAAAAGTTAATAGAAGAGTTAAACTTCTAATTTTATGTTTTCAAAACATATGCTTTTCCTAAGCTAATTAACTTTATTCCTTAATTAATTTATCTCATGCGTTTGCGACATGGACATTAATTAAGAAATATGTGAAGTAAATAATTGTTAAGATTTGACCTGTTATAATATAAGGTTCTTCAACAGGTCGTTTACCAATTCACGTTAGTAAGCATACAACAACTACTATAATTCAGAATAAAATTTGATTAATAGGGTAAAATTGAATGCCTCTGAATGGTGTTTTATTATAAAATGGTAAAATTATTAAGATTCTAATTGATAAAAATAATGCAATAACACCTCCTAACTTATTAGGGATAGATCGTAGAATTGCATATGCAAATAGGAAATATCATTCTGGTTGAATGTGAACTGGAGTTACTAATGGGTTGGCAGGTACAAAGTTATCTGGATCTCCTAATAGGTAAGGATTAATTAAACATAGTATAATTAATAATGATGTTATTATTACAAATGTAATAGAATCCTTAAAGGTAAAGTATGGATGGAATGGAATTTCTTCAATATCTCCATTTAGTCCAAGAGGATTATTAGATCCTGTTTGGTGAAGAAAAAATAAATGAATTGCTGCTATAGCAGCAATAATAAATGGTAATACAAAATGGAATGTGAAGAATCGATTTAATGTTGCATTATCAACAGCGAATCCTTCTCATACTCATTGGACTAAATCTGTTCCTAAGTATGGGATTGCTGATAATAAATTAGTAATTACTGTTGCACCTCAAAAAGATATTTGGCCTCAGGGTAAGACATATCCTATAAATGCAGTTGCTATAACTAAAAATAAAATCACTGTACCAATTATTCAGGTATGTATATATATATATAAGATCCATAGTAAATTCCCCGTCCTACATGTAAGTAAATACAAATAAAAAAATTTGATGCTCCATTTGCGTGTAAGGTTCGGATAATTCAACCATTATTTACGTCTCGGCAGATGTGTACTACACTACTGAATGCTATTTCAATATTTGATGTATAATGTATAGCTAAAAATAGTCCAGTTACGATTTGAATTACCAAACATAACCCTAATAGGGATCCAAAATTTCATCAAAATGAAATATTTGTTGGGGCAGGTAAGTCAATTAAAGAGTTATTAATAATTTTAATTAAAGGATGTCTTAATCGTAAGGGTTTATTCATTAGTAATTATCTTATTTTACGAATAGGTCCCTGATTAATATTGGTGATTTTAACAACTGCTAGTAGTGCTAAAAGTAAATAAATTATTATTATTATTGTAATAATGAATGTTGGTCTATTATATAATTTTTCTAAAGATATTGTTATTTCTTGATAATTGATTGAATTATTAATATTTATAGTTTCGGTGTTTTTGAAAAAGTCTATAAATATAGATATATCTAGAATAATTAATATTAATATGATAAATACTCACATTATTAATGTAATAATTATAGTGATTGATTTAGGCTGAAATATTTCGTTTGATGCAATTCTTGTAATGTAAATAAATAATACTAGTATACCACCAAGAACTGTTAAAAATAAAATATATGATAATCAATATCTTTCTATTATTGTTCCTGTTATTAATCCAACTAGGAAGGTTTGAAGGATAATAAAAAGCATTATTGATATTGGGTGTCTTAATTTAATAAAATTAATATTTATTACATTTGATAATGTTATAATTATTATTTTGATCATTTCAGGGGTTAGTTTATTTAAAATACCGGTTTTGGGGACCGATGATGGAAGCTTTTCCACCTCTGAAGTTTTAAAAGTGGGGGCTGGACTAATTTCCGGTTTACAAGACCGGCGTTTTTTTTAAACTATTAAAACTAATGTTTATATTCTCTATTTTTACCTCTTTATTGATTTATTTTGCTGGTGTTTATGTTTTTTCTTCTAAACGTAAACATTTATTAATGGTTCTTTTGAGATTAGAATATATTGTTCTTTCTTTATTTATGTTAGTTATTGTTTTTCTTATTGAGTTTGATTATGATTATTTTTTTCCTCTTTTTTTTTAGTTTTTTCTGTTTGTGAGGGTGCTTTAGGTCTTTCTATTTTAGTTTCAATAATTCGTTCTCATGGTAATGATTTTTTTAATTCTTTTGGTTTATCTTTATGTTAAAGTATTTATTTATAACTATTTTTTTGATCCCTCTTTGTTTATTAAATAATTGTTGATGGTTGGTTGATTCTTTAATGTTTCTGTCGGGTTTTGTTTTTATAATTTGTGTTTATTCATATGCTGATTTGAATATAATTAGATATTATTTTGGTATTGATTATTTTTCTTTTAGTTTAATTTTACTTAGTTTTTGGATTTGTTCTTTAATAATCACTGCTAGAGGTTCAGTTTATTTAAGTTCATATCATTCTAATTTTTTTGTTTTTATGGTTTTGATTTTAATAATTATGCTTTATTGTTCATTTGCTAGATTAAGTCTTCTTTCTTTTTATATTTTTTTTGAGGCTAGATTAGTTCCTACTTTACTTTTAATTTTGGGTTGGGGTTATCAACCTGAGCGTTTGCAGGCTGGTGTTTATTTAATTTTTTATACTTTGGTTGCTAGATTACCTTTATTATTAGTTTTATTTAAGGTTTATGATTTTTCTAATACTTTATATTTTCCTTTATTGGTTGATTTTGGTTCTTATTATTTTATGTTTTATGTATTTATAATTTTGGCTTTTTTAGTTGAGATACCTATGTTTTTGGTTCATTTATGACTTCCTAAGGCTCATGTAGAGGCCCCTATTTCAGGTAGAATAATTCTTGCTGGTGTTTTATTAAAGTTAGGTGGTTATGGTATTTTTCGTGTTATAAAGGTTATTTCTTATTTGGGTTTAAAGTTTAATTATTTTTGATTGTCTTTAGGTTTATCTGGGGGTGTTATTGTAAGATTTATTTGTTTTCGTCAGTTTGATTTAAAGTCTTTAATTGCATATTATTCTGTTGCTCATAAAAGAATGGTTATTGGTGGATTGATGACTATGAATTGATGAGGTTGTGTAGGTTCTCTTTCTCTAATGGTTGGTCATGGTTTATGTTCTTCTGGTTTATTTTGTTTATCTAATAATATTTATGAACGTTTAGGTAGACGAAGATTATTAATTAACAAGGGTATAATTAATTTGATGCCAAGAATGGCTTTATGATGATTTCTTTTAAGATCATCAAATATGGCTGCTCCTCCTTCTTTAAATTTGGTAGGTGAAATTAGATTATTAAATTGAATTATATCTTGATCTTCTTTTAGATTCTTTGCTTTGATTTTTTTATCTTTTTTTAGAGCTGTTTATACTTTGTATATATATTCTTATTCTCAGCATGGGAATTATAATTCTGGTGTTTATACTTGTTCTCTTGGTTATTTTCGTGAATATCATCTTTTACTTTTACATTGATTGCCTTTAAATATTCTCTGTTTAAAGGGTGAATATTTCTTTGTTTAGTTTGCTTAAGTATTTTAATTAAAAATATTGTTTTGTGGAATCAATGATATGAAGTTTTTCATCTTAGGCCGTGAATTTATTTTCTATTTGTTCTTTGAGTTTTTTTTCTTTGTTTATTTCGAGAACTATAATTTTTATGTTAGGTATTTATTATTTAATAATTGATTATAGAGTTTTTGTTGAGTGAGAGCTTTTCAATTTAAATGGTTCTATAGTTGTTATAACTTTAATTTTGGATTGAATATCTCTTATTTTTATATCTTTTGTTATATATATTTCTTCTTTGGTTATTTATTATAGAGAGGATTATATATCTGGTGAAAAGAATATAAATCGTTTTATTATTATTGTTTTAATATTTATTCTTTCTATAGGTTTTTTAATTATTAGTCCTAATTTAATTAGAATTTTATTAGGTTGAGATGGTTTAGGTTTAGTTTCTTATTGTTTAGTTATTTATTATCAAAATGTAAAATCTTATAGTGCTGGTATATTAACTGCACTTTCTAATCGTATTGGTGATGTTGCTATTTTAATTTCTATTGCATGAATGTTAAATTTTGGTGGTTGAAATTATATTTATTATTATGATTTTATTTCTAATTCTTTTGAAATAAAGCTCATTACTATATTAATTGTTTTAGCAGCTATAACTAAGAGAGCTCAGATTCCTTTCTCTTCATGACTTCCTGCTGCTATAGCAGCTCCTACTCCTGTTTCTGCTTTAGTTCATTCTTCTACTCTTGTTACTGCTGGTGTTTATTTATTAATTCGTTTTAGACCAATATTGGATACTTATAATTGTGGTTGATTTTTACTTTTAATTGGTTGTATAACTATATTTATGGCTGGATTGGGCGCTAATTTTGAGTTTGATTTAAAGAAGATTATTGCTCTTTCTACTTTAAGACAACTTGGTTTAATAATAAGAATTTTGGCTATAGGTTATCCAAAGCTTGCATTTTTTCATTTATTGGCTCATGCTTTATTTAAGGCATTATTATTTATATGTGCAGGTTCAATAATTCATAATTTGAAGGATTCTCAGGATATTCGTTTTATAGGATCAATTGTTAATTTCATACCTTTAACTTCAGTTTGTTTTAATGTTTCTAGTTTATCTTTGTGTGGAATACCTTTTTTAGCGGGATTTTATTCAAAGGATTTAATTCTTGAGATGGTTTGTTTAAGATGAATTGATTGTTTAATTTTTATTCTTTATTTTTTTTCTACTGGTTTAACTGCTTCTTATTCTTTTCGTTTGTTTTATTATTCAATATCTGGTGATAATAATTTTTATTCTAGATTTTCTTTTGATGATAAGGGTTATTATATTTCATTTGGAATAATTGGTCTATTGTTTGTTGCTGTTTTTGGTGGTAGTCTTTTATCTTGATTAATTTTTCCTATTCCTCATGTGATTGCTTTACCTTATTATTTAAAGTTTTTAACTATTACAGTTGTTATTTTAGGTGCTTATTTAGGTTATCTTATTTCTAATTTTGATTTTTCTCATAATTTATTTTCTTTAAGTATACTTTCTTTTGTTAGATTTGCTGGTTCTATATGATTTATACCTTTTCTTTCAACTAAGTTTATTAGATATATTCCTTTAAAAATAGGTTATTATTCATCTAAGTCATTTGATTATGGTTGAGGTGAATTACTTGGTGGTCAAGGTTTATATAGATTATTTATTTATTTAATTGGTTATATTCAAGGTTGATATGATTCTAATTTCAAGATTTATCTTTTAACTTTTATTTTTTGAATATTTATTTTGGTAATATTGTTTTTCGTTTACTTAAATAGCTTATAATTAGAGCGTGACACTGAAGATGTTAAGGAAGTATTTTTACTTTTAAGTATTTATAAATATAGATATATTATTTTTACAGTGAAAATGTAATGTTTTATTTAAACTATATAAATTCTAGAAATGTTAACGGAGTTTAACCGCTAATATAAAAAGTTAGCAGCTTTCATATTGGCTTTACATTTCCTTAATTGGAACTATTATAGTTCAATTATATTATTAACAGTAATACGCCTCTTTTTGGCTTCAATTAATAAGAATAAGGGTAGTACATACCAATCTTCCTGGTCGAAACTGACTGCAATATTTCGCTTCTTATTCTATTTAAGGGTGATTGATAATATCAATACTTTTTGAATGCAACCCAAATGTTATATTTAACTACAACCCTTTATTCTGCTCATTGTAATGCTCCTTGGTTTCATTCATGGTATAGTCCTCCTAATAGAACTAGAATAAAAAATATTGTTGATACTGTTCAGATTATAATGTCTGAAGTTTTAAAAATAATTACAATTGGTAGAATTAGTGCAATTTCTACATCAAAAATTAAAAAGATTACTGCGATTAGGAAGAATCGTATTGAGAATGGTATTCGTGCTGATCTTTTTGGATCAAACCCACATTCAACTGGTGATCTTTTTTCTCGATCATTAATTAATTTTTTTGATAGTGTTGTTGCCAGGATTATAACAATTATTGGAATAATAAATCTAATGAAAACTCTTGTTGATAGAATTAGAATTGTTTTTCTTGATTTATATCAAGCTTTCTGATTGGAAGTCAAATGTACTATTTATACTAGAAAAACAATTATCTACCTCATCAATAAATAGAGATATATAAGAATAATCATACTACGTCTACGAAGTGTCAGTATCATGCTGCTGCTTCAAATCCAAAGTGATGTCTTGGTGAAAATTGATTTATTGAGTGTCGAAGTAGACATGTTGATAAAAAGATTGTTCCAATAATTACGTGTAAACCATGGAATCCTGTTGCAACAAAGAATGTTGATCCATAAACTGCATCTGCAATGGTAAAAGGTGCTTCTCAATATTCATATGCTTGAAGTATTGTAAAGTATAGTCCTAATAACACTGTGAAGAATAATCCTTGTAGTGCTTGAGTATGATTAGATTCCATTAAACTATGATGTGCTCATGTTACTGTTACTCCTGATGCTAAAAGAATAGCTGTATTAAGTAATGGAATTTGTATAGGGTTAAAGGGTTGAATTCCTATTGGAGGTCATAGTATTCCTAGTTCAATTGTTGGTGCTAATCTTCTTCTAAAGAATGCTCAAAAAAAAGAAACGAAAAATAATACCTCTGATGCAATAAATAAAATTATTCCTCATCGTAATCCAATTGATACAAATCCTGTATGTAATCCTTGATATGTTCCTTCTCGTACTACATCTCGTCATCATTGAATTATAGTTAGTAGGGTAATTCCAAATCCAATTATGAATAAGTTAATATTAAATAGGTGGAATCATTTTGCTAGTCCTGATACTAGGACTATTGCTCCAATTGCTCCTGTTAATGGTCAAGGTCTATAGTCTACTAAGTGGAATGGGTGGTTTGAGTGAGTTGTTAACATAGGTTTAATATACTTCTCTAGAATATAGAGTTCTTAGAATTGAGAAAACATAGGCTTGAATTATTGCTACTGCTGATTCTAGAATTAATAGAAGTATTTGTCCAATAATTAGTAATGAGATTAAGTTTATTGCTATAGATGGTCCTGTGTTTCCTAATAAGGTTAATAATAAGTGTCCTGCAATTATATTTGCTGCCAACCGTACTGCTAATGTACCTGGTCGAATAACATTACTAATTGTTTCAATTAGTACTATAAATGATAATAATGCAGGCGGTGTACCTTGTGGTACAAGGTGCGTAAATATAAGATTAGTATGGTTAATTCATCCAAATAATATAAATCTTAGCCATATAGGTAGGGCAATTGCAAATGTTAATGCTAAATGTCTTGTTCTAGTAAAAATATAAGGGAATAATCCTATGAAATTGGAAAATCATGTAAGAATTTAAAGGTCAAACAGAACTAATCATTGGGCTCCTGCACCCAAAATTTTTCTTAATCCAACATCGAGGTCGCAATCTGCTTTGTCGATATGAGCTCTCAAAAACAATTACGCTGTTATCCCTAAGGTAACTTAATCTTATGATCATAAATTATGGATCAAAATAACAAACATAAATAAATGATATAATAATGAAGAGTTTATCTATTCTTCATGTCACCCCAACAAAACATCATCATTAAATATAGAAAGACAAACAAAAAACTATATAAAAGTAAAATGTCAAGCTCTATAGGGTCTTCTCGTCCTAAAGAAGAATTTAAGCCTTTTGACTCAAAAGTTAAATTCAAAAATTTATTAAGAGACAGTTGATTTCTCGTCAAGCCATTCATTCCAGCCACTAATTAAGAGACTAATGATTATGCTACCTTTGCACGGTCAAAATACCGCGGCTCTTTAAAAATACGCTCAGTGAGCAGGCCAGACCTCAAAATATAAACAAGAGGACATGTTTTTGATAAACAGGCGGAAATCAATTTTGCCTAGTTCCTTATAATAAGTTCACAAGGTAAAAATTTCATACAAATAAATATACTAATTCTATCATTATTACAAAAATTTTAAAATTAAATTAATAATCTTAATAAAAAACCTAAAATATTTATAAAATCAAAATAAAAAATAATGAACTAAAACGTAATCTTAAAGATAGCTGGTTTAAAGCTTACTATTATATTTCTATAAAATAAATTATAGGTTATTAACTTCAAAGCTTATCCCTTAAAGAATAAATAAGTTAATATTTTTACTTAAAAAATTAAATAAAAACAAATAACTTTAAAAAATTAAATTTTTTCTTAAGAAACTAGATATCTTGGGAAACGATTAACATCTCATTTCTATAAATAATTTAATAATAATTATGATACATTAACTATAAATTATTTATAAATCAACCCAATTCGAGCCAAGTAAAATAAATACTAAAATTTTGATAAACCCTGATACAAAAGGTACAATAAATAAAATCTACTTAAAAAAATTTAAAATAATATTTCATAAAACACTTACATTACCAATAAACTATAATTTAAAAAATCTATTCTATAAAATATACTAAGACAAAAATACAATAAAATTATTTATATTAAATAATTAAATAAACAAAAAATAAATATAATAAAATAAATAATCAAGATATCCTGATTTGCACAGAAAAATTTTCAGTGTAAATGAAACACTTTACTAATAACTTATATCTTGAAACTCTTCCTAGATACACTTTCCAGTACATCTACTATGTTACGACTTATCTCATCGAAATTGAAGCTACTTTAAAATAAAATAGAATAATCAATAATGAGAGCGACGGGCGATGTGTACACATCTCAGAGCCAATATCAGTTAAATTAAATAAATTAAATTACTATCAAATCCACCTTCATTAACAGTATTTCACTATCAAATCCGTTATAAACAATTATCTATTGTAACCCACCTCCTCTTAACTATAAGCTGCACCTTGACCTGAAATATTTTATAATTATAAATCTTGAGAATTATAACTCTAAAAAGATTCTCTGATAACGGAGATATACAAACAAATAAATTAAGTAGAGTAAATCGTGTATTATCAATCATGGGGTAGGTTCCTCTGAATGGAATGAGATACCGCCAAATTCTTTGGGTTTAAAGACCTTAACTAATAGTACCCTGGTAAATATAATTAACATTTAAAATAATAGGGTATCTAATCCTAGTTTATTATTTAAATTTCATAGATTCATAAAAAGGGCCACAAATAAATTTTAACATTTCACCTTACAAATTTATATTTCAACCCTAATAATATAAACAACTGTTTTAACCAATAATATTCACTTGTATCAATCGTATAACCGCGGCTGCTGGCACGAATTATGCCGATACTAAATCAATTGCTAAATCCAAAATCACTTGATAATTAAAACAAATTACTGCAAAAAGAACATTTAGTCTAACAAAACTTACATATAATACAAAGAAAAAGTGAATAAACAAGCAAGAATAAAACTTTTAAAAATAAAAAATAAGAAAATTTTAAATCTATTAATTCAGGAAAAAATAAAAGATTCAAATATTTAAAGAAAAAAAAAAAGAAAAAAACCACAAACATTAACAAAAAAAAAGAAACGCCCCTATGTATGACCACAACAACTTCTCTATTATATATAATTAAAGATTAATATGGAACATGTATAGCAATAAATGTATTATATTCTTTCTTATTTAATCTTTCTTTTCACTAATAAATAAAGAAAGATTAAATAATATAATAAATATATTTTATACAATTATGTAATTTAATATAATATGTTATTAATATGAATTCTTTTTTTTATATTAAGTTAACTTTCATATTTATTAGTTAAATAATCTAATTATAGATAATTTACATAATTATATTATTATAATTAATATAATTATTTATATTAATTATAATATTTTATATTTAAGTTAATAATTTTATTTATTATATCCAATTATAATAATATTAAATATTAAATTACATATTATTATATATATTATATTATAATAACCTATTTTAAGCGAAAAACATAAGTAGCTATAATCCTAGGTAAATAATTGCATTAAAATAATCAATTGATAATGGTAAGATGAACTTATAATACTTTAATTTCAATTAAATGTAATATATTAATATAAATTATTTATTATATATATATATAAAAAAATAAAATGAGCAGGATAAATTAATCCTAATTAAACAAAATAATACATAAAAGAATTTCAAAAAAAAACTTTCGATTTATATATTAAATAAATGAAGTGCCTGATTAAAGGGTTACCTTGATAGGGTAAATAAAGTAAATAAAATTACCTTCATTAAAATTACATAAGATAGAATTAAACTACCTCCTTTAGTATCAAAAACTAACGTGCATCATACACCTTAATGTAAGAAGGTAAGCTAAACAAGCTAATGGGTTCATACCCCATTTATAGAGGTATCAATCCTCTCCTTTTTAATGACCAACAACTCTACAAAACTTCTCTTCCTATCAACATTAATGATAGGAACGATCCTGTCCATTTCATCAAATTCCTGATTTGGGGTTTGAATAGGACTTGAGATCAACTTACTTTCATTTATTCCGCTCCTAACAAGAAATAAAAATATAATAATAAATGAATCATCAATTAAATATTTTATTGTCCAAGCAATAGCATCGACAATATTATTATTTTCAATTTTGCTGATTCAAATAAAATATCCCATGGGATGGGAAACAGAATTTATCCCATCAATAATAATTAGATCTAGACTATTATTAAAGATTGGAGATGCACCTTTCCATTTCTGATTTCCAGAAGTTATAGGAGCATCAAGATGAAATAATTGTTTAACATTAATAACATGACAAAAAATCGCCCCAATAATGGTCTTATCTTATTGTATTCAATTAAGAACTTTTATTTGAACAATTATTATCTTAAGAATTATTATTGGGGCAATAGGAGGTTTAAATCAAACATCCTTACGACAACTTTTAGCATATTCATCAATCAGACATCTAGGTTGAATAATTAGATCATTAACAGTCAGAGAAAACATCTGAGAACTATACTTCATTATTTACTCACTATTAAGATTAATTATAGTTTTATTATTTAAGCAAATAAATTTATTTTTCATAAATCAAATTTATTCAGCCAGAAATATAAAAACCGAAATTAAATTCATAATATTCTTATCTTTATTATCTTTAGGTGGACTACCACCATTCCTTGGATTCTTACCAAAATGAATTGTAATACAATCATTAATAGAAAACAATATAACAACTATTATAACTATTATAGTTGTATTAACTACAATTACACTCTACTACTATATACGTATTAGATTCTCAGCTCTAATTATATCATACACAGAAAATTCGTGATCTATAAAGATAAAGTCCCAAAAATCAAGAATCATTCTTCCTATAACAGTAATAATTTCAACAATAGGATTGATTTCAACATCAACCTTAATTTCATTACACTAAGGACTTAAGTTAATCAAACTAATAACCTTCAAAGTTATAATTAAAAGAATAATCTTTTAGGCCTTAGTAAAATTTTACACCTCTAGAATTGCAGTCTAGAATCATAATTGAATATAAGACCTACATATGATAAGAGAGAAAACATCTCATAAGTAGATTTACAGTCTACCACCTAAAATTCAGCCATCTTACCGCAAAAATGATTATTCTCAACAAACCATAAGGACATTGGTACTTTATACTTCATATTTGGAGCATGAGCAGGAATAGTAGGAACATCAATAAGAATACTTATTCGTGCTGAACTTGGCCAACCCGGATCTCTAATTGGGGATGACCAGATTTATAATGTTATTATTACAGCTCACGCATTCGTAATAATTTTCTTTATAGTAATACCTATTATAATTGGTGGATTTGGTAATTGACTTGTTCCACTAATAATTGGTGCACCAGATATAGCATTTCCACGAATAAATAATATAAGTTTTTGATTACTACCACCTTCACTAACCCTTCTTCTTACATCTTCTATAGTAGATAATGGTGCTGGTACAGGATGAACAGTTTACCCTCCTCTAGCAGGAGCTATTGCACACGGGGGTGCATCTGTAGATCTAGCTATTTTTTCACTGCACTTAGCAGGTGTATCATCTATTCTTGGTGCAGTGAATTTCATTACAACAGCAATTAATATACGATCAGAAAGTATAACTTTAGATCAAACACCTTTATTTGTATGATCTGTAGCTATTACAGCATTACTTCTCCTTCTTTCACTTCCAGTTTTAGCAGGAGCTATTACTATATTATTAACAGATCGAAATTTAAATACATCATTCTTTGACCCTGCAGGAGGGGGTGACCCAATTCTATATCAACATCTATTTTGATTCTTTGGACACCCAGAAGTTTATATTTTAATTCTACCGGGGTTCGGAATTATTTCACATATTGTATGTCAAGAAAGAGGAAAAATTGAATCATTTGGAACATTAGGTATAATTTATGCTATACTATCAATTGGACTAATAGGATTTATTGTATGAGCACATCATATATTTACAGTAGGAATGGATGTTGACACACGAGCATATTTTACATCAGCAACAATAATTATTGCTGTACCTACAGGAATTAAGGTATTTAGATGATTAGCAACATTATATGGAACTAAATTCAAGTTCAATCCACCATTATTATGAGCTCTAGGATTTATTTTCCTATTTACAATTGGTGGATTAACAGGATTAGTATTAGCAAATTCATCACTTGATATTGTATTAAATGATACATATTATGTAGTAGCCCACTTTCATTATGTATTATCTATAGGAGCAGTATTTGCAATTATAGGAGGTGTCATTCAATGATATCCACTATTTACAGGATTAACTATAAATAATACATGATTAAAAATCCAATTTACAATTATATTCATTGGAGTAAATTTAACATTCTTTCCTCAACACTTCCTAGGATTAGCAGGAATACCTCGACGATACTCTGACTACCCAGACGCATATACATCATGAAACGTAGTATCAAGAATTGGGTCTACAATTTCTATTGTAGGAATCATTATATTCATTGTAATTATATGAGAAAGAATGATTACAAACCGAGCAATTATATTTAGAGCTAACATAAGAAGATCAACAGAATGACTACAAAATAACCCTCCTGCAGAACATAGTTACTCAGAATTACCATTAATCTCTAGATTCTAATATGGCAGATTAGTGCAGTAGATTTAAGCTCTACAAATAAAGGTTTGACCTTTTATTAGAAAATATTTATTAATGGCAACATGATCAAATTTATCTCTTCAAGATGGAGCTTCACCATTAATGGAGCAATTATCATTCTTTCATGATCATACTATGGTCGTATTATTATTAATTACAGTAATTGTAGGTTATGCCCTAAGTTATATATTATTTATTGCCTATACTAACCGCAATATACTTCATGGACATTTAATTGAAACAATCTGAACAGCTTTACCAGCAATTACATTAATTTTTATTGCCCTTCCATCATTATGACTATTATATTTACTTGATGATTCAGTAGATGCAATAATTACAATTAAAACCATTGGACGACAATGATATTGAAGATATGAATATTCAGATTTCATAGACGTAGAATTTGACACTTATATAACACCAGAACAAGACCTAGAAAATGATGGATTCCGACTACTAGATGTAGATAACCGAACAATCCTACCAATAAATACAGAAGTACGAGTATTAACAAGAGCATCAGATGTTCTACACTCATGAGCAGTTCCTGCATTAGGGGTTAAAATTGATGCAACGCCAGGTCGGTTAAATCAAGGAACATTCACAATAAATCGACCTGGATTATTCTTTGGACAATGCTCAGAAATCTGTGGAGCAAACCACAGATTTATACCAATTGTAATTGAAAGAACTTCAGTAAATTTATTTATTAAGTGATTATCTAAGATAATTTAAGGAGTTAGTTAAAATAAATAACATGAGAGTGTCAATCTAAAGTAACTAAAAAAAATTAGTACACCTTGAAATTCATCAGATGACTGAAAGTAAGTAATGGTCTCTTAAACTAAATAATAGTAAATTAACGACTACTTCTGATGGGGAAATTATATCCAAATCCCTCAAATATCCCCTCTTATATGATTCTCACTATTCATTATATTTTCAGCTACATTAATCTTGTTTAATCAAATAAACTTCTTCTCATTTAAACCTAACCTTATTAAAAGAGCAGAAAAAGGAACAATTGAAATAAAAAACTTAAATTGAAAATGATAACAAATCTATTCTCAACATTTGACCCATCAACTAACATCTTTAATTTATCATTAAATTGAACTAGAACATTTCTAGGACTATTATTAATCCCATCACTATTTTGACTTACACCATCACGAATTAACATTATCTGAAATAAACTAAATTTAACCTTACATAATGAATTTAAAACACTTCTTGGACCAAAATCATTTAATGGAACAACATTCATTTTCATCTCAATTTTTATTATAATATTATTTAACAATTTCATAGGATTATTCCCTTATATTTTTACTAGAACAAGACATTTAGCATTAACATTTGCAATTGCCCTACCTATATGGCTAAGATTTATATTATTTGGATGAATTAACCATACTAATCATATATTTACACACCTTGTACCACAAGGTACACCGCCTGCATTATTATCATTTATAGTACTAATTGAAACAATTAGTAATGTTATTCGACCAGGTACATTAGCAGTACGGTTGGCAGCAAATATAATTGCAGGACACTTATTATTAACCTTATTAGGAAACACAGGACCATCTATAGCAATAAACTTAATCTCATTACTAATTATTGGACAAATACTTCTATTAATTCTAGAATCAGCAGTAGCAATAATTCAAGCCTATGTTTTCTCAATTCTAAGAACTCTATATTCTAGAGAAGTATATTAAACCTATGTTAACAACTCACTCAAACCACCCATTCCACTTAGTAGACTATAGACCTTGACCATTAACAGGAGCAATTGGAGCAATAGTCCTAGTATCAGGACTAGCAAAATGATTCCACCTATTTAATATTAACTTATTCATAATTGGATTTGGAATTACCCTACTAACTATAATTCAATGATGACGAGATGTAGTACGAGAAGGAACATATCAAGGATTACATACAGGATTTGTATCAATGGGATTACGATGAGGAATAATTTTATTTATTGCATCAGAGGTATTATTTTTCGTTTCTTTTTTTTGAGCATTCTTTAGAAGAAGATTAGCACCAACAATTGAACTAGGAATACTATGACCTCCAATAGGAATTCAACCCTTTAACCCTATACAAATTCCATTACTTAATACAGCTATTCTTTTAGCATCAGGAGTAACAGTAACATGAGCACATCATAGTTTAATGGAATCTAATCATACTCAAGCACTACAAGGATTATTCTTCACAGTGTTATTAGGACTATACTTTACAATACTTCAAGCATATGAATATTGAGAAGCACCTTTTACCATTGCAGATGCAGTTTATGGATCAACATTCTTTGTTGCAACAGGATTCCATGGTTTACACGTAATTATTGGAACAATCTTTTTATCAACATGTCTACTTCGACACTCAATAAATCAATTTTCACCAAGACATCACTTTGGATTTGAAGCAGCAGCATGATACTGACACTTCGTAGACGTAGTATGATTATTCTTATATATCTCTATTAATTGATGAGGTAGATAATTGTTTTTCTAGTATAAATAGTACATTTGACTTCCAATCAGAAAGCTTGATATAAATCAAGAAAAACAATTCTAATTCTATCAACAAGAGTTTTCATTAGATTTATTATTCCAATAATTGTTATAATCCTGGCAACAACACTATCAAAAAAATTAATTAATGATCGAGAAAAAAGATCACCATTTGAATCTGGGTTTGATCCAAAAAGATCAGCACGAATACCATTCTCAATACGATTCTTCCTAATCGCAGTAATCTTTTTAATTTTTGATGTAGAAATTGCACTAATTCTACCAATTGTAATTATTTTTAAAACTTCAGACATTATAATCTGAACAGTATCAACAATATTTATTATTCTAGTTCTATTAGGAGGACTATACCATGAATGAAACCAAGGAGCATTACAATGAGCAGAATAAAGGGTTGTAGTTAAATATAACATTTGGGTTGCATTCAAAAAGTATTGATATTATCAATCAACCTTAAATAGAATAAGAAGCGAAATATTGCAGTCAGTTTCGACCTGGAAGATTGGTATGTACTACCCTTATTCTTATTAATTGAAGCCAAAAAGAGGCGTATTACTGTTAATAATATAATTGAACTATAATAGTTCCAATTAAGGAAATGTAAAGCCAATATGAAAGCTGCTAACTTTTTATATTAGCGGTTAAACTCCGTTAACATTTCTAAAATTTATATAGTTTAAATAAAACATTACATTTTCACTGTAAAAATAATATATCTATATTTATAAATACTTAAAAGTAAAAATACTTCCTTAACATCTTCAGTGTCATGCTCTAATTATAAGCTATTTAAGTAAACGAAAAACAATATTACCAAAATAAATATTCAAAAAATAAAAGTTAAAAGATAAATCTTGAAATTAGAATCATATCAACCTTGAATATAACCAATTAAATAAATAAATAATCTATATAAACCTTGACCACCAAGTAATTCACCTCAACCATAATCAAATGACTTAGATGAATAATAACCTATTTTTAAAGGAATATATCTAATAAACTTAGTTGAAAGAAAAGGTATAAATCATATAGAACCAGCAAATCTAACAAAAGAAAGTATACTTAAAGAAAATAAATTATGAAAAAAATCAAAATTAGAAATAAGATAACCTAAATAAGCACCTAAAATAACAACTGTAATAGTTAAAAACTTTAAATAATAAGGTAAAGCAATCACATGAGGAATAGGAAAAATTAATCAAGATAAAAGACTACCACCAAAAACAGCAACAAACAATAGACCAATTATTCCAAATGAAATATAATAACCCTTATCATCAAAAGAAAATCTAGAATAAAAATTATTATCACCAGATATTGAATAATAAAACAAACGAAAAGAATAAGAAGCAGTTAAACCAGTAGAAAAAAAAATAAAGAAAAAAATTAAACAATTAATTCATCTTAAACAAACCATCAAACCATCATTACGACTATTATATTTACTTGATGATTCAGTAGATGCAATAATTATAATTAAAACCATTGGACGACAATGATATTGAAGATATGAATATTCAGACTTCAGAGACGTAGAATTTGACACTTATATAACACCAGAACAAGACCTAGAAAATGATGGATTCCGACTACTAGATGTAGATAACCGAACAATCCTACCAATAAATACAGAAGTACGAGTATTAACAAGAGCATCAGATGTTCTACACTCATGAGCAGTTCCTGCATTAGGGGTTAAAATTGATGCAACGCCAGGTCGGTTAAATCAAGGAACATTCACAATAAATCGACCTGGATTATTCTTTGGACAATGCTCAGAAATCTGTGGAGCAAACCACAGATTTATACCAATTGTAATTGAAAGAACTTCAGTAAATTTATTTATTAAGTGATTATCTAAGATAATTTAAGGAGTTAGTTAAAATAAATAACATTAGAGTGTCAATCTAAAGTAACTAAAAAAAATTAGTACACCTTGAAATTCATCAGATGACTGAAAGTAAGTAATGGTCTCTTAAACCAAATAATAGTAAATTAACTACTACTTCTGATGGGGAAATTATATCCAAATCCCTCAAATATCCCCTCTTATATGATTCTCACTATTCATTATATTTTCAGCTACATTAATCTTGTTTAATCAAATAAACTTCTTCTCATTTAAACCTAACCTTATTAAAAGAGCAGAAAAAGGAACAATTGAAATGAAAAACTTAAATTGAAAATGATAACAAATCTATTCTCAACATTTGACCCATCAACTAACATCTTTAATTTATCATTAAATTGAACTAGAACATTTCTAGGACTATTATTAATCCCATCACTATTTTGACTTACACCATCACGAATTAACATTATCTGAAATAAACTAAATTTAACCTTACATAATGAATTTAAAACACTTCTTGAACCAAAATCATTTAATGGAACAACATTCATTTTCATCTCAATTTTTATTATAATATTATTTAACAATTTCATAGGATTATTCCCTTATATTTTTACTAGAACAAGACATTTAGCATTAACATTTGCAATTGCCCTACCTATATGGCTAAGATTTATATTATTTGGATGAATTAACCATGCTAATCATATATTTATTATATTATTTAATCTTTCTTTATTTATTAGTGAAAAGAAAGATTAAATAAGATAGAATATAATACATTTATTGCTATACATGTTCCATATTAATCTTTAATTATATATAATAGAGAAGTTGTTGTGGTCATACATAGGGGCGTTTCTTTTTTTTTTTGTTAATGTTTGTGGTTTTTTCTTTTTTTTCTTTAAATATTTGAATCTTTTATTTTTTCCTGAATTAATAGATTTAAAATTTTCTTATTTTTTATTTTTAAAAGTTTTATTCTTGCTTGTTTATTCACTTTTTCTTTGTATTATATGTAAGTTTTGTTAGACCAAATGTTCTTTTTGCAGTAATTTGATTTAATTATCAAGTGATTTTGGATTTAGCAATTGATTTAGTATCGGCATAATTCGTGCCAGCAGCCGCGGTTATACGATTGATACAAGTGAATATTATTGGTTAAAACAGTTGTTTATATTATTAGGGTTGAAATATAAATTTGTAAGGTGAAATGTTAAAATTTATTTGAGGCCCTTTTTATGAATCTGTGAAATTTAAATAATAAACTAGGATTAGATACCCTATTATTTTAAATGTTAATTATATTTACCAGGGTACTATTAGTTAAGGTCTTTAAACCCAAAGAATTTGGCGGTATCTCATTCCATTCAGAGGAACCTACCCCATGATTGATAATACACGATTTACTCTACTTAATTTATTTGTTTGTATATCTCCGTTATCAGAGAATCTTTTTAGAGTTATAATTCTCAAGATTTATAATTATAAAATATTTCAGGTCAAGGTGCAGCTTATAGTTAAGAGGAGGTGGGTTACAATAGATTTTTGTTTATAACGGATTTGATAGTGAAATACTGTTAATGAAGGTGGATTTGATAGTAATTTAATTTATTTAATTTAACTGATATTGGCTCTGAGATGTGTACACATCGCCCGTCGCTCTCATTATTGATTATTCTATTTTATTTTAAAGTAGCTTCAATTTAGATGAGATAAGTCGTAACATAGTAGATGTACTGGAAAGTGTATCTAGGAAGAGTTTCAAGATATAACTTATTAGTAAAGTGTTTCATTTACACTGAAAATTTTTCTGTGCAAATCAGGATATCTTGATTATTTATTTTATTATATTTATTTTTTGTTTATTTAATTATTTAATATAAATAATTTTATTGTATTTTTGTCTTAGTATATTTTATAGAATTGATTTTTTAAATTATAGTTTATTGGCAATGTAAGTGTTTTATGAAATATTATTTTAAATTTTTTTAAGTAGATTTTATTTATTGTACCTTTTGTATCAGGGTTTATCAAAATTTTAGTATTTTATTTTACTTGTCTCGAATTATAGTTAATGTATCATAATTATTATTAAATTATTTATAGAAATGAGATGTTAATCGTTTCCCAAGATATCTAGTTTCTTAAGAAAAAATTTAATTTTTTAAAGTTATTTGTTTTTATTTAATTTTTAAGTGAAAATATTAACTTATTTATTCTTTAAGGGATAAGCTTTGAAGTTAATAACCTATAATTTATTTTATAGAAATATAATAGTAAGCTTTAAACCAGCTATCTTTAAGATTACGTTTTAGTTCATTATTTTTTATTTTGATTTTATAAATATTTTAGGTTTTTTATTAAGATTATTAATTTAATTTTAAAATTTTTGTAATAATGATAGAATTAGTATATTTATTTGTATGAAATTTTTACCTTGTGAACTTATTATAAGGAACTAGGCAAAATTGATTTCCGCCTGTTTATCAAAAACATGTCCTCTTGTTTATATTTTGAGGTCTGGCCTGCTCACTGAGCGTATTTTTAAAGAGCCGCGGTATTTTGACCGTGCAAAGGTAGCATAATCATTAGTCTCTTAATTAGTGGCTGGAATGAATGGCTTGACGAGAAATCAACTGTCTCTTAATAAATTTTTGAATTTAACTTTTGAGTCAAAAGGCTTAAATTCTTCTTTAGGACGAGAAGACCCTATAGAGCTTGACATTTTACTTTTATATAGTTTTTTGTTTCTATATTTTTCTATATTTAATGATGATGTTTTGTTGGGGTGACATGAAGAATAGATAAACTCTTCATTATTATATCATTTATTTATGTTTGTTATTTTGATCCATAATTTATGATCATAAGATTAAGTTACCTTAGGGATAACAGCGTAATTGTTTTTGAGAGCTCATATCGACAAAGCAGATTGCGACCTCGATGTTGGATTAAGAAAAATTTTGGGTGCAGGAGCCCAATGATTAGGTCTGTTCGACCTTTAAATTCTTACATGATCTGAGTTCAGACTGGCGTGAGCCAGGTCGGTTTCTATCCTAAGATTGTTAATCCATATTAGTACGAAAGGACCATATGGTTAAAATATTTTTTGTTATATTGATTAATATTAATTTATTTACTATTTTGACAGATTAATGTGTTGAATTTAGAATTCATTTATGTAGATTTTTTCTACAAATAGTATTGATACTTTATGATTTATTTATATTTATTTTGAATTTTCTTTTATTGGTTATTTGTGTTTTAATTAGTGTTGCCTTTTTAACTTTATTAGAGCATAAGGTTTTAGGTTATACAGATTCGAAAGGGTCCAAATAAGGTAGGTTTTGTTGGAATTCCTCAGCCATTTAGAGATGCTATTAAGTTAATTTGTAAGGAGCAGCCAATTCCTATTATATCTAATTACCTACTTTATTATTTTTCCCCTGTTTTTAATTTAATGATTTCTTTAGCCGTTTGAGTAATTTTTCCTTATTTAACTTATATGTGTTCTTTTTCTTATGGATTTTTATTTTTTTTATGTTGTACTAGATTAGGTGTTTATACTGTTATAATTGCTGGTTGATCTTCTAATTCAAATTATTCATTATTAGGTTCTCTTCGTTCTGTTGCTCAAACAATTTCTTATGAAGTTAGTTTAGCTTTAATTTTATTGTCTTTAATTATTTTAATTGGTAGTTTTAATATGTTTGATTTTATAAACTATCAGCTTTATTGTTGATTTATTATTATTTCTTTTCCTTTAGCTTTAGCTTGTTTTGCTTCTTGCTTAGCTGAAACTAATCGTACTCCTTTTGATTTTGCTGAAGGGGAATCTGAGTTAGTTTCAGGATTTAATATTGAGTATGGTGCGGGTGGTTTTACTTTAATTTTTTTAGGTGAATATACTAGAATTGTCTTCATAAGAATGTTATTGGCTTTAATTTTTTTGGGCGGTGATTTTTATTCTTTTATATTTTTTATTAAGCTTGCTATTATATCTTTTGGTTTTATTTGGGTTCGTGGAACATTACCACGGTTCCGTTATGATAAATTAATGTACTTAGCTTGAAAAAGTTTTTTACCTTTATCTTTGAATTTTTTTTATTTCCTTTGTTCGTTTAAAGATTTTATTTATCTCATTTGTTTAGTGAAATTTTTTGAGAAAAGTTAATAGAAGAGTTAAACTTCTAATTTTATGTTTTCAAAACATATGCTTTTCCTAAGCTAATTAACTTTATTCCTTAATTAATTTATCTCATGCGTTTGCGACATGGACATTAATTAAGAAATATGTGAAGTAAATAATTGTTAAGATTTGACTGTTATAATATAAGGTTCTTCAACAGGTCGTTTACCAATTCACGTTAGTAAGCATACAACAACTACTATAATTCAGAATAAAATTTGATTAATAGGGTAAAATTGAATGCCTCGGAATGGTGTTTTATTATAAAATGGTAAAATTATTAAGATTCTAATTGATAAAAATAATGCAATAACACCTCCTAACTTATTAGGGATAGATCGTAGAATTGCATATACAAATAGGAAATATCATTCTGGTTGAATGTGAACTGGTGTTACTAATGGGTTGGCAGGTACAAAGTTATCTGGATCTCCTAATAGGTAAGGATTAATTAAACATAGTATAATTAATAATGATGTTATTATTACAAATGTAATAGAATCCTTAAAGGTGAAGTATGGATGGAATGGAATTTTTTCAATATCTCCATTTACTCCAAGAGGATTATTAGATCCTGTTTGGTGAAGAAAAAATAAATGAATTGCTGCTATAGCAGCAATAATAAATGGTAATACAAAATGGAATGTGAAGAATCGATTTAATGTTGCATTATCAACAGCGAATCCTCCTCATACTCATTGGACTAAATCTGTTCCTAAGTATGGGATTGCTGATAATAAATTAGTAATTACTGTTGCAAGATATTTGGCCTCAGGGTAAGACATATCCTATAAATGCAGTTGCTATAACTAAAAATAAAATCACTGTACCAATTATTCAGGTATGTATATATATATAAGATCCATAGTAAATTCCCCGTCCTACATGTAAGTAATTACAAATAAAAAATATAGATGCTCCATTTGCGTGTAAGGTTCGGATAATTCAACCATTATTTACGTCTCGGCAGATGTGTACTACACTACTGAATGCTATTTCAATATTTGATGTATAATGTATAGCTAAAAATAGTCCAGTTACGATTTGAATTACCAAACATAACCCTAATAGGGATCCAAAATTTCATCAAAATGAAATATTTGTTGGGGCAGGTAAGTCAATTAAAGAGTTATTAATAATTTTAATTAAAGGATGTCTTAATCGTAAGGGTTTATTCATTAGTAATTATCTTATTTTACGAATAGGTCCCTGATTAATATTGGTGATTTTAACAACTGCTAGTAGTGCTAAAAATAAATAAATTATTATTATTATTGTAATAATGAATGTTGGTCTATTATATAATTTTTCTAAAGATATTGTTATTTCTTGATAATTGATTGAATTATCAATATTTATAGTTTCGGTGTTTTTGAAAAAGTCTATAAATATAGATATATCTAGAATAATTAATATTAATATGATAAATACTCACATTATTAATGTAATAATTATAGTGATTGATTTAGGCTGAAATATTTCGTTTGATGCAATTCTTGTAATGTAAATAAATAATACTAGTATACCACCAAGAAATGTTAAAAATAAAATATATGATAATCAATATCTTTCTATTATTGTTCCTGTTATTAATCCAACTAGGAAGGTTTGAAGGATAATAAAAAGCATTATTGATAATGGGTGTCTTAATTTAATAAAATTAATATTTATTACATTTGATAATGATATAATTATTATTTTGATCATTTCAGGGGTTAGTTTATTTAAAATACCGGTTTTGGGGACCGATGATGGAAGCTTTTCCACCTCTGAAGTTTTAAAAGTGGGGGCTGGACTTATTTCCGGTTTACAAGACCGGCGTTTTTTTTAAACTATTAAAACTAATGTTTATATTCTCTATTTTTACTTCTTTATTGATTTATTTTGCTGGTGTTTATGTTTTTTCTTCTAAACATAAACATTTATTAATGGTTCTTTTGAGATTAGAATATATTGTTCTTTCTTTATTTATGTTAGTTATTGTTTTTCTTATTGAGTTTGATAATGATTATTTTTTTCCTGTTATTTTTTTAGTTTTTTCCGTTTGTGAGGGTGCTTTAGGTCTTTCTATTTTAGTTTCAATAATTCGTTCTCATGGTAATGATTTTTTAATTCTTTTGGTTTATCTTTATGTTAAAGTATTTATTTATAACTATTTTTTTGATCCCTCTTTGTTTATTAAATAATTGTTGATGGTTGGTTCATTCTTTAATGTTTCTGTCGGGTTTTGTTTTTATAATTTGTGTTTATTCATATGCTGATTTGAATATAATTAGATATTATTTTGGTATTGATTATTTTTCTTTTAGTTTAATTTTACTTAGTTTTTGGATTTGTTCTTTAATAGTCACTGCTAGAGGTTCAGTTTATTTAAGTTCATATCATTCTAATTTTTTTGTTTTTATGGTTTTGATTTTAATAATTATGCTTTATTGTTCATTTGCTAGATTAAGTCTTCTTTCTTTTTATATTTTTTTGAGGCTAGATTAGTTCCTACTTTACTTTTAATTTTGGGTTGGGGTTATCAACCTGAGCGTTTGCAGGCTGGTGTTTATTTAATTTTTTATACTTTGGTTGCTAGATTACCTTTATTATTAGTTTTATTTAAGGTTTATGATTTTTCTAATACTTTATATTTTCCTTTATTGGTTGATTTTGGTTCTTATTATTTTATGTTTTATGTATTTATAATTTTGGCTTTTTTAGTTAAGATACCTATGTTTTTGGTTCATTTATGACTTCCTAAGGCTCATGTAGAGGCCCCTATTTCAGGTAGAATAATTCTTGCTGGTGTTTTATTAAAGTTAGGTGGTTATGGTA
Source organism: Schistocerca gregaria (assembly GCF_023897955.1). Taxonomy (NCBI): domain Eukaryota; kingdom Metazoa; phylum Arthropoda; class Insecta; order Orthoptera; family Acrididae; genus Schistocerca; species Schistocerca gregaria. The sequence continues at coordinate 1,540,843 of NW_026061810.1, read as the reverse complement.
TTTTTCGTGTTATAAAGGTTATTTCTTATTTGGGTTTAAAGTTTAATTATTTTTGATTGTCTTTAGGTTTATCTGGGGGTGTTATTGTAAGATTTATTTGTTTTCGTCAGGTTGATTTAAAGTCTTTAATTGCATATTTTTCTGTTGCTCATATAAGAATGGTTATTGGTGGATTGATGACTATGAATTGATGAGGTTGTGTAGGTTCTCTTTCTCTAATGGTTGGTCATGGTTTATGTTCTTCTGGTTTATTTTGTTTATCTAATATTATTTATGAACGTTTAGGTAGACAAAGATTATTAATTAACAAGGGTATAATTAATTTGATGCCAAGAATGGCTTTATGATGATTTCTTTTAAGATCATCAAATATGGCTGCTCCTCCTTCTTTAAATTTGGTAGGTGAAATTAGATTATTAAATAGAATTATATCTTGATCTTCTTTTAGATTCTTTGCTTTGATTTTTTTTATCTTTTTTTAGAGCTGTTTATACTTTGTATATATATTCTTATTCTCAGCATGGGAATTATTATTCTGGTGTTTATACTTGTTCTCTTGGTTATTTTCGTGAATATCATCTTTTACTTTTACATTGATTGCCTTTAAATATTCTCTGTTTAAAGAGTGAATATTTCTTTGTTTAGTTTGCTTAAGTATTTTAATTAAAAATATTGTTTTGTGGAATCAATGATATGAAGTTTTTCATCTTAGGCCGTGAATTTATTTTCTATTTGTTCTTTGAGTTTTTTTTTCTTTGTTTATTTCGAGAACTATAATTTTTATTTTAGGTATTTATTATTTAATGATTGATTATAGAGTTTTTGTTGAGTGAGAGCTTTTCAATTTAAATGGTTCTATAGTTGTTATAACTTTAATTTTGGATTGAATATCTCTTATTTTTATATCTTATGTTATATATATTTCTTCTTTGGTTATTTATTATAGAGAGGATTATATATCTGGTGAAAAGAATATAAATCGTTTTATTATTATTGTTTTAATATTTATTCTTTCTATAGGTTTTTTAATTATTAGTCCTAATTTAATTAGAATTTTATTAGGTTGAGATGGTTTAGGTTTAGTTTCTTATTGTTTAGTTACTTATTATCAAAATGTAAAATCTTATAGTGCTGGTATATTAACTGCACTTTCTAATCGTATTGGTGATGTTGCTATTTTAATTTCTATTGCATGAATGTTAAATTTGGGTGGTTGAAATTATATTTATTATTATGATTTTATTTCTAATTCTTTTGAAATAAAGCTCATTACTATATTAATTGTTTTAGCAGCTATAACTAAGAGAGCTCAGATTCCTTTCTCTTCATGACTTCCTGCTGCTATAGCAGCTCCTACTCCTGTTTCTGCTTTAGTTCATTCTTCTACTCTTGTTACTGCTGGTGTTTATTTATTAATTCGTTTTAGACCAATATTGGATACTTATAATCGTGGTTGATTTTTACTTTTAATTGGTTGTATAACTATATTTATGGCTGGATTGGGCGCTAATTTTGAGTTTGATTTAAAGAAGATTATTGCTCTTTCTACTTTAAGACAACTTGGTTTAATAATAAGAATTTTGGCTATAGGTTATCCAAAGCTTGCATTTTTTCATTTATTGGCTCATGCTTTATTTAAGGCATTATTATTTATATGTGCAGGTTCAATAATTCATAATTTGAAGGATTCTCAGGATATTCGTTTTATAGGATCAATTGTTAATTTCATACCTTTAACTTCAGTTTGTTTTAATGTTTCTAGTTTATCTTTGTGTGGAATACCTTTTTTAGCGGGATTTTATTCAAAGGATTTAATTCTTGAGATGGTTTGTTTAAGATGAATTAATTGTTTAATTTTTTTTCTTTATTTTTTTCTACTGGTTTAACTGCTTCTTATTCTTTTCGTTTGTTTTATTATTCAATATCTGGTGATAATAATTTTTATTCTAGATTTTCTTTTGATGATAAGGGTTATTATATTTCATTTGGAATAATTGGTCTATTGTTTGTTGCTGTTGTTGGTGGTAGTCTTTTATCTTGATTAATTTTTCCTATTCCTCATGTGATTGCTTTACCTTATTATTTAAAGTTTTTAACTATTACAGTTGTTATTTTAGGTGCTTATTTAGGTTATCTTATTTCTAATTTTGATTTTTCTCATAATTTATTTTCTTTAAGTATACTTTCTTTTGTTAGATTTGCTGGTTCTATATGATTTATACCTTTTCTTTCAACTAAGTTTATTAGATATATTCCTTTAAAAATAGGTTATTATTCATCTAAGTCATTTGATTATGGTTGAGGTGAATTACTTGGTGGTCAAGGTTTATATAGATTATTTATTTATTTAATTGGTTATATTCAAGGTTGATATGATTCTAATTTCAAGATTTATCTTTTAACTTTTATTTTTTGAATATTTATTTTGGTAATATTGTTTTTCGTTTACTTAAATAGCTTATAATTAGAGCGTGACACTGAAGATGTTAAGGAAGTATTTTTACTTTTAAGTATTTATAAATATAGATATATTTTTTTTACAGTGAAAATGTAATGTTTTATTTAAACTATATAAATTTTAGAAATGTTAACGGAGTTTAACCGCTAATATAAAAAGTTAGCAGCTTTCATATTGGCTTTACATTTCCTTAATTGGAACTATTATAGTTCAATTATATTATTAACAGTAATACGCCTCTTTTTGGCTTCAATTAATAAGAATAAGGGTAGTACATACCAATCTTCCAGGTCGAAACTGACTGCAATATTTCGCTTCTTATTCTATTTAAGGTTGATTGATAATATCAATACTTTTTGAATGCAACCCAAATGTTATATTTAACTACAACCCTTTATTCTGCTCATTGTAATGCTCCTTGGTTTCATTCATGGTATAGTCCTCCTAATAGAACTAGAATAAAAAATATTGTTGATACTGTTCAGATTATAATGTCTGAAGTTTTAAAAATAATTACAATTGGTAGAATTAGTGCAATTTCTACATCAAAAATTAAAAAGATTACTGCGATTAGGAAGAATCGTATTGAGAATGGTATTCGTGCTGATCTTTTTGGATCAAACCCACATTCAAATGGTGATCTTTTTTCTCGATCATTAATTAATTTTTTTGATAGTGTTGTTGCCAGGATTATAACAATTATTGGAATAATAAATCTAATGAAAACTCTTGTTGATAGAATTAGAATTGTTTTTCTTGATTTATATCAAGCTTTCTGATTGGAAGTCAAATGTACTATTTATACTAGAAAAACAATTATCTACCTCATCAATTAATAGAGATATATAAGAATAATCATACTACGTCTACGAAGTGTCAGTATCATGCTGCTGCTTCAAATCCAAAGTGATGTCTTGGTGAAAATTGATTTATTGAGTGTCGAAGTAGACATGTTGATAAAAAGATTGTTCCAATAATTACGTGTAAACCATGGAATCCTGTTGCAACAAAGAATGTTGATCCATAAACTGCATCTGCAATGGTAAAAGGTGCTTCTCAATATTCATATGCTTGAAGTATTGTAAAGTATAGTCCTAATAACACTGTGAAGAATAATCCTTGTAGTGCTTGAGTATGATTAGATTCCATTAAACTATGATGTGCTCATGTTACTGTTACTCCTGATGCTAAAAGAATAGCTGTATTAAGTAATGGAATTTGTATAGGGTTAAAGGGTTGAATTCCTATTGGAGGTCATAGTATTCCTAGTTCAATTGTTGGTGCTAATCTTCTTCTAAAGAATGCTCAAAAAAAAGAAACGAAAAATAATACCTCTGATGCAATAAATAAAATTATTCCTCATCGTAATACGATTGATACAAATCCTGTATGTAATCCTTGATATGTTCCTTCTCGTACTACATCTCGTCATCATTGAATTATAGTTAGTAGGGTAATTCCAAATCCAATTATGAATAAGTTAATATTAAATAGGTGGAATCATTTTGCTAGTCCTGATACTAGGACTATTGCTCCAATTGCTCCTGTTAATGGTCAAGGTCTATAGTCTACTAAGTGGAATGGGTGGTTTGAGTGAGTTGTTAACATAGGTTTAATATACTTCTCTAGAATATAGAGTTCTTAGAATTGAGAAAACATAGGCTTGAATTATTGCTACTGCTGATTCTAGAATTAATAGAAGTATTTGTCCAATAATTAGTAATGAGATTAAGTTTATTGCTATAGATGGTCCTGTGTTTCCTAATAAGGCTAATAATAAGTGTCCTGCAATTATATTTGCTGCCAACCGTACTGCTAATGTACCTGGTCGAATAACATTACTAATTGTTTCAATTAGTACTATAAATGATATTAATGCAGGCGGTGTACCTTGTGGTACAAGGTGTGTAAATATATGATTAGTATGGTTAATTCATCCAAATAATATAAATCTTAGCCATATAGGTAGGGCAATTGCAAATGTTAATGCTAAATGTCTTGTTCTAGTAAAAATATAAGGGAATAATCCTATGAAATTGTTAAATAATATTATAATAAAAATTAAGATGAAAATGAATGTTGTTCCATTAAATGATTTTGGTCCAAGAAGTGTTTTAAATTCATTATGTAAGGTTAAATTTAGTTTATTTCAGATAATGTTAATTCGTGATGGTGTAAGTCAAAATAGTGATGGGATTAATAATAGTCCTAGAAATGTTCTAGTTCAATTTAATGATAAATTAAAGATGTTAGTTGATGGGTCAAATGTTGAGAATAGATTTGTTATCATTTTCAATTTAAGTTTTTTATTTCAATTGTTCCTTTTTCTGCTCTTTTAATAAGGTTAGGTTTAAATGAGAAGAAGTTTATTTGATTAAACAAGATTAATGTAGCTGAAAATATAATGAATAGTGAGAATCATATAAGAGGGGATATTTGAGGGATTTGGATATAATTTCCCCATCAGAAGTAGTCGTTAATTTACTATTATTTGGTTTAAGAGACCATTACTTACTTTCAGTCATCTGATGAATTTCAAGGTGTACTAATTTTTTTTAGTTACTTTAGATTGACACTCTCATGTTATTTATTTTAACTAACTCCTTAAATTATCTTAGATAATCACTTAATAAATAAATTTACTGAAGTTCTTTCAATTACAATTGGTATAAATCTGTGGTTTGCTCCACAGATTTCTGAGCATTGTCCAAAGAATAATCCAGGTCGATTTATTGTGAATGTTCCTTGATTTAACCGACCTGGCGTTGCATCAATTTTAACCCCTAATGCAGGAACTGCTCATGAGTGTAGAACATCTGATGCTCTTGTTAATACTCGTACTTCTGTATTTATTGGTAGGATTGTTCGGTTATCTACATCTAGTAGTCGGAATCCATCATTTTCTAGGTCTTGTTCTGGTGTTATATAAGTGTCAAATTCTACGTCTATGAAGTCTGAATATTCATATCTTCAATATCATTGTCGTCCAATGGTTTTAATTGTAATTATTGCATCTACTGAATCATCAAGTAAATATAATAGTCGTATTGATGGAAGGGCAATAAAAATTAATGTAATTGCTGGTAAAGCTGTTCAGATTGTTTCAATTAAATGTCCATGAAGTATATTACGGTTAGTATAGGCAATAAATAATATATAACTTAGGGCATAACCTACAATTACTGTAATTAATAATAATACGACCATAGTATGATCATGAAAGAATGATAATTGCTCCATTAATGGTGAAGCACCATCTTGAAGAGATAAATTTGATCATGTTGCCATTAATAAATATATTCTAATAAAAGGTCAAACCTTTATTTGTAGAGCTTAAATCTACTGCACTAATCTGCCATATTAGAATCTAGAGATTAATGGTAATTCTGAGTAACTATGTTTTGCAGGAGGGTTATTTTGTAGTCATTCTGTTGATCTTCTTATGTTAGCTCTAAATATAATTGCTCGGTTTGTAATCATTCTTTCTCATATAATTACAATGAATATAATGATTCCTACAATAGAAATTGTAGACCCAATTCTTGATACTACGTTTCATGATGTATATGCGTCTGGGTAGTCAGAGTATCGTCGAGGTATTCCTGCTAATCCTAGGAAGTGTTGAGGAAAGAATGTTAAATTTACTCCAATGAATATAATAGTAAATTGGATTTTTAATCATGTATTATTTATAGTTAATCCTGTAAATAGTGGATATCATTGAATGACACCTCCTATAATTGCAAATACTGCTCCTATAGATAATACATAATATTAGATAAACAAAATAAACCAGAAGAACATAAACCATGACCAACCATTAGAGAAAGAGAACCTACACAACCTCATCAATTCATAGTCATCAATCCACCAATAACCATTCTTATATGAGCAACAGAAGAATATTGAATTAAAGACTTTAATCAACCTGACGAAAACAAATAAATCTTACAATAACACCCCCAGATAAACCTAAAGACAATCAAAAATAATTAAACTTTAAACCCAAATAAGAAATAACCTTTATAACACGAAAAATACCATAACCACCTAACTTTAATAAAACACCAGCAAGAATTATTCGACCTGAAATAGGGGCCTCTACATGAGCCTTAGGAAGTCATAAATGAACCAAAAACATAGGTATCTTAACTAAAAAAGCCAAAATTATAAATACATAAAAAAAATAATAAGAACCAAAATCAACCAATAAAGGAAAATATAAAGTATTAGAAAAATCATAAACCTTAAATAAAACTAATAATAAAGGTAATCTAGCAACCAAAGTATAAAAAATTAAATAAACACCAGCCTGCAAACGCTCAGGTTGATAACCCCAACCCAAAATTAAAAGTAAAGTAGGAACTAATCTAGCCTCAAAAAAAATATAAAAAGAAAGAAGACTTAATCTAGCAAATGAACAATAAAGCATAATTATTAAAATCAAAACCATAAAAACAAAAAAATTAGAATGATATGAACTTAAATAAACTGAACCTCTAGCAGTGATTATTAAAGAACAAATCCAAAAACTAAGTAAAATTAAACTAAAAGAAAAATAATCAATACCAAAATAATATCTAATTATATTCAAATCAGCATATGAATAAACACAAATTATAAAAACAAAACCCGACAGAAACATTAAAGAATGAACCAACCATCAACAATTATTTAATAAACAAAGAGGGATCAAAAAAATAGTTATAAATAAATACTTTAACATAAAGATAAACCAAAAGAATTCAAAAAATCATTACCATGAGAACGAATTATTGAAACTAAAATAGAAAGACCTAAAGCACCCTCACAAACAGAAAAAACTAAAAAAATAACAGGAAAAAATAATCATAATCAAACTCAATAAGAAAAACAATAACTAACATAAATAAAGAAAGAACAATATATTCTAATCTCAAAAGAACCATTAATAAATGTTTACGTTTAGAAGAAAAAACATAAACACCAGCAAAATAAATCAATAAAGAAGTAAAAATAGAGAATATAAACATTAGTTTTAATAGTTTAAAAAAAACGCCGGTCTTGTAAACCGGAAATAAGTCCAGCCCCCACTTTTAAAACTTCAGAGGTGGAAAAGCTTCCATCATCGGTCCCCAAAACCGGTATTTTAAATAAACTAACCCCTGAAATGATCAAAATAATAATTATATCATTATCAAATGTAATAAATATTAATTTTATTAAATTAAGACACCCAATATCAATAATGCTTTTTATTATCCTTCAAACCTTCCTAGTTGGATTAATAACAGGAACAATAATAGAAAGATATTGATTATCATATATTTTATTTTTAACATTTCTTGGTGGTATACTAGTATTATTTATTTACATTACAAGAATTGCATCAAACGAAATATTTCAGCCTAAATCAATCACTATAATTATTACATTAATAATGTGAGTATTTATCATATTAATATTAATTATTCTAGATATATCTATATTTATAGACTTTTTCAAAAACACCAAAACTATAAATATTGATAATTCAATCAATTATCAAGAAATAACAATATCTTTAGAAAAATTATATAATAGACCAACATTCATTATTACAATAATAATAATAATTTATTTATTTTTAGCACTACTAGCAGTTGTTAAAATCACCAATATTAATCAGGGACCTATTCGTAAAATAAGATAATTACTAATGAATAAACCCTTACGATTAAGACATCCTTTAATTAAAATTATTAATAACTCTTTAATTGACTTACCTGCCCCAACAAATATTTCATTTTGATGAAATTTTGGATCCCTATTAGGGTTATGTTTGGTAATTCAAATCGTAACTGGACTATTTTTAGCTATACATTATACATCAAATATTGAAATAGCATTCAGTAGTGTAGTACACATCTGCCGAGACGTAAATAATGGTTGAATTATCCGAACCTTACACGCAAATGGAGCATCTATATTTTTTATTTGTAATTACTTACATGTAGGACGGGGAATTTACTATGGATCTTATATATATATACATACCTGAATAATTGGTACAGTGATTTTATTTTTAGTTATAGCAACTGCATTTATAGGATATGTCTTACCCTGAGGCCAAATATCTTTTTGAGGTGCAACAGTAATTACTAATTTATTATCAGCAATCCCATACTTAGGAACAGATTTAGTCCAATGAGTATGAGGAGGATTCGCTGTTGATAATGCAACATTAAATCGATTCTTCACATTCCATTTTGTATTACCATTTATTATTGCTGCTATAGCAGCAATTCATTTATGTTTTCTTCACCAAACAGGATCTAATAATCCTCTTGGACTAAATGGAGATATTGAAAAAATTCCATTCCATCCATACTTTACCTTTAAGGATTCTATTACATTTGTAATAATAACATCATTATTAATTATACTATGTTTAATTAATCCTTACCTATTAGGAGATCCAGATAACTTTGTACCTGCCAACCCATTAGTAACACCAGTTCACATTCAACCAGAATGATATCTCCTATTTGCATTTGCAATTCTACGATCTATCCCTAATAAGTTAGGAGGTGTTATTGCATTATTTTTATCAATTAGAATCTTAATAATTTTACCATTTTATAATAAAACACCATTCCGAGGCATTCAATTTTACCCTATTAATCAAATTTTATTCTGAATTATAGTAGTTGTTGTATGCTAACTAACGTGAATTGGTAAACGACCTGTTGAAGAACCTTATATTATAACAGGTCAAATCTTAACAATTATTTACTTCACATATTTCTTAATTAATGTCCATGTCGCAAACGCATGAGATAAATTAATTAAGGAATAAAGTTAATTAGCTTAGGAAAAGCATATGTTTTGAAAACATAAAATTAGAAGTTTAACTCTTCTATTAACTTTTCTCAAAAAATTTCACTAAACAAATGAGATAAATAAAATCTTTAAACCAACAAAGAAAATAAAAAAATTCAAAGATAAAGGTAAAAAACTTTTTCAAGCTAAGTACATTAATTTATCATAACGGAACCGTGGTAATGTTCCGCGAACCCAAATAAAACCAAAAGATATAATAGCAAGCTTAATAAAAAATATAAAAGAATAAAAATCACGGCCCAAAAAAATTAAAGCCAATAACATTCTTATGAAGACAATTCTAGTATATTCAGCTAAAAAAATTAAAGTAAAACCACCCGCACCATACTCAATATTAAATCCTGAAACTAACTCAGATTCCCCTTCAGCAAAATCAAAAGGAGTACGATTAGTTTCAGCTAAGCAAGAAGCAAAACAAGCTACAGCTAAAGGAAAAGAAATAATAATAAATCAACAATAAAGCTGATAGTTTATAAAATCAAACATATTAAAACTACCAATTAAAATAATTAAAGACAATAAAATTAAAGCTAAACTAACTTCATAAGAAATTGTTTGAGCAACAGAACGAAGAGAACCTAATAATGAATAATTTGAATTAGAAGATCAACCAGCAATTATAACAGTATAAACACCTAATCTAGTACAACATAAAAAAAATAAAAATCCATAAGAAAAAGAACACATATAAGTTAAATAAGGAAAAATTACTCAAACGGCTAAAGAAATCATTAAATTAAAAACAGGGGAAAAATAATAAAGTAGGTAATTAGATATAATAGGAATTGGCTGCTCCTTACAAATTAACTTAATAGCATCTCTAAATGGCTGAGGAATTCCAACAAAACCTACCTTATTTGGACCCTTTCGAATCTGAATATAACCTAAAACCTACATAAATGAATTCTAAATTCAACACATTAATCTGTCAAAATAGTAAATAAATTAATATTAATCAATATAACAAAAAATATTTTAACCATATGGTCCTTTCGTACTAATATGGATTAACAATCTTAGGATAGAAACCGACCTGGCTCACGCCGGTCTGAACTCAGATCATGTAAGAATTTAAAGGTCGAACAGACCTAATCATTGGGCTCCTGCACCCAAAATTTTTCTTAATCCAACATCGAGGTCGCAATCTGCTTTGTCGATATGAGCTCTCAAAAACAATTACGCTGTTATCCCTAAGGTAACTTAATCTTATGATCATAAATTATGGATCAAAATAACAAACATAAATAAATGATATAATAATGAAGAGTTTATCTATTCTTCATGTCACCCCAACAAAACATCATCATTAAATATAGAAAGACAACAAAAACTATATAAAAGTAAAATGTCAAGCTCTATAGGGTCTTCTCATTCTAAAGAAGAATTTAAGCCTTTTGACTCAAAAGTTAAATTCAAAAATTTATTAAGAGACAGTTGATTTCTCGTCAAGCCATTCATTCCAGCCACTAATTAAGAGACTAATGATTATGCTACGGTCAAAATACCGCGGCTCTTTAAAAATACGCTCAGTGAGCAGGCCAGACCTCAAAATATAAACAAGAGGACATGTTTTTGATAAACAGGCGGAAATCAATTTTGCCTAGTTCCTTATAATAAGTTCACAAGGTAAAAATTTCATACAAATAAATATACTAATTCTATCATTATTACAAAAATTTTAAAATTAAATTAATAATCTTAATAAAAAACCTAAAATATTTATAAAATCAAAATAAAAAATAATGAACTAAAACGTAATCTTAAAGATAGCTGGTTTAAAGCTTACTATTATATTTCTATAAAATAAATTATAGGTTATTAACTTCAAAGCTTATCCCTTAAAGAATAAATAAGTTAATATTTTTACTTAAAAAATTAAATAAAAACAAATAACTTTAAAAAATTAAATTTTTTCTTAAGAAACTAGATATCTTGGGAAACGATTAACATCTCATTTCTATAAATAATTTAATAATAATTATGATACATTAACTATAAATTATTTATAAATCAACCCAATTCGAGACAAGTAAAATAAATACTAAAATTTTGATAAACCCTGATACAAAAGGTACAATAAATAAAATCTACTTAAAAAAATTTAAAATAATATTTCATAAAACACTTACATTACCAATAAACTATAATTTAAAAAATCAATTCTATAAAATATACTAAGACAAAAATACAATAAAATTATTTATATTAAATAATTAAATAAACAAAAAATAAATATAATAAAATAAATAATCAAGATATCCTGATTTGCACAGAAAAATTTTCAGTGTAAATGAAACACTTTACTAATAAGTTATATCTTGAAACTCTTCCTAGATACACTTTCCAGTACATCTACTATGTTACGACTTATCTCATCTAAATTGAAGCTACTTTAAAATAAAATAGAATAATCAATAATGAGAGCGACGGGCGATGTGTACACATCTCAGAGCCAATATCAGTTAAATTAAATAAATTAAATTACTATCAAATCCACCTTCATTAACAGTATTTCACTATCAAATCCGTTATAAACAAAAATCTATTGTAACCCACCTCCTCTTAACTATAAGCTGCACCTTGACCTGAAATATTTTATAATTATAAATCTTGAGAATTATAACTCTAAAAAGATTCTCTGATAACGGAGATATACAAACAAATAAATTAAGTAGAGCAAATCGTGTATTATCAATCATGGGGTAGGTTCCTCTGAATGGAATGAGATACCGCCAAATTCTTTGGGTTTAAAGACCTTAACTAATAGTACCCTGGTAAATATAATTAACATTTAAAATAATAGGGTATCTAATCCTAGTTTATTATTTAAATTTCACAGATTCATAAAAAGGGCCACAAATAAATTTTAACATTTCACCTTACAAATTTATATTTCAACCCTAATAATATAAACAACTGTTTTAACCAATAATATTCACTTGTATCAATCGTATAACCGCGGCTGCTGGCACGAATTATGCCGATACTAAATCAATTGCTAAATCCAAAATCACTTGATAATTAAATCAAATTACTGCAAAAAGAACATTTAGTCTAACAAAACTTACATATTATACAAAGAAAAAGTGAATAAACAAGCAAGAATAAAACTTTTAAAAATAAAAAATAAGAAAATTTTAAATCTATTAATTCAGGAAAAATTAAAAGATTCAAATATTTAAAGAAAAAAAAAGAAAAAAACCACAAACATTAACAAAAAAAGAAACGCCCCTATGTATGACCACAACAACTTCTCTATTATATATAATTAAAGATTAATATGGAACATGTATAGCAATAAATGTATTATATTCTTTCTTATTTAATCTTTCTTTTCACTAATAAATAAAGAAAGATTAAATAACATAATAAATATATTTTATACAATTATGTAATTTAATATAATATGTTATTAATATGAATTCTTTTTTTATATTAAGTTAACTTTCATATATATTTGTTAAATAAACTAATTATAGATAATTTACATAATTATATTATTATAATTAATATAATTATTTATATTAATTATAATATTTTATATTTAAATTAATAATTTTATTTATTATATCCTATTATAATATTATTAAATATTAAATTACATATTATTAAATATATTATATTATAATAACCTATTTTAAGCTAAAAACATAAGTAGCTATAATCCTAGGTAAATAATTGCATTAAAATAATCAATTGATAATGGTAAGATGAACTTATAATACTTTAATTTCAATTAAATGTAATATATTAATATAAATTATTTATTATATATATATATAAAAAAAATAAAATGAGCAGGATAAATTAATCCTAATTAAACAAAATAATACATAAAAGAATTTCAAAAAAAAACTTTCGATTTATATATTAAATAAATGAAGTGCCTGATTAAAGGGTTACCTTGATAGGGTAAATAAAGTAAATAAAATTACCTTCATTAAAATTACATAAGATAGAATTAAACTACCTCCTTTAGTATCAAAAACTAACGTGCATCATACACCTTAATGTAAAAAGGTAAGCTAAACTAGCTAATGGGTTCATACCCCATTTATAGAGGTATCAATCCTCTCCTTTTTAATGACCAACAACTCTACAAAACTTCTCTTCCTATCAACATTAATGATAGGAACGATCCTGTCCATTTCATCAAATTCCTGATTTGGGGTTTGAATAGGACTTGAGATCAACTTACTTTCATTTATTCCGCTCCTAACAAGAAATAAAAATATAATAATGAATGAATCATCAATTAAATTTTTTATTGTCCAAGCAATAGCATCGACAATATTATTATTTTCAATTTTGCTGATTCAAATAAAATATCCCATGGGATGGGAAACAGAATTTATCCCATCAATAATAATTAGATCTAGACTATTATTAAAGATTGGAGCTGCACCTTTCCATTTCTAATTTCCAGAAGTTATAGGAGCATCAAGATGAAATAATTGTTTAACATTAATAACATGACAAAAAATCGCCCCAATAATGGTCTTATCTTATTGTATTCAATTAAGAACTTTTATTTGAACAATTATTATCTTAAGAATTATTATTGGGGCAATAGGAGGTTTAAATCAAACATCCTTACGACAACTTTTAGCATATTCATCAATCAGACATCTAGGTTGAATAATTAGATCATTAACAGTCAGAGAAAACATCTGAGAACTATACTTCATTATTTACTCACTATTAAGATTAATTATAGTTTTATTATTTAAGCAAATAAATTTATTTTTCATAAATCAAATTTATTCAGCCAGAAATATAAAAACCGAAATTAAATTCATAATATTCTTATCTTTATTATCTTTAGGTGGACTACCACCATTCCTTGGATTCTTACCAAAATGAATTGTAATACAATCATTAATAGAAAACAATATAACAACTATTATAACTATTATAGTTGTATTAACTACAATTACACTCTACTACTATATACGTATTAGATTCTCAGCTCTAATTATATCATACACAGAAAATTCGTGATCTATAAAGATAAAGTCCCAAAAATCAAGAATCATTCTTCCTATAACAGTAATAATTTCAACAATAGGATTGATTTCAACATCAACCTTAATTTCATTATACTAAGGACTTAAGTTAATCAAACTAATAACCTTCAAAGTTATAATTAAAAGAATAATCTTTTAGGCCTTAGTAAAATTGTACACCTCTAGAATTGCAGTCTAGAATCATAATTGAATATAAGACCTAAATATGATAAGAGAGAAAACATCTCATAAGTAGATTTACAGTCTACCACCTAAAATTCAGCCATCTTACCGCAAAAATGATTATTCTCAACAAACCATAAGGACATTGGTACTTTATACTTCATATTTGGAGCATGAGCAGGAATAGTAGGAACATCAATAAGAATACTTATTCGTGCTGAACTTGGCCAACCCGGATCTCTAATTGGGGATGACCAGATTTATAATGTTATTATTACAGCTCACGCATTCGTAATAATTTTCTTTATAGTAATACCTATTATAATTGGTGGATTTGGTAATTGACTTGTTCCACTAATAATTGGTGCACCAGATATAGCATTTCCACGAATAAATAATATAAGTTTTTGATTACTACCACCTTCACTAACCCTTCTTCTTACATCTTCTATAGTAGATAATGGTGCTGGTACAGGATGAACAGTTTACCCTCCTCTAGCAGGAGCTATTGCACACGGGGGTGCATCTGTAGATCTAGCTATTTTTTCACTGCACTTAGCAGGTGTATCATCTATTCTTGGTGCAGTGAATTTCATTACAACAGCAATTAATATACGATCAGAAAGTATAACTTTAGCTCAACCACCTTTATTTGTATGATCTGTAGCTATTACAGCATTACTTCTCCTTCTTTCACTTCCAGTTTTAGCAGGAGCTATTACTATATTATTAACAGATCGAAATTTAAATACATCATTCTTTGACCCTGCAGGAGGGGGTGACCCAATTCTATATCAACATCTATTTTGATTCTTTGGACACCCAGAAGTTTATATTTTAATTCTACCGGGGTTCGGAATTATTTCACATATTGTATGTCAAGAAAGAGGAAAAATTGAATCATTTGGAACATTAGGTATAATTTATGCTATACTATCAATTGGACTAATAGGATTTATTGTATGAGCACATCATATATTTACAGTAGGAATGGATGTTGACACACGAGCATATTTTACATCAGCAACAATAATTATTGCTGTACCTACAGGAATTAAGGTATTTAGATGATTAGCTACATTATATGGAACTAAATTCAAGTTCAATCCACCATTATTATGAGCTCTAGGATTTATTTTCCTATTTACAATTTGTGGATTAACAGGATTAGTATTAGCAAATTCATCACTTGATATTGTGTTACATGATACATATTATGTAGTAGCCCACTTTCATTATGTATTATCTATAGGAGCAGTATTTGCAATTATAGGAGGTGTCATTCAATGATATCCACTATTTACAGGATTAACTATAAATAATACATGATTAAAAATCCAATTTACAATTATATTCATTGGAGTAAATTTAACATTCTTTCCTCAACACTTCCTAGGATTAGCAGGAATACCTCGACAATACTCTGACTACCCAGACGCATATACATCATGAAACGTAGTATCAAGAATTGGGTCTACAATTTCTATTGTAGGAATCATTATATTCATTGTAATTATATGAGAAAGAATGATTACAAACCGAGCAATTATATTTAGAGCTAACATAAGAAGATCAACAGAATGACTACAAAATAACCCTCCTGCAGAACATAGTTACTCAGAATTACCATTAATCTCTAGATTCTAATATGGCAGATTAGTGCAGTAGATTTAAGCTCTACAAATAAAGGTTTGACCTTTTATTAGAAAATATTTATTAATGGCAACATGATCAAATTTATCTCTTCAAGATGGAGCTTCACCATTAATGGAGCAATTATCATTCTTTCATGATCATACTATGGTCGTATTATTATTAATTACAGTAATTGTAGGTTATGCCCTAAGTTATATATTATTTATTGCCTATACTAACCGTAATATACTTCATGGACATTTAATTGAAACAATCTGAACAGCTTTACCAGCAATTACATTAATTTTTATTGCCCTTCCATCATTACGACTATTATATTTACTTGATGATTCAGTAGATGCAATAATTACAATTAAAACCATTGGACGACAATGATATTGAAGATATGAATATTCAGACTTCATAGACGTAGAATTTGACACTTATATAACACCAGAACAAGACCTAGAAAATGATGGATTCCGACTACTAGATGTAGATAACCGAACAATCCTACCAATAAATACAGAAGTACGAGTATTAACAAGAGCATCAGATGTTCTACACTCATGAGCAGTTCCTGCATTAGGGGTTAAAATTGATGCAACGCCAGGTCGGTTAAATCAAGGAACATTCACAATAAATCGACCTGGATTATTCTTTGGACAATGCTCAGAAATCTGTGGAGCAAACCACAGATTTATACCAATTGTAATTGAAAGAACTTCAGTAAATTTATTTATTAAGTGATTATCTAAGATAATTTAAGGAGTTAGTTAAAATAAATAACATTAGAGTGTCAATCTAAAGTAACTAAAAAAAATTAGTACACCTTGAAATTCATCAGATGACTGAAAGTAAGTAATGGTCTCTTAAACCAAATAATAGGAAATTAACGACTACTTCTGATGGGGAAATTATATCCAAATCCCTCAAATATCCCCTCTTATATGATTCTCACTATTCATTATATTTTCAGCTACATTAATCTTGTTTAATCAAATAAACTTCTTCTCATTTAAACCTAACCTTATTAAAAGAGCAGAAAAAGGAACAATTGAAATAAAAAACTTAAATTTGAAAATGATAACAAATCTATTCTCAACATTTGACCCATCAACTAACATCTTTAATTTATCATTAAATTGAACTAGAACATTTCTAGGACTATTATTAATCCCATCACTATTTTGACTTACACCATCACGAATTAACATTATCTGAAATAAACTAAATTTAACCTTACATAATGAATTTAAAACACTTCTTTGACCAAAATCATTTAATGGAACAACATTCATTTTCATCTCAATTTTTATTATAATATTATTTAACAATTTCATAGGATTATTCCCTTATATTTTTACTAGAACAAGACATTTAGCATTAACATTTGCAATTGCCCTACCTATATGGCTAAGATTTATATTATTTGGATGAATTAACCATACTAATCATATATTTACACACCTTGTACCACAAGGTACACCGCCTGCATTAATATCATTTATAGTACTAATTGAAACAATTAGTAATGTTATTCGACCAGGTACATTAGCAGTACGGTTGGCAGCAAATATAATTGCAGGACACTTATTATTAACCTTATTAGGAAACACAGGACCATCTATAGCAATAAACTTAATCTCATTACTAATTATTGGACAAATACTTCTATTAATTCTAGAATCAGCAGTAGCAATAATTCAAGCCTATGTTTTCTCAATTCTAAGAACTCTCTATTCTAGAGAAGTATATTAAACCTATGTTAACAACTCACTCAAACCACCCATTCCACTTAGTAGACTATAGACCTTGACCATTAACAGGAGCAATTGGAGCAATAGTACTAGTATCAGGACTAGCAAAATGATTCCACCTATTTAATATTAACTTATTCATAATTGGATTTGGAATTACCCTACTAACTATAATTCAATGATGACGAGATGTAGTACGAGAAGGAACATATCAAGGATTACATATAGGATTTGTATCAATTGGATTACGATGAGGAATAATTTTATTTATTGCATCAGAGGTAATGTAATGTAATTGCTGGTAAAGCTGTTCAGATCGTTTCAATTAAATGTCCATGAAGTATATTACGGTTAGTATAGGCAATAAATAATATATAACTTAGGGCATAACCTACAATTACTGTAATTAATAATAATACGACCATAGTATGATCATGAAAGAATGATAATTGCTCCATTAATGGTGAAGCTCCATCTTGAAGAGATAAATTTGATCTTGTTGCCATTAATAAATATTTTCTAATAAAAGGTCAAACCTTTATTTGTAGAGCTTAAATCTACTGCACTAATCTGCCATATTAGAATTTAGAGATTAATGGTAATTCTGAGTAACTATGTTCTGCAGGAGGGTTATTTTGTAGTCATTCTGTTGATCTTCTTATGTTAGCTCTAAATATAATTGCTCGGTTTGTAATCATTCTTTCTCATATAATTACAATGAATATAATGATTCCTACAATAGAAATTGTAGACCCAATTCTTGATACTACGTTTCATGATGTATATGCGTCTGGGTAGTCAGAGTATCGTCGAGGTATTCCTGCTAATCCTAGGAAGTGTTGAGGAAAGAATGTTAAATTTACTCCAATGAATATAATTGTAAATTGGAATTTTAATCATGTATTATTTATAGTTAATCCTGTAAATAGTGGATATCATTGAATGACACCTCCTATAATTGCAAATACTGCTCCTATAGATAATACATAATGAAAGTGGGCTACTACATAATATGTATCCTGTAATACAATATCAAGTGATGAATTTGCTAATACTAATCCTGTTAATCCACCAATTGTAAATAGGAAAATAAATCCTAGAGCTCATAATAATGGTGGATTGAACTTGAATTTAGTTCCATATAATGTAGCTAATCATCTAAATACCTTAATTCCTGTAGGTACAGCAATAATTATTGTTGCTGATGTAAAATATGCTTGTATGTCAACATCCATTCCTACTGTAAATATATGATGTGCTCATACAATAAATCCTATTAGTCCAATTGATAGTATAGCATAAATTATACCTAATGTTCCAAATGATTCAATTTTTCCTCTTTCTTGACATACAATATGTGAAATAATTCCGAACCCTGGTAGAATTAAAATATAAACTTCTGGGTGTCCAAAGAATCAAAATAGATGTTGATATAGAATTGGGTCACCCCCTCCTGCAGGGTCAAAGAATGATGTATTTAAATTTCGATCTGTTAATAATATAGTAATAGCTCCTGCTAAAACTGGAAGTGAAAGAAGGAGAAGTAATGCTGTAATAGCTACAGATCATACAAATAAAGGTGTTTGATCTAAAGTTATACTTTCTGATCGTATATTAATTGCTGTTGTAATGAAATTCACTGCACCAAGAATAGATGATACACCTGCTAAGTGCAGTGAAAAAATAGCTAGATCTACAGATGCACCCCCGTGTGCAATAGCTCCTGCTAGAGGAGGGTAAACTGTTCATCCTGTACCAGCACCATTATCTACTATAGAAGATGTAAGAAGAAGGGTTAGTGAAGGTGGTAGTAATCAAAAACTTATATTATTTATTCGTGGAAATGCTATATCTGGTGCACCAATTATTAGTGGAACAAGTCAATTACCAAATCCACCAATTATAATAGGTATTACTATAAAGAAAATTATTACGAATGCGTGAGCTGTAATAATAACATTATAAATCTGGTCATCCCCAATTAGAGATCCGGGTTGGCCAAGTTCAGCACGAATAAGTATTCTTATTGATGTTCCTACTATTCCTGCTCATGCTCCAAATATGAAGTATAAAGTACCAATGTCCTTATGGTTTGTTGAGAATAATCATTTTTGCGGTAAGATGGCTGAATTTTAGGTGGTAGACTGTAAATCTACTTATGAGATGTTTTCTCTCTTATCATATTTAGGTCTTATATTCAATTATGATTCTAGACTGCAATTCTAGAGGTGTAAAATTTTACTAAGGCCTAAAAGATTATTCTTTTAATTATAACTTTGAAGGTTATTAGTTTGATTAACTTAAGTCCTTAGTATCATGAAATTAAGGTTGATGTTGAAATCAATCCTATTGTTGAAATTATTACTGTTATAGGAAGAATGATTCTTGATTTTTGGGACTTTATCTTTATAGATCACGAATTTTCTGTGTATGATATAATTAGAGCTGAGAATCTAATATGTATATAGTAGTAGAGTGTAATTGTAGTTAATACAACTATAATAGTTATAATAGTTGTTATATTGTTTTCTATTAATGATTGTATTACAATTCATTTTGGTAAGAATCCAAGGAATGGTGGTAGTCCACCTAAAGATAATAAAGATAAGAATATTATGAATTTAATTTCGGTTTTTATATTTCTGGCTGAATAAATTTGATTTATGAAAAATAAATTTATTTGCTTAAATAATAAAACTATAATTAATCTTAATAGTGGGTAAATAATGAAGTATAGTTCTCAGATGTTTTCTCTGACTGTTAATGATCTAATTATTCAACCTAGATGTCTGATTGATGAATAAGCTAAAAGTTGTCATAAGGATGTTTGATTTATACCTCCTATTGCCCCAATAATAATTCTTAAGATAATAATTGTTCAAATAAAAGTTCTTAATTGAATACAATAAGATAAGACCATTATTGGGGCGATTTTTTGTCATGTTATTAATGTTAAATAATTATTTCATCTTGATGCTCCTATAACTTCTGGAAATCAGAAATGGAAAGGTGCAGCTCCAATCTTTAATAATAGTCTAGATCTAATTATTATTGATTAGATTATTTAACTAATATATATGAAAGTTAACTTAATATAAAAAAATTCATATTAATAACATATTATATTAAATTACATAATTGTATAAAATATATTTATTATATTATTTAATCTTTTTTTATTTATTAGTGAAAAGAAAGATTAAATAAGAAAGAATATAATACATTTATTGCTATACATGTTCCATATTAATCTTTAATTATATATAATAGAGAAGTTGTTGTGGTCATACATAGGGGCGTTTCTTTTTTTTTGTTAATGTTTGTGGTTTTTTTCTTTTTTTTTCTTTAAATATTTGAATCTTTTATTTTTTCCTGAATTAATAGATTTAAAATTTTCTTATTTTTTATATTTAAAAGTTTTATTCTTGCTTGTTTATTCACTTTTTCTTTGTATTATATGTAAGTTTTGTTAGACTAAATGTTCTTTTTGCAGTAATTTGATTTAATTATCAAGTGATTTTGGATTTAGCAATTGATTTAGTATCGGCATAATTCGTGCCAGCAGCCGCGGTTATACGATTGATACAAGTGAATATTATTGGTTAAAACAGTTGTTTATATTATTAGGGTTGAAATATAAATTTGTAAGGTGAAATGTTAAAATTTATTTGTGGCCCTTTTTATGAATCTGTGAAATTTAAATAATAAACTAGGATTAGATACCCTATTATTTTAAATGTTAATTATATTTACCAGGGTACTATTAGTTAAGGTCTTTAAACCCAAAGAATTTGGCGGTATCTCATTCCATTCAGAGGAACCTACCCCATGATTGATAATACACGATTTACTCTACTTAATTTATTTGTTTGTATATCTCCGTTATCAGAGAATCTTTTTAGAGTTATAATTCTTAAGATTTATAATTATAAAATATTTCAGGTCAAGGTGCAGCTTATAGTTAAGAGGAGGTGGGTTACAATAGATTTTTGTTTATAACGGATTTGATAGTGAAATACTGTTAATGAAGGTGGATTTGATAGTAATTTAATTTATTTAATTTAACTGATATTGGCTCTGAGATGTGTACACATCGCCCGTCGCTCTCATTATTGATTATTCTATTTTATTTTAAAGTAGCTTCAATTTCGATGAGATAAGTCGTAACATAGTAGATGTACTGGAAAGTGTATCTTGGAAGAGTTTCAAGATATAACTTATTAGTAAAGTGTTTCATTTACACTGAAAATTTTTCTGTGCAAATCAGGATATCTTGATTATTTATTTTATTATATTTATTTTTTGTTTATTTAATTATTTAATATAAATAATTTTATTGTATTTTTGTCTTAGTACATTTTATAGAATTGATTTTTTAAATTATAGTTTATTGGTAATGTAAGTGTTTTATGAAATATTATTTTAAATTTTTTTAAGTAGATTTTATTTATTGTACCTTTTGTATCAGGGTTTATCAAAATTTTAGTATTTATTTTACTTGGCTCGAATTGGGTTGATTTATAAATAATTTATAGTTAATGTATCATAATTATTATTAAATTATTTATAGAAATGAGATGTTAATCGTTTCCCAAGATATCTAGTTTCTTAAGAAAAAATTTAATTTTTTAAAGTTATTTGTTTTTATTTAATTTTTTAAGTAAAAATATTAACTTATTGATTCTTTAAGGGATAAGCTTTGAAGTTAATAACCTATAATTTATTTTATAGAAATATAATAGTAAGCTTTAAACCAGCTATCTTTAAGATTACGTTTTAGTTCATTATTTTTTATTTTGATTTTATAAATATTTTAGGTTTTTTATTAAGATTATTAATTTAATTTTAAAATTTTTGTAATAATGATAGAATTAGTATATTTATTTGTATGAAATTTTTACCTTGTGAACTTATTATAAGGAACTAGGCAAAATTGATTTCCGCCTGTTTATCAAAAACATGTCCTCTTGTTTATATTTTGAGGTCTGGCCTGCTCACTGAGCGTATTTTTAAAGAGCCGCGGTATTTTGACCGTGCAAAGGTAGCATAATCATTAGTCTCTTAATTAGTGGCTGGAATGAATGGCTTGATGAGAAATCAACTGTCTCTTAATAAATTTTTGAATTTAACTTTTGAGTCAAAAGGCTTAAATTCTTCTTTAGGACGAGAAGACCCTATAGAGCTTGACATTTTAATTTATATAGTTTTTTGTTTGTCTTTCTATATTTAATGATGATGTTTTGTTGGGGTGACATGAAGAATAGATAAACTCTATTTTGATCCATAATTTATGATCATAAGATTAAGTTACCTTAGGGATAACAGCGTAATTGTTTTTGAGAGCTCATATCGACAAAGCAGATTGCGACCTCGATGTTGGATTAAGAAAAATTTTGGGTGCAGGAGCCAAATGATTAGGTCTGTTCGACCTTTAAATTCTTACATGATCTGAGTTCAGACCGGCGTGAGCCAGGTCGGTTTCTATCCTAAGATTGTTAATCCATATTAGTACGAAAGGACCATATGGTTAAAATATTTTTTGTTATATTGATTAATATTAATTTATTTACTATTTTGACAGATTAATGTGTTGAATTTAGAATTCATTTATGTAGATTTTTTCTACAAATAGTATTGATACTTTATGATTTATTTATATTTATTTTGAATTTTCTTTTATTGGTTATTTGTGTTTTAATTAGTGTTGCCTTTTTAACTTTATTAGAGCGTAAGGTTTTAGGTTATATTCAGATTCGAAAGGGTCCAGATAAGGTAGGTTTTGTTGGAATTCCTCAGCCATTTAGAGATGCTATTAAGTTAATTTGTAAGGAGTAGCCAATTCCTATTATATCTAATTACCTACTTTATTATTTTTCCCCTGTTTTTAATTTAATGATTTCTTTAGCCGTTTGAGTAATTTTTCCTTATTTAACTTATATGTGTTCTTTTTCTTATGGATTTTTATTTTTTTTATGTTGTACTAGATTAGGTGTTTATACTGTTATAATTGCTGGTTGATCTTCTAATTCAAATTATTCATTATTAGGTTCTCTTCGTTCTGTTGCTCAAACAATTTCTTATGAAGTTAGTTTAGCTTTAATTTTATTGTCTTTAATTATTTTAATTGGTAGTTTTAATATGTTTGATTTTATAAACTATCAGCTTTATTGTTGATTTATTATTATTTCTTTTCCTTTAGCTTTAGCTTGTTTTGCTTCTTGCTTAGCTGAAACTAATCGTACTCCTTTTGATTTTGCTGAAGGGGAATCTGAGTTAGTTTCAGGATTTAATATTGAGTATGGTGCGGGTGGTTTTACTTTAATTTTTTTAGCTGAATATACTAGAATTGTCTTCATAAGAATGTTATTGGCTTTAATTTTTTTGGGCGGTGATTTTTATTCTTTTATATTTTTTATTAAGCTTGCTATTACATCTTTTGGTTTTATTTGGGTTCGTGGAACATTACCACGGTTCCATTATGATAAATTAATGTACTTAGCTTGAAAAAGATTTTTACCTTTATCTTTGAATTTTTTTATTTTCTTTGTTGGTTTAAAGATTTTATTTATCTCATTTGTTTAGTGAAATCTTTTGAGAAAAGTTAATAGAAGAGTTAAACTTCTAATTTTATGTTTTCAAAACATATGCTTTTCCTAAGCTAATTAACTTTATTCCTTAATTAATTTATCTCATGCGTTTGCGACATGGACATTAATTAAGAAATATGTGAAGTAAATAATTGTTAAGATTTGACCTGTTATAATATAAGGTTCTTCAACAGGTCGTTTACCAATTCACGTTAGTAAGCATACAACAACTACTATAATTCAGAATAAAATTTGATTAATAGGGTAAAATTGAATGCCTCGGAATGGTGTTTTATTATAAAATGGTAAAATTATTAAGATTCTAATTGATAAAAATAATGCAATAACACCTCCTAACTTATTAGGGATAGATCGTAGAATTGCAAATGCAAATAGGAAATATCATTCTGGTTGAACGTGAACTGGTGTTACTAATGGGTTGGCAGGTACAAAGTTATCTGGATCTCCTAATAGGTAAGGATTAATTAAACATAGTATAATTAATAATGATGTTATTATTACAAATGTAATAGAATCCTTAAAGGTAAAGTATGGATGGAATGGAATTTTTTCAATATCTCCATTTAGTCCAAGAGGATTATTAGATCCTGTTTGGTTAAAAAAAAAATAAATGAATTGCTGCTATAGCAGCAATAATAAATGGTAATACAAAATGGAATGTGAAGAATCGATTTAATGTTGCATTATCAACAGCGAATCCTCCTCATACTCATTGGACTAAATCTGTTCCTAAGTATGGGATTGCTGATAATAAATTAGTAATTACTGTTGCACCTCAAAAAGATATTTGGCCTCAGGGTAAGACATATCCTATAAATGCAGTTGCTATAACTAAAAATAAAATCACTGTACCAATTATTCAGGTATGTATATATATATAAGATCCATAGTAAATTCCCCGTCCTACATGTAAGTAAATACAAATAAAAAATAAAGATGCTCCATTTGCGTGTAAGGTTCGGATAATTCAACCATTATTTACGTCTCGGCAGATGTGTACTACACTACTGAATGCTATTTCAATATTTGATGTATAATGTATAGCTAAAAATAGTCCAGTTACGATTTGAATTACCAAACATAACCCTAATAGGGATCCAAAATTTCATCAAAATGAAATATTTGTTGGGGCAGGTAAGTCAATTAAAGAGTTATTAATAATTTTAATTAAAGGATGTCTTAATCGTAAGGGTTTATTCATTAGTAATTATCTTATTTTACGAATAGGTCCCTGATTAATATTGGTGATTTTAACAACTGCTAGTAGTGCTAAAAATAAATAAATTATTATTATTATTGTAATAATGAATGTTGGTCTATTATATAATTTTTCTAAAGATATTGTTATTTCTTGATAATTGATTGAATTATCAATATTTATAGTTTCGGTGTTTTTGAAAAAGTCTATAAATATAGATATATCTAGAATAATTAATATTAATATGATAAATACTCACATTATTAATGTAATAATTATAGTGATTGATTTAGGCTGAAATATTTCGTTTGATGCAATTCTTGTAATGTAAATAAATAATACTAGTATACCACCAAGAAATGTTAAAAATAAAATATATGATAATCAATATCTTTCTATTATTGTTCCTGTTATTAATCCAACTAGGAAGGTTTGAAGGATAATAAAAAGCATTATTGATATTGGGTGTCTTAATTTAATAAAATTAATATTTATTACATTTGATAATGATATAATTATTATTTTGATCATTTCAGGGGTTAGTTTATTTAAAATACCGGTTTTGGGGACCGATGATGGAAGCTTTTCCACCTCTGAAGTTTTAAAAGTGGGGGCTGGACTTATTTCCGGTTTACAAGACTGGCGTTTTTTTTAAACTATTAAAACTAATGTTTATATTCTCTATTTTTACTTCTTTATTGATTTATTTTGCTGGTGTTTATGTTTTTTCTTCTAAACGTAAACATTTATTAATGGTTCTTTTGAGATTAGAATATATTGTTCTTTCTTTATTTATGTTAGTTATTGTTTTTCTTATTGAGTTTGATTATGATTATTTTTTTCCTGTTATTTTTTTAGTTTTTTCTGTTTGTGAGGGTGCTTTAGGTCTTTCTATTTTAGTTTCAATAATTCCTTCTCATGGTAATGATTTTTTTAATTCTTTTGGTTTATCTTTATGTTAAAGTATTTATTTATAACTATTTTTTTGATCCCTCTTTGTTTATTAAATAATTGTTGATTTTGGTTCATTCTTTAATGTTTCTGTCGGGTTTTGTTTTTATAATTTGTGTTTATTCATATGCTGATTTGAATATAATTAGATATTATTTTGGTATTGATTATTTTTCTTTTAGTTTAATTTTACTTAGTTTTTGGATTTGTTCTTTAATAATCACTGCTAGAGGTTCAGTTTATTTAAGTTCATATCATTCTAATTTTTTTGTTTTTATGGTTTTGATTTTAATAATTATGCTTTATTGTTCATTTGCTAGATTAAGTCTTCTTTCTTTTTATATTTTTTTTGAGGCTAGATTAGTTCCTACTTTACTTTTAATTTTGGGTTGGGGTTAACAACCTAAGCGTTTGCAGGCTGGTGTTTATTTAATTTTTTATACTTTGGTTGCTAGATTACCTTTATTATTAGTTTTATTTAAGGTTTATGATTTTTCTAATACTTTATATTTTCCTTTATTGGTTGATTTTGGTTCTTATTATTTTATGTTTTATGTATTTATAATTTTGGCTTTTTTAGTTAAGATACCTATGTTTTTGGTTCATTTATGACTTCCTAAGGCTCATGTAGAGGCCCCTATTTCAGGTAGAATAATTCTTGCTGGTGTTTTATTAAAGTTAGGTGGTTATGGTATTTTTCGTGTTATAAAGGTTATTTCTTATTTGGGTTTAAAGTTTAATTATTTTTGATTGTCTTTAGGTTTATCTGGGGGTGTTATTGTAAGATTTATTTGTTTTCGTCAGGTTGATTTAAAGTCTTTAATTGCATATTCTTCTGTTGCTCATATAAGAATGGTTATTGGTGGATTGATGACTATGAATTGATGAGGTTGTGTAGGTTCTCTTTCTCTAATGGTTGGTCATGGTTTATGTTCTTCTGGTTTATTTTGTTTATCTAATATTATGTATTATCTATAGGAGCAGTATTTGCAATTATAGGAGGTGTCATTCAATGATATCCACTATTTACAGGATTAACTATAAATAATACATGATTAAAAATCCAATTTACAATTATATTCATTGGAGTAAACTTAAAATTCTTTCCTCAACACTTCCTAGGATTAGCAGGAATACCTCGACGATACTCTGACTACCCAGACGCATATACATCATGAAACGTAGTATCAAGAATTGGGTCTACAATTTCTATTGTAGGAATCATTATATTCATTGTAATTATATGAGAAAGAATGATTACAAACCGAGCAATTATATTTAGAGCTAACATAAGAAGATCAACAGAATGACTACAAAATAACCCTCCTGCAGAACATAGTTACTCAGAATTACCATTAATCTCTAGATTCTAATATGGCAGATTAGTGCAGTAGATTTAAGCTCTACAAATAAAGGTTTGACCTTTTATTAGAAAATATTTATTAATGGCAACATGATCAAATTTATCTCTTCAAGATGGAGCTTCATCATTAATGGAGCAATTATCATTCTTTCATGATCATACTATGGTCGTATTATTATTAATTACAGTAATTGTAGGTTATGCCCTAAGTTATATATTATTTATTGCCTATACTAACCGTAATATACTTCATGGACATTTAATTGAAACAATCTGAACAGCTTTACCTGCAATTACATTAATTTTTATTGCCCTTCCATCATTACGACTATTATATTTACTTGATGATTCAGTAGATGCAATAATTACAATTAAAACCATTGGACGACAATGATATTGAAGATATGAATATTCAGACTTCATAGACGTAGAATTTGACACTTATATAACACCAGAACAAGACCTAGAAAATGATGGATTCCGACTACTAGATGTAGATAACCGAACAATCCTACCAATAAATACAGAAGTACGAGTATTAACAAGAGCATCAGATGTTCTACACTCATGAGCAGTTCCTGCATTAGGGGTTAAAATTGATGCAACGCCAGGTCGGTTAAATCAAGGAACATTCACAATAAATCGACCTGGATTATTCTTTGGACAATGCTCAGAAATCTGTGGAGCAAACCACAGATTTATACCAATTGTAATTGAAAGAACTTCAGTAAATTTATTTATTAAGTGATTATCTAAGATAATTTAAGGAGTTAGTTAAAATAAATAACATTAGAGTGTCAATCTAAAGTAACTAAAAAAATTAGTACACCTTGAAATTCATCAGATGACTGAAAGTAAGTAATGGTCTCTTAAACCAAATAATAGTAAATTAACGACTACTTCTGATGGGGAAATTATATCCAAATCCCTCAAATATCCCCTCTTATATGATTCTCACTATTCATTATATTTTCAGCTACATTAATCTTGTTTAATCAAATAAACTTCTTCTCATTTAAACCTAACCTTATTAAAAGAGCAGAAAAAGGAACAATTGAAATAAAAAACTTAAATTGAAAATGATAACAAATCTATTCTCAACATTTGACCCATCAACTAACATCCTTAATTTATCATTAAATTGAACTAGAACATTTCTAGGACTATTATTAATCCCATCACTATTTTGACTTACACCATCACGAATTAACATTATCTGAAATAAACTAAATTTAACCTTACATAATGAATTTAAAACACTTCTTGGACCAAAATCATTTAATGGAACAACATTCATTTTCATCTCAATTTTTATTATAATATTATTTAACAATTTCATAGGATTATTCCCTTATATTTTTACTAGAACAAGACATTTAGCATTAACATTTGCAATTGCCCTACCTATATGGCTAAGATTTATATTATTTGGATGAATTAACCATACTAATCATATATTTACACACCTTGTACCACAAGGTACACCGCCTGCATTAATATCATTTATAGTACTAATTGAAACAATTAGTAATGTTATTCGACCAGGTACATTAGCAGTACGGTTGGCAGCAAATATAATTGCAGGACACTTATTATTAACCTTATTAGGAAACACAGGACCATCTATAGCAATAAACTTAATCTCATTACTAATTATTGGACAAATACTTCTATTAATTCTAGAATCAGCAGTAGCAATAATTCAAGCCTATGTTTTCTCAATTCTAAGAACTCTATATTCTAGAGAAGTATATTAAACCTATGTTAACAACTCACTCAAACCACCCATTCCACTTAGTAGACTATAGACCTTGACCATTAACAAGAGCAATTGGAGCAATAGTCCTAGTATCAGGACTAGCAAAATGATTCCACCTATTTAATATTAACTTATTCATAATTGGATTTGGAATTACCCTACTAACTATAATTCAATGATGACGAGATGTAGTACAAGAAGGAACATATCAAGGATTACATACAGGATTTGTATCAATTGGATTACGATGAGGAATAATTTTATTTATTGCATCAGAGGTATTATTTTTCGTTTCTTTTTTTTGAGCATTCTTTAGAAGAAGATTAGCACCAACAATTGAACTAGGAATACTATGACCTCCAATAGGAATTCAACCCTTTAACCCTATTAAATTCCATTACTTAATACAGCTATTCTTTTAGCATCAGGAGTAACAGTAACATGAGCACATCATAGTTTAATGGAATCTAATCATACTCAAGCACTACAAGGATTATTCTTCACAGTGTTATTAGGACTATACTTTACAATACTTCAAGCATATGAATATTGAGAAGCACCTTTTACCATTGCAGATGCAGTTTATGGATCAACATTCTTTGTTGCAACAGGATTCCATGGTTTACACGTAATTATTGGAACAATCTTTTTATCAACATGTCTACTTCGACACTCAATAAATCAATTTTCACCAAGACATCACTTTGGATTTGAAGCAGCAGCATGATACTGACACTTCGTAGACGTAGTATGATTATTCTTATATATCTCTATTTATTGATGAGGTAGATAATTGTTTTTCTAGTATAAATAGTACATTTGACTTCCAATCAGAAAGCTTGATATAAATCAAGAAAAACAATTCTAATTCTATCAACAAGAGTTTTCATTAGATTTATTATTCCAATAATTGTTATAATCCTGGCAACAACACTATCAAAAAAATTAATTAATGATCGAGAAAAAAGATCACCATTTGAATGTGGGTTTGATCCAAAAAGATCAGCACGAATACCATTCTCAATACGATTCTTCCTAATCGCAGTAATCTTTTTAATTTTTGATGTAGAAATTGCACTAATTCTACCAATTGTAATTATTTTTAAAACTTCAGACATTATAATCTGAACAGTATCAACAATATTTTTTATTCTAGTTCTATTAGGAGGACTATACCATGAATGAAACCAAGGAGCATTACAATGAGCAGAATAAAGGGTTGTAGTTAAATATAACATTTGGGTTGCATTCAAAAAGTATTGATATTATCAATCAACCTTAAATAGAATAAGAAGCGAAATATTGCAGTCAGTTTCGAACTGGAAGATTGGTATGTACTACCCTTATTCTTATTAATTGAAGCCAAAAAGAGGCGTATTACTGTTAATAATATAATTGAACTATAATAGTTCCAATTAAGGAAATGTAAAGCCAATATGAAAGCTGCTAACTTTTTATATTAGCGGTTAAACTCCGTTAACATTTCTAAAATTTATATAGTTTAAATAAAACATTACATTTTCACTGTAAAAATAATATATCTATATTTATAAATACTTAAAAGTAAAAATACTTCCTTAACATCTTCAGTGTCACGCTCTAATTATAAGCTATTTAAGTAAACGAAAAACAATATTACCAAAATAAATATTCAAAAAATAAAAGTTAAAAGATAAATCTTGAAATTAGAATCATATCAACCTTGAATATAACCAATTAAATAAATAAATAATCTATATAAACCTTGACCACCAAGTAATTCACCTCAACCATAATCAAATGACTTAGATGAATAATAACCTATTTTTAAAGGAATATATCTAATAAACTTAGTTGAAAGAAAAGGTATAAATCATATAGAACCAGCAAATCTAACAAAAGAAAGTATACTTAAAGAAAATAAATTATGAGAAAAATCAAAATTAGAAATAAGATAACCTAAATAAGCACCTAAAATAACAACTGTAATAGTTAAAAACTTTAAATAATAAGGTAAAGCAATCACATGAGGAATAGGAAAAATTAATCAAGATAAAAGACTACCACCAAAAACCGCAACAAACAATAGACCAATTATTCCAAATGAAATATAATAACCCTTATCATCAAAAGAAAATCTAGAATAAAAATTATTATCACCAGATATTGAATAATAAAACAAACGAAAAGAATAAGAAGCAGTTAAACCAGTAGAAAAAAAATAAAGAAAAAAAATTAAACAATTAATTCAACTTAAACAAACCATCTCAAGAATTAAATCCTTTGAATAAAATCCCGCTAAAAAAGGTATTCCACACAAAGATAAACTAGAAACATTAAAACAAACTGAAGTTAAAGGTATGAAATTAACAATTGATCCTATAAAACGAATATCCTGAGAATCCTTCAAATTATGAATTATTGAACCTGCACATATAAATAATAATGCCTTAAATAAAGCATGAGCCAATAAATGAAAAAATGCAAGAGCAGTAATCCTCTTTAAATCAAACTCAAAATTAGCGCCCAATCCAGCCATAAATATAGTTATACAACCAATTAAAAGTAAAAATCAACCACAATTATAAATATCCAATATTGGTCTAAAACGAATTAATAAATAAACACCAGCAGTAACAAGAGTAGAAGAATGAACTAAAGCAGAAACAGGAGTAGGAGCTGCTATAGCAGCAGGAAGTCATGAAGAGAAAGGAATCTGAGCTCTCTTAGTTATAGCTGCTAAAACAATTAATATAGTAATGAGCTTTATTTCAAAAGAATTAGAAATAAAATCATAATAATAAATATAATTTCAACCACCAAAATTTAACATTCATGCAATAGAAATTAAAATAGCAACATCACCAATACGATTAGAAAGTGCAGTTAATATACCAGCACTATAAGATTTTACATTTTGATAATAAATAACTAAACAATAAGAAACTAAACCTAAACCATCTCAACCTAATAAAATTCTAATTAAATTAGGACTAATAATTAAAAAACCTATAGAAAGAATAAATATTAAAACAATAATAATAAAACGATTTATATTCTTTTCACCAGATATATAATCCTCTCTATAATAAATAACCAAAGAAGAAATATATATAACAAAAGATATAAAAATAAGAGATATTCAATCCAAAATTAAAGTTATAACAACTATAGAACCATTTAAATTGAAAAGCTCTCACTCAACAAAAACTCTATAATCAATTATTAAATAATAAATACCTAAAATAAAAATTATAGTTCTCGAAATAAACAAAGAAAAAAAACTCAAAGAACAAATAGAAAATAAATTCACGGCCTAAGATGAAAAACTTCATATCATTGATTCCACAAAACAATATTTTTAATTAAAATACTTAAGCAAACTAAACAAAGAAATATTCACCCTTTAAACAGAGAATATTTAAAGGCAATCAATGTAAAAGTAAAAGATGATATTCACGAAAATAACCAAGAGAACAAGTATAAACACCAGAATAATAATTCCCATGCTGAGACTAAGAATATATATACAAAGTATAAACAGCTCTAAAAAAAGATAAAAAAATCAAAGCAAAGAATCTAAAAGAAGATCAAGATATAATTCTATTTAATAATCTAATTTCACCTACCAAATTTAAAGAAGGAGGAGCAGCCATATTTGATGATCTTAAAAGAAATCATCATAAAGCCATTCTTGGCATCAAATTAATTATACCCTTGTTAATTAATAATCTTCGTCTACCTAAACGTTCATAAATAATATTAGATAAACAAAATAAACCAGAAGAACATAAACCATGACCAACCATTAGAGAAAGAGAACCTACACAACCTCATCAATTCATAGTCATCAATCAACCAATAACCATTCTTATATGAGCAACAGAAGAATATGCAATTAAAGACTTTAAATCAACCTGACGAAAACAAATAAATCTTACAATAACACCCCCAGAAAAACCTAAAGACAATCAAAAATAATTAAACTTTAAGCCCAAATAAGAAATAACCTTTATAACACGAAAAATACCATAACCACCTAACTTTAATAAAACACCAGCAAGAATTATTCTACCTGAAATAGGGGCCTCTACATGAGCCTTAGGAAGTCATAAATGAACCAAAAACATAGGTATCTTAACTAAAAAAGCCAAAATTATAAATACATAAAACATAAAATAATAAGAACCAAAATCAACCAATAAAGGAAAATATAAAGTATTAGAAAAATCATAAACCTTAAATAAAACTAATAATAAAGGTAATCTAGCAACCAAAGTATAAAAAATTAAATAAACACCAGCCTGCAAACGCTCAGGTTGATAACCCCAACCCAAAATTAAAAGTAAAGTAGGAACTAATCTAGCCTCAAAAAAAATATAAAAAGAAAGAAGACTTAATATAGCAAATGAACAATAAAGCATAATTATTAAAATCAAAACCATAAAAACAAAAAAATTAGAATGATATGAACTTAAATAAACTGAACCTCTAGCAGTGATTATTAAAGAACAAATCCAAAAACTAAGTAAAATTAAACTAAAAGAAAAATAATCAATACCAAAATAATATCTAATTATATTCAAATCAGCATATGAATAAACACAAATTATAAAAACAAAACCCGACAGAAACATTAAAGAATGAACTAACCATCAACAATTATTTAATAAACAAAGAGGGATCAAAAAATAGTTATAAATAAATACTTTAACATAAAGATAAACCAAAAGAATTAAAAAAATCATTACCATGAGAACTAATTATTGAAACTAAAATAGAAAGACCTAAAGCACCCTCACAAACAGAAAAAACTAAAAAAATAACAGGAAAAAAATAATCATAATCAAACTCAATAAGAAAAACAATAAGTAACATAAATAAAGAAAGAACAATATATTCTAATCTCAAAAGAACCATTAATAAATGTTTACGTTTAGAAGAAAAAACATAAACACCAGCAAAATAAATCAATAAAGAAGTAAAAATAGAGAATATAAACATTAGTTTTAATAGTTTAAAAAAAACGCCGGTCTTGTAAACCGGAAATAAGTCCAGCCCCCACTTTTAAAACTTCAGAGGTGGAAAAGCTTCCATCATCGGTCCCCAAAACCGGTATTTTAAATAAACTAACCCCTGAAATGATCAAAATAATAATTATATCATTATCAAATGTAATAAATATTAATTTTATTAAATTAAGACACCCAATATCAATAATGCTTTTTATTATCCTTCAAACCTTCCTAGTTGGATTAATAACAGGAACAATAATAGAAAGATATTGATTATCATATATTTTATTTTTAACATTTCTTGGTGGTATACTAGTATTATTTATTTACATTACAAGAATTGCATCAAACGAAATATTTCAGCCTAAATCAATCACTATAATTATTACATTAATAATGTGAGTATTTATCATATTAATATTAATTATTCTAGATATATCTATATTTATAGACTTTTTCAAAAACACCGAAACTATAAATATTGATAATTCAATCAATTATCAAGAAATAACAATATCTTTAGAAAAATTATATAATAGACCAACATTCATTATTACAATAATAATAATAATTTATTTATTTTTAGCACTACTAGCAGTTGTTAAAATCACCAATATTAATCAGGGACCTATTCGTAAAATAAGATAATTACTAATGAATAAACCCTTACGATTAAGACATCCTTTAATTAAAATTATTAATAACTCTTTAATTGACTTACCTGCCCCAACAAATATTTCATTTTGATGAAATTTTGGATCCCTATTAGGGTTATGTTTGGTAATTCAAATCGTAACTGGACTATTTTTAGCTATACATTATACATCAAATATTGAAATAGCATTCAGTAGTGTAGTACACATCTGCCGAGACGTAAATAATGGTTGAATTATCCGAACCTTACACGCAAATGGAGCATCTATATTTTTTATTTGTATTTACTTACATGTAGGACGGGGAATTTACTATGGATCTGATATATATATACATACCTGAATAATTGGTACAGTGATTTTATTTTTAGTTATAGCAACTGCATTTATAGGATATGTCTTACCCTGAGGCCAAATATCTTTTTGAGGTGCAACAGTAATTACTAATTTATTATCAGCAATCCCATACTTAGGAACAGATTTAGTCCAATGAGTATGAGGAGGATTCGCTGTTGATAATGCAACATTAAATCGATTCTTCACATTCCATTTTGTATTACCATTTATTATTGCTGCTATAGCAGCAATTCATTTATTTTTTCTTAACCAAACAGGATCTAATAATCCTCTTGGACTAAATGGAGATATTGAAAAAATTCCATTCCATCCATACTTTACCTTTAAGGATTCTATTACATTTGTAATAATAACATCATTATTAATTATACTATGTTTAATTAATCCTTACCTATTAGGAGATCCAGATAACTTTGTACCTGCCAACCCATTAGTAACACCAGTTCACATTCAACCAGAATGATATTTCCTATTTGCATATGCAATTCTACGATCTATCCCTAATAAGTTAGGAGGTGTTATTGCATTATTTTTATCAATTAGAATCTTAATAATTTTACCATTTTATAATAAAACACCATTCCGAGGCATTCAATTTTACCCTATTAATCAAATTTTATTCTGAATTATAGTAGTTGTTGTATGCTTACTAACGTGAATTGGTAAACGACCTGTTGAAGAACCTTATATTATAACAGGTCAAATCTTAACAATTATTTACTTCACATATTTCTTAATTAATGTCCATGTCGCAAACGCATGAGATAAATTAATTAAGGAATAAAGTTAATTAGCTTAGGAAAAGCATATGTTTTGAAAACATAAAATTAGAAGTTTAACTCTTCTATTAACTTTTCTCAAAAAATTTCACTAAACAAATGAGATAAATAAAATCTTTAAACCAACAAAGAAAATAAAAAAATTCAAAGATAAAGGTAAAAAACTTTTTCAAGCTAAGTACATTAATTTATCATAACGGAACCGTGGTAATGTTCCACGAACCCAAATAAAACCAAAAGATATAATAGCAAGCTTAATAAAAAATATAAAAGAATAAAAATCACCGCCCAAAAAAATTAAAGCCAATAACATTCTTATGAAGACAATTCTAGTATATTCAGCTAAAAAAATTAAAGAAAACCACCCGCACCATACTCAATATTAAATCCTGAAACTAACTCAGATTCCCCTTCAGCAAAATCAAAAGGAGTACGATTAGTTTCAGCTAAGCAAGAAGCAAAACAAGCTAAAGCTATAGGAAAAGAAATAATAATAAATCAACAATAAAGCTGATAGTTTATAAAATCAAACATATTAAAACTACCAATTAAAATAATTAAAGACAATAAAATTAAAGCTAAACTAACTTCATAAGAAATTGTTTGAGCAACAGAACGAAGAGAACCTAATAATGAATAATTTGAATTAGGAGATCAACCAGCAATTATAACAGTATAAACACCTAATCTAGTACAACATAAAAAAAATAAAAATCCATAAGAAAAAGAACACATATAAGTTAAATAAGGAAAAATTACTCAAACGGCTAAAGAAATCATTAAATTAAAAACAGGG
This sequence comes from Schistocerca gregaria, assembly GCF_023897955.1. NCBI lineage: Eukaryota > Metazoa > Arthropoda > Insecta > Orthoptera > Acrididae > Schistocerca > Schistocerca gregaria. The sequence goes on along the minus strand of NW_026061810.1, from coordinate 1,503,482 downwards.
GAAAAATAATAAAGTAGGTAATTAGATATAATAGGAATTGGCTGCTCCTTGCAAATTAACTTAATAGCATCTCTAAATGGCTGAGGAATTCCAACAAAACCTACCTTATTTGGACCCTTTCGAATCTGAATATAACCTAAAACCTTACGCTCTAATAAAGTTAAAAAGGCAACACTAATTAAAACACAAATAACCAATAAAAGAAAATTCAAAATAAATATAAAAAAATCATAAAGTATCAATACTATTTGTAGAAAAAATCTACATAAATGAATTCTAAATTCAACACATTAATCTGTCAAAATAGTAAATAAATTAATATTAATCAATATAACAAAAAATATTTTAACCATATGGTCCTTTCGTACTAATATGGATTAACAATCTTAGGATAGAAACCGACCTGGCTCACGCCGGTCTGAACTCAGATCATGTAAGAATTTAAAGGTCGAACAGACCTAATCATTGGGCTCCTGCACCCAAAATTTTTCTTAATCCAACATCGAGGTCGCAATCTGCTTTGTCGATATGAGCTCTCAAAAACAATTACGCTGTTATCCCTAAGGTAACTTAATCTTATGATCATAAATTATGGATCAAAATAACAAACATAAATAAATGATATAATAATGAAGAGTTTATCTATTCTTCATGTCACCCCAACAAAACATCATCATTAAATATAGAAAGACAAACAAAAAACTATATAAAAGTAAAATGTCAAGCTCTATAGGGTCTTCTCGTCCTAAAGAAGAATTTAAGCCTTTTGACTCAAAAGTTAAATTCAAAAATTTATTAAGAGACAGTTGATTTCTCGTCAAGCCATTCATTCCTGCCACTAATTAAGAGACTAATGATTATGCTACCTTTGCACGGTCAAAATACCGCGGCTCTTTAAAAATACGCTCAGTGAGCAGGCCAGACCTCAAAATATAAACAAGAGGACATGTTTTTGATAAACAGGCGGAAATCAATTTTGCCTAGTTCCTTATAATAAGTTCACAAGGTAAAAATTTCATACAAATAAATATACTAATTCTATCATTATTACAAAAATTTTAAAATTAAATTAATAATCTTAATAAAAAACCTAAAATATTTATAAAATCAAAATAAAAAATAATGAACTAAAACGTAATCTTAAAGATAGCTGGTTTAAAGCTTACTATTATATTTCTATAAAATAAATTATAGGTTATTAACTTCAAAGCTTATCCCTTAAAGAATAAATAAGTTAATATTTTTACTTAAAAAATTAAATAAAAACAAATAACTTTAAAAAATTAAATTTTTTCTTAAGAAACTAGATATCTTGGGAAACGATTAACATCTCATTTCTATAAATAATTTAATAATAATTATGATACATTAACTATAAATTATTTATAAATCAACCCAAATCGAGACAAGTAAAATAAATACTAAAATTTTTATAAACCCTGATACAAAAGGTACAATAAATAAAATCTACTTAAAAAAATTTAAAATAATATTTCATAAAACACTTACATTACCAATAAACTATAATTTAAAAAATCAATTCTATAAAATATACTAAGACAAAAATACAATAAAATTATTTATATTAAATAATTAAATAAACAAAAAATAAATATAATAAAATAAATAATCAAGATATCCTGATTTGCACAGAAAAATTTTCAGTGTAAATGAAACACTTTACTAATAAGGTATATCTTGAAACTCTCCCTAGATACACTTTCCAGTACATCTACTATGTTACGACTTATCTCATCTAAATTGAAGCTACTTTAAAATAAAATAGAATAATCAATAATGAGAGCGACGGGCGATGTGTACACATCTCAGAGCCAATATCAGTTAAATTAAATAAATTAAATTACTATCAAATCCACCTTCATTAACAGTATTTCACTATCAAATCCGTTATAAACAAAAATCTATTGTAACCCACCTCCTCTTAACTATAAGCTGCACCTTGACCTGAAATATTTTATAATTATAAATCTTGAGAATTATAACTCTAAAAAGATTCTCTGATAACGGAGATATACAAACAAATAAATTAAGTAGAGTAAATCGTGTATTATCAATCATGGGGTAGGTTCCTCTGAATGGAATGAGATACCGCCAAATTCTTTGGGTTTAAAGACCTTAACTAATAGTACCCTGGTAAATATAATTAACATTTAAAATAATAGGGTATCTAATCCTAGTTTATTATTTAAATTTCACAGATTCATAAAAAGGGCCACAAATAAATTTTAACATTTCACCTTACAAATTTATATTTCAACCCTAATAATATAAACAACTGTTTTAACCAATAATATTCACTTGTATCAATCGTATAACCGCGGCTGCTGGCACGAATTATGCCGATACTAAATCAATTGCTAAATCCAAAATCACTTGATAATTAAATCAAATTACTGCAAAAAGAACATTTAGTCTAACAAAACTTACATATAATACAAAGAAAAAGTGAATAAACAAGCAAGAATAAAACTTTTAAAAATAAAAAATAAGAAAATTTTAAATCTATTAATTCAGGAAAAATAAAAGATTCAAATATTTAAAGAAAAAAAAAGAAAAACACCACAAACATTAACAAAAAAAAGAAACGCCCCTATGTATGACCACAACAACTTCTCTATTATATATAATTAAAGATTAATATGGAACATGTATAGCAATAAATGTATTAGATTCTTTCTTATTTAATCTTTGTTTTCACTAATAAATAAAAAAAGATTAAATAATTTAATAAATATATTTTATACAATTATGTAATTTAATATAATATGTTATTAATATGAATTCTTTTTTTATATTAAGTTAACTTTCATATATATTAGTTAAATAATCTAATTATAGATAATTTACATAATTATATTATTATAATTAATATAATTATTTATATTAATTATAATATTTTATATTTAAATTAATAATTTTATTTATTATATCCAATTATAATAATATTAAATATTAAATTACATATTATATATATTATATTATAATAACCTATTTTAAGCTAAAAACATAAGTAGCTATAATCCTAGGTAAATAATTGCATTAAAATAATCAATTGATAATGGTAAGATGAACTTATAATACTTTAATTTCAATTAAATGTAGTATATTAATATAAATTATTTATTATATATATATATATATAAAAAAATGAGCAGGATAAATTAATCCTAATTAAACAAAATAATACATAAAAGAATTTCAAAAAAAACTTTCGATTTATATATATAAATGAAGTGCCTGATTAAAGGGTTACCTTGATAGGGTAAATAAAGTAAATAAAATTACCTTCATTAAAATTACATAAGATAGAATTAAACTACCTCCTTTAGTATCAAAAACTAACGTGCATCGAACACCTTAATGTAAAAAGGTAAGCTAAACAAGCTAATGGGTTCATACCCCATTTATAGAGGTATCAATCCTCTCCTTTTTAATGACCAACAACTCTACAAAACTTCTCTTCCTATCAACATTAATGATAGGAACGATCCTGTCCATTTCATCAAATTCCTGATTTGGGGTTTGAATAGGACTTGAGATCAACTTACTTTCATTTATTCCGCTCCTAACAAGAAATAAAAATATAATAATAAATGAATCATCAATTAAATATTTTATTGTCCAAGCAATAGCATCGACAATATTATTATTTTCAATTTTGCTGATTCAAATAAAATATCCCATGGGATGGGAAACAGAATTTATCCCATCAATAATAATTAGATCTAGACTATTATTAAAGATTGGAGCTGCACCTTTCCATTTCTGATTTCCAGAAGTTATAGGAGCATCAAGATGAAATAATTGTTTAACATTAATAACATGACAAAAAATCGCCCCAATAATGGTCTTATCTTATTGTATTCAATTAAGAACTTTTATTTGAACAATTATTATCTTAAGAATTATTATTGGGGCAATAGGAGGTTTAAATCAAACATCCTTACGACAACTTTTAGCATATTCATCAATCAGACATCTAGGTTGAATAATTAGTTCATTAACAGTCAGAGAAAACATCTGAGAACTATACTTCATTATTTACTCACTATTAAGATTAATTATAGTTTTATTATTTAAGCAAATAAATTTATTTTTCATAAATCAAATTTATTCAGCCAGAAATATAAAAACCGAAATTAAATTCATAATATTCTTATCTTTATTATCTTTAGGTGGACTACCACCATTCCTTGGATTCTTACCAAAATGAATTGTAATACAATCATTAATAGAAAACAATATAACAACCATTATAACTATTATAGTTGTATTAACTACAATTACACTCTACTACTATATACGTATTAGATTCTCAGCTCTAATTATATCATACACAGAAAATTCGTGATCTATAAAGATAAAGTCCCAAAAATCAAGAATCATTCTTCCTATAACAGTAATAATTTCAACAATAGGATTGATTTCAACATCAACCTTAATTTCATTATACTAAGGACTTAAGTTAATCAAACTAATAACCTTCAAAGTTATAATTAAAAGAATAATCTTTTAGGCCTTAGTAAAATTTTACACCTCTAGAATTGCAGTCTAGAATCATAATTGAATATAAGACCTAAATATGATAAGAGAGAAAACATCTCATAAGTAGATTTACAGTCTACCACCTAAAATTCAGCCATCTTACCGCAAAAATGATTATTCTCAACAAACCATAAGGACATTGGTACTTTATACTTCATATTTGGAGCATGAGCAGGAATAGTAGGAACATCAATAAGAATACTTATTCGTGCTGAACTTGGCCAACCCGGATCTCTAATTGGGGATGACCAGATTTATAATGTTATTATTACAGCTCACGCATTCGTAATAATTTTCTTTATAGTAATACCTATTATAATTGGTGGATTTGGTAATTGACTTGTTCCACTAATAATTGGTGCACCAGATATAGCATTTCCACGAATAAATAATATAAGTTTTTGATTACTACCACCTTCACTAACCCTTCTTCTTACATCTTCTATAGTAGATAATGGTGCTGGTACAGGATGAACAGTTTACCCTCCTCTAGCAGGAGCTATTGCACACGGGGGTGCATCTGTAGATCTAGCTATTTTTTCACTGCACTTAGCAGGTGTATCATCTATTCTTGGTGCAGTGAATTTCATTACAACAGCAATTAATGTACGATCAGAAAGTATAACTTTAGATCAAACACCTTTATTTGTATGATCTGTAGCTATTACAGCATTACTTCTCCTTCTTTCACTTCCAGTTTCAGCAGGAGCTATTACTATATTATTAACAGATCGAAATTTAAATACATCATTCTTTGACCCTGCAGGAGGGGGTGACCCAATTCTATATCAACATCTATTTAGATTCTTTGGACACCCAGAAGTTTATATTTTAATTCTACCGGGGTTCGGAATTATTTCACATATTGTATGTCAAGAAAGAGGAAAAATTGAATCATTTGGAACATTAGGTATAATTTATGCTATACTATCAATTGGACTAATAGGATTTATTGTATGAGCACATCATATATTTACAGTAGGAATGGATGTTGACACACGAGCATATTTTACATCAGCAACAATAATTATTGCTGTACCTACAGGAATTAAGGTATTTAGATGATTAGCTACATTATATGGAACTAAATTCAAGTTCAATCCACCATTATTATGAGCTCTAGGATTTATTTTCCTATTTACAATTGGTGGATTAACAGGATTAGTATTAGCAAATTCATCACTTGATATTGTATTACATGATACATATTATGTAGTAGCCCACTTTCATTATGTATTATCTATAGGAGCAGTATTTGCAATTATAGGAGGTGTCATTCAATGATATCCACTATTTACAGGATTAACTATAAATAATACATGATTAAAAATCCAATTTACAATTATATTCATTGGAGTAAATTTAACATTCTTTCCTCAACACTTCCTAGGATTAGCAGGAATACCTCGACGATACTCTGACTACCCAGACGCATATACATCATGAAACGTAGTATCAAGAATTGGGACTACAATTTCTATTGTAGGAATCATTATATTCATTGTAATTATATGAGAAAGAATGATTACAAACCGAGCAATTATATTTAGAGCTAACATAAGAAGATCAACAGAATGACTACAAAATAACCCTCCTGCAGAACATAGTTACTCAGAATTACCATTAATCTCTAGATTCTAATATGGCAGATTAGTGCAGTAGATTTAAGCTCTACAAATAAAGGTTTGACCTTTTATTAGAAAATATTTATTAATGGCAACATGATCAAATTTATCTCTTCAAGATGGAGCTTCACCATTAATGGAGCAATTATCATTCTTTCATGATCATACTATGGTCGTATTATTATTAATTACAGTAATTGTAGGTTATGCCCTAAGTTATATATTATTTATTGCCTATACTAACCGTAATATACTTCATGGACATTTAATTGAAACAATCTGAACAGCTTTACCAGCAATTACATTAATTTTTATTGCCCTTCCATCATTACGACTATTATATTTACTTGATGATTCAGTAGATGCAATAATTACAATTAAAACCATTTGACGACAATGATATTGAAGATATGAATATTCAGACTTCATAGGCGTAGAATTTGACACTTATATAACACCAGAACAAGACCTAGAAAATGATGGATTCCGACTACTAGATGTAGATAACCGAACAATCCTACCAATAAATACAGAAGTACGAGTATTAACAAGAGCATCAGATGTTCTACACTCATGAGCAGTTCCTGCATTAGGGGTTAAAATTGATGCAACGCCAGGTCGGTTAAATCAAGGAACATTCACAATAAATCGACCTGGATTATTCTTTGGACAATGCTCAGAAATCTGTGGAGCAAACCACAGATTTATACCAATTGTAATTGAAAGAACTTCAGTAAATTTATTTATTAAGTGATTATCTAAGATAATTTAAGGAGTTAGTTAAAATAAATAACATTAGAGTGTCAATCTAAAGTAACTAAAAAAAATTAGTACACCTTGAAATTCATCAGATGACTGAAAGTAAGTAATGGTCTCTTAAACCAAATAATAGTAAATTAACGACTACTTCTGATGGGGAAATTATATCCAAATCCCTCAAATATCCCCTCTTATATGATTCTCACTATTCATTATATTTTCAGCTACATTAATCTTGTTTAATCAAATAAACTTCTTCTCATTTAAACCTAACCTTATTAAAAGAGCAGAAAAAGGAACAATTGAAATAAAAAACTTAAATTGAAAATGATAACAAATCTATTCTCAACATTTGACCCATCAACTAACATCTTTAATTTATCATTAAATTGAACTAGAACATTTCTAGGACTATTATTAATCCCATCACTATTTTGACTTACACCATCACAAATTAACATTATCTGAAATAAACTAAATTTAACCTTACATAATGAATTTAAAACACTTCTTGGACCAAAATCATTTAATGGAACAACATTCATTTTCATCTCAATTTTTATTATAATATTATTTAACAATTTCATAGGATTATTCCCTTATATTTTTACTAGAACAAGACATTTAGCATTAACATTTGCAATTGCCCTACCTATATGGCTAAGATTTATATTATTTGGATGAATTAACCATACTAATCATATATTTACACACCTTGTACCACAAGGTACACCGCCTGCATTAATATCATTTATAGTACTAATTGAAACAATTAGTAATGTTATTCGACCAGGTACATTAGCAGTACGGTTGGCAGCAAATATAATTGCAGGACACTTATTATTAACCTTATTAGGAAACACAGGACCATCTATAGCAATAAACTTAATCTCATTACTAATTATTGGACAAATACTTCTATTAATTCTAGAATCAGCAGTAGCAATAATTCAAGCCTATGTTTTCTCAATTCTAAGAACTCTCTATTCTAGAGAAGTATATTAAACCTATGTTAACAACTCACTCAAACCACCCATTCCACTTAGTAGACTATAGACCTTGACCATTAACAGGAGCAATTGGAGCAATAGTACTAGTATCAGGACTAGCAAAATGATTCCACCTATTTAATATTAACTTATTCAGAATTGGATTTGGAATTACCCTACTAACTATAATTCAATGATGACGAGATGTAGTACGAGAAGGAACATATCAAGGATTACATACAGGATTTGTATCAATTGGATTACGATGAGGAATGATTTTATTTATTGCATCAGAGGTATTATTTTTCGTTTCTTTTTTTGAGCATTCTTTAGAAGAAGATTAGCACCAACAATTGAACTAGGAATACTATGACCTCCAATAGGAATTCAACCCTTTAACCCTATACAAATTCCATTACTTAATACAGCTATTCTTTTAGCATCAGGAGTAACAGTAACATGAGCACATCATAGTTTAATGGAATCTAATCATACTCAAGCACTACAAGGATTATTCTTCACAGTGTTATTAGGACTATACTTTACAATACTTCAAGCATATGAATATTGAGAAGCACCTTTTACCATTGCAGATGCAGTTTATGGATCAACATTCTTTGTTGCAACAGGATTCCATGGTTTACACGTAATTATTGGAACAATCTTTTTATCAACATGTCTACTTCGACACTCAATAAATCAATTTTCACCAAGACATCACTTTGGATTTGAAGCAGCAGCATGATACTGACACTTCGTAGACGTAGTATGATTATTCTTATATATCTCTATTTATTGATGAGGTAGATAATTGTTTTTCTAGTATAAATAGTGCATTTGACTTCCAATCAGAAAGCTTGATATAAATCAAGAAAAACAATTCTAATTCTATCAACAAGAGTTTTCATTAGATTTATTATTCCAATAATTGTTATAATCCTGGCAACAACACTATCAAAAAAATTAATTAATGATCGAGAAAAAAGATCACCATTTGAATGTGGGCTTGATCCAAAAAGATCAGCACGAATACCATTCTCAATATGATTCTTCCTAATCGCAGTAATCTTTTTAATTTTTGATGTAGAAATTGCACTAATTCTACCAATTGTAATTATTTTTAAAACTTCAGACATTATAATCTGAACAGTATCAACAATATTTTTTATTCTAGTTCTATTAGGAGGACTATACCACGAATGAAACCAAGGAGCATTACAATGAGCAGAATAAAGGGTTGTAGTTAAATATAACATTTGGGTTGCATTCAAAAAGTATTGATATTATCAATCAACCTTAAATAGAATAAGAAGCGAAATATTGCAGTCAGTTTCGACCTGGAAGATTGGTATGTACTACCCTTATTCTTATTAATTGAAGCCAAAAAGAGGCGTATTACTGTTAATAATATAATTGAACTATAATAGTTCCAATTAAGGAAATGTAAAGCCAATATGAAAGCTGCTAACTTTTTATATTAGCGGTTAAACTCCGTTAACATTTCTAAAATTTATATAGTTTAAATAAAACATTACATTTTCACTGTAAAAATAATATATCTATATTTATAAATACTTAAAAGTAAAAATACTTCCTTAACATCTTCAGTGTCACGCTCTAATTATAAGCTACTTAAGTAAACGAAAAACAATATTACCAAAATAAATATTCAAAAAATAAAAGTTAAAAGATAAATCTTGAAATTAGAATCATATCAACCTTGAATATAACCAATTAAATAAATAAATAATCTATATAAACCTTGACCACCAAGTAATTCACCTCAACCATAATCAAATGACTTAGATGAATAATAACCTATTTTTAAAGGAATATATCTAATAAACTTAGTTGAAAGAAAAGGTATAAATCATATCTAACAAAAGAAAGTATACTTAAAGAAAATAAATAATGAGAAAAATCAAAATTAGAAATAAGATAACCTAAATAAGCACCTAAAATAACAACTGTAATAGTTAAAAACTTTAAATAATAAGGTAAAGCAATCACATGAGGAATAGGAAAAATTAATCAAGATAAAAGACTACCACCAAAAACAGCAACAAACAATAGACCAATTATTCCAAATGAAATATAATAACCCTTATCATCAAAAGAAAATCTAGAATAAAAATTATTATCACCAGATATTGAATAATAAAACAAACGAAAAGAATAAGAAGCAGTTAAACCAGTAGAAAAAAAATAAAGAAAAAAAATTAAACAATTAATTCATCTTAAACAAACCATCTCAAGAATTAAATCCTTTGAATAAAATCCCGCTAAAAAAGGTATTCCACACAAAGATAAACTAGAAACATTAAAACAAACTGAAGTTAAAGGTATGAAATTAACAATTGATCCTATAAAACGAATATCCTGAGAATCCTTCAAATTATGAATTATTGAACCTGCACATATAAATAATAATGCCTTAAATAAAGCATGAGCCAATAAATGAAAAAATGCAAGCTTTGGATAACCTATAGCCAAAATTCTTATTATTAAACCAAGTTGTCTTAAAGTAGAAAGAGCAATAATCTTCTTTAAATCAAACTCAAAATTAGCGCCCAATCCAGCCTTAAATATAGTTATACAACCAATTAAAAGTAAAAATCAACCACAATTATAAGTATCCAATATTGTTTAAAACGAATTAATAAATAAACACCAGCAGTAACAAGAGTAGAAGAATGAACTAAAGCAGAAACAGGAGTAGGAGCTGCTATAGCAGCAGGAAGTCATGAAGAGAAAGGAATCTGAGCTCTCTTAGTTATAGCTGCTAAAACAATTAATATAGTAATGAGCTGTATTTCAAAAGAATTAGAAATAAAATCATAATAATAAATATAATTTCAACCACCAAAATTTAACATTCATGCAATAGAAATTAAAATAGCAACATCACCAATACGATTAGAAAGTGCAGTTAATATACCAGCACTATAAGATTTTACATTTTGATAATAAATAACTAAACAATAAGAAACTAAACCTAAACCATCTCAACCTAATAAAATTCTAATTAAATTAGGACTAATAATTAAAAAACCTATAGAAAGAATAAATATTAAAACAATAATAATAAAACGATTTATATTCTTTTCACCAGATATATAATCCTCTCTATAATAAATAACCAAAGAAGAAATATATATAACAAAAGATATAAAAATAAGAGATATTCAATCCAAAATTAAAGTTATAACAACTATAGAACCATTTAAATTGAAAAGCTCTCACTCAACAAAAACTCTATAATCAATTATAAAATAATAAATACCTAAAATAAAAATTATAGTTCTCGAAATAAACAAAGAAAAAAAACTCAAAGAACAAATAGAAAATAAATTCACGGCCTAAGATGAAAAACTTCATATCATTGATTCCACAAAACAATATTTTTAATTAAAATACTTAAGCAAACTAAACAAAGAAATATTCACCCTTTAAACAGAGAATATTTAAAGGCAATCAATGTAAAAGTAAAAGATGATATTCACGAAAATAACCAAGAGAACAAGTATAAACACCAGAATAATAATTCCCATGCTGAGACTAAGAATATATATACAAAGTATAAACAGCTCTAAAAAAAGATAAAAAAATCAAAGCAAAGAATCTAAAAGAAGATCAAGATATAATTCTATTTAATAATCTAATTTCACCTACCAAATTTAAAGAAGGAGGAGCAGCCATATTTGATGATCTTAAAAGATATCATCATAAAGCCATTCTTGGCATCAAATTAATTATACCCATGTAAATTAATAATCTTCGTCTACCTAAACGTTCATAAATAATATTAGATAAACAAAATAAACCAGAAGAACATAAACCATGACCAACCATTAGAGAAAGAGAACCTACACAACCTCATCAATTCATAGTCATCAATCAACCAATTACCATACTTATATGAGCAACAGAAGAATATGCAATTAAAGACTTTAAATCAACCTGACGAAAACAAATAAATCTTACAATAACACCCCCAGATAAACCTAAAGACAATCAAAAATAATTAAACTTTAAACCCAAATAAGAAATAACCTTTATAACACGAAAAATACCATAACCACCTAACTTTAATAAAACACCAGCAAGAATTATTCTACCTGAAATAGGGTCCTCTACATGAGCCTTAGGAAGTCATAAATGAACCAAAAACATAGGTATCTTAACTAAAAAAGCCAAAATTATAAATACATAAAACATAAAATAATAAGAACCAAAATCAACCAATAAAGGAAAATATAAAGTATTAGAAAAATCATAAACCTTAAATAAAACTAATAATAAAGGTAATCTAGCAACCAAAGTATAAAAAATTAAATAAACACCAGCCTGCAAACGCTCAGGTTGATAACCCCAACCCAAAATTAAAAGTAAAGTAGGAACTAATCTAGCCTCAAAAAAAATATAAAAAGAAAGAAGACTTAATCTAGCAAATGAACAATAAAGCATAATTATTAAAATCAAAACCATAAAAACAAAAAAATTAGAATGATATGAACTTAAATAAACTGAACCTCTAGCAGTGATTATTAAAGAACAAATCCAAAAACTAAGTAAAATTAAACTAAAAGAAAAATAATCAATACCAAAATAATATCTAATTATATTCAAATCAGCATATGAATAAACACAAATTATAAAAACAAAACCCGACAGAAACATTAAAGAATGAACCAACCATCAACAATTATTTAATAAACAAAGAGGGATCAAAAAAATAGTTATAAATACATACTTTAACATAAAGATAAACCAAAAGAATTAAAAAAATCATTACCATGAGAACGAATTATTGAAACTAAAATAGAAAGACCTAAAGCACCCTCACAAACAGAAAAAACTAAAAAAATAACAGGAAACAAATAATCATAATCAAACTCAATAAGAAAAACAATAACTAACATAAATAAAGAATGAACAATATATTCTAATCTCAAAAGAACCATTAATAAATGTTTACGTTTAGAAGAAAAAACATAAACACCAGCAAAATAAATCAATAAAGAAGTAAAAATAGAGAATATAAACATTAGTTTTAATAGTTTAAAAAAAACGCCGGTCTTGTAAACCGGAAATAAGTCCAGCCCCCACTTTTAAAACTTCAGAGGTGGAAAAGCTTCCATCATCGGTCCCCAAAACCGGTATTTTAAATAAACTAACCCCTGAAATGACAAAATAATAATTATATCATTATCAAATGTAATAAATATTAATTTTATTAAATTAAGACACCCAATATCAATAATGCTTTTTATTATCCTTCAAACCTTCCTAGTTGGATTAATAACAGGAACAATAATAGAAAGATATTGATTATCATATATTTTATTTTTAACATTTCTTGGTGGTATACTAGTATTATTTATTTACATTACAAGAATTGCATCAAACGAAATATTTCAGCCTAAATCAATCACTATAAATATTACATTAATAATGTGAGTATCTATCATATTAATATTAATTATTCTATATATATCTATATTTATAGACTTTTTCAAAAACACCGAAACTATAAATATTGATAATTCAATCAATTATCAAGAAATAACAATATCTTTAGAAAAATTATATAATAGACCAACATTCATTATTACAATAATAATAATAATTTATTTATTTTTAGCACTACTAGCAGTTGTTAAAATCACCAATATTAATCAGGGACCTATTCGTAAAATAAGATAATTACTAATGAATAAACCCTTACGATTAAGACATCCTTTAATTAAAATTATTAATAACTCTTTAATTGACTTACCTGCCCCAACAAATATTTCATTTTGATGAAATTTTGGATCCCTATTAGGGTTATGTTTGGTAATTCAAATCGTAACTGGACTATTTTTAGCTATACATTATACATCAAATATTGAAATAGCATTCAGTAGTGTAGTACACATCTGCCGAGACGTAAATAATGGTTGAATTATCCGAACCTTACACGCAAATGGAGCATCTATATTTTTTATTTGTATTTACTTACATGTAGGACGGGGAATTTACTATGGATCTTATATATATATACATACCTGAATAATTGGTACAGTGATTTTATTTTTAGTTATAGCAACTGCATTTATAGGATATGTCTTACCCTGAGGCCAAATAACTTTTTGAGGTGCAACAGTAATTACTAATTTATTATCAGCAATCCCATACTTAGGAACAGATTTAGTCCAATGAGTATGAGGAGGATTCGCTGTTGATAATGCAACATTAAATCGATTCTTCACATTCCATTTTGTATTACCATTTATAATTGCTGCTATAGCAGCAATTCATTTATTTTTTCTTCACCAAACAGGATCTAATAATCCTCTTGGACTAAATGGAGATATTGAAAAAATTCCATTCCATCCATACTTTACCTTTAAGGATTCTATTACATTTGTAATAATAACATCATTATTAATTATACTATGTTTAATTAATCCTTACCTATTAGGAGATCCAGATAACTTTGTACCTGCCAACCCATTAGTAACACCAGTTCACATTCAACCAGAATGATATTTCCTATTTGCATATGCAATTCTACGATCTATCCCTAATAAGTTAGGAGGTGTTATTGCATTATTTTTATCAATTAGAATCTTAATAATTTTACCATTTTATAATAAAACACCATTCCGAGGCATTCAATTTTACCCTATTAATCAAATTTTATTCTGAATTATAGTAGTTGTTGTATGCTTACTAACGTGAATTGGTAAACGACCTGTTGAAGAACCTTATATTATAACAGGTCAAATCTTAACAATTATTTACTTCACATATTTCTTAATTAATGTCCATGTCGCAAACACATGAGATAAATTAATTAAGGAATAAAGTTAATTAGCTTAGGAAAAGCATATGTTTTGAAAACATAAAATTAGAAGTTTAACTCTTCTATTAATTTTTCTCAAAAAATTTCACTAAACAAATGAGATCAATAAAATCTTTAAACCAACAAAGAAAATAAAATAATTCAAAGATAAAGGTAAAAAACTTTTTCAAGCTAAGTACATTAATTTATCATAACGGAACCGTGGTAATGTTCCACGAACCCAAATAAAACCAAAAGATATAATAGCAAGCTTAATAAAAAATATAAAAGAATAAAAATTAAAGCCAATAACATTCTTATGAAGACAATTCTAGTATATTCAGCTAAAAAAATTAAAGTAAAACCACCCGCACCATACTCAATATTAAATCCTGAAACTAACTCAGATTCCCCTTCAGCAAAATCAAAAGGAGTACGATTAGTTTCAGCTAAGCAAGAAGCAAAACAAGCTAAAGCTAAAGGAAAAGAAATAATAATAAATCAACAATAAAGCTGATAGTTTATAAAATCAAACATATTAAAACTACCAATTAAAATAATTAAAGACAATAAAATTAAAGCTAAACTAACTTCATAAGAAATTGTTTGAGCAACAGAACGAAGAGAACCTAATAATGAATAATTTTAATTAGGAGATCAACTAGCAATTATAACAGTATAAACACCTAATCTAGTACAACATAAAAAAAATAAAAATCCATAAGAAAAAGAACACATATAAGTTAAATAAGGAAAAATTACTCAAACGGCTAAAGAAATCATTAAATTAAAAACAGGGGAAAAATAATAAAGTAGGTAATTAGATATAATAGGAATTGGCTGCTCCTTACAAATTAACTTAATAGCATCTCTAAATGGCTGAGGAATTCCAACAAAACCTACCTTATTTGGACCCTTTCGAATCTGAATATAACCTAAAACCTTACGCTCTAATAAAGTTAAAAAGGCAACACTAATTAAAACACAAATAACCAATAAAAGAAAATTCAAAATAAATATAAATAAATCATAAAGTATCAATACTATTTGTAGAAAAAATCTACATAAATGAATTCTAAATTCAACACATTAATCTGTCAAAATAGTAAATAAATTAATATTAATCAATATAACAAAAATTATTTTAACCATATGGTCCTTTCGTACTAATATGGATTAACAATCTTAGGATAGAAACCGACCTGGCTCACGCCGGTCTGAACTCAGATCATGTAAGAATTTAAAGGTCGAACAGACCTAATCATTGGGCTCCTGCACCCAAAATTTTTCTTAATCCAACATCGAGGTCGCAATCTGCTTTGTCGATATGAGCTCTCAAAAACAATTACGCTGTTATCCCTAAGGTAACTTAATCTTATGATCATAAATTATGGATCAAAATAACAAACATAAATAAATGATATAATAATGAAGAGTTTATCTATTCTTCATGTCACCCCAACAAAACATCATCATTAAATATAGAAAGACAAACAAAAAACTATATAAAAGTAAAATGTCAAGCTCTATAGGGTCTTCTCGCCCTAAAGAAGAATTTAAGCCTTTTGACTCAAAAGTTAAATTCAAAAATTTATTAAGGGACAGTTGATTTCTCGTCAAGCCATTCATTCCAGCCACTAATTTAGAGACTAATGATTATGCTACCTTTGCACGGTCAAAATACCGCGGCTCTTTAAAAATACGCTCAGTGAGCAGGCCAGACCTCAAAATATAAACAAGAGGACATGTTTTTGATAAACAGGCGGAAATCAATTTTGCCTAGTTCCTTATAATAAGTTCACAAGGTAAAAATTTCATACAAATAAATATACTAATTCTATCATTATTACAAAAATTTTAAAATTAAATTAATAATCTTAATAAAAAACCTAAAATATTTATAAAATCAAAATAAAAAATAATGAACTAAAACGTAATCTTAAAGATAGCTGGTTTAAAGCTTACTATTATATTTCTATAAAATAAATTATAGGTTATTAACTTCAAAGCTTATCCCTTAAAGAATAAATAAGTTAATATTTTTACTTAAAAAATTAAATAAAAACAAATAACTTTAAAAAATTAAATTTTTTCTTAAGAAACTAGATATCTTGGGAAACGATTAACATCTCATTTCTATAAATAATTTAATAATAATTATGATACATTAACTATAAATTATTTATAAATCAACCCAAATCGAGACAAGTAAAATAAATACTAAAATTTTGATAAACCCTGATACAAAAGGTACAATAAATAAAATCTACTTAAAAAAATTTAAAATAATATTTCATAAAACACTTACATTACCAATAAACTATAATTTAAAAAATCAATTCTATAAAATATAATAAGACAAAAATACAATAAAATTATTTATATTAAATAATTAAATAAACAAAAAATAAATATAATAAAATAAATAATCAAGATATCCTGATTTGCACAGAAAAATTTTCAGTGTAAATGAAACACTTTACTAATAAGTTATATCTTGAAACTCTTCCTAGATACACTTTCCAGTACATCTACTATGTTACGACTTATCTCATCTAAATTGAAGCTACTTTAAAATAAAATAGAATAATCAATAATGAGAGCGACGGGCGATGTGTACACATCTCAGAGCCAATATCAGTTAAATTAAATAAATTAAATTACTATCAAATCCACCTTCATTAACAGTATTTCACTATCAAATCCGTTATAAACAAAAATCTATTGTAACCCACCTCCTCTTAACTATAAGCTGCACCTTGACCTGAAATATTTTATAATTATAAATCTTGAGAATTATAACTCTAAAAAGATTCTCTGATAACGGAGATATACAAACATATAAATTAAGTAGAGTAAATCGTGTATTATCAATCATGGGGTAGGTTCCTCTGAATGGAATGGGATACCGCCAAATTCTTTGGGTTTAAAGACCTTAACTAATAGTACCCTGGTAAATATAATTAACATTTAAAATAATAGGGTATCTAATCCTAGTTTATTATTTAAATTTCACAGATTTATAAAAAGGGCCACAAATAAATTTTAACATTTCACCTTACTAATTTATATTTCAACCCTAATAATATAAACAACTGTTTTAACCAATAATATTCACTTGTATCAATCGTATAACCGCGGCTGCTGGCACGAATTATGCCAATACTAAATCAATTGCTAAATCCAAAATCACTTGATAATTAAATCAAATTACTGCAAAAAGAACATTTAGTCTAACAAAACTTACATATAATACAAAGAAAAAGTGAAAAAACAAGCAAGAATAAAACTTTTAAAAATAAAAAATAAGAAAATTTTAAATCTATTAATTCAGGAAGAAATAAAAGATTCAAATATTTAAAGAAAAAAAAGAAAAAAACCACAAACATTACCAAAAAAAAAGAAACACCCCTATGTATGACCACAACAACTTCTCTATTATATATAATTAAAGATTAATACAGTTATAATAGTTGTTATATTGTTTTCTATTAATGATTGTATTACAATTCATTTTGGTAAGAATCCAAGGAATGGTGGTAGTCCACCTAAAGATAATAAAGATAAGAATATTATGAATTTAATTTCGGTTTTTATATTTCTGGCTGAATAAATTTGATTTATGAAAAATAAATTTATTTGCTTAAATAATAAAACTATAATTAATCTTAATAGTGAGTAAATAATGAAGTATAGTTCTCAGATGTTTTCTCTGACTGTTAATGATCTAATTATTCAACCTAGTTGTCTGATTGATGAATATGCTAAAAGTTGTCGTAAGGATGTTTGATTTAAACCTCCTATTGCCCCAATAATAATTCTTAAGATAATAATTGTTCAAATAAAAGTTCTTAATTGAATACAATAAGATAAGACCATTATTGGGGCGATTTTTTGTCATGTTATTAATGTTAAACAATTATTTCATCTTGATGCTCCTATAACTTCTGGAAATCAGAAATGGAAAGGTGCAGCTCCAATCTTTAATAATAGTCTAGATCTAATTATTATTGATGGGATAAATTCTGTTTCCCATCCCATGGGATATTTTATTTGAATCAGCAAAATTGAAAATAATAATATTGTCGATGCTATTGCTTGGACAATAAAATATTTAATTGATGATTCATTTATTATTATATTTTTATTTCTTGTTAGGAGCGGAATAAATGAAAGTAAGTTGATCTCAAGTCCTATTCAAACCCCAAATCAGGAATTTGATGAAATGGACAGGATCGTTCCTATCATTAATGTTGATAGGAAGAGAAGTTTTGTAGAGTTGTTGGTCATTAAAAAGGAGAGGATTGATACCTCTATAAATGGGGTATGAACCCATTAGCTTGTTTAGCTTACCTTTTTACATTAAGGTGTATGATGCACGTTAGTTTTTGATACTAAAGGAGGTAGTTTAATTCTATCTTATGTAATTTTAATGAAGGTAATTTTATTTACTTTATTTACCCTATCAAGGTAACCCTTTAATCAGGCACTTCATTTATTTAATATATAAAACGAAAGCTTTTTTTTGAAATTCTTTTATGTATTATTTTGTTTAATTAGGATTAATTTATCCTGCTCATTTTATTTTTATATATATATATATATATATATATATATATATAATAAATAATTTATATTAATATATTACATTTAATTGAAATTAAAGTATTATAAGTTCATCTTACCATTATCAATTGATTATTTTAATGCAATTATTTACCTAGGATTATAGCTACTTATGTTTTTAGCTTAAAATAGGTTATTATAATATAATATATATAATAATATGTAATTTAATATTTAATATTATTACAATTGGATATAATAAATAAAATTATTAATTTAAATATAAAATATTATAATTAATTTAAATAATTATATTAATTATAATAATATAATTATGTAAATTATCTATAATTAGATTATTTAACTAATATATATGAAAGTTAACTTAATATAAAAAAGAATTCATATTAATAACATATTATATTAAATTACATAATTGTATAAAATATATTTATTATATTATTTAATCTTTCTTTATTTATTAGTGAAAAGAAAGATTAAATAAGAAAGAATATAATACATTTATTGCTATACATGTTCCATATTAATCTTTAATTATATATAATAGAGAAGTTGTTGTGGTCATACATAGGTGCGTTTCTTTTTTTTTGTTAATGTTTGTGGTTTTTTTCTTTTTTTTTCTTTAAATATTTGAATCTTTTATTTTTTCCTGAATTAATAGATTTAAAATTTTCTTATTTTTTATTTTTAAAAGTTTTATTCTTGCTTGTTTATTCACTTTTTCTTTGTATTATATGTAAGTTTTGTTAGACTAAATATTCTTTTTGCAGTAATTTGATTTAATTATCAAGTGATTTTGGATTTAGCAATTGATTTAGTATTGGCATAATTCGTGCCAGCAGCCGCGGTTATACGATTGATACAAGTGAATATTATTGGTTAAAACAGTTGTTTATATTATTAGGGTTGAAATATAAATTTGTAAGGTGAAATGTTAAAATTTATTTGTGGCCCTTTTTATGAATCTGTGAATTTTAAATAATAAACTAGGATTATATACCCTATTATTTTAAATGTTAATTATATTTACCAGGGTACTATTAGTTAAGGTCTTTAAACCCAAAGAATTTGGCGGTATCTCATTCCATTCAGAGGTACCAACCCCATGATTGATAATACACGATTTACTCTACTTAATTTATTTGTTTGTATATCTCCGTTATCAGAGAATCTTTTTAGAGTTATAATTCTCAAGATTTATAATTATAAAATATTTCAGGTCAAGGTGCAGCTTATAGTTAAGAGGAGGTGGGTTACAATAGATTTTTGTTTATAACGGATTTGATAGTGAAATACTGTTAATGAAGGTGGATTTTATAGTAATTTAATTTATTTAATTTAACTGATATTGGCTCTGAGATATGTACACATCGCCCGTCGCTCTCATTATTGATTATTCTATTTTATTTTAAAGTAGCTTCAATTTAGATGAGATAAGTCGTAACATAGTAGATGTACTGGAAAGTGTATCTAGGAAGAGTTTCAAGATATAACTTATTAGTAAAGTGTTTCATTTACACTGAAAATTTTTCTGTGCAAATCAGGATATCTTCATTATTTATTTTATTATATTTATTTTTTGTTTATTTAATTATTTAATATAAATAATTTTATTGTATTTTTGTCTTAGTATATTTTATGGAATTGATTTTTTAAATTATAGTTTATTGGTAATGTAAGTGTTTTATGAAATATTATTTTAAATTTTTTTAAGTAGATTTTATTTATTGTACCTTTTGTATCAGGGTTTATAAAAATTTTAGTATTTATTTTACTTGTCTCGATTTGGGTTGATTTATAAATAATTTATAGTTAATGTATCATAATTATTATTAAATTATTTATAGAAATGAGATGTTAATCGTTTCCCAAGATATCTAGTTTCTTAAGAAAAAATTTAATTTTTTAAAGTTATTTGTTTTTATTTAATTTTTTAAGTAAAAATATTAACTTATTTATTCTTTAAGGGATAAGCTTTGAAGTTAATAACCTACAATTTATTTTATAGAAATATAATAGTAAGCTTTAAACCAGCTATCTTTAAGATTACGTTTTAGTTCATTATTTTTTATTTTGATTTTATAAATATTTTAGGTTTTTTATTAAGATTATTAATTTAATTTTAAAATTTTTGTAATAATGATAGAATTAGTATATTTATTTGTATGAAATTTTTACCTTGTGAACTTATTATAAGGAACTAGGCAAAATTGATTTCCGCCTGTTTATCAAAAACATGTCCTCTTGTTTATATTTTGAGGTCTGGCCTGCTCACTGAGCGTATTTTTAAAGAGCCGCGGTATTTTGACCGTGCAAAGGTAGCATAATCATTAGTCTCTAAATTAGTGGCTGGAATGAATGGCTTGACGAGAAATCAACTGTCTCTTAATAAATTTTTGAATTTAACTTTTGAGTCAAAAGGCTTAAATTCTTCTTTAGGACGAGAAGACCCTATAGAGCTTGACATTTTACTTTTATATAGTTTTTTGTTTGTCTTTCTATATTTAATGATGATGTTTTGTTGGGGTGACATGAAGAAAAGATAAACTCTTCATTATTATATCATTTATTTATGTTTGTTATTTTGATCCATAATTTATGATCATAAGATTAAGTTACCTTAGGGATAACAGCGTAATTGTTTTTGAGAGCTCATATCGACAAAGCAGATTGCGACCTCGATGTTGGATTAAGAAAAATTTTGGGTGCAGGAGCCCAATGATTAGGTCTGTTCGACCTTTAAATTCTTACATGATCTGAGTTCAGACCGGCGTGAGCCAGGTCGGTTTCTATCCTAAGATTGTTAATCCATATTAGTACGAAAGGACCATATGGTTAAAATATTTTTTGTTATATTGATTAATATTAATTTATTTACTATTTTGACAGATTAATGTGTTGAATTTAGAATTCATTTATGTAGATTTTTTCTACAAATAGTATTGATACTTTATGATTTATTTATATTTATTTTGAATTTTCTTTTATTGGTTATTTGTGTTTTAATTAGTGTTGCCTTTTTAACTTTATTAGAGCGTAAGGTTTTAGGTTATATTCAGATTCGAAAGGGTCCAGATAAGTTAGGTTTTGTTGGAATTCCTCAGCCATTTAGAGATGCTATTAAGTTAATTTGTAAGGAGCAGCCAATTCCTATTATATCTAATTACCTACTTTATTATTTTTCCCCTGTTTTTAATTTAATGATTTCTTTAGCCGTTTGAGTAATTTTTCCTTATTTAACTTATATGTGTTCTTTTTCTTATGGATTTTTATTTTTTTTATGTTGTACTAGATTAGGTGTTTATACTGTTATAATTGCTGGTTGATCTTCTAATTCAAATTATTCATTATTAGGTTCTCTTCGTTCTGTTGCTCAAACAATTTCTTATGAAGTTAGTTTAGCTTTAATTTTATTGTCTTTAATTATTTTAATTGTTAGTTTTAATATGTTTGATTTTATAAACAATCAGCTTTATTGTTGATTTATTATTATTTCTTTTCCTTTAGCTTTAGCTTGTTTTGCTTCTTGCTTAGCTGAAACTAATCGTACTCCTTTTGATTTTGCTGAAGGGGAATCTGAGTTAGTTTCAGGATTTAATATTGAGTATGGTGCGGGTGGTTTTACTTTAATTTTTTTAGCTGAATATACTAGAATTGTCTTCATAAGAATGTTATTGGCTTTAATTTTTTTGGGCGGTGATTTTTATTCTTTTATATTTTTTATTAAGCTTGCTATTATATCTTTTGGTTTTATTTGGGTTCGTGGAACATTACCACGGTTCCGTTATGATAAATTAATGTACTTAGCTTGAAAAAGTTTTTTACCTTTATCTTTGAATTTTTTTATTTTCTTTGTTGGTTTAAAGATTTTATTTATCTCATTTGTTTAGTGAAATTTTTTGAGAAAAGTTAATAGAAGAGTTAAACTTCTAATTTTATGTTTTCAAAACATATGCTTTTCCTAAGCTAATTAACTTTATTCCTTAATTAATTTATCTCATGCGTTTGCGACATGGACATTAATTAAGAAATATGTGAAGTAAATAATTGTTAAGATTTGACCTGTTATAATATAAGGTTCTTCAACAGGTCGTTTACCAATTCACGTTAGTAAGCATACAACAACTACTATAATTCAGAATAAAATTTGATTAATAGGGTAAAATTGAATGCCTCGGAATGGTGTTTTATTATAAAATGGTAAAATTATTAAGATTCTAATTGATAAAAATAATGCAATAACACCTCCTAACTTATTAGGGATAGATCGTAGAATTGCATATGCAAATAGGAAATATCATTCTGTTTGAATGTGAACTGGTGTTACTAATGGGTTGGCAGGTACAAAGTTATCTGGATCTCCTAATAGGTAAGGATTAATTAAACATAGTATAATTAATAATGATGTTATTATTACAAATGTAATAGAATCCTTAAAGGTAAAGTATGGATGGAATGGAATTTTTTCAATATCTCCATTTAGTCCAAGAGGATTATTAGATCCTGTTTGGTGAAGAAAAAATAAATGAATTGCTGCTATAGCAGCAATTATAAATGGTAATACAAAATGGAATGTGAAGAATCGATTTAATGTTGCATTATCAACAGCGAATCCTCCTCATACTCATTGGACTAAATCTGTTCCTAAGTATGGGATTGCTGATAATAAATTAGTAATTACTGTTGCACCTCAAAAAGATATTTGGCCTCAGGGTAAGACATATCCTATAAATGCAGTTGCTATAACTAAAAATAAAATCACTGTACCAATTATTCAGGTATGTATATATATATAAGATCCATAGTAAATTCCCCGTCCTACATGTAAGTAAATACAAATAAAAAATATAGATGCTCCATTTGCGTGTAAGGTTCGGATAATTCAACCATTATTTACGTCTCGGCAGATGTGTACTACACTACTGAATGCTATTTCAATATTTGATTTATAATGTATAGCTAAAAATAGTCCAGTTACGATTTGAATTACCAAACATAACCCTAATAGGGATCCAAAATTTCATCAAAATGAAATATTTGTTGGGGCAGGTAAGTCAATTAAAGAGTTATTAATAATTTTAATTAAAGGATGTCTTAATCGTAAGGGTTTATTCATTAGTAATTATCTTATTTTACGAATAGGTCCCTGATTAATATTGGTGATTTTAACAACTGCTAGTAGTGCTAAAAATAAATAAATTATTATTATTATTGTAATAATGAATGTTGGTCTATTATATAATTTTTCTAAAGATATTGTTATTTCTTGATAATTGATTGAATTATCAATATTTATAGTTTCGGTGTTTTTGAAAAAGTCTATAAATATAGATATATCTAGAATAATTAATATTAATATGATAAATACTCACATTATTAATGTAATAATTATAGTGATTGATTTAGGCTGAAATATTTCGTTTGATGCAATTCTTGTAATGTAAATAAATAATACTAGTATACCACCAAGAAATGTTAAAAATAAAATATATGATAATCAATATCTTTCTATTATTGTTCCTGTTATTAATCCAACTAGGAAGGTTTGAAGGATAATAAAAAGCATTATTGATATTGGGTGTCTTAATTTAATAAAATTAATATTTATTACATTTGATAATGATATAATTATTATTTTGATCATTTCAGGGGTTAGTTTATTTAAAATACCGGTTTTGGGGACCGATGATGGAAGCTTTTGCCACCTCTGAAGTTTTAAAAGTGGGGGCTGGACTTATTTCCGGTTTACAAGACCGGCGTTTTTTTTTAAACTATTAAAACTAATGTTTATATTCTCTATTTTTACTTCTTTATTGATTTATTTTGTTGGTGTTTATGTTTTTTCTTCTAAACGTAAACATTTATTAATGGTTCTTTTGAGATTAGAATATATTGTTCTTTCTTTATTTATGTTAGTTATTGTTTTTCTTATTGAGTTTGATTATGATTATTTTTTTCCTGTTTTTTTTTTAGTTTTTTCTGTTTGTGAGGGTGCTTTAGGTCTTTCTATTTTAGTTTCAATAATTCGTTCTCATGGTAATGATTTTTTTAATTCTTTTGGTTTATCTTTATGTTAAAGTATTTATTTATAACTATTTTTTTGATCCCTCTTTGTTTATTAAATAATTGTTGATGGTTGGTTCATTCTTTAATGTTTCTGTCGGGTTTTGTTTTTATAATTTGTGTTTATTCATATGCTGATTTGAATATAATTAGATATTATTTTGGTATTGATTATTTTTCTTTTAGTTTAATTTTACTTAGTTTTTGGATTTGTTCTTTAATAATCACTGCTAGAGGTTCAGTTTATTTAAGTTCATATCATTCTAATTTTTTTGTTTTTATGGTTTTGATTTTAATAATTATGCTTTATTGTTCATTTGCTAGATTAAGTCTTCTTTCTTTTTATATTTTTTTTGAGGCTAGATTAGTTCCTACTTTACTTTTAATTTTGGGTTGGGGTTATCAACCTGAGCGTTTGCAGGCTGGTGTTTATTTAATTTTTTATACTTTGGTTGCTAGATTACCTTTATTATTAGTTTTATTTAAGGTTTATGATTTTTCTAATACTTTATGTTTTCCTTTATTGGTTGATTTTGGTTCTTATTATTTTATGTTTTATGTATTTATAATTTTGGCTTTTTTAGTTAAGATACCTATGTTTTTGGTTCATTTATGACTTCCTAAGGCTCATGTAGAGGCCCCTATTTCAGGTAGAATAATTCTTGCTGGTGTTTTATTAAAGTTAGGTGGTTATGGTATTATTCGTGTTATAAAGGTTATTTCTTATTTGGGTTTAAAGTTTAAATATTTTTGATTGTCTTTAGGTTTATCTGGGGGTGTTATTGTAAGATTTATTTGTTTTCGTCAGGTTGATTTAAAGTCTTTAATTGCATATTCTTCTGTTGCTCATATAAGAATGGTTATTGGTGGATTGATGACTATGAATTGATGAGGTTGTGTAGGTTCTCTTTCTCTAATGGTTGGTCATGGTTTATGTTCTTCTGGTTTATTTTGTTTATCTAATATTATTTATGAACGTTTAGGTAGACGAAGATTATTAATTAACAAGGGTATAATTAATTTGATGCCAAGAATGGCTTTATGATGATTTCTTTTAAGATCATCAAATATGGCTGCTCCTCCTTCTTTAAATTTGGTAGGTGAAATTAGATTATTAAATAGAATTATATCTTGATCTTCTTTTAGATTCTTTGCTTTGATTTTTTTATCTTTTTTTAGAGCTGTTTATACTTTGTATATATATTCTTATTCTCAGCATGGGAATTATTATTCTGGTGTTTATACTTGTTCTCTTGGTTATTTTCGTGAATATCATCTTTTACTTTTACATTGATTGCCTTTAAATATTCTCTGTTTAAAGGGTGAATATTTCTTTGTTTAGTTTGCTTAAGTATTTTAATTAAAAATATTGTTTTGTGGAATCAATGATATGAAGTTTTTCATCTTAGGCCGTGAATTTATTTTCTATTTGTTCTTTGAGTTTTTTTTCTTTGTTTATTTCGAGAACTATAATTTTTATTTTAGGTATTTATTATTTTATAATTGATTATAGAGTTTTTGTTGAGTGAGAGCTTTTCAATTTAAATGGTTCTATAGTTGTTATAACTTTAATTTTGGATTGAATATCTCTTATTTTTATATCTTTTGTTATATATATTTCTTCTTTGGTTATTTATTATAGAGAGGATTATATATCTGGTGAAAAGAATATAAATCGTTTTATTATTATTGTTTTAATATTTATTCTTTCTATAGGTTTTTTAATTATTAGTCCTAATTTAATTAGAATTTTATTAGGTTGAGATGGTTTAGGTTTAGTTTCTTATTGTTTAGTTATTTATTATCAAAATGTAAAATCTTATAGTGCTGGTATATTAACTGCACTTTCTAATCGTATTGGTGATGTTGCTATTTTAATTTCTATTGCATGAATGTTAAATTTTGGTGGTTGAAATTATATTTATTATTATGATTTTATTTCTAATTCTTTTGAAATACAGCTCATTACTATATTAATTGTTTTAGCAGCTATAACTAAGAGAGCTCAGATTCCTTTCTCTTCATGACTTCCTGCTGCTATAGCAGCTCCTACTCCTGTTTCTGCTTTAGTTCATTCTTCTACTCTTGTTACTGCTGGTGTTTATTTATTAATTCGTTTTAGACCAATATTGGATACTTATAATTGTGGTTGATTTTTACTTTTAATTGGTTGTATAACTATATTTATGGCTGGATTGGGCGCTAATTTTGAGTTTGATTTAAAGAAGATTATTGCTCTTTCTACTTTAAGACAACTTGGTTTAATAATAAGAATTTTGACTATAGGTTATCCAAAGCTTGCATTTTTTCATTTATTGGCTCATGCTTTGTTTAAGGCATTATTATTTATATGTGCAGGTTCAATAATTCATAATTTGAAGGATTCTCAGGATATTCGTTTTATAGGATCAATTGTTAATATCATACCTTTAACTTCAGTTTGTTTTAATGTTTCTAGTTTATCTTTGTGTGGAATACCTTTTTTAGCGGGATTTTATTCAAAGGATTTAATTCTTGAGATGGTTTGTTTAAGATGAATTAATTGTTTAATTTTTTTCTTTATTTTTTTTCTACTGGTTTAACTGCTTCTTATTCTTTTCGTTTGTTTTATTATTCAATATCTGGTGATAATAATTTTTATTCTAGATTTTCTTTCGATGATAAGGGTTATTATATTTCATTTGGAATAATTGGTCTATTGTTTGTTGCTGTTTTTGGTGGTAGTCTTTTATCTTGATTAATTTTTCCTATTCCTCATGTGATTGCTTTACCTTATTATTTAAAGTTTTTAACTATTACAGTTGTTATTTTAGGTGCTTATTTAGGTTATCTTATTTCTAATTTTGATTTTTCTCATAATTTATTTTCTTTAAGTATACTTTCTTTTGTTAGATTTGCTGGTTCTATATGATTTATACCTTTTCTTTCAACTAAGTTTATTAGATATATTCCTTTAAAAATAGGTTATTATTCATCTAAGTCATTTGTTTATGGTTGAGGTGAATTACTTGGTGGTCAAGGTTTATATAGATTATTTATTTATTTAATTGGTTATATTCAAGGTTGATATGATTCTAATTTCAAGATTTATCTTTTAACTTTTATTTTTTGAATATTTATTTTGGTAATATTGTTTTTCGTTTACTTAAATAGCTTATAATTAGAGCGTGACACTGAAGATGTTAAGGAAGTATTTTTACTTTTAAGTATTTATAAATATAGATATATTATTTTTACAGTGAAAATGTAATGTTTTATTTAAACTATATAAATTCTAGAAATGTTAACGGAGTTTAACCGCTAATATAAAAAGTTAGCAGCTTTCATATTGGCTTTACATTTCCTTAATTGGAACTATTATAGTTCAATTATATTATTAACAGTAATACGCCTCTTTTTGGCTTGAATTAATAAGAATAAGGGTAGTACATACCAATCTTCCAGGTCGAAACTGACTGCAATATTTCGCTTCTTATTCTATTTAAGGTTGATTGATAATATCAATACTTTTTGAATGCAACCCAAATGTTATATTTAACTACAACCCTTTATTCTGCTCATTGTAATGCTCCTTGGTTTCATTCATGGTATAGTCCTCCTAATAGAACTAGAATAAAAAATATTGTTGATACTGTTCAGATTATAATGTCTGAAGTTTTAAAAATAATTACAATTGGTAGAATTAGTGCAATTTCTACATCAAAAATTAAAAAGATTACTGCGATTAGGAAGAATCGTATTGAGAATGGTATTCGTGCTGATCTTTTTGGATCAAACCCACATTCAACTGGTGATCTTTTTTCTCGATCATTAATTAATTTTTTTGATAGTGTTGTTGCCAGGATTATAACAATTATTGGAATAATAAATCTAATGAAAACTCTTGTTGATAGAATTAGAATTGTTTTTCTTGATTTATATCAAGTTTTCTGATTGGAAGTCAAATGTACTATTTATACTAGAAAAACAATTATCTACCTCATCAATAAATAGAGATATATAAGAATAATCATACTACGTCTACGAAGTGTCAGTATCATGCTGCTGCTTCAAATCCAAAGTGATGTCTTGGTGAAAATTGATTTATTGAGTGTCGAAGTAGACATGTTGATAAAAAGATTGTTCCAATAATTACGTGTAAACCATGGAATCCTGTTGCAACAAAGAATGTTGATCCATAAACTGCATCTGCAATGGTAAAAGGTGCTTCTCAATATTCATATGCTTGAAGTATTGTAAAGTATAGTCCTAATAACACTGTGAAGAATAATCCTTGTAGTGCTTGAGTATGATTAGATTCCATTAAACTATGATGTGCTCAAGTTACTGTTACTCCTGATGCTAAAAGAATAGCTGTATTAAGTAATGGAATTTGTATAGGGTTAAAGGGTTGAATTCCTATGGGAGGTCATAGTATTCCTAGTTCAATTGTTGGTGCTAATCTTCTTCTAAAGAATGCTCAAAAAAAAGAAACGAAAAATAATACCTCTGATGCAATAAATAAAATTATTCCTCATCATAATCCAATTGATACAAATCCTGTATGTAATCCTTTATATGTTCCTTCTCGTACTACATCTCGTCATCATTGAATTATAGTTAGTAGGGTAATTCCAAATCCAATTATGAATAAGTTAATATTAAATAGGTGGAATCATTTTGCTAGTCCTGATACTAGGACTATTGCTCCAATTGCTCCTGTTAATGGTCAAGGTCTATAGTCTACTAAGTGGAATGGGTGGTTTGAGTGAGTTGTTAACATAGGTTTAATATACTTCTCTAGAATATAGAGTTCTTAGAATTGAGAAAACATAGGCTTGAATTATTGCTACTGCTGATTCTAGAATTAATAGAAGTATTTGTCCAATAATTAGTAATGAGATTAAGTTTATTGCTATAGATGGTCCTGTGTTTCCTAATAAGGTTAATAATAAGTGTCCTGCAATTATATTTGCTGCCAACCGTACTGCTAATGTACCTGGTCGAATAACATTACTAATTGTTTCAATTAGTACTATAAATGATATTAATGCAGGCGGTGTACCTTGTGGTACAAGGTGTGTAAATATATGATTAGTATGGTTAATTCATCCAAATAATATAAATCTTAGCCATATAGGTAGGGCAATTGCAAATGTTAATGCTAAATGTCTTGTTCTAGTAAAAATATAAGGGAATAATCCTATGAAATTGTTAAATAATATTATAATAAAAATTGAGATGAAAATGAATGTTGTTCGATTAAATGATTTTGGTCCAAGAAGTGTTTTAAATTCATTATGTAAGGTTAAATTTAATTTATTTCAGATAATGTTAATTCGTGATGGTGTAAGTCAAAATAGTGATGGGATTAATAATAGTCCTAGAAATGTTCTAGTTCAATTTAATGATAAATTAAAGATGTTAGTTGAGGGGTCAAATGTTGAGAATAGATTTGTTATCATTTTCAATTTAAGTTTTTTATTTCAATTGTTCCTTTTTCTGCTCTTTTAATAAGGTTAGGTTTAAATGAGAAGAAGTTTATTTGATTAAACAAGATTAATGTAGCTGAAAATATAATGAATAGTGAGAATCATATAAGAGGGGATATTTGAGGGATTTGGATATAATTTCCCCATCAGAAGTAGTCGTTAATTTACTATTATTTGGTTTAAGAGACCATTACTTACTTTCAGTCATCTGATGAATTTCAAGGTGTACTAATTTTTTTTAGTTACTTTAGATTGACACTCTAATGTTATTTATTTTAACTAACTCCTTAAATTATCTTAGATAATCACTTAATAAATAAATTTACTGAAGTTCTTTCAATTACAATTGGTATAAATCTGTGGTTTGCTCCACAGATTTCTGAGCATTGTCCAAAGAATAATCCAGGTCGATTTATTGTGAATGTTCCTTGATTTAACCGACCTGGCGTTGCATCAATTTTAACCCCTAATGCAGGAACTGCTCATGAGTGTAGAACATCTGATGCTCTTGTTAATACTCGTACTTCTGTATTTATTGGTAGGATTGTTCGGTTATCTACATCTAGTAGTCGGAATCCATCATTTTCTAGGTCTTGTTCTGGTGTTATATAAGTGTCAAATTCTACGTCTATGAAGTCTGAATATTCATATCTTCAATATCATTGTCGTCCAATGGTTTTAATTGTAATTATTGCATCTACTGAATCATCAAGTAAATATAATAGTCGTAATGATGGAAGGGCAATAAAAATTAATGTAATTGCTGGTAAAGCTGTTCAGATTGTTTCAATTAAATGTCCATGAAGTATATTACGGTTAGTATAGGCAATAAATAATATATAACTTAGGGCATAACCTACAATTACTGTAATTAATAATAATACGACCATAGTATGATCATGAAAGAATGATAATTGCTCCATTAATGGTGAAGCTCCATCTTGAAGAGATAAATTTGATCATGTTGCCATTAATAAATATTTTCTAATAAAAGGTCAAACCTTTATTTGTAGAGCTTAAATCTACTGCACTAATCTGCCATATTAGAATCTAGAGATTAATGGTAATTCTGAGTAACTATGTTCTGCAGGAGGGTTATTTTGTAGTCATTCTGTTGATCTTCTTATGTTAGCTCTAAATATAATTGCTCGGTTTGTAATCATTCTTTCTCATATAATTACAATGAATATAATGATTCCTACAATAGAAATTGTAGACCCAATTCTTGATACTACGTTTCATGATGTATATGCGTCTGGGTAGTCAGAGTATCGTCGAGGTATTCCTGCTAATCCTAGGAAGTGTTGAGGAAAGAATGTTAAATTTACTCCAATGAATATAATTGTAAATTGGATTTTTAATCATGTATTATTTATAGTTAATCCTGTAAATAGTGGATATCATTGAATGACACCTCCTATAATTGCAAATACTGCTCCTATAGATAATACATAATGAAAGTGGGCTACTACATAATATGTATCATGTAATACAATATCAAGTGATGAATTTGCTAATACTAATCCTGTTAATCCACCAATTGTAAATAGGAAAATAAATCCTAGAGCTCATAATAATGGTGGATTGAACTTGAATTTAGTTCCATATAATGTAGCTAATCATCTAAATACCTTAATTCCTGTAGGTACAGCAATAATTATTGTTGCTGATGTAAAATATGCTCGTGTGTCAACATCCATTCCTACTGTAAATATATGATGTGCTCATACAATAAATCCTATTAGTCCAATTGATAGTATAGCATAAATTATACCTAATGTTCCAAATGATTCAATTTTTCCTCTTTCTTGACATACAATATGTGAAATAATTCCGAACCCCGGTAGAATTAAAATATAAACTTCTGGGTGTCCAAAGAATCAAAATAGATGTTGATATAGAATTGGGTCACCCCCTCCTGCAGGGTCAAAGAATGATGTATTTAAATTTCGATCTGTTAATAATATAGTAATAGCTCCTGCTGAAACTGGAAGTGAAAGAAGGAGAAGTAATGCTGTAATAGCTACAGATCATACAAATAAAGGTGTTTGATCTAAAGTTATACTTTCTGATCGTACATTAATTGCTGTTGTAATGAAATTCACTGCACCAAGAATAGATGATACACCTGCTAAGTGCAGTGAAAAAATAGCTAGATCTACAGATGCACCCCCGTGTGCAATAGCTCCTGCTAGAGGAGGGTAAACTGTTCATCCTGTACCAGCACCATTATCTACTATAGAAGATGTAAGAAGAAGGGTTAGTGAAGGTGGTAGTAATCAAAAACTTATATTATTTATTCGTGGAAATGCTATATCTGGTGCACCAATTATTAGTGGAACAAGTCAATTACCAAATCCACCAATTATAATAGGTATTACTATAAAGAAAATTATTATGAATGCGTGAGCTGTAATAATAACATTATAAATCTGGTCATCCCCAATTAGAGATCCGGGTTGGCCAAGTTCAGCACGAATAAGTATTCTTATTGATGTTCCTACTATTCCTGCTCATGCTCCAAATATGAAGTATAAAGTACCAATGTCCTTATGGTTTGTTGAGAATAATCATTTTTGCGGTAAGATGGCTGAATTTTAGGTGGTAGACTGTAAATCTACTTATGAGATGTTTTCTCTCTTATCATATTTAGGTCTTATATTCAATTATGATTCTAGACTGCAATTCTAGAGGTGTAAAATTTTACTAAGGCCTAAAAGATTATTCTTTTAATTATAACTTTGAAGGTTATTAGTTTGATTAACTTAAGTCCTTAGTATAATGAAATTAAGGTTGATGTTGAAATCAATCCTATTGTTGAAATTATTACTGTTATAGGAAGAATGATTCTTGATTTTTGGGACTTTATCTTTATAGATCACGAATTTTCTGTGTATGATATAATTAGAGCTGAGAATCTAATACGTATATAGTAGTAGAGTGTAATTGTAGTTAATACAACTATAATAGTTATAATGGTTGTTATATTGTTTTCTATTAATGATTGTATTACAATTCATTTTGGTAAGAATCCAAGGAATGGTGGTAGTCCACCTAAAGATAATAAAGATAAGAATATTATGAATTTAATTTCGGTTTTTATATTTCTGGCTGAATAAATTTGATTTATGAAAAATAAATTTATTTGCTTAAATAATAAAACTATAATTAATCTTAATAGTGAGTAAATAATGAAGTATAGTTCTCAGATGTTTTCTCTGACTGTTAATGAACTAATTATTCAACCTAGATGTCTGATTGATGAATATGCTAAAAGTTGTCGTAAGGATGTTTGATTTAAACCTCCTATTGCCCCAATAATAATTCTTAAGATAATAATTGTTCAAATAAAAGTTCTTAATTGAATACAATAAGATAAGACCATTATGGGGGCGATTTTTTGTCATGTTATTAATGTTAAACAATTATTTCATCTTGATGCTCCTATAACTTCTGGAAATCAGAAATGGAAAGGTGCAGCTCCAATCTTTAATAATAGTCTAGATCTAATTATTATTGATGGGATAAATTCTGTTTCCCATCCCATGGGATATTTTATTTGAATCAGCAAAATTGAAAATAATAATATTGTCGATGCTATTGCTTGGACAATAAAATATTTAATTGATGATTCATTTATTATTATATTTTTATTTCTTGTTAGGAGCGGAATAAATGAAAGTAAGTTGATCTCAAGTCCTATTCAAACCCCAAATCAGGAATTTGATGAAATGGACAGGATCGTTCCTATCATTAATGTTGATAGGAAGAGAAGTTTTGTAGAGTTGTTGGTCATTAAAAAGGAGAGGATTGATACCTCTATAAATGGGGTATGAACCCATTAGCTTGTTTAGCTTACCTTTTTACATTAAGGTGTATGATGCACGTTAGTTTTTGATACTAAAGGAGGTAGTTTAATTCTATCTTATGTAATTTTAATGAAGGTAATTTTATTTACTTTATTTACCCTATCAAGGTAACCCTTTAATCAGGCACTTCATTTATTTTATATATAAATCGAAAGTTTTTTTTTTAAATTCTTTTATGTATTATTTTGTTTAATTAGGATTAATTTATCCTGCTCATTTTATTTTTTATATATATATATATAATAAATAATTTATATTAATATATTACATTTAATTGAAATTAAAGTATTATAAGTTCATCTTACCATTATCAATTGATTATTTTAATGCAATTATTTACCTAGGATTATAGCTACTTATGTTTTTAGCTTAAAATAGGTTATTATAATATAATATTTATAATAATATGTAATTTAATATTTAATATTATTATAATTGGATATAATAAATAAAATTATTAATTTAAATATAAAATATTATAATTAATATAAATAATTATATTAATTATAATAATATAATTATGTAAATTATCTATAATTAGATTTTTTAACTAATATATATGTAAGTTAACTTAATATAAAAAAAGAATTCATATTAATAACATATTATATTAAATTACATAATTGTATAAAATATATTTATTATATTATTTAATCTTTATTTATTTATTAGTGAAAAGAAAGATTAAATAAGAAAGAATATAATACATTTATTGCTATACATGTTCCATATTAATCTTTAATTATATATAATAGAGAAGTTGTTGTGGTCATACATAGGGGCGTTTCTTTTTTTTTTGTTAATGTTTGTGGTTTTTTTCTTTTTTTTTCTTTAAATATTTGAATCTTTTATTTTTTCCTGAATTAATAGATTTAAAATTTTCTTATTTTTTATTTTTAAAAGTTTTATTCTTGCTTGTTTATTCACTTTTTCTTTGTATTATATGTAAGTTTTGTTAGACTAAATGTTCTTTTTGCAGTAATTTGATTTAATTATCAAGTGATTTTGGATTTAGAAATTGATTTAGTATCGGCATAATTCGTGCCAGCAGCCGCGGTTATACGATTGATACAAGTGAATATTATTGGTTAAAACAGTTGTTTATATTATTAGGGTTGAAATATAAATTTGTAAGGTGAAATGTTAAAATTTATTTGTGGCCCTTTTTATGAATCTGTGAAATTTAAATAATAAACTAGGATTAGATACCCTATTATTTTAAATGTTAATTATATTTACCAGGGTACTATTAGTTAAGGTCTTTAAACCCAAAGAATTTGGCGGTATCTCATTCCATTCAGAGGAACCTACCCCATGATTGATAATACACGATTTACTCTACTTAATTTATTTGTTTGTATATCTCCGTTATCAGAGAATCTTTTTAGAGTAATAATTCTCAAGATTTATAATTATAAAATATTTCAGGTCAAGGTGCAGCGTATAGTTAAGAGGAGGTGGGTTACAATAGATTTTTGTTTATAACGGATTTGATAGTGAAATACTGTTAATGAAGGTGGATTTGATAGTAATTTAATTTATTTAATTTAACTGATATTGGCTCTGAGATGTGTACACATCGCCCGTCGCTCTCATTATTGATTATTCTATTTTATTTTAAAGTTGCTTCAATTTAGATGAGATAAGTCGTAACATAGTAGATGTACTGGAAAGTGTATCTAGGAAGAGTTTCAAGATATAACTTATTAGTAAAGTGTTTCATTTACACTGAAAATTTTTCTGTGCAAATCAGGATATCTTGATTATTTATTTTATTATATTTATTTTTTGTTTATTTAATTATTTAATATAAATAATTTTATTGTATTTTTGTCTTAGTATATTTTATAGAATTGATTTTTTAAATTATAGTTTATTGGTGTATTGTAAGTGTTTTATGAAATATTATTTTAAATTTTTTTAAGTAGATTTTATTTATTGTACCTTTTGTATCAGGTTTTATCAAAATTTTAGTATTTATTTTACTTGTCTCGATTTGGGTTGATTTATAAATAATTTATAGTTAATGTATCATAATTATTATTAAATTATTTATAGAAATGAGATGTTAATCGTTTCCCAAGATATCTAGTTTCTTAAGAAAAAATTTAATTTTTTAAAGTTATTTGTTTTTATTTAATTTTTTAAGTAAAAATATTAACTTATTTATTCTTTAAGGGATAAGCTTTGAAGTTAATAACCATTAATTTATTTTATAGAAATATAATAGTAAGCTTTAAACCAGCTATCTTTAAGATTACGTTTTAGTTCATTATTTTTTATTTTGATTTTATAAATATTTTAGGTTTTTTATTAAGATTATTAATTTAATTTTAAAATTTTTGTAATAATGATAGAATTAGTATATTTATTTGTATGAAATTTTTACCTTGTGAACTTCTTATAAGGAACTAGGCAAAATTGATTTCCGCCTGTTTATCAAAAACATGTCCTCTTGTTTATATTTTGAGGTCTGGCCTGCTCACTGAGCGTATTTTTAAAGAGCCGCAGTATTTTGACCGTGCAAAGGTAGCATAATCATTAGTCTCTTAATTAGTGGCTGGAATGAATGGCTTGACGAGAAATCAACTGTCTCTTAATAAATTTTTGAATTTAACTTTTGAGTCAAAAGGCTTAAATTCTTCTTTAGGACGAGAAGACCATATAGAGGTTGACATTTTACTTTTATATAGTTTTTTGTTTGTCTTTCTATATTTAATGATGATGTTTTGTTGGGGTGACATGAAGAATAGATAAACTCTTCATTATTATATCATTTATTTATGTTTGTTATTTTGATCCATAATTTATGATCATAAGATTAAGTTACCTTAGGGATAACAGCGTAATTGTTTTTGAGAGCTCATATCGACAAAGCAGATTGCGACCTCGATGTTGGATTAAGAAAAATTTTGGGTGCAGGAGCCCAATGATTAGGTCTGTTCGACCTTTAAATTCTTACATGATCTGAGTTCAGACCGGCGTAAGCCAGGTCGGTTTCTATCCTAAGATTGTTAATCCATATTAGTACGAAAGGACCATATGGTTAAAATATTTTTTGTTATATTGATTAATATTAATTTATTTACTATTTTGACAGATTAATGTGTTGAAATTAGAATTCATTTATGTAGATTTTTTCTACAAATAGTATTGATACTTTATGATTTATTTATATTTACTTTGAATTTTCTTTTATTGGTTATTTGTGTTTTAATTAGTGTTGCCTTTTTAACTTTATTAGAGCGTAAGGTTTTAGGTTATATTCAGATTCGAAAGGGTCCAGATAAGGTAGGTTTTGTTTGA
This sequence comes from Schistocerca gregaria, assembly GCF_023897955.1. Lineage (NCBI taxonomy): Eukaryota > Metazoa > Arthropoda > Insecta > Orthoptera > Acrididae > Schistocerca > Schistocerca gregaria. The sequence goes on along the minus strand of NW_026061810.1, from coordinate 1,465,418 downwards.
ATTCCTCAGCCATTTAGAGATGCTATTAAGTTAATTTGTAAGGAGCAGCCAATTCCTATTATATCTAATTACCTACTTTATTATTTTTCCCCTGTTTTTAATTTAATGATTTCTTTAGCCGTTTGAGTAATTTTTCCTTATTTAACTTATATGTGTTCTTTTTCTTATGGATTTTTATTTTTTTTATGTTGTACTAGATTAGGTGTTTATACTGTTATAATTGCTGGTTGATCTTCTAATTCAAATTATTCATTATTAGGTTCTCTTCGTTCTGTTGCTCAAACAATTTCTTATGAAGTTAGTTTAGCTTTAATTTTATTGTCTTTAATTATTTTAATTGGTAGTTTTAATATGTTTGATTTTATAAACTATCAGCTTTATTGTTGATTTATTATTATTTCTTTTCCTTTAGCTTTAGCTTGTTTTGCTTCTTGCTTAGCTGAAACTAATCGTACTCCTTTTGATTTTGCTGAAGGGGAATCTGAGTTAGTTTCAGGATTTAATATTGAGTATGGTGCGGGTGGTTTTACTTTAATTTTTTTAGCTGAATATACTAGAATTGTCTTCATAAGAATGTTATTGGCTTTAATTTTTTTGGGCGGTGATTTTTATTCTTTTATATTTTTTATTAAGCTTGCTATTATATCTTTTGGTTTTATTTGGGTTCGTGGAACATTACCACGGTTCCGTTATGATAAATTAATGTACTTAGCTTGAAAAAGTTTTTTACCTTTATCTTTGAATTTTTTTATTTTCTTTGTTGGTTTAAAGATTTTATTTATCTCATTTGTTTAGTGAAATTTTTTGAGAAAAGTTAATAGAAGAGTTAAACTTCTAATTTTATGTTTTCAAAACATATGCTTTTCCTAAGCTAATTAACTTTATTCCTTAATTAATTTATCTCATGCGTTTGCGACATGGACATTAATTAAGAAATATGTGAAGTAAATAATTGTTAAGATTTGACCTGTTATAATATAAGGTTCTTCAACAGGTCGTTTACCAATTCACGTTAGTAAGCATACAACAACTACTATAATTCAGAATAAAATTTGATTAATAGGGTAAAATTGAATGCCTCGGAATGGTGTTTTATTATAAAATGGTAAAATTATTAAGATTCTAATTGATAAAAAAAATGCAATAACACCTCCTAACTTATTAGGGATAGATCGTAGAATTGCATATGCAAATAGGAAATATCATTCTGGTTGAATGTGAACTGGTGTTACTAATGGGTTGGCAGGTACAAAATTATCTGGATCTCCTATTAGGTAAGGATTAATTAAACATAGTATAATTAATAATGATGTTATTATTACAAATGTAATAGAATCCTTAAAGGTAAAGTATGGATGGAATGGAATTTTTTCAATATCTCCATTTAGTCCAAGAGGATTATTAGATCCTGTTTGGTGAAGAAAAAATAAATGAATTGCTGCTATAGCAGCAATAATAAATGGTAATACAAAATGGAATGTGAAGAATCGATTTAATGTTGCATTATCAACAGCGAATCCTCCTCATACTCATTGGACTAAATCTGTTCCTAAGTATGGGATTGCTGATAATAAATTAGTAATTACTGTTGCACCTCAAAAAGATATTTGGCCTCAGGGTAAGACATATCCTATAAATGCAGTTGCTATAACTAAAAATAAAATCACTGTACCAATTATTCAGGTATGTATATATATATAAGATCCATAGTAAATTCCCCGTCCTACATGTAAGTAAATACAAATAAAAAATATAGATGCTCCATTTGCGTGTAAGGTTCGGATAATTCAACCATTATTTACGTCTCGGCAGATGTGTACTACACTACTGAATGCTATTTCAATATTTGATGTATAATGTATAGCTAAAAATAGTCCAGTTACGATTTGAATTACCAAACATAACCCTAATAGGGATCCAAAATTTCATCAAAATGAAATATTTGTTGGGGCAGGTAAGTCAATTAAAGAGTTATTAATAATTTTAATTAAAGGATGTCTTAATCGTAAGGGTTTATTCATTAGTAATTATCTTATTTTACGAATAGGTCCCTGATTAATATTGGTGATTTTAACAACTGCTAGTAGTGCTAAAAATAAATAAATTATTATTATTATTGTAATAATGAATGTTGGTCTATTATATAATTTTTCTAAAGATATTGTTATTTCTTGATAATTGATTGAATTATCAATATTTATAGTTTTGGTGTTTTTGAAAAAGTCTATAAATATAGATATATCTAGAATAATTAATATTAATATGATAAATACTCACATTATTAATGTAATAATTATAGTGATTGATGTAGGCTGAAATATTTCGTTTGATGCAATTCTTGTAATGTAAATAAATAATACTAGTATACCACCAAGAAATGTTAAAAATAAAATATATGATAATCAATATCTTTCTATTATTGTTCCTGTTATTAATCCAACTAGGTAGGTTTGCAGGATAATAAAAAGCATTATTGATATTGGGTGTCTTAATTTAATAAAATTAATATTTATTACATTTGATAATGATATAATTATTATTTTGATCATTTCAGGGGTTAGTTTATTTAAAATACCGGTTTTGGGGACCGATGATGGAAGCTTTTCCACCTCTGAAGTTTTAAAAGTGGGGGCTGGACTTATTTATGGTTTACAAGACCGGCGTTTTTTTTAAACTATTAAAACTAATGTTTATATTCTCTATTTTTACTTCTTTATTGATTTATTTTGCTGGTGTTTATGTTTTTTCTTCTAAACGTAAACATTTATTAATGGTTCTTTTGAGATTAGAATATATTGTTCTTTCTTTATTTATGTTAGTTATTGTTTTTCTTATTGAGTTTGATTATGATTATTTTTTTCCTGTTATTTCTTTAGTTTTCTCTGTTTGTGAGGGTGCTTTAGGTCTTTCTATTTTAGTTTCAATAATTCGTTCTCATGGTAATGATTTTTTTAATTCTTTTGGTTTATCTTTATGTTAAAGTATTTATTTATAACTATTTTTTTGATCCCTCTTTGTTTATTAAATAATTGTTGATGGTTGGTTCATTCTTTAATGTTTCTGTCGGGTTTTGTTTTTATAATTTGTGTTTATTCATATGCTGATTTGAATATAATTAGATATTATTTTGGTATTGATTATTTTTCTTTTAGTTTAATTTTACTTAGTTTTTGGATTTGTTCTTTAATAATCACTGCTAGAGGTTCAGTTTATTTAAGTTCATATCATTCTAATTTTTTTGTTTTTATGGTTTTGATTTTAATAATTATGCTTTATTGTTCATTTGCTAGATTAAGTCTTCTTTCTTTTTATATTTTTTTTTGAGGCTAGATTAGTTCCTACTTTACTTTTAATTTTGGGTTGGGGTTATCAACCTGAGCGTTTGCAGGCTGGTGTTTATTTAATTTTTTATACTTTGGTTGCTAGATTACCTTTATTATTAGTTTTATTTAAGGTTTATGATTTTTCTAATACTTTATATTTTCCTTTATTGGTTGATTTTGGTTCTTATTATTTTATGTTTTATGTATTTATAATTTTGGCTTTTTTAGTTAAGATACCTATGTTTTTGGTTCATTTATGACTTCCTAAGGCTCATGTAGAGGCCCCTATTTCAGGTAGAATAATTCTTGCTGGTGTTTTATTAAAGTTAGGTGGTTATGGTATTTTTCGTGTTATAAAGGTTATTTCTTATTTGGGTTTAAAGTTTAATTATTTTTGATTGTCTTTAGGTTTATCTGGGGGTGTTATTGTAAGATTTATTTGTTTTCGTCAGGTTGATTTAAAGTCTTTAATTGCATATTCTTCTGTTGCTCATATAAGAATGGTTATTGGTGGATTGATGACTATGAATTGATGAGGTTCTGTAGGTTCTCTTTCTCTAATGGTTGGTCATGGTTTATGTTCTTCTGGTTTATTTTGTTTATCTAATATTATTTATGAACGTTTAGGTAGACGAAGATTATTAATTAACAAGGGTATAATTAATTTGATGCCAAGAATGGCTTTATGATGATTTCTTTTAAGATCATCAAATATGGCTGCTCCTCCTTCTTTAAATTTGGTAGGTGAAATTAGATTATTAAATAGAATTATATCTTGATCTTCTTTTAGATTCTTTGCTTTGATTTTTTTATCTTTTTTTAGAGCTGTTTATACTTTGTATATATATTCTTATTCTCAGCATGGGAATTATTATTCTGGTGTTTATACTTGTTCTCTTGGTTATTTTCGTGAATATCATCTTTTACTTTTACATTGATTGCCTTTAAATATTCTCTGTTTAAAGGGTGAATATTTCTTTGTTTAGTTTGCTTAAGTATTTTAATTAAAAATATTGTTTTGTGGAATCAATGATATGAAGTTTTTCATCTTAGGCCGTGAATTTATTTTCTATTTGTTCTTTGAGTTTTTTTTCTTTGTTTATTTCGAGAAATATAATTTTTATGTTAGGTATTTATTATTTAATAATTGATTATAGAGTTTTTGTTGAGTGAGAGCTTTTCAATTTAAATGGTTCTATAGTTGTTATAACTTTAATTTTGGATTGAATATCTCTTATTTTTATATCTTTTGTTATATATATTTCTTCTTTGGTTATTTATTATAGAGAGGATTATATATCTGGTGAAAAGAATATAAATCGTTTTATTATTATTGTTTTAATATTTATTCTTTCTATAGGTTTTTTAATTATTAGTCCTAATTTAATTAGAATTTTATTAGGTTGAGATGGTTTAGGTTTAGTTTCTTATTGTTTAGTTATTTATTATCAAAATGTAAAATCTTATAGTGCTGGTATATTAACTGCACTTTCTAATCGTATTGGTGATGTTGCTATTTTAATTTCTATTGCATGAATGTTAAATTTTGGTGGTTGAAATTATATTTATTATTATGATTTTATTTCTAATTCTTTTGAAATAAAGCTCATTACTATATTAATTGTTTTAGCAGCTATAACTAAGAGAGCTCAGATTCCTTTCTCTTCATGACTTCCTGCTGCTATAGCAGCTCCTACTCCTGTTTCTGCTTTAGTTCATTCTTCTACTCTTGTTACTGCTGGTGTTTATTTATTAATTCGTTTTAGACCAATATTGGATACTTATAATTGTGGTTGATTTTTACTTTTAATTGGTTGTATAACTATATTTATGGCTGGATTGGGCGCTAATTTTGAGTTTGATTTAAAGAAGATTATTGCTCTTTCTACTTTAAGACAACTTGGTTTAATAATAAGAATTTTGGCTATAGGTTATCCAAAGCTTGCATTTTTTCATTTATTGGCTCATGCTTTATTTAAGGCATTATTATTTATATGTGCAGGTTCAATAATTCATAATTTGAAGGATTCTCAGGATATTCGTTTTATAGGATCAATTGTTAATTTCATACCTTTAACTTCAGTTTGTTTTAATGTTTCTAGTTTATCTTTGTGTGGAATACCTTTTTTAGCGGGATTTTTTTCAAAGGATTTAATTCTTGAGATGGTTTGTTTAAGATGAATTAATTGTTTAATTTTTTTCTTTATTTTTTTTCTACTGGTTTACCTGCTTCTTATTCTTTTCGTTTGTTTTATTATTCAATATCTGGTGATAATAATTTTTATTCTAGATTTTCTTTTGATGATAAGGGTTATTATATTTCATTTGGAATAATTGGTCTATTGTTTGTTGCTGTTTTTGGTGGTAGTCTTTTATCTTGATTAATTTTTCCTATTCCTCATGTGATTGCTTTACCTTATTATTTAAAGTTTTTAACTATTACAGTTGTTATTTTAGGTGCTTATTTAGGTTATCTTATTTCTAATTTTGATTTTTCTCATAATTTATTTTCTTTAAGTATACTTTCCTTTGTTAGATTTGCTGGTTCTATATGATTTATACCTTTTCTTTCAACTAAGTTTATTAGATATATTCCTTTAAAAATAGGTTATTATTCATCTAAGTCATTTGATTATGGTTGAGGTGAATTACTTGGTGGTCAAGGTTTATATAGATTATTTATTTATTTAATTGGTTATATTCAAGGTTGATATGATTCTAATTTCAAGAGTTATCTTTTAACTTTTATTTTTTGAATATTTATTTTGGTAATATTGTTTTTCGTTTACTTAAATAGCTTATAATTAGAGCGTGACACTGAAGATGTTAAGGAAGTATTTTTACTTTTAAGTATTTATAAATATAGATATATTATTTTTACAGTGAAAATGTAATGTTTTATTTAAACTATATAAATTCTAGAAATGTTAACGGAGTTTAACCGCTAATATAAAAAGTTAGCAGCTTTCATATTGGCTTTACATTTCCTTAATTGGAACTATTATAGTTCAATTATATTATTAACAGTAATACGCCTCTTTTTGGCTTGAATTAATAAGAATAAGGGTAGTACATACCAATCTTCCAGGTCGAAACTGACTGCAATATTTCGCTTCTTATTCTATTTAAGGTTGATTGATAATATCAATACTTTTTGAATGCAACCCAAATGTTATATTTAACTACAACCCTTTATTCTGCTCATTGTAATGCTCCTTGGTTTCATTCATGGTATAGTCCTCCTAATAGAACTAGAATAAAAAATATTGTTGATACTGTTCAGATTATAATGTCTGAAGTTTTAAAAATAATTACAATTGGTAGAATTAGTGCAATTTCTACATCAAAAATTAAAAAGATTACTGCGATTAGGAAGAATCGTATTGAGAATGGTATTCGTGCTGATCTTTTTGGATCAAACCCACATTCAACTGGTGATCTTTTTTCTCGATCATTAATTAATTTTTTTGATAGTGTTGTTGCCAGGATTATAACAATTATTGGAATAATAAATCTAATGAAAACTCTTGTTGATAGAATTAGAACTGTTTTTCTTGATTTATATCAAGCTTTCTGATTGGAAGTCAAATGTACTATTTATACTAGAATAACAATTATCTACCTCATCAATAAATAGACATATATAAGAATAATCATACTACGTCTACGAAGTGTCAGTATCATGCTGCTGCTTCAAATCCAAAGTGATGTCTTGGTGAAAATTGATTTATTGAGTGTCGAAGTAGACATGTTGATAAAAAGATTGTTCCAATAATTACATGTAAACCATGGAGTCCTGTTGCAACAAAGAATGTTGATCCATAAACTGCATCTGCAATGGTAAAAGGTGCTTCTCAATATTCATATGCTTGAAGTATTGTAAAGTATAGTCCTAATAACACTGTGAAGAATAATCCTTGTAGTGCTTGAGTATGATTAGATTCCATTGAACTATGATGTGCTCATGTTACTGTTACTCCTGATGCTAAAAGAATAGCTGTATTAAGTAATGGAATTTGTATAGGGTTAAAGGGTTGAATTCCTATTGGAGGTCATAGTATTCCTAGTTCAATTGTTGGTGCTAATCTTCTTCTAAAGAATGCTCAAAAAAAAGAAACGAAAAATAATACGTCTGATGCAATAAATAAAATTATTCCTCATCGTAATCCAATTGATACAAATCCTGTATGTAATCCTTGATATGTTCCTTCTCGTACTACATCTCGTCATCATTGAATTATAGTTAGTAGGGTAATTCCAAATCCAATTATGAATAAGTTAATATTAAATAGGTGGAATCATTTTGCTAGTCCTGATACTAGGACTATTGCTCCAATTGCTCCTGTTAATGGTCAAGGTCTATAGTCTACTAAGTGGAATGGGTGGTTTGAGTGAGTTGTTAACATAGGTTTAATATACTTCTCTAGAATATAGAGTTCTTAGAATTGAGAAAACATAGGCTTGAATTATTGCTACTGCTGATTCTAGAATTAATAGAAGTATTTGTCCAATAATTAGTAATGAGATTAAGTTTATTGCTATAGATGGTCCTGTGTTTCCTAATAAGGTTAATAATAAGTGTCCTGCAATTATATTTGCTGCCAACCGTACTGCTAATGTACCTGGTCGAATAACATTACTAATTGTTTCAATTAGTACTATAAATGATATTAATGCAGGCGGTGTACCTTGTGGTACAAGGTGTGTAAATATATGATTAGTATGGTTAATTCATCCAAATAATATAAATCTTAGCCATATAGGTAGGGCGATTGCAAATGTTAATGCTAAATGTCTTGTTCTAGTAAAAATATAAGGGAATAATCCTATGAAATTGTTAAATAATATTATAATAAAAATTGAGATGAAAATGAATGTTGTTCCATTAAATGATTTTGGTCCAAGAAGTGTTTTAAATTCATTATGTAAGGTTAAATTTAGTTTATTTCAGATAATGTTAATTCGTGATGGTGTAAGTCAAAATAGTGATGGGATTAATAATAGTCCTAGAAATGTTCTAGTTCAATTTAATGATAAATTAAAGATGTTAGTTGATGGGTCAAATGTTGAGAATAGATTTGTTATCATTTTCAATTTAAGTTTTTTATTTCAATTGTTCCTTTTTCTGCTCTTTTAATAAGGTTAGGTTTAAATGAGAAGAAGTTTATTTGATTAAACAAGATTAATGTAGCTGAAAATATAATGAATAGTGAGAATCATATAAGAGGGGATATTTGAGGGATTTGGATATAATTTCCCCATCAGAAGTAGTCGTTAATTTACTATTATTTGGTTTAAGAGACCATTACTTACTTTCAGTCATCTGATGAATTTCAAGGTGTACTAATTTTTCTTAGTTACTTTAGATTGACACTCTAATGTTATTTATTTTAACTAACTCCTTAAATTATCTTAGATAATCACTTAATAAATAAATTAACTGAAGTTCTTTCAATTACAATTGGTATAAATCTGTGGTTTGCTCCACAGATTTCTGAGCATTGTCCAAAGAATAATCCAGGTCGATTTATTGTGAATGTTCCTTGATTTAACCGACCTGGCGTTGCATCAATTTTAACCCCTAATGCAGGAACTGCTCATGAGTGTAGAACATCTGATGCTCTTGTTAATACTCGTACTTCTGTATTTATTGGTAGGATTGTTCGGTTATCTACATCTAGTAGTCGGAATCCATCATTTTCTAGGTCTTGTTCTGGTGTTATATAAGTGTCAAATTCTACGTCTAAAGTCCTTAGTATAATGAAATTAAGGTTGATGTTGAAATCAATCCTATTGTTGAAATTATTACTGTTATAGGAAGAATGATTCTTGATTTTTGGGACTTTATCTTTATAGATCACGAATTTTCTGTGTATGATATAATTAGAGCTGAGAATCTAATACGTATATAGTAGTAGAGTGTAATTGTGGTAAATACAACTATAATAGTTATAATAGTTGTTATATTGTTTTCTATTAATGATTGTATTACAATTCATTTTGGTAAGAATCCAAGGAATGGTGGTAGTCCACCTAAAGATAATAAAGATAAGAATATTATGAATTTAATTTCGGTTTTTATATTTCTGGCTGAATAAATTTGATTTATGAAAAATAAATTTATTTGCTTAAATAATAAAACTATAATTAATCTTAATAGTGAGTAAATAATGAAGTATAGTTCTCAGATGTTTTCTCTGACTGTTAATGATCTAATTATTCAACCTAGATGTCTGATTGATGAATATGCTAAAAGTTGTCGTAAGGATGTTTGATTTAAACCTCCTATTGCCCCAATAATAATTCTTAAGATAATAATTGTTCAAATAAAAGTTCTTAATTGAATACAATAAGATAAGACCATTATTGGGGCGATTTTTTGTCATGTTATTAATGTTAAACAATTATTTCATCTTGATGCTCCTATAACTTCTGGAAATCAGAAATGGAAAGGTGCAGCTCCAATCTTTAATAATAGTCTAGATCTAATTATTATTGATGGGATAAATTCTGTTTCCCATCCCATGGGATATTTTATTTGACTCAGCAAAATTGAAAATAATAATATTGTCGATGCTATTGCTTGGACAATAAAATATTTAATTGATGATTCATTTATTATTATATTTTTATTTCTTGTTAGGAGCGGAATAAATGAAAGTAAGTTGATCTCAAGTCCTATTCAAACCCCAAATCAGGAATTTGATGAAATGGACAGGATCGTTCCTATCATTAATGTTGATAGGAAGAGAAGTTTTGTAGAGTTGTTGGTCATTAAAAAGGAGAGGATTGATACCTCTATAAATGGGGTATGAACCCATTAGCTTGTTTAGCTTACCTTTTTACATTAAGGTGTATGATGCATGTTAGTTTTTGATACTAAAGGAGGTAGTTTAATTCTATCTTATGTAATTTTAATGAAGGTAATTTTATTTACTTTATTTACCCTATCAAGGTAACCCTTTAATCAGGCACTTCATTTATTTAATATATAAATCGATTTTTTTTTTTGAAATTCTTTTATGTATTATTTTGTTTAATTAAGAATTATTTATCCTGCTCATTTTATTTTTTATATATATATATATATAATAAATAATTTATATTAATATATTACATTTAATTGAAATTAAAGTATTATAAGTTCATCTTACCATTATCAATTGATTATTTTAATGCAATTATTTACCTAGGATTATAGCTACTTATGTTTTTAGCTTAAAATAGGTTATTATAATATAATATATATAATAATATGTAATTAAATATTTAATATTATTATAATTGGATATAATAAATAAAATTTTTAATTTAAATATAAAATATTATAATTAATATAAATAATTATATTAATTATAATAATATAATTATGTAAATTATCTATAATTAGATTATTTAACTAATATATATGAAAGTTAACTTAATATAAAAAAAAGAATTCATATTAATAACATATTATATTAAATTACATAATTGTATAAAATATATTTATTATATTATTTAATCTTTCTTTATTTATTAGTGAAAAGAAAGGTTAAATAAGAGAGAATATAATACATTTATTGCTATACATGTTCCATATTAATCTTTAATTATATATAATAGAGAAGTTGTTGTGGTCATACATAGGGGCGTTTCTTTTTTTTTTTTTTGTTAATGTTTGTGGTTTTTTTCTTTTTTTTTCTTTAAATATTTGAATCTTTTATTTTTTCCTGAATTAATAGATTTAAAATTTTCTTATTTTTTATTTAAAAAGTTTTATTCTTGCTTGTTTATTCACTTTTTCTTTGTATTATATGTAAGTTTTGTTAGACTAAATGTTCTTTTTGCAGTAATTTGATTTAATTATCAAGTGATTTTGGATTTAGCAATAGATTTAGTATCGGCATAATTCGTGCCAGCAGCCGCGGTTATACGATTGATACAAGTGAATATTATTGGTTAAAACAGTTGTTTATATTATTAGGGTTGAAATATAAATTTGTAAGGTGAAATGTTAAAATTTATTTGTGGCCCTTTTTATGAATCTGTGAAATTTAAATAATAAACTAGGATTAGATACCCTATTATTTTAAATGTTAATTATATTTACCAGGGTACTATTAGTTAAGGTCTTTAAACCCAAAGAATTTGGCGGTATCTCATTCCATTCAGAGGAACCTACCCCATGATTGATAATACACGATTTACTCTACTTAATTTATTTGTTTGTATATCTCCGTTATCAGAGAATCTTTTTAGAGTTATAATTCTCAAGATTTATAATTATAAAATATTTCAGGTCAAGGTGCAGCTTATAGTTAAGAGGAGGTGGGTTACAATAGGTTTTTGTTTATAACGGATTTGATAGTGAAATACTGTTAATGAAGGTGGATTTGATAGTAATTTAATTTATTTAATTTAACTGATATTGGCTCTGAGATGTGTACACATCGCCCGTCGCTCTCATTATTGATTATTCTATTTTATTTTAAAGTAGCTTCAATTTAGATGAGATAAGTTGTAACATAGTAGATGTACTGGAAAGTGTATCTAGGAAGAGTTTCAAGATATAACTTATTAGTAAAGTGTTTCATTTACACTGAAAATTTTTCTGTGCAAATCAGGATATCTTGATTATTTATTTTATTATATTTATTTTTTGTTTATTTAATTATTTAATATAAATAATTTTATTGTATTTTTGTCTTAGTATATTTTATAGAATTGATTTTTTAAATTATAGTTTATTGGTAATGTAAGTGTTTTATGAAATATTATTTTAAATTTTTTTAAGTAGATTTTATTTATTGTACCTTTTGTATCAGGGTTTATCAAAATTTTAGTATTTATTTTACTTGTCTCGATTTGGGTTGATTTATAAATAATTTATAGTTAATGTATCATAATTATTATTAAATTATTTATAGAAATGAGATGTTAATCGTTTCCCAAGATATCTAGTTTCTTAAGAAAAAATTTAATTTTTTAAAGTTATTTGTTTTTATTTAATTTTTTAAGTAAAAATATTAACTTATTTATTCTTTAAGGGATAAGCTTTGAAGTTAATAACCTATAATTTATTTTATAGAAATATAATAGTAAGCTTTAAACCAGCTATCTTTAAGATTACGTTTTAGTTCATTATTTTTTATTTTGATTTTATAAATATTTTAGGTTTTTTATTAAGATTATTAATTTAATTTTAAAATTTTTGTAATAATGATAGAATTAGTATATTTATTTGTATGAAATTTTTACCTTGTGAACTTATTATAAGGAACTAGGCAAAATTGATTTCCGCCTGTTTATCAAAAACATGTCCTCTTGTTTATATTTTGAGGTCTGGCCTGCTCACTGAGCGTATTTTTAAAGAGCCGCGGTATTTTGACCGTGCAAAGGTAGCATAATCATTAGTCTCTTAATTAGTGGCTGGAATGAATGGCTTGACGAGAAATCAACTGTGTCTTAATAAATTTTTGAATTTAACTTTTGAGTCAAAAGGCTTAAATTCTTCTTTAGGACGAGAAGACCCTATAGAGCTTGACATTTTACTTTTATATAGTTTTTTGTTTGTCTTTCTATATTTAATGATGATGTTTTGTTGGGGTGACATGAAGAATAGATAAACTCTTCATTATTATATCATTTATTTATGTTTGTTATTTTGATCCAATTTTGGGTGCAGGAGCCCAATGATTAGGTCTGTTCGACCTTTAAATTCTTACATGATCTGAGTTCAGACCGGCGTGAGCCAGGTCGGTTTCTATCCTAAGATTGTTAATCCATATTAGTACGAAAGGACCATATGGTTAAAATATTTTTTGTTATATTGATTAATATTAATTTATTTACTATTTTGACAGATTAATGTGTTGAATTTAGAATTCATTTATGTAGACTTTTTCTACAAATAGTATTGATACTTTATGATTTATTTATATTTATTTTGAATTTTCTTTTATTGGTTATTTGTGTTTTAATTAGTGTTGCCTTTTTAACTTTATTAGAGCGTAAGGTTTTAGGTTATATTCAGATTCGAAAGGGTCCAAATAAGGTAGGTTTTGTTGGAATTCCTCAGCCATTTAGAGATGCTATTAAGTTAATTTGTAAGGAGCAGCCAATTCCTATTATATCTAATTACCTACTTTATTATTATTCCCCTGTTTTTAATTTAATGATTTCTTTAGCCGTTTGAATAATTTTTCCTTATTTAACTTATATGTGTTCTTTTTCTTATGGATTTTTATTTTTTTTATGTTGTACTAGATTAGGTGTTTATACTGTTATAATTGCTGGTTGATCTTCTAATTCAAATTATTCATTATTAGGTTCTCTTCGTTCTGTTGCTCAAACAATTTCTTATGAAGTTAGTTTAGCTTTAATTTTATTGTCTTTATTTATTTTAATTGGTAGTTTTAATATGTTTGATTTTATAAACTATCAGCTTTATTGTTGATTTATTATTATTTCTTTTCCTTTAGCTTTAGCTTGTTTTGCTTCTTGCTTAGCTGAAACTAATCGTACTCCTTTTGATTTTGCTGAAGGGGAATCTGAGTTAGTTTCAGGATTTAATATTGAGTATGGTGCGGGTGGTTTTACTTTAATTTTTTTAGCTGAATATACTAGAATTGTCTTCATAAGAATGTTATTGGCTTTAATTTTTTTGGGCGGTGATTTTTATTCTTTTATATTTTTTATTAAGCTTGCTATTATATCTTTTGGTTTTATTTGGGTTCGTAGAACATTACCACGGTTCCGTTATGATAAATTAATGTACTTAGCTTGAAAAAGTTTTTTACCTTTATCTTTGAATTTTTTTATTTTCTTTGTTGGTTTAAAGATTTTATTTATCTCATTTGTTTAGTGAAATTTTTTGCGAAAAGTTAATAGAAAAGTTAAACTTCTAACTTTATGTTTTCAAAACATATGCTTATCCTAAGCTAATTAACTTTATTCCTTAATTAATTTATCTCATGCGTTTGCGACATGGACATTAATTAAGAAATATGTGAAGTAAATAATTGTTAAGATTTGACCTGTTATAATATAAGGTTCTTCAACAGGTCGTTTACCAATTCACGTTAGTAAGCATACAACAACTACTATAATTCAGAATAAAATTTGATTAATAGGGTAAAATTGAATGCCTCGGAATGGTGTTTTATTATAAAATGGTAAAATTATTAAGATTCTAATTGATAAAAATTATGCAATAACACCTCCTAACTTATTAGGGATAGATCGTAGAATTGCATATGCAAATAGGAAATATCATTCTGGTTGAATGTGAACTGGTGTTACTAATGGGTTGGCAGGTACAAAGTTATCTGGATCTCCTAATAGGTAAGGATTAATTAAACATAGTATAATTAATAATGATGTTATTATTACAAATGTAATAGAATCCTTAAAGGTAAAGTATGGATGGAATGGAATTTTTTCAATATCTCCATTTAGTCCAAGAGGATTATTAGATCCTGTTTGGTGAAGAAAAAATAAATGAATTGCTGCTATAGCAGCAATAATAAATGGTAATACAAAATGGAATGTGAAGAATCGATTTAATGTTGCATTATCAACAGCGAATCCTCCTCATATTCATTGGACTAAATCTGTTCCTAAGTATGGGATTGCTGATAATAAATTAGTAATTACTGTTGCACCTCAAAAAGATATTTGGCCTCAGGGTAAGACATATCCTATAAATGCAGTTGCTATAACTAAAAATAAAATCACTGTACCAATTATTCAGGTATGTATATATATATAAGATCCATAGTAAATTCCCCGTCCTACATGTAAGAAAATACAAATAAAAAATATAGATGCTCCATTTGCGTGTAAGGTTCGGATAATTCAACCATTATTTACGTCTCGGCAGATGTGTACTACACTACTGAATGCTATTTCAATATTTGATGTATAATGTATAGCTAAAAATAGTCCAGTTACGATTTGAATCACCAAACATAACCCTAATAGGGATCCAAAATTTCATCAAAAAGAAATATTTGTTGGGGCAGGTAAGTCAATTAAAGAGTTATTAATAATTTTAATTAAAGGATGTCTTAATCGTAAGGGTTTATTCATTAGTAATTATCTTATTTTACGAATAGGTCCCTGATTAATATTGGTGATTTTAACAACTGCTAGTAGTGCTAAAAATAAATAAATTATTATTATTATTGTAATAATGAATGTTGGTCTATTATATAATTTTTCTAAAGATATTGTTATTTCTTGATAATTGATTGAATTATCAATATTTATTGTTTCGGTGTTTTTGAAAAAGTCTATAAATATAGATATATCTAGAATAATTAATATTAATATGATAAATACTCACATTATTAATGTAATAATTATAGTGATTGATTTAGGCTGAAATATTTCGTTTGATGCAATTCTTGTAATGTAAATAAATAATACTAGTATACCACCAAGAAATGTTAAAAATAAAATATATGATAATCAATATCTTTCTATTATTGTTCCTGTTATTAATCCAACTAGATAGGTTTGAAGGATAATAAAAAGCATTATTGATATTGGGTGTCTTAATTTAATAAAATTAATATTTATTACATTTGATAATGATATAATTATTATTTTGATCATTTCAGGGGTTAGTTTATTTAAAATACCGGTTTTGGGGACCGATGATGGAAGCTTTTCCACCTCTGAATTTTTAAAAGTGGGGGCTGGACTTATTTCCGGTTTACAAGACCGGCGTTTTTTTTAAACTATTAAAACTAATGTTTATATTCTCTATTTTTACTTCTTTATTGATTTATTTTGCTGGTGTTTATGTTTTTTCTTCTAAACGTAAACATTTATTAATGGTTCTTTTGAGATTAGAATATATTGTTCTTTCTTTATTTATGTTAGTTATTGTTTTTCTTATTGAGTTTGATTATGATTATTTTTTTCCTGTTATTTTTTTAGTTTTTTCTGTTTGTGAGGGTGCTTTAGGTCTTTCTATTTTAGTTTCAATAATTCGTTCTCATGGTAATGATTTTTTTAATTCTTTTGGTTTATCTTTATGTTAAAGTATTTGTTTATAACTATTTTTTTGATCCCTCTTTGCTTATTAAATAATTGTTGATGGTTGGTTCATTCTTTAATGTTTCTGTCGGGTTTTGTTTTTATAATTTGTGTTTATTCATATGCTGATTTGAATATAATTAGATATTATTTTGGTATTGATTATTTTTCTTTTAGTTTAATTTTACTTAGTTTTTGGATTTGTTCTTTAATAATCACTGCTAGAGGTTCAGTTTATTTAAGTTCATATCATTCTAATTTTTTTGTTTTTATGGTTTTGATTTTAATAATTATGCTTTATTGTTCATTTGCTAGATTAAGTCTTCTTTCTTTTTATATTTTTTTTGAGGCTAGATTAGTTCCTACTTTACTTTTAATTTTGGGTTGGGGTTATCAACCTGAGCGTTTGCAGGCTGGTGTTTATTTAATTTTTTATACTTTGGTTGCTAGATTACCTTTATTATTAGTTTTATTTAAGGTTTATGATTTTTCTAATACTTTATATTTTCCTTTATTGGTTGATTTTGGTTCTTATTATTTTATGTTTTATGTATTTATAATTTTGGCTTTTTTAGTTAAGATACCTATGTTTTTGGTTCATTTATGACTTCCTAAGGCTCATGTAGAGGCCCCTATTTCAGGTAGAATAATTCTTGCTGGTGTTTTATTAAAGTTAGGTGGTTATGGTATTTTTCGTGTTATAAAGGTTATTTCTTATTTGGGTTTAAAGTTTAATTATTTTTGATTGTCTTTAGGTTTATCTGGGGGTGTTATTGTAAGATTTATTTGTTTTCGTCAGGTTGATTTAAAGTCTTTAATTGCATATTCTTCTGTTGCTCATATAAGAATGGTTATTGGTGGATTGATGACTATGAATTGATGAGGTTGTGTAGGTTCTCTTTCTCTAATGGTTGGTCATGGTTTATGTTCTTCTGGTTTATTTTGTTTATCTAATATTATTTATGAACGTTTAGGTAGACGAAGATTATTAATTAACAAGGGTATAATTAATTTGATGCCAAGAATGGCTTTATGATGATTTCTTTTAAGATCATCAAATATGGCTGCTCCTCCTTCTTTAAATTTGGTAGGTGAAATTAGATTATTAAATAGAATTATATCTTGATCTTCTTTTAGATTCTTTGCTTTGATTTTTTTATCTTTTTTTAGAGCTGTTTATACTTTGTATATATATTCTTATTCTCAGCATGGGAATTATTATTCTGGTGTTTATACTTGTTCTCTTGGTTATTTTCGTGAATATCATCTTTTACTTTTACATTGATTGCCTTTAAATATTCTCTGTTTAAAGGGTGAATATTTCTTTGTTTAGTTTGCTTAAGTATTTTAATTAAAAATATTGTTTTGTGGAATCAATGATATGAAGTTTTTCATCTTAGGCCGTGAATTTATTTTCTATTTGTTCTTTGAGTTTTTTTTCTTTGTTTATTTCGAGAACTATAATTTTTATTTTAGGTATTTATTATTTAATAATTGATTATAGAGTTTTTGTTGAGTGAGAGCTTTTCAATTTAAATGGTTTTATAGTTGTTATAACTTTAATTTTGGATTGAATATCTCTTATTTTTATATCTTTTGTGATATATATTTCTTCTTTGGTTATTTATTATAGAGAGGATTATATATCTGGTGAAAAGAATATAAATCGTTTTATTATTATTGTTTTAATATTTATTCTTTCTATAGGTTTTTTAATTATTAGTCCTAATTTAATTAGAATTTTATTAGGTTGAGATGGTTTAGGTTTAGTTTCTTATTGTTTAGTTATTTATTATCAAAATGTAAAATCTTATAGTGCTGGTATATTAACTGCACTTTCTAATCGTATTGGTGATGTTGCTATTTTAATTTCTATTGCATGAATGTTAAATTTTGGTGGTTGAAATTATATTTATTATTATGATTTTATTTCTAATTCTTTTGAAATAAAGCTCATTACTATATTAATTGTTTTAGCAGCTATAACTAAGAGAGCTCAGATTCCTTTCTCTTCATGACTTCCTGCTGCTATAGCAGCTCCTACTCCTGTTTCAGCTTTAGTTCATTCTTCTACTCTTGTTACTGCTGGTGTTTATTTATTAATTCGTTTTAGACCAATATTGGATACTTATAATTGTGGTTGATTTTTACTTTTAATTGGTTGTATAACTATATTTATGGCTGGATTGGGCGCTAATTTTGAGTTTGATTTAAAGAAGATTATTGCTCTTTCTACTTTAAGACAACTTGGTTTAATAATAAGAATTTTGGCTATAGGTTATCCAAAGCTTGCATTTTTTCATTTATTGGCTCATGCTTTATTTAAGGCATTATTATTTATATGTGCAGGTTCAATAATTTATAATTTGAAGGATTCTCAGGATATTCGTTTTATAGGATCAATTGTTAATTTCATACCTTTAACTTCAGTTTGTTTTAATGTTTCTAGTTTATCTTTGTGTGGAATACCTTTTTTAGCGGGATTTTATTCAAAGGATTTAATTCTTGAGATGGTTTGTTTAAGATGAATTAATTGTTAAATTTTTTTTCTTTATTTTTTTTTCTACTGGTTTAACTGCTTCTTATTCTTTTCGTTTGTTTTATTATTCAATATCTGGTGATAATAATTTTTATTCTAGATTTTCTTTTGATGATAAAGGTTATTATATTTCATTTGGAATAATTGGTCTATTGTTTGTTGCTGTTTTTGGTGGTAGTCTTTTATCTTGATTAATTTTTCCTATTCCTCATGTGATTGCTTTACCTTATTATTTAAAGTTTTTAACTATTACAGTTGTTATTTTAGGTGCTTATTTAGGTTATCTTATTTCTAATTTTGATTTTTCTCATAATTTATTTTCTTTAAGTATACTTTCTTTTGTTAGATTTGCTGGTTCTATATGATTTATACCTTTTCTTTCAACTAAGTTTATTAGATATATTCCTTTAAAAATAGGTTATTATTCATCTAAGTCATTTGATTATGGTTGAGGTGAATTACTTGGTGGTCAAGGTTTATATAGATTATTTATTTATTTAATTGGTTATATTCAAGGTTGATATGATTCTAATTTCAAGATTTATCTTTTAACTTTTATTTTTTGAATATTTATTTTGGTAATATTATTTTCCGTTTACTTAAATAGCTTATAATTAGAGCGTGACACTGAAGATGTTAAGGAAGTATTTTTACTGTTAAGTATTTATAAATATAGATATATTATTTTTACAGTGAAAATGTAATGTTTTATTTAAACTATATAAATTTTAGAAATGTTAACGGAGTTTAACCGCTAATATAAAAAGTTAGCAGCTTTCATATTGGCTTTACATTTCCTTAATTGGAACTATTATAGTTCAATTATATTATTAACAGTAATACGCCTCTTTTTGGCTTCAATTAATAAGAATAAGGGTAGTACATACCAATCTTCCAGGTCGAAACTGACTGCAATATTTCGCTTCTTATTCTATTTAAGGTTGATTGATAATATCAATACTTTTTGAATGCAACCCAAATGTTATATTTAACTACAACCCTTTATTCTGCTCATTGTAATGCTCCTTGGTTTCATTCATGGTATAGTCCTCCTAATAGAACTAGAATAAAAAATATTGTTGATACTGTTCAGATTATAATGTCTGAAGTTTTAAAAATAATTACAATTGGTAGAATTAGTGCAATTTCTACATCAAAAATTAAAAAGATTACTGCGATTAGGAAGAATCGTATTGAGAATGGTATTCGTGCTGATCTTTTTGGATCAAACCCACATTCAAATGGTGATCTTTCTTCTCGATCATTAATTAATTTTTTTGATAGTGTTGTTGCCAGGATTATAACAATTATTGGAATAATAAATCTAATGAAAACTCTTGTTGATAGAATTAGAACTGTTTTTCTTGATTTATATCAAGCTTTCTGATTGGAAGTCAAATGTACTATTTATACTAGAAAAACAATTATCTACCTCATCAATAAATAGAGATATATAAGAATAATCATACTACGTCTACGAAGTGTCAGTATCATGCTGCTGCTTCAAATCCAAAGTGATGTCTTGGTGAAAATTGATTTATTGAGTGTCGAAGTAGACATGTTGATAAAAAGATTGTTCCAATAATTACGTGTAAACCATGGAGTCCTGTTGCAACAAAGAATGTTGATCCATAAACTGCATCTGCAATGGTAAAAGGTGCTTCTCAATATTCATATGCTTGAAGTATTGTAAAGTAAAGTCCTAATAACACTGTGAAGAATAATCCTTGTAGTGCTTGAGTATGATTAGATTCCATTAAACTATGATGTGCTCATGTTACTGTTACTCCTGATGCTAAAAGAATAGCTGTATTAAGTAATGGAATTTGTATAGGGTTAAAGGGTTGAATTCCTATTGGAGGTCATAGTATTCCTAGTTCAATTGTTGGTGCTAATCTTCTTCTAAAGAATGCTCAAAAAAAAGAAACGAAAAATAATACCTCTGATGCAATAAATAAAATTATTCCTCATCGTAATCCAATTGATACAAATCCTGTATGTAATCCTTGATATGTTCCTTCTCGTACTACATCTCGTCATCATTGAATTATAGTTAGTAGGTTAATTCCAAATCCAATTATGAATAAGTTAATATTAAATAGGTGGAATCATTTTGCTAGTCCTGATACTAGGACTATTGCTCCAATTGCTCCTGTTAATGGTCAAGGTCTATAGTCTACTAAGTGGAATGGGTGGTTTGAGTGAGTTGTTAACATAGGTTTAATATACTTCTCTAGAATATAGAGTTCTTAGAATTGAGAAAACATAGGCTTGAATTATTGCTACTGCTGATTCTAGAATTAATAGAAGTATTTGTCCAATAATTAGTAATGAGATTAAGTTTATTGCTATAGATGGTCCTGTGTTTCCTAATAAGGTTAATAATAAGTGTCCTGCAATTATATTTGCTGCCAACCGTACTGCTAATGTACCTGGTCGAATAACATTACTAATTGTTTCAATTAGTACTATAAATGATATTAATGCAGGCGGTGTACCTTGTGGTACAAGGTGTGTAAATATATGATTAGTATGGTTAATTCATCCAAATAATATAAATCTTAGCCATATAGATAGGGCAATTGCTAATGTTAATGCTAAATGTCTTGTTCTAGTAAAAATATAAGGGAATAATCCTATGAAATTGTTTAATAATATTATAATAAAAATTGAGATGAAAATGAATGTTGTTCCATTAAATGATTTTGGTCCAAGAAGTGTTTTAAATTCATTATGTAAGGTTAAATTTAGTTTATTTCAGATAATGTTAATTCGTGATGGTGTAAGTCAAAATAGTGATGGGATTAATAATAGTCCTAGAAATGTTCTAGTTCAATTTAATGATAAATTAAAGATGTTAGTTGATGGGTCAAATGTTGAGAATATATTTGTTATCATTTTCAATTTAAGTTTTTTATTTCAATTGTTCCTTTTTCTGCTCTTTTAATAAGGTTAGGTTTAAATGAGAAGAAGTTTATTTGATTAAACAAGATTAATGTAGCTGAAAATATAATGAATAGTGAGAATCATATAAGAGGGGATATTTGAGGGATTTGGATATAATTTCCCCATCAGAAGTAGTCGTTAATTTACTATTATTTGGTTTAAGAGACCATTACTTACTTTCAGTCATCTGATGAATTTCAAGGTGTACTAATTTTTTTTAGTTACTTTAGATTGACACTCTAATGTTATTTATTTTAACTAACTCCTTAAATTATCTTAGATAATCACTTAATAAATAAATTTACTGAAGTTCTTTCAATTACAATTGGTATAAATCTGTGGTTTGCTCCACAGATTTCTGAGCATTGTCCAAAGAATAATCCAGGTCGATTTATTGTGAATGTTCCTTGATTTAACCGACCTGGCGTTGCATCAATTTTAACCCCTAATGCAGGAACTGCTCATGAGTGTAGAACATCTGATGCTCTTGTTAATACTCGTACTTCTGTATTTATTGGTAGGATTGTTCGGTTATCTACATCTAGTAGTCGGAATCCATCATTTTCTAGGTCTTGTTCTGGTGTTATATAAGTGTCAAATTGTACGTCTAAAGTCCTTAGTATAATGAAATTAAGGTTGATGTTGAAATCAATCCTATTGTTGAAATTATTACTGTTATAGGAAGAATGATTCTTGATTTTTGGGACTTTATCTTTATAGATCACGAATTTTCTGTGTATGATATAATTAGAGCTGAGAATCTAATACGTATATAGTAGTAGAGTGTAATTGTAGTTAATACAACTATAATAGTTATAATAGTTGTTATATTGTTTTCTATTAATGATTGTATTACAATTCATTTTGGTAAGAATCCAAGGAATGGTGGTAGTCCACCTAAAGATAATAAAGATAAGAAAATTATGAATTTAATTTCGGTTTTTATATTTCTGGCTGAATAAATTTGATTTATGAAAAATAAATTTATTTGCTTAAATAATAAAACTATAATTAATCTTAATAGTGAGTAAATAATGAAGTATAGTTCTCAGATGTTTTCTCTGACTGTTAATGATCTAATTATTCAACCTAGATGTCTGATTGATGAATATGCTAAAAGTTGTCGTAAGGATGTTTGATTTAAACCTCCTATTGCCCCAATAATAATTCTTAAGATAATAATTGTTCAAATAAAAGTTCTTAATTGAATACAATAGGATAAGACCATTATTGGGGCGATTTTTTGTCATGTTATTAATGTTAAACAATTATTTCATCTTGATGCTCCTATAACTTCTGGAAATCAGAAATGGAAAGGTGCAGCTCCAATCTTTAATAATAGTCTAGATCTAATTATTATTGATGGGATAAATTCTGTTTCCCATCCCATGGGATATTTTATTTGAATCAGCAAAATTGAAAATAATAATATTGTCGATGCTATTGCTTGGACAATAAAATATTTAATTGATGATTCATTTATTATTATATTTTTATTTCATGTTAGGAGCGGAATAAATGAAAGTAAGTTGATCTCAAGTCCTATTCAAACCCCAAATCAGGAATTTGATGAAATGGACAGGATCGTTCCTATCATTAATGTTGATAGGAAGAGAAGTTATGTAGAGTTGTTGGTCATTAAAAAGGAGAGGATTGATACCTCTATAAATGGGGTATGAACCCATTAGCTTGTTTAGCTTACCTTTTTACATTAAGGTGTATGATGCACGTTAGTTTTTGATACTAAAGGAGGTAGTTTAATTCTATCTTATGT
Source organism: Schistocerca gregaria (assembly GCF_023897955.1). Lineage (NCBI taxonomy): Eukaryota > Metazoa > Arthropoda > Insecta > Orthoptera > Acrididae > Schistocerca > Schistocerca gregaria. Next base: position 1,441,810 of record NW_026061810.1, on the reverse strand, counting down.
AATTTTAATGAAGGTAATTTTATTTACTTTATTTACCCTATCAAGGTAACCCTTTAATCAGGCACTTCATTTATTTAATATATAAATCGAAAGTTTTTTTTTAAATTCTTTTATGTATTATTTTGTTTAATTAGGATTAATTTATCCTGCTCATTTTATTTTTTTTATATATATATATATATATAATAAATAATTTATATTAATATATTACATTTAATTGAAATTAAAGTATTATAAGTTCATCTTACCATTATCAATTGATTATTTTAATGCAATTATTTACCTAGGATTATAGCTACTTATGTTTTTAGCTTAAAATAGGTTATTATAATATAATATATATAATAATATGTAATTTAATATTTAATATTATTATAATTGGATATAATAAATAAAATTATTAATTTAAATATAAAATATTATAATTAATATAAATAATTATATTAATTATAATAATATAATTATGTAAATTATCTATAATTAGATTATTTAACTAATATATATGAAAGTTAACTTCATATAAAAAAAAGAATTCATATTAATAACATATTATATTAAATTACATAATTGTATAAAATATATTTATTATATTATTTAATCTTTCTTTATTTATTAGTGAAAAGAAAGATTAAATAAGAAAGAATATAATACATTTATTGCTATACATGTTCCATATTAATCTTTAATTATATATAATAGAGAAGTTGTTGTGGTCATACATAGGGGCGTTTCTTTTTTTTTGTTAATGTTTGTGGTTTTTTTCTTTTTTTTTCTTTAAATATTTGAATCTTTTATTTTTTCCTGAATTAATAGATTTAAAATTTTCTTATTTTTTATTTTTAAAAGTTTTATTCTTGCTTGTTTATTCACTTTTTCTTTGTATTATATGTAAGTTTTGTTAGACAAAAATGTTCTTTTTGCAGTAATTTGATTTAATTATCAAGTGATTTTGGATTTAGCAATTGATTTAGTATCGGCATAATTCGTGCCAGCAGCCGCGGTTATACGATTGATACAAGTGAATATTATTGGTTAAAACAGTTGTTTATATTATTAGGGTTGAAATATAAATTTGTAAGGTGAAATGTTAAAATTTATTTGTGGCCCTTTTTATGAATCTGTGAAATTTAAATAATAAACTAGGATTAGATACCCTATTATTTTAAATGTTAATTATATTTACCAGGGTACTATTAGTTAAGGTCTTTAAACCCAAAGAATTTGGCGGTATCTCATTCCATTCAGAGGAACCTACCCCATGATTGATAATACACGATTTACTCTACTTAATTTATTTGTTTGTATATCTCCGTTATCAGAGAATCTTTTTAGAGTTATAATTCTCAAGATTTATAATTATAAAATATTTCAGGTCAAGGTGCAGCTTATAGTTAAGAGGAGGTGGGTTACAATAGGTTTTTGTTTATAACGGATTTGATAGTGAAATACTGTTAATGAAGGTGGATTTGATAGTAACTTAATTTATTTAATTTAACTGATATTGGCTCTGAGATGTGTACACATCGCCCGTCACTCTCATTATTGATTATTCTATTTTATTTTAAAGTAGCTTCAATTTAGATGAGATAAGTCGTAACATAGTAGATGTACTGGAAAGTGTATCTACGAAGAGTTTCAAGATATAACTTATTAGTAAAGTGTTTCATTTACACTGAAAATTTTTCTGTGCAAATCAGGATATCTTGATTATTTATTTTATTATATTTATTTTTTGTTTATTTAATTATTTAATATAAATAATTTTATTGTATTTTTGTCTTAGTATATTTTATAGAATTGATTTTTTAAATTATAGTTTATTGGTAATGTAAGTGTTTTATGAAATATTATTTTAAATTTTTTTAAGTAGATTTTATTTATTGTACCTTTTGTATCAGGGTTCATCAAAATTTTAGTACTTATTTTACTTGTCTCGATTTGGGTTGATTTATAAATAATTTATAGTTAATGTATCATAATTATTATTAAATTATTTATAGAAATGAGATGTTAATCGTTTCCCAAGATATCTAGTTTCTTAAGAAAAAATTTAATTTTTTAAAGTTATTTGTTTTTATTTAATTTTTTAAGTAAAAATATTAACTTATTTATTCTTTAAGGGATAAGCTTTGAAGTTAATAACCTATAATTTATTTTATAGAAATATAATAGTAAGCTTTAAACCAGCTATCTTTAAGATTACGTTTTAGTTCATTTTTTTTTATTTTGATTTTATAAATATTTTAGGTTTTTTATTAAGATTATTAATTTAATTTTAAAATTTTTGTAATAATGATAGAATTAGTATATTTATTTGTATGAAATTTTTACCTTGTGAACTTATTATAAGGAACTAGGCAAAATTGATTTCCGCCTGTTTATCAAAAACATGTCCTCTTGTTTATATTTTGAGGTCTGGCCTGCTCACTGAGCGTATTTTTAAAGAGCCGCGGTATTTTGACCGTGCAAAGGTAGCATAATCATTAGTCTCTTAATTAGTGGCTGGAATGAATGGCTTGACGAGAAATCAACTGTCTCTTAATAAATTTTTGAATTTAACTTTTGAGTCAAATGGCTTAAATTCTTCTTTAGGACGAGAAGACCCTATAGAGCTTGACATTTTACTTTTATATAGTTTTTTGTTTGTCTTTCTATATTTAATGATGATGTTTTGTTGGGGTGACATGAAGAATAGATAAACTCTTCATTATTATATCATTTATTTATGTTTGTTATTTTGATCCATAATTTATGATCATAAGATTAAGTTACCTTAGGGATAACAGCGTAATTGTTTTTGAGAGCTCATATCGACAAAGCAGATTGCGACCTCGATGTTGGATTAAGAAAAATTTTGGGTGCAGGAGCCCAATGATTAGGTCTGTTCGACCTTTAAATTCTTACATGATCTGAGTTCAGACTGGCGTGAGCCAGGTCGTTTTCTATCCTAAGATTGTTAATCCATATTAGTACGAAAGGACCATATGGTTAAAATATTTTTTGTTATATTGATTAATATTAATTTATTTACTATTTTGACAGATTAATGTGTTGAATTTAGAATTCATTTATGTAGATTTTTTCTACAAATAGTATTGATACTTTATGATTTATTTATATTTATTTTGAATTTTCTTTTATTGGTTATTTGTGTTTTAATTAGTGTTGCCTTTTTAACTTTATTAGAGCGTAAGGTTTTAGGTTATATTCAGATTCGAAAGGGTCCAAATAAGGTAGGTTTTGTTGGAATTCCTCAGCCATTTAGAGATGCTATTAAGTTAATTTGTAAGGAGCAGCCAATTCCTATTATATCTAATTACCTACTTTATTATTTTTCCCCTGTTTTTAATTTAATGATTTCTTTAGCCGTTTGAGTAATTTTTCCTTATTTAACTTATATGTGTTCTTTTTCTTATGGATTTTTATTCTTTTTATGTTGTACTAGATTAGGTGTTTATACTGTTATAATTGCTGGTTGATCTTCTAATTCAAATTATTCATTATTAGGTTCTCTTCGTTCTGTTGCTCAAACAATTTCTTATGAAGTTAGTTTAGCTTTAATTTTATTGTCTTTAATTATTTTAATTGGTAGTTTTAATATGTTTGATTTTATAAAATATCAGCTTTATTGTTGATTTATTATTATTTCTTTTTCTTTAGCTTTAGCTTGTTTTGCTTCTTGCTTAGCTGAAACTAATCGTACTCCTTTTGATTTTGCTGAAGGGGAATCTGAGTTAGTTTCAGGATTTAATATTGAGTATGGTGCGGGTGGTTTTACTTTAATTTTTTTAGCTGAATATACTAGAATTGTCTTCATAAGAATGTTATTGGCTTTAATTTTTTTGGGCGGTGATTTTTATTCTTTTATATTTTTTATTAAGCTTGCTATTATATCTTTTGGTTTTATTTGGGTTCGTGGAACATTACCACGGTTCCGTTATGATAAATTAATGTACTTAGCTTGAAAAAGTTTTTTACCTTTACCTTTGAATTTTTTTATTTTCTTTGTTGGTTTAAAGATTTTATTTATCTCATTTGTTTAGTGAAATTTTTTGAGAAAAGTTAATAGAAGAGTTAAACTTCTAATTTTATGTTTTCAAAACATATGCTTTTCCTAAGCTAATTAACTTTATTCCTTAATTAATTTATCTCATGCGTTTGCGACATGGACATTAATTAAGAAATATGTGAAGTAAATAATTGTTAAGATTTGACCTGTTATAATATAAGGTTCTTCAACAGGTCGTTTACCAATTCACGTTAGTAAGCATACAACAACTACTATAATTCAGAATATAATTTGATTAATAGGGTAAAATTGAATGCCTTGGAATGGTGTTTTATTATAAAATGGTAAAATTATTAAGATTCTAATTGATAAAAATAATGCAATAACACCTCCTAACTTATTAGGGATAGATCGTAGAATTGCATATGCAAATAGGAAATATCATTCTGGTTGAATGTGAACTGGTGTTACTAATGGGTTGGCAGGTACAAAGTTATCTGGATCTCCTAATAGGTAAGGATTAATTAAACATAGTATAATTAATAATGATGTTATTATTACAAATGTAATAGAATCCTTAAAGGTAAAGTATGGATGGAATGGAATTTTTTCAATATCTCCATTTAGTCCAAGAGGATTATTAGATCCTGTTTGGTGAAGAAAAAATAAATGAATTGCTGCTATAGCAGCAATAATAAATGGTAATACAAAATGGAATGTGAAGAATCGATTTAATGTTGCATTATCAACAGCGAATCCTCCTCATACTCATTGGACTAAATCTGTTCCTAAGTATGGGATTGCTGATAATAAATTAGTAATTACTGTTGCACCTCAAAAAGATATTTGGCCTCAGGGTAAGACATATCCTATAAATGCAGTTGCTATAACTAAAAATAAAATCACTGTACCAATTATTCAGGTATGTATATATATATAAGATCCATAGTAAATTCCCCGTCCTACATGTAAGTAAATACAAATAAAAAATATAGATGCTCCATTTGCGTGTAAGGTTCGGATAATTCAACCATTATTTACGTCTCGGCAGATGAATGCTATTTCAATATTTGATGTATAATGTATAGCTAAAAATAGTCCACTTACGATTTGAATCACCAAACATAACCCTAATAAGGATCCAAAATTTCATCAAAATGAAATATTTGTTGGGGCAGGTAAGTCAATTAAAGAGTAATTAATAATTTTAATTAAAGGATGTCTTAATCGTAAGGGTTTATTCATTAGTAATTATCTTATTTTACGAATAGGTCCCTGATTAATATTGGTGATTTTAACAACTGCTAGTAGTGCTAAAAATAAATAAATTATTATTATTATTGTAATAATGAATGTTGGTCTATTATATAATTTTTCTAAAGATATTGTTATTTCTTGATAATTGATTGAATTATCAATATTTATAGTTTCGGTGTTTTTGAAAAAGTCTATAAATATAGATATATCTAGAATAATTAATATTAATATGATAAATACTCACATTATTAATGTAATAATTATAGTGATTGATTTAGGCTGAAATATTTCGTTTGATGCAATTCTTGTAATGTAAATAAATAATACTAGTATACCACCAAGAAATGTTAAAAATAAAATATATGATAATCAATATCTTTCTATTATTGTTCCTGTTATTAATCCAACTAGGAAGGTTTGAAGGATAATAAAAAGCATTATTGATATTGGGTGTCTTAATTTAATAAAATTAATATTTATTACATTTGATAATGATATAATTATTATTTTGATCATTTCAGGGGTTAGTTTATTTAAAATACCGGTTTTGGGGACCGATGATGGAAGCTTTTCCACCTCTGAAGTTTTAAAAGTGGGGGCTGGACTTATTTCCGGTTTACAAGACCGGCGTTTTTTTTAAACTATTAAAACTAATGTTTATATTCTCTATTTTTACTTCTTTATTGATTTATTTTGCTGGTGTTTATGTTTTTTCTTCTAAACGTAAACATTTATTAATGGTTCTTTTGAGATTAGAATATATTGTTCTTTCTTTATTTATGTTAGTTGTTGTCTTTCTTATTGAGTTTGATTATGATTATTTTTTTCCTGTTATTTTTTTAGTTTTTTCCGTTTGTGAGGGTGCTTTAGGTCTTTCTATTTTAGTTTCAATAATTCGTTCTCATGGTAATGATTTTTTTAATTCTTTTGGTTTATCTTTATGTTAAAGTATTTATTTATAACTATTTTTTGATCCCTCTTTGTTTATTAAATAATTGTTGATGGTTGGTTCATTCTTTAATGTTTCTGTCGGGTTTTGTTTTTATAATTTGTGTTTATTCATATGCTGATTTGAATATAATTAGATATTATTTTGGTATTGATTATTTTTCTTTTAGTTTAATTTTACTTAGTTTTTGGATTTGTTCTTTAATAATCACTGCTAGAGGTTCAGTTTATTTAAGTTCATATCATTCTAATTTTTTTGTTTTTATGGTTTTGATTTTAATAATTATGCTTTATTGTTCATTTGCTAGATTAAGTCTTCTTTCTTTTTATATTTTTTTTGAGGCTAGATTAGTTCCTACTTTACTTTTAATTTTGGGTTGGGGTTATCAACCTGAGCGTTTGCAGGCTGGTGTTTATTTAATTTTTTATACTTTGGTTGCTAGATTACCTTTATTATTAGTTTTATTTAAGGTTTATGATTTTTCTAATACTTTATATTTTCCTTTATTGGTTGATTTTGGTTCTTATTATTTTATGTTTTATGTATTTATAATTTTGGCTTTTTTAGTTAAGATACCTATGTTTTTGGTTCATTTATGACTTCCTAAGGCTCATGTAGAGGCCCCTATTTCAGGTAGAATAATTCTTGCTGGTGTTTTATTAAAGTTAGGTGGTTATGGTATTTTTCGTGTTATAAAGGTTATTTCTTATTTGGGTTTAAAGTTTAATTATTTTTGATTGTCTTTAGGTTTATCTGGGGGTGTTATTGTAAGATTTATTTGTTTTCGTCAGGTTGATTTAAAGTCTTTAATTGCATATTCTTCTGTTGCTCATATAAGAATGGTTATTGGTGGATTGATGACTATGAATTGATGAGGTTCTGTAGGTTCTCTTTCTCTAATGGTTGGTCATGGTTTATGTTCTTCTGGTTTATTTTGTTTATCTAATATTATTTATGAACGTTTAGGTAGACGAAGATTATTAATTAACAAGGGTATAATTAATTTGATGCCAAGAATGGCTTTATGATGATTTCTTTTAAGATCATCAAATATGGCTGCTCCTCCTTCTTTAAATTTGGTAGGTGAAATTAGATTATTAAATAGAATTATATCTTGATCTTCTTTTAGATTCTTTGCTTTGATTTTTTTATCTTTTTTTAGAGCTGTTTATACTTTGTATATATATTCTTATTCTCAGCATGGGAATTATTATTCTGGTGTTTATACTTGTTCTCTTGGTTATTTTCGTGAATATCATCTTTTACTTTTACATTGATTGCCTTTAAATATTCTCTGTTTAAAGGGTGAATATTTCTTTGTTTAGTTTGCTTAAGTATTTTAATTAAAAATATTGTTTTGTGGAATCAATGATATGAAGTTTTTCATCTTAGGCCGTGAATTTATTTTCTATTTGTTCTTTGAGTTTTTTTCTGTTTATTTCGAGAACTATAATTTTTATTTTAGGTATTTATTATTTAATAATTGATTATAGAGTTTTTGTTGAGTGAGAGCTTTTCAATTTAAATGGTTCTATAGTTGTTATAACTTTAATTTTGGATTGAATATCTCTTATTTTTATATCTTTTGTTATATATATTTCTTCTTTGGTTATTTATTATAGAGAGGATTATATATCTGGTGAAAAGAATATAAATCGTTTTATTATTATTGTTTTAATATTTATTCTTTCTATAGGTTTTTTAATTATTAGTCCTAATTGAATTAGAATTTTATTAGGTTGAGATGGTTTAGGTTTAGTTTCTTATTGTTTAGTTATTTATTATCAAAATGTAAAATCTTATAGTGCTGGTATATTAACTGCACTTTCTAATCGTATTGGTGATGTTGCTATTTTAATTTCTATTGCATGAATGTTAAATTTTGGTGGTTGAAATTATATTTATTATTATGATTTTATTTCTAATTCTTTTGAAATAAAGCTCATTACTATATTAATTGTTTTAGCAGCTATAACTAAGAGAGCTCAGATTCCTTTCTCTTCATGACTTCCTGCTGCTATAGCAGCTCCTACTCCTGTTTCTGCTTTAGTTCATTCTTCTACTCTTGTTACTGCTGGTGTTTATTTATTAATTCGTTTTAGACCAATATTGGATACTTATAATTGTGGTTGATTTTTACTTTTAATTGGTTGTATAACTATATTTATGGCTGGATTGGGCGCTAATTTTGAGTTTGATTTAAAGAAGATTATTGCTCTTTCTACTTTAAGACAACTTGGTTTAATAATAAGAATTTTGGCTATAGGTTATCCAAAGCTTGCATTTTTTCATTTATTGGCTCATGCTTTATTTAAGGCATTATTATTTATATGTGCAGGTTCAATAATTCATAATTTGAAGGATTCTCAGGATATTCGTTTTATAGGATCAATTGTTAATTTCATACCTTTAACTTCAGTTTGTTTTAATGTTTCTAGTTTATCTTTGTGTGGAATACCTTTTTTAGCGGGATTTTATTCAAAGGATTTAATTCTTGAGATGGTTTGTTTAAGATGAATTAATTGTTAAATTTTTTTTCTTTATTTTTTTTCTACTGGTTTAACTGCTTCTTATTCTTTTCGTTTGTTTTATTATTCAATATCTGGTGATAATAATTTTTATTCTAGATTTTCTTTTGATGATAAGGGTTATTATGTTTCATTTGGAATAATTGGTCTATTGTTTGTTGCTGTTTTTGGTGGTAGTCTTTTATCATGATTAATTTTTCCTATTCCTCATGTGATTGCTTTACCTTATTATTTAAAGTTTTTAACTATTACAGTTGTTATTTTAGGTGCTTATTTAGGTTATCTTATTTCTAATTTTGATTTGTCTCATAATTTATTTTATTTAAGTATACTTTCTTTTGTTAGATTTGCTGGTTCTATATGATTTATACCTTTTCTTTCAACTAAGTTTATTAGATATATTCCTTTAAAAATAGGTTATTATTCATCTAAGTCATTTGATTATGGTTGAGGTGAATTACTTGGTGGTCAAGGTTTATATAGATTATTTATTTATTTAATTGGTTATATTCAAGGTTGATATGATTCTAATTTCAAGATTTATCTTTTAACTTTTATTTTTTGAATATTTATTTTGGTAATATTGTTTTTCGTTTACTTAAATAGCTTATAATTAGAGCGTGACACTGAAGATGTTAAGGAAGTATTTTTACTTTTAAGTATTTATAAATATAGATATATTATTTTTACAGTGAAAATGTAATGTTTTATTTAAACTATATAAATTTTAGAAATGTTAACGGAGTTTAACCGCTAATATAAAAAGTTAGCAGCTTTCATATTGGCTTTACATTTCCTTAATTGGAACTATTATAGTTCAATTATATTATTAACAGTAATACGCCTCTTTTTGGCTTCAATTAATAAGAATAAGGGTAGTACATACCAATCTTCCAGTTCGAAACTGACTGCAATATTTCGCTTCTTATTCTATTTAAGGTTGATTGATAATATCAATACTTTTTGAATGCAACCCAAATGTTATATTTAACTACAACCCTTTATTCTGCTCATTGTAATGCTCCTTGGTTTCATTCATGGTATAGTCCTCCTAATAGAACTAGAATAAAAAATATTGTTGATACTGTTCAGATTATAATGTCTGAAGTTTTAAAAATAATTACAATTGGTAGAATTAGTGCAATTTCTACATCAAAAATTAAAAAGATTACTGCGATTAGGAAGAATCGTATTGAGAATGGTATTCGTGCTGATCTTTTTGGATCAAACCCACATTCAAATGGTGATCTTTTTTCTCGATCATTAATTAATTTTTTTGATAGTGTTGTTGCCAGGATTATAACAATTATTGGAATAATAAATCTAATGAAAACTCTTGTTGATAGAATTAGAATTGTTTTTCTTGATTTATATCAAGCTTTCTGATTGGAAGTCAAATGTACTATTTATACTAGAAAAACAATTATCTACCTCATCAATTAATAGAGATATATAAGAATAATCATACTACATCTACGAAGTGTCAGTATCATGCTGCTGCTTCAAATCCAAAGTGATGTCTTGGTGAAAATTGATTTATTGAGTGTCGAAGTAGACATGTTGATAAAAAGATTGTTCCAATAATTACGTGTAAACCATGGAATCCTGTTGCAACAAAGAATGTTGATCCATAAACTGCATCTGCAATGGTAAAAGGTGCTTCTCAATATTCATATGCTTGAAGTATTGTAAAGTATAGTCCTAATAACACTGTGAAGAATAATCCTTGTAGTGCTTCAGTATGATTAGATTCCATTAAACTATGATGTGCTCATGTTACTGTTACTCCTGATGCTAAAAGAATAGCTGTATTAAGTAATGGAATTTGTATAGGGTTAAAGGGTTGAATTCCTATTGGTTATAAATAATTATATTAATTATAATATTTTATATTTAAATTAATAATTTTATTTATTATATCCAATTATAATAATATTAAATATTAAATTACATATTATTATATATATTATATTATAATAACCTATTTTAAGCTAAAAACATAAGTAGCTATAATCCTAGGTAAATAATTGTATTAAAATAATCAATTGATAATGGTAAGATGAACTTATAATACTTTAATTTCAATTAAATGTAATATATTAATATAAATTATTTATTATATATATATATATAAAAAATAAAATGAGCAGGATAAATTAATCCTAATTAAACAAAATAATACATAAAAGAATTTAAAAAAAAACTTTCGATTTATATATTAAATAAATGAAGTGCCTGATTAAAGGGTTACCTTGATAGGGTAAATAAAGTAAATAAAATTACCTTCATTAAAATTACATAAGATGGAATTAAACTACCTCCTTTAGTATCAAAAACTAACGTGCATCATACACCTTAATGTAAAAAGGTAAGCTAAACAAGCTAATGGGTTCATACCCCATTTATAGAGGTATCAATCCTCTCCTTTTTAATGACCAACAACTCTACAAAACTTCTCTTCCTATCAACATTAATGATAGGAACGATCCTGTCCATTTCATCAAATTCCTGATTTGGGGTTTGAATAGGACTTGAGATCAACTTACTTTCATTTATTCCGCTCCTAACAAGAAATAAAAATATAATAATAAATGAATCATCAATTAAATATTTTATTGTCCAAGCAATAGCATCGACAATATTATTATTTTCAATTTTGCTGATTCAAATAAAATATCCCATGGGATGGGAAACAGAATTTATCCCATCAATAATAATTAGATCTAGACTATTATTAAAGATTGGAGCTGCACCTTCCCATTTCTGATTTCCAGAAGTTATAGGAGCATCAAGATGAAATAATTGTTTAACATTAATAACATGACAAAAAATCGCCCCAATAATGGTCTTATCTTATTGTATTCAATTAAGAACTTTTATTTGAACAATTATTATCTTAAGAATTATTATTGGGGCAATAGGAGGTTTAAATCAAACATCCTTACGACAACTTTTAGCATATTCATCAATCAGACATCTAGGTTGAATAATTAGATCATTAACAGTCAGAGAAAACATCTGAGAACTATACTTCATTATTTACTCACTATTAAGATTAATTATAGTTTTATTATTTAAGCAAATAAATTTATTTTTCATAAATCAAATTTATTCAGCCAGAAATATAAAAACCGAAATTAAATTCATAATATTCTTATCTTTATTATCTTTAGGTGGACTACCACCATTCCTTGGATTCTTACCAAAATGAATTGTAATACAATCATTAATAGAAAACAATATAACAACTATTATAACTATTATAGTTGTATTAACTACAATTACACTCTACTACTATATACGTATTAGATTCTCAGCTCTAATTATATCATACACAGAAAATTCGTGATCTATAAAGATAAAGTCCCAAAAATCAAGAATCATTCTTCCTATAACAGTAATAATTTCAACAATAGGATTGATTTCAACATCAACCTTAATTTCATGATACTAAGGACTTAAGTTAATCAAACTAATAACCTTCAAAGTTATAATTAAAAGAATAATCTTTTAGGCCTTAGTAAAATTTTACACCTCTAGAATTGCAGTCTAGAATCATAATTGAATATAAGACCTAAATATGATAAGAGAGAAAACATCTCATAAGTAGATTTACAGTCTACCACCTAAAATTCAGCCATCTTACCGCAAAAATGATTATTCTCAACAAACCATAAGGACATTGGTACTTTATACTTCATATTTGGAGCATGAGCAGGAATAGTAGGAACATCAATAAGAATACTTATTCGTGCTGAACTTGGCCAACCCGGATCTCTAATTGGGGATGACCAGATTTATAATGTTATTATTACAGCTCACGCATTCGTAATAATTTTCTTTATAGTAATACCTATTATAATTGGTGGATTTGGTAATTGACTTGTTCCACTAATAATTGGTGCACCAGATATAGCATTTCCACGAATAAATAATATAAGTTTTTGATTACTACCACCTTCACTAACCCTTCTTCTTACATCTTCTATAGTAGATAATGGTGCTGGTACAGGATGAACAGTTTACCCTCCTCTAGCAGGAGCTATTGCACACGGGGGTGCATCTGTAGATCTAGCTATTTTTTCACTGCACTTAGCAGGTGTATCATCTATTCTTGGTGCAGTGAATTTCATTACAACAGCAATTAATATACGATCAGAAAGTATAACTTTAGATCAAACACCTTTATTTGTATGATCTGTAGCTATTACAGCATTACTTCTCCTTCTTTCACTTCCAGTTTTAGCAGGAGCTATTACTATATTATTAACAGATCGAAATTTAAATACATCATTCTTTGACCCTGCAGGAGGGGGTGACCCAATTCTATTTCAACATCTATTTTGATTCTTTGGACACCCAGAAGTTTATATTTTAATTCTACCGGGGTTCGGAATTATTTCACATATTGTATGTCAAGAAAGAGGAAAAATTGAATCATTTGGAACATTAGGTATAATTTATGCTATACTATCAATTGGACTAATAGGATTTATTATATGAGCACATCATATATTTACAGTAGGAATGGATGTTGACACACGAGCATATTTTACATCAGCAACAATAATTATTGCTGTACCTACAGGAATTAAGGTATTTAGATGATTAGCTACATTATATGGAACTAAATTCAAGTTCAATCCACCATTATTATGAGCTCTAGGATTTATTTTCCTATTTACAATTGGTGGATTAACAGGATTAGTATTAGCAAATTCATCACTTGATATTGTATTACATGATACATATTATGTAGTAGCCCACTTTCATTATGTATTATCTATAGGAGCAGTATTTGCAATTATAGGAGGTGTCATTCAATGATATCCACTATTTACAGGATTAACTATAAATAATACATGATTAAAAATCCAATTTACAATTATATTCATTGGAGTAAATTTAACATTCTTTCCTCAACACTTCCTAGGATTAGCAGGAATACCTCGACGATACTCTGACTACCCAGACGCATATACATCATGAAACGTAGTATCAAGAATTGGGTCTACAATTTCTATTGTAGGAATCATTATATTCATTGTAATTATATGAGAAAGAATGATTACAAACCGAGCAATTATATTTAGAGCTAACATAAGAAGATCAACAGAATGACTACAAAATAACCCTCCTGCAGAACATAGTTACTCAGAATAACCATTAATCTCTAGATTCTAATATGGCAGATTAGTGCAGTAGATTTAAGCTCTACAAATAAAGGTTTGACCTTTTATTAGAAAATATTTATTAATGGCAACATGATCAAATTTATCTCTTCAAGATGGAGCTTCACCATTAATGGAGCAATTATCATTCTTTCATGATCATACTATGGTTGTATTATTATTAATTACAGTAATTGTAGGTTATGCCCTAAGTTATATATTATTTATTGCCTATACTAACCGTAATATACTTCATGGACATTTAATTGAAACAATCTGAACAGCTTTACCAGCAATTACATTAATTTTTATTGCCCTTCCATCATTACGACTATTATATTTACTTGATGATTCAGTAGATGCAATAATTACAATTAAAACCATTGGACGACAATGATATTGAAGATATGAATATTCAGACTTCATAGACGTAGAATTTGACACTTATATAACACCAGAACAAGACCTAGAAAATGATGGATTCCGACTACTAGATGTAGATAACCGAACAATCCTACCAATAAATACAGAAGTACGAGTATTAACAAGAGCATCAGATGTTCTACACTCATGAGCAGTTCCTGCATTAGGGGTTAAAATTGATGCAACGCCAGGTCGGTTAAATCAAGGAACATTCACAATAAATCGACCTGGATTATTCTTTGGACAATGCTCAGAAATCTGTGGAGCAAACCACAGATTTATACCAATTGTAATTGAAAGAACTTCAGTAAATTTATTTATTAAGTGATTATCTAAGATAATTTAAGGAGTTAGTTAAAATAAATAACATTAGAGGGTCAGTCTAAAGTAACTAAAAAAAATTAGTACACCTTGAAATTCATCAGATGACTGAAAGTAAGTAATGGTCTCTTAAACCAAATAATAGTAAATTAACGACTACTTCTGATGGGGAAATTATATCCAAATCCCTCAAATATCCCCTCTTATATGATTCTCACTATTCATTATATTTTCAGCTACATTAATCTTGTTTAATCAAATAAACTTCTTCTAATTTAAACCTAACCTTATTAAAAGAGCAGAAAAAGGAACAATTGAAATAAAAAACTTAAATTGAAAATGATAACAAATCTATTCTCAACATTTGACCCATCAACTAACATCTTTAATTTATCATTAAATTGAACTAGAACATTTCTAGGACTATTATTAATCCCATCACTATTTTGACTTACACCATCACGAATTAACATTATCTGAAATAAACTAAATTTAACCTTACATAATGAATTTAAAACACTTCTTGGACCAAAATCATTTAATGGAACAACATTCATTTTCATCTCAGTTTTTATTATAATATTATTTAACAATTTCATAGGATTATTCCCTTATATTTTTACTAGAACAAGACATTTAGCATTAACATTTGCAATTGCCCTACCTATATGGCTAAGATTTATATTATTTGGATGAATTAACCATACTAATCATATATTTACACACCTTGTACCACAAGGTACACCGCCTGCATTAATATCATTTATAGTACTAATTGAAACAATTAGTAATGTTATTCGACCAGGTACATTAGCAGTACGGTTGGCAGCAAATATAATTGCAGGACACTTATTATTAACCTTATTAGGAAACACAAGACCATCTATAGCAATAAACTTAATCTCATTACTAATTATTGGACAAATACTTCTATTAATTCTAGAATAAGCAGTAGCAATAATTCAAGCCTATGTTTTCTTAATTCTAAGAACTCTATATTCTAGAGAAGTATATTAAACCTATGTTAACAACTCACTCAAACCACCCATTCCACTTAGTAGACTATAGACCTTGACCATTAACAGGAGCAATTCGAGCAATAGTCCTAGTATCAGGACTAGCAAAATGATTCCACCTATTTAATATTAACTTATTCATAATTGGATTTGGAATTACCCTACTAACTATAATTCAATGATGACGAGATGTAGTACGAGAAGGAACATATCAAGGATTACATACAGGATTTGTATCAATTGGATTACGATGAGGAATAATTTTATTTATTGCATCACAGTGTTATTAGGACTATACTTTACAATACTTCAAGCATATGAATATTGAGAAGCACCTTTTACCATTGCAGATGCAGTTTATGGATCAACATTCTTTGTTGCAACAGGATTCCATGGTTTACACGTAATTATTGGAACAATCTTTTTATCAACATGTCTACTTCGACACTCAATAAATCAATTTTCACCAAGACATCACTTTGGATTTGAAGCAGCAGCATGATACTGACACTTCGTAGACGTAGTATGATTATTCTTATATATCTCTATTTATTGATGAGGTAGATAATTGTTTTTCTAGTATAAATAGTACATTTGACTTCCAATCAGAAAGCTTGATATAAATCAAGAAAAACAATTCTAATTCTATCAACAAGAGTTTTCATTAGATTTATTATTCCAATAATTGTTATAATCCTGGCAACAACACTATCAAAAAAATTAATTAATGATCGAGAAAAAAGATCACCATTCTAATGTGGGTTTGATCCAAAAAGATCAGCACGAATACCATTCTCAATACGATTCTTCCTAATCGCAGTAATCTTTTTAATTTTTGATGTAGAAATTGCACTAATTCTACCAATTGTAATTATTTTTAAAACTTCAGACATTATAATCTGAACAGTATCAACAATATTTTTTATTCTAGTTCTATTAGGAGGACTATACCATGAATGAAACCAAGGAGCATTACAATGAGCAGAATAAAGGGTTGTAGTTAAATATAACATTTGGGTTGCATTCAAAAAGTATTGATATTATCAATCAACCTTAAATAGAATAAGAAGCGAAATATTGCAGTCAGTTTCGACCTGGAAGATTGGTATGTACTACCCTTATTCTTATTAATTGAAGCCAAAAAGAGGCGTATTACTGTTAATAATATAATTGAACTATAATAGTTCCAATTAAGGAAATGTAAAGCCAATATGAAAGCTGCTAACTTTTTATATTAGCGGTTAAACTCCGTTAACATTTCTAAAATTTATATAGTTTAAATAAAACATTACATTTTCACTGTAAAAATAATATATCTATATTTATAAATACTTAAAAGTAAAAATACTTCCTTAACATCTTCAGTGTCACGCTCTAATTATAAGCTATTTAAGTAAACGAAAAACAATATTACCAAAATAAATATTCAAAAAATAAAAGTTAAAAGATAAATCTTGAAATTAGAATCATATCAACCTTGAATATAACCAATTAAATAAATAAATAATCTATATAAACCTTGACCACCAAGTAATTCACCTCAACCATAATCAAATGACTTAGATGAATAATAACCTATTTTTAAAGGAATATATCTAATAAACTTAGTTGAAAGAAAAGGTATAAATCATATAGAACCAGCAAATCTAACAAAAGAAAGTATACTTAAAGAAAATAAATTATGAGAAAAATCAAAATTAGAAATAAGATAACCTAAATAAGCACCTAAAATAACAACTGTAATAGTTAAAAACTTTAAATAATTAGGTAAAGCAATCACATGAGGAATAGGAAAAATTAATCAAGATAAAAGACTACCACCAAAAACAGCAACAAACAATAGACCAATTATTCCAAATGAAATATAATAACCCTTATCATCAAAAGAAAATCTAGAATAAAAATTGTTATCACCAGATATTGAATAATAAAACAAACGAAAAGAATAAGAAGCAGTTAAACCAGTAGAAAAAAAATAAAGAAAAAAAATTAAACAATTAATTCATCTTAAACAAACCATCTCAAGAATTAAATCCTTTGAATAAAATCCCGCTAAAAAAGGTATTCCACACAAAGATAAACTAGAAACATTAAAACAAACTGAAGTTAAAGGTATGAAATTAACAATTGATCCTATAAAACGAATATCCTGAGAATCCTTCAAATTATGAATTATTGAACCTGCACATATAAATAATAATGCCTTAAATAAAGCATGAGCCAATAAATGAAAAAATGCAAGCTTTGGATAACCTATAGCCAAAATTCTTATTATTAAACCAAGTTGTCTTAAAGTAGAAAGAGCAATAATCTTCTTTAAATCAAACTCAAAATTAGCGCCCAATCCAGCCATAAATATAGTTATACAACCAATTAAAAGTAAAAATCAACCACAATTATAAGTATCCAATATTGGTCTAAAACGAATTAATAAATAAACACCAGCAGTAACAAGAGTAGAAGAATGAACTAAAGCAGAAACAGGAGTAGGAGCTGCTATAGCAGCAGGAAGTCATGAAGAGAAAGGAATCTGAGCTCTCTTAGTTATAGCTGCTAAAACAATTAATATAGTAATGAGCTTTATTTCAAAAGAATTAGAAATAAAATCATAATAATAAATATAATTTCAACCACCAAAATTTAACATTCATGCAATAGAAATTAAAATAGCAACATCACCAATACGATTAGAAAGTGCAGTTAATATACCAGCGCTATAAGATTTTACATTTTGATAATAAATAACTAAACAATAAGAAACTAAACCTAAACCATCTCAACCTAATAAAATTCTAATTAAAGTAGGACTAATAATTAAAAAACCTATAGAAAGAATAAATATTAAAACAATAATAATAAAACGATTAATATTCTTTTCACCAGATATATAATCCTCTCTATAATAAATAACCAAAGAAGAAATATATATAACAAAAGATATAAAAATAAGAGATATTCAATCCAAAATTAAAGTTATAACAACTATAGAACCATTTAAATTGAAAAGCTCTCACTCAACAAAAACTCTATAATCAATTATTAAATAATAAATACCTAACATAAAAATTATAGTTCTCGAAATAAACAAAGAAAAAAAACTCAAAGAACAAATAGAAAATAAATTCACGACCTAAGATGAAAAACTTCATATCATTGATTCCACAAAACAATATTTTTAATTAAAATACTTAAGCAAACTAAACAAAGAAATATTCACCCTTTAAACAGAGAATATTTAAAGGCAATCAATGTAAAAGTAAAAGATGATATTCACGAAAATAACCAAGAGAACAAGTATAAACACCAGAATAATAATTCCCATGCTGAGAATAAGAATATATATACAAAGTATAAACAGCTCTAAAAAAAGATAAAAAAATCAAAGCAAAGAATCTAAAAGAAGATCAAGATATAATTCTATTTAATAATCTAATTTCACCTACCAAATTTAAAGAAGGAGGAGCAGCCATATTTGATGATCTTAAAAGAAATCATATAAAGCCTTTCTTGGCATCAAATTAATTATACCCTTGTTAATTAATAATCTTCGTCTACCTAAACGTTCATAAATAATATTAGATAAACAAAATAAACCAGAAGAACATAAACCATGACCAACCATTAGAGAAAGAGAACCTACACAACCTCATCAATTCATAGTCATCAATCCACCAATAACCATTCTTATATGAGCAACAGAAGAATATGCAATTAAAGACTTTAAATCAACCTGACAAAAACAAATAAATCTTACAATAACACCCCCAGATAAACCTAAAGACAATCAAAAATAATTAAACTTTAAACCCAAATAAGAAATAACCTTTATAACACGAAAAATACCATAACCACCTAACTTTAATAAAACACCAGCAAGAATTATTCTACCTGAAATAGGGGCCTCTACATGAGCCTTAGGAAGTCATAAATGAACCAAAAACATAGGTATCTTAACTAAAAAAGCCAAAATTATAAATACATAAAACATAAAATAATAAGAACCAAAATCAACCAATAAAGGAAAATATAAAGTATTAGAAAAATCATAAACCTTAAATAAAACTAATAATAAAGGTAATCTAGCAACCAAAGTATAAAAAATTAAATAAACACCAGCCTGCAAACGCTCAGGTTGATAACCCCAACCCAAAATTAAAAGTAAAGCAGGAACTAATCTAGCCTCAAAAAAAATATAAAAAGAAAGAAGACTTAATCTAGCAAATGAACAATAAAGCATAATTATTAAAATCAAAACCATGAAAACAAAAAAATTAGAATGATATGAACTTAAATAAACTGAACCTCTAGCAGTGATTATTAAAGAACAAATCCAAAAACTAAGTAAAATTAAACTAAAAGAAAAATAATCAATACCAAAATAATATCTAATTATATTCAAATCAGCATATGAATAAACACAAATTATAAAAACAAAACCCGACAGAAACATTAAAGAATGAACCAACCATCAACAATTATTTAATAAACAAAGAGGGATCAAAAAAATAGTTATAAATAAATACTTTAACATAAAGATAAACCAAAAGAATTAAAAAAATCATTACCATGAGAACGAATTATTGAAACTAAAATAGAAAGACCTAAAGCACCCTCACAAACAGAAAAAACTAAAAAAATAACAGGAAAAAAATAATCATAATCAAACTCAATAAGAAAAACAATAACTAACATAAATAAAGAAAGAACAATATATTCTAATCTCAAAAGAACCATTAATAAATGTTTACGTTTAGAAGAAAAAACATAAACACCAGCAAAATAAATCAATAAAGAAGTAAAAATAGAGAATATAAACATTAGTTTTAATAGTTTAAAAAAAACGCCGGTCTTGTAAACCGGAAATAAGTCCAGCCCCCACTTTTAAAACTTCAGAGGTGGAAAAGCTTCCATCATCGGTCCCCAAAACCGGTTTTTTAAATAAACTAACCCCTGAAATGATCAAAATAATAATTATATCATTATCAAATGTAATAAATATTAATTTTATTAAATTAAGACACCCAATATCAATAATGCTTTTTATTATCCTTCAAACCTTCCTAGTTGGATTAATAACAGGAACAATAATAGAAAGATATTGATTATCATATATTTTATTTTTAACATTTCTTGGTGGTATACTAGTATTATTTATTTACATAACAAGAATTGCATCAAACGAAATATTTCAGCCTAAATCAATCACTATAATTATTACATTAATAATGTGAGTATTTATCATATTAATATTAATTATTCTAGATATATCTATATTTATAGACTTTTTCAAAAACACCGAAACTATATATATTGATAATTCAATCAATTATCAAGAAATAACAATATCTTTAGAAAAATTATATAATAGAACAACATTCATTATTACAATAATAATAATAATTTATTTATTTTTAGCACTACTAGCAGTTGTTAAAATCACCAATATTAATCAGGGACCTATTCGTAAAATAAGATAATTACTAATGAATAAACCCTTACGATTAAGACATCCTTTAATTAAAATTATTAATAACTCTTTAATTGACTTATTTCATTTTGATGAAATTTTGGATCCCTATTAGGGTTATGTTTGGTGATTCAAATCGTAACTGGACTATTTTTAGCTATACATTATACATCAAATATTGAAATAGCATTCAGTAGTGTAGTACACATCTGCCGAGACGTAAATAATGGTTGAATTATCCGAACCTTACACGCAAATGGAGCATCTATATTTTTTATTTGTATTTACTTACATGTAGGACGGGGAATTTACTATGGATCTTATATATATATACATACCTGAATAATTGGTACAGTGATTTTATTTTTAGTTATAGCAACTGCATTTATAGGATATGTCTTACCCTGAGGCCAAATATCTTTTTGAGGTGCAACAGTAATTACTAATTTATTATCAGCAATCCCATACTTAGGAACAGATTTAGTCCAATGAGTATGAGGAGGATTCGCTGTTGATAATGCAACATTAAATCGATTCTTCACATTCCATTTTGTATTACCATTTATTATTGCTGCTATAGCAGCAATTCATTTATTTTTTCTTCACCAAACAGGATCTAATAATCCTCTTGGACTAAATGGAGATATTGAAAAAATTCCATTCCATCCATACTTTACCTTTAAGGATTCTATTACATTTGTAATAATAACATCATTATTAATTATACTATGTTTAATTAATCCTTACCTATTAGGAGATCCAGATAACTTTGTACCTGCCAACCCATTAGTAACACCAGTTCACATTCAACCAGAATGATATTTCCTATTTGCATATGCAATTCTACGATCTATCCCTAATAAGTTAGGAGGTGTTATTGCATTATTTTTTTCAATTAGAATCTTAATAATTTTACCATTTTATAATCAAACACCATTCCGAGCCATTCAATTTTACCCTATTAATCAAATTTTATTCTGAATTATAGTAGTTGTTGTATGCTAACTAACGTGAATTGGTAAACGACCTGTTGAAGAACCTTATATTATAACAGGTCAAATCTTAACAATTATTTACTTCACATATTTCTTAATTAATGTCCATGTCGCAAACGCATGAGATAAATTAATTAAGGAATAAAGTTAATTAGCTTAGGAAAAGCATATGTTTTGAAAACATAAAATTAGAAGTTTAACTCTTCTATTAACTTTTCTCAAAAAATTTCACTAAACAAATGAGATAAATAAAATCTTTAAACCAACAAAGAAAATAAAAAAATTCAAAGATAAAGGTAAAAAACTTTTTCAAGCTTGTACATTAATTTATCATAACGGAACCGTGGTAATGTTCCACGAACCCAAATAAAACCAAAAGATATAATAGCAAGCTTAATAAAAAATTTAAAAGAATAAAAATCACCGCCCAAAAAAATTAAAGCCAATAACATTCTTATGAAGACAATTCTAGTATATTCAGCTAAAAAAATTAAAGTAAAACCACCCGCACCATACTCAATATTAAATCCTGAAACTAACTCAGATTCCCCTTCAGCAAAATCAAAAGGAGTACGATTAGTTTCAGCTAAGCAAGAAGCAAAACAAGCTAAAGCTAAAGGAAAAGAAATAATAATAAATCAACAATAAAGCTGATAGTTTATAAAATCAAACATATTAAAACTACCAATTAAAATAATTAAAGACAATAAAATTAAAGCTAAACTAACTTCATAAGAAATTGTTTGAGCAACAGAACGAAGAGAACCTAATAATGAATAATTTGAATTAGAAGATCAACCAGCAATTATAACAGTATAAACACCTAATCTAGTACAACATAAAAAAAATAAAAATCCATAAGAAAAAGAACACATATAAGTTAAATAAGGAAAAATTACTCAAACGGCTAAAGAAATCGTTAAATTAAAAACAGGGGAAAAATAATAAAGTAGGTAATTAGATATAATAGGAATTGGCTGCTCCTTACAAATTAACTTAATAGCATCTCTAAATGGCTGAGGAATTCCAACAAAACCTACCTTATTTGGACCCTTTCGAATCTGAATATAACCTAAAACCTTACGCTCTAATAAAGTTAAAAAGGCAACACTAATTAAAACACAAATAACCAATAAAAGAAAATTCAAAATAAATATAAATAAATCATAAAGTATCAATACTATTTGTAGATAAAGTCTACATAAATGAATTCTAAATTCAACACATTAATCTGTCAAAATAGTAAATAAATTAATATTAATCAATATAACAAAAAATATTTTAACCATATGGTCCTTTCGTACTAATATGGATTAACAATCTTAGGATAGAAACCGACCTGGCTCACGCCGGTCTGAACTCAGATCATGTAAGAATTTAAAGGTCGAACAGACCTAATCATTGGGCTCCTGCACCCAAAATTTTTCTTAATCCAACATCGAGGTCGCAATCTGCTTTGTCGATATGAGCTCTCAAAAACAATTACGCTGTTATCCCTAAGGTAACTTAATCTTATGATCATAAATTATGGATCAAAATAACAAACATAAATAAATGATATAATAATGAAGAGTTTATCTATTCTTCATGTCACCCCAACAAAACATCATCATTAAATATAGAAAGACAAACAAAAAACTATATAAAAGTAAAATGTCAAGCTCTATAGGGTCTTCTCGTCCTAAAGAAGAATTTAAGCCTTTTGACTCAAAAGTTATATTCAAAAATTTATTAAGAGACAGTTGATTTCTCGTCAAGCCATTCATTCCAGCCACTAATTAAGAGACTAATGATTATGCTACCTTTGCACGGTCAAAATACCGCGGCTCTTTAAAAATACGCTCAGTGAGCAGGCCAGACCTCAAAATATAAACAAGAGGACATGTTTTTGATAAACAGGCGGAAATCAATTTTGCCTAGTTCCTTATAATAAGTTCACAAGGTAAAAATTTCATACAAATAAATATACTAATTCTATCATTATTACAAAAATTTTAAAATTAAATTAATAATCTTAATAAAAAACCTAAAATATTTATAAAATCAAAATAAAAAATAATGAACTAAAACGTAATCTTAAAGATAGCTGGTTTAAAGCTTACTATTATATTTCTATAAAATAAATTATAGGTTATTAACTTCAAAGCTTATCCCTTAAAGAATAAATAAGTTAATATTTTTACTTAAAAAATTAAATAAAAACAAATAACTTTAAAAAATTAAATTTTTTCTTAAGAAACTAGATATCTTGGGAAACGATTAACATCTCATTTCTATAGATAATTTAATAATAATTAAGATACATTAACTATAAATTATTTATAAATCAACCCAAATCGAGACAAGTAAAATAAATACTAAAATTTTGATAAACCCTGATACAAAAGGTACAATAAATAAAATCTACTTAAAAAAATTTAAAATAATATTTCATAAAACACTTACATTACCAATAAACTATAATTTAAAAAAATCAATTCTATAAAATATACTAAGACAAAAATACAATAAAATTATTTATATTAAATAATTAAATAAACAAAAAATAAATATAATAAAATAAATAATCAAGATATCCTGATTTGCACAGAAAAATTTTCAGTGTAAATGAAACACTTTACTAATAACATTTCACCTTACAAATTTATATTTCAACCCTAATAATATAAACAACTGTTTTAACCAATAATATTCACTTGTATCAATCGTATTACCGCAGCTGCTGGCACGAATTATGCCGATTCTAAATCAATTGCTAAATCCAAAATCACTTGATAATTAAATCAAATTACTGCAAAAAGAACATTTAGTCTAACAAAACTTACATATAATACAAAGAAAAAGTGAATAAACAAGCAAGAATAAAACTTTTAAAAATAAAAAATAAGAAAATTTTAAATCTATTAATTCAGGAAAAAATAAAAGATTCAAATATTTAAAGAAAAAAAAGAAAAAAACCACAAACATTAACAAAAAAAAAGAAACGCCCCTATGTATGACCACAACAACTTCTCTATTATATATAATTAAAGATTAATATGGAACATGTATAGCAATAAATGTATTATATTCTTTCTTATTTAATCTTTCTTTTCACTAATAAATAAAGAAAGATTAAATAATATAATAAATATATTTTATATAATTATGTAATTTAATATAATATGTTATTAATATGAATTCTTTTTTTTATATTAAGTTAACTTTCATATATATTAGTTAAATAATCTAATTATAGATAATTTACATAATTATATTATTATAATTAATATAACTATATATATTAATTATAATATTTTATATTTAAATTAATAATTTTATTTATTATATCCAATTATAATAATATTAAATATTAAATTACATATTATTATATATATTATATTATAATAACCTATTTTAAGCTAAAAACATAAGTAGCTATAATCCTAGGTAAATAATTGCATTAAAATAATCAATTGATAATGGTAAGATGAACTTATAATACTTTAATTTCAATTAAATGTAATATATTAATATAAATTATTTATTATATATATATATATATATAAAATAAAATGAGCAGGATAAATTAATCCTAATTAAACAAAATAATACATAAAAGAATTTCAAAAAAAAACTTTCGATTTATATATTAAATAAATGAAGTGCCTGATTAAAGGGTTACCTTGATAGGGTAAATAAAGTAAATAAAATTACCTTCATTAAAATTACATAAGATAGAATTAAACTACCTCCTTTAGTATCAAAAACTAACGTGCATCATACACCTTAATGTAAAAAGGTAAGCTAAACAAGCTAATGGGTTCATACCCCATTTATAGAGGTATCAATCCTCTCCTTTTTAATGACCAACAACTCTACAAAACTTCTCTTCCTATCAACATTAATGATAGGAACGATCCTGTCCATTTCATCAAATTCCTGATTTGGGGTTTGAATAGGACTTGAGATCAACTTACTTTCATTTATTCCGCTCCTAACAAGAAATAAAAATATAATAATAAATGAATCATCAATTAAATATTTTATTGTCCAAGCAATAGCATCGACAATATTATTATTTTCAATTTTGCTGATTCAAATAAAATATCCCATGGGATGGGAAACAGAATTTATCCCATCAATAATAATTAGATGTAGACTATTATTAAAGATTGGAGCTGCACCTTCCCATTTCTGATTTCCAGAAGTTATAGGAGCATCAAGATGAAATAATTGTTTAACATTAATAACATGACAAAAAATCGCCCCAATAATGCTCTTATCTTATTGTATTCAATTAAGAACTTTTATTTGAACAATTATTATCTTAAGAATTATTATTGGGGCAATAGGAGGTTTAAATCAAACATCCTTACGACAACTTTTAGCATATTCATCAATCAGACATCTAGGTTGAATAATTAGATCATTAACAGTCAGAGAAAACATCTGAGAACTATACTTCATTATTTACTCACTATTAAGATTAATTATAGTTTTATTATTTAAGCAAATAAATTTATTTTTCATAAATCAAATTTATTCAGCCAGAAATATAAAAACCGAAATTAAATTCATAATATTCTTATCTTTATTATCTTTAGGTGGACTACCACCATTCCTTGGATTCTTACCAAAATGAATTGTAATACAATCATTAATAGAAAACAATATAACAACTATTACAACTATTATAGTTGTATTATCTACAATTACACTCTACTACTATATACGTATTAGATTCTCAGCTCTAATTATATCATACACAGAAAATTCGTGATCTATAAAGATAAAGTCCCAAAAATCAAGAATCATTCTTCCTATAACAGTAATAATTTCAACAATAGGATTGATTTCAACATCAACCTTAATTTCATTATACTAAGGACTTAAGTTAATCAAACTAATAACCTTCAAAGTTATAATTAAAAGAATAATCTTTTAGGCCTTAGTAAAATTTTACACCTCTAGAATTGCAGTCTAGAATCATAATTGAATATAAGACTTAAATATGATAAGAGAGAAAACATCTCATAAGTAGATTTACAGTCTACCACCTAAAATTCAGCCATCTTACCGCAAAAATGATTATTCTCAACAAACCATAAGGACATTGGTACTTTATACTTCATATTTGGAGCATGAGCAGGAATAGTAGGAACATCAATAAGAATACTTATTCGTGCTGAACTTGGCCAACCCGGATCTCTAATTGGGGATGACCAGATTTATAATGTTATTATTACAGCTCACGCATTCGTAATAATTTTCTTTATAGTAATACCTATTATAATTGGTGGATTTGGTAATTGAATTGTTCCACTAATAATTGGTGCACCAGATACAGCATTTCCACGAATAAATAATATAAGTTTTTGATTACTACCACCTTCACTAACCCTTCTTCTTACATCTTCTATAGTAGATAATGGTGCTGGTACAGGATGAACAGTTTACCCTCCTCTAGCAGGAGCTATTGCACACGGGGGTGCATCTGTAGATCTAGCTATTTTTTCACTGCACTTAGCAGGTGTATCATCTATTCTTGGTGCAGTGAATTTCATTACAACAGCAATTAATATACGATCAGAAAGTATAACTTTAGATCAAACACCTTTATTTGTATGATCTGTAGCTATTACAGCATTACTTCTCCTTCTTTCACTTCCAGTTTTAGCAGGAGCTATTACTATATTATTAACAGATCGAAATTTAAATACATCATTCTTTGACCCTGCAGGAGGGGGTGACCCAATTCTATATCAACATCTATTTTGATTCTTTGGACACCCAGAAGTTTATATTTTAATTCTACCGGGGTTCGGAATTATTTCACATATTGTATGTCAAGAAAGAGGAAAAATTGAATCATTTGGAACATTAGGTATAATTTATGCTATACTATCAATTGGACTAATAGGATTTATTGTATGAGCACATCATATATTTACAGTAGGAATGGATGTTGACACACGAGCATATTTTACATCAGCAACAATAATTATTGCTGTACCTACAGGAATTAAGGTATTTAGATGATTAGCTACATTATATGGAACTAAATTCAAGTTCAATCCACCATTATTATGAGCTCTAGGATTTATTTTCCTATTTACAATTGGTGGATTAACAGGATTAGTATTAGCAAATTCATCACTTGGTATTGTATTACATGATACATATTATGTAGTAGCCCACTTTCATTATGTATTATATATAGGAGCAGTATTTGCAATTATAGGAGGTGTCATTCAATGATATCCACTATTTACAGGATTAACTATAAATAATACATGATTAAAAATCCAATTTACAATTATATTCATTGGAGTAAATTTAACATTCTTTCCTCAACACTTCCTAGGATTAGCAGGAATACCTCGACGATACTCTGACTACCCAGACGCATATACATCATGAAACGTAGTATCAAGAATTGGGTCTACAATTTCTATTGTAGGAATCATTATATTCTTTGTAATTATATGAGAAAGAATGATTACAAACCGAGCAATTATATTTAGAGCTAACATAAGAAGATCAACAGAATGACTACAAAATAACCCTCCTGCAGAACATAGTTACTCAGAATTACCATTAATCTCTAGATTCTAATATGGCAGATTAGTGCAGTAGATTTAAGCTCTACAAATAAAGGTTTGACCTTTTATTAGAAAATATTTATTAATGGCAACATGATCAAATTTATCTCTTCAAGATGGAGCTTCACCATTAATGGAGCAATTATCATTCTTTCATGATCATACTATGGTTGTATTATTATTAATTTCAGTAATTGTAGGTTATGCCCTAAGTTATATATTATTTATTGCCTATACTAACCGTAATATACTTCATGGACATTTAATTGAAACAATGTGAACAGCTTTACCAGCAATTACATTAATTTTTATTGCCCTTCCATCATTACGACTACTATATTTACTTGATGATTCAGTAGATGCAATAATTACAATTAAAACCATTGGACGACAATGATATTGAAGATATGAATATTCAGACTTCATAGACATAGAATTTGACACTTATATAACACCAGAACAAGACCTAGAAAATGATGGATTCCGACTACTAGATGTAGATAACCGAACAATCCTACCAATAAATACAGAAGTACGAGTATTAACAAGAGCATCAGATGTTCTACACTCATGAGCAGTTCCTGCATTAGGGGTTAAAATTGATGCAACGCCAGGTCGGTTAAATCAAGGAACATTCACAATAAATCGACCTGGATTATTCTTTGGACAATGCTCAGACCGAGCGAGGTGGCGCAGTGGTTAGCACACTGGACTCGCATTCGGGAGGACGACGGTTCAATCCTGTATCCAGCCATCCTGATTTAGGTTTTCCGTGATTTCCCTAAATCGTTTCAGGCAAATGCCGGGATGGTTCCTTTGAAAGGGCACGGCCGATTTCCTTCCCAATCCTTCCCTAACCCGAGCTTGCGCTCCGTCTCTAATGACCTCGTTGTCGACGGGACGTTAAACACTAACCACCACCACAATGCTCAGAAATCTGTGGAGCAAACCACAGATTTATACCAATTGTAATTGAAAGAACTTCAGTAAATTTATTTATTAAGTGATTATCTAAGATAATTTAAGGAGTTAGTTAAAATAAATAACATTAGAGTGTCAATCTAAAGTAACTAAAAAAAATTAGTACACCTTGAAATTCATCAGATGACTGAAAGTAAGTAATGGTCTCTTAAACCAAATAATAGTAAATTAACGACTACTTCTGATGGGGAAATTATATCCAAATCCCTCAAATATCCCCTCTTATATGATTCTCACTATTCATTATATTTTCAGCTACATTAATCTTGTTTAATCAAATAAACTTCTTCTCATTTAAACCTAACCTTATTAAAAGAGCAGAAAAAGGAACAATTGAAATAAAAAACTTAAATTGAAAATGATAACAAATCTATTCTCAACATTTGACCCATCAACTAACATCTTTAATTTATCATTAAATTGAACTAGAACATTTCTAGGACTATTATTAATCCCATCACTATTTTGACTTACACCATCAAGAATTAACATTATCTGAAATAAACTAAATTTAACCTTACATAATGAATTTAAAACACTTCTTGGACCAAAATCATTTAATGGAACAACATTCATTTTCATCTCAATTTTTATTATAATATTATTTAACAATTTCATAGGATTATTCCCTTATATTTTTACTAGAACAAGACATTTAGCATTAACATTTGCAATTGCCCTACCTATATGGCTAAGATTTATATTATTTGGATGAATTAACCATACTAATCATATATTTACACACCTTGTACCACAAGGTACACCGCCTGCATTAATATCATTTATAGTACTAATTGAAACAATTAGTAATGTTATTCGACCAGGTACATTAGCAGTATGGTTGGCAGGAAATATAATTGCAGGACACTTATTATTAACCTTATTAGGAAACACAGGACCATCTATAGCAATAAACTTAATCTCATTACTAATTATTGGACAAATACTTCTATTAATTCTAGAATCAGCAGTAGCAATAATTCAAGCCTATGTTTTCTCAATTCTAAGAACTCTATATTCTAGAGAAGTATATTAAACCTATGTTAACAACTCACTCAAACCACCCATTCCACTTAGTAGACTATAGACCTTGACCATTAACAGGAGCAATTGGAGCAATAGTCCTAGTATCAGGACTAGCAAAATGATTCCACCTATTTAATATTAACTTATTCATAATTGGATTTGGAATTACCCTACTAACTATAATTCAATGATGACGAGATGTAGTACGAGAAGGAACATATCAAGGATTACATACAGGATTTGTATCGATTGGATTAGGATGAGGAATAATTTTATTTATTGCATCAGAGGTATTATTTTTCGTTTCTTTTTTTTGAGCATTCTTTAGAAGAAGATTAGCACCAACAATTGAACTAGGAATACTATGACCTCCAATAGGAATTCAACCCTTTAACCCTATACAAATTCCATTACTTAATACAGCTATTCTTTTAGCATCAGGAGTAACAGTAACATGAGCACATCATAGTTTAATGGAATCTAATCATACTCAAGCACTACAAGGATTATTCTTCACAGTGTTATTAGGACTATACTTTACAATACTTCAAGCATATGAATATTGAGAAGCACCTTTTACCATTGCAGATGCAGTTTATGGATCAACATTCTTCGTTGCAACAGGATTCCATGGTTTACACGTAATTATTGGAACAATCTTTTTATCAACATGTCTACTTCGACACTCAATAAATCAATTTTCACCAAGACATCACTTTGGATTTGAAGCAGCAGCATGATACTGACACTTCGTAGACGTAGTATGATTATTCTTATATATCTCTATTTATTGATGAGGTAGATAATTGTTTTTCTAGTATAAATAGTACATTTGACTTCCAATCAGAAAGCTTGATATAAATCAAGAAAAACAATTCTAATTCTATCAACAAGAGTTTTCATTAGATTTATTATTCCAATAATTGTTATAATCCTGGCAACAACACTATCAAAAAAATTAATTAATGATCGAGAAAAAAGATCACCATTCTAATGTGGGTTTGATCCAAAAAGATCAGCACGAATACCATTCTCAATACGATTCTTCCTAATCGCAGTAATCTTTTTAATTTTTGATGTAGAAATTGCACTAATTCTACCAATTGTAATTATTTTTAAAACTTCAGACATTATAATCTGAACAGTATCAACAATATTTTTTATTCTAGTTCTATTAGGAGGACTATACCATGAATGAAACCAAGGAGCATTACAATGAGCAGAATAAAGGGTTGTAGTTAAATATAACATTTGGGTTGCATTCAAAAAGTATTGATATTATCAATCAACCTTAAATAGAATAAGAAGCGAAATATTGCAGTCAGTTTCGACCTGGAAGATTGGTATGTACTACCCTTATTCTTATTAATTGAAGCCAAAAAGAGGCGTATTACTGTTAATAATATAATTGAACTATAATAGTTCCAATTAAGGAAATGTAAAGCCAATATGAAAGCTGCTAACTTTTTATATTAGCGGTTAAACTCCGTTAACATTTCTAAAATTTATATAGTTTAAATAAAACATTACATTTTCACTGTAAAAATAATATATCTATATTTATAAATACTTAAAAGTAAAAATACTTCCTTAACATCTTCAGTGTCACGCTCTAATTATAAGCTATTTAAGTAAACGAAAAACAATATTACCAAAATAAATATTCAAAAAATAAAAGTTAAAAGATAAATCTTGAAATTAGAATCATATCAACCTTGAATATAACCAATTAAATAAATAAATAATCTATATAAACCTTGACCACCAAGTAATTCACCTCAACCATAATCAAATGACTTAGATGAATAATAACCTATTTTTAAAGGAATATATCTAATAAACTTAGTTGAAAGAAAAGGTATAAATCATATAGAACCAGCAAATCTAACAAAAGAAAGTATACTTAAATAAAATAAATTATGAGAAAAATCAAAATTAGAAATAAGATAACCTAAATAAGCACCTAAAATAACAACTGTAATAGTTAAAAACTTTAAATAATTAGGTAAAGCAATCACATGAGGAATAGGAAAAATTAATCAAGATAAAAGACTACCACCAAAAACAGCAACAAACAATAGACCAATTATTCCAAATGAAATATAATAACCCTTATCATCAAAAGAAAATCTAGAATAAAAATTATTATCACCAGATATTGAATAATAAAACAAACGAAAAGAATAAGAAGCAGTTAAACCAGTAGAAAAAAAATAAAGAAAAAAAATTAAACAATTAATTCATCTTAAACAAACCATCTCAAGAATTAAATCCTTTGAATAAAATCCCGCTAAAAAAGGTATTCCACACAAAGATAAACTAGAAACATTAAAACAAACTGAAGTTAAAGGTATGAAATTAACAATTGATCCTATAACACGAATATCCTGAGAATCCTTCAAATTATGAATTATTGAACCTGCACATATAAATAATAATGCCTTAAATAAAGCATGAGCCAATAAATGAAAAAATGCAAGCTTTGGATAACCTATAGCCAAAATTCTTATTATTAAACCAAGTTGTCTTAAAGTAGAAAGAGCAATAATCTTCTTTAAATCAAACTCAAAATTAGCGCCCAATCCAGCCATAAATATAGTTATACAACCAATTAAAAGTAAAAATCAACCACAATTATAAGTATCCAATATTGGTCTAAAACGAATTAATAAATAAACACCAGCAGTAACAAGAGTAGAAGAATGAACTAAAGCAGAAACAGGAGTAGGAGCTGCTATAGCAGCAGGAAGTCATGAAGAGAAAGGAATCTGAGCTCTCTTATTGTAGCTGCTAAAACAATTAATATAGTAATGAGCTTTATTTCAAAAGAATTAGAAATAAAATCATAATAATAAATATAATTTCAACCACCAAAATTTAACATTCATGCAATAGAAATTAAAATAGCAACATCACCAATACGATTAGAAAGTGCAGTTAATATACCAGCACTATAAGATTTTACATTTTGATAATAAATAACTAAACAATAAGAAACTAAACCTAAACCATCTGTACCTAATAAAATTCTAATTAAATTAGGACTAATAATTAAAAAACCTATAGAAAGAATAAATATTAAAACAATAATAATAAAACGATTTATATTCTTTTCACCAGATATATAATCCTCTCTATAATAAATAACCAAAGAAGAAATATATAAAAATAAGAGATATTCAATCCAAAATGAAAGTTATAACAACTATAGAACCATTTAAATTGAAAAGCTCTCACTCAACAAAAACTCTATAATCAATTATTAAATAATAAATACCTAAAATAAAAATTATAGTTCTCGAAATAAACAAAGAAAAAAAACTCAAAGAACAAATAGAAAATAAATTCACGGCCTAAGATGAAAAACTTCATATCATTGATTCCACAAAACAATATTTTTAATTAAAATACTTAAGCAAACTAAACAAAGAAATATTCACCCTTTAAACAGAGAATATTTAAAGGCAATCAATGTAAAAGTAAAAGATGATATTCACGAAAATAACCAAGAGAACAAGTATAAACACCAGAATAATAATTCCCATGCTGAGAATAAGAATATATATACAAAGTATAAACAGCTCTAAAAAAAGATAAAAAAATCAAAGCAAAGAATCTAAAAGAAGATCAAGATATAATTCTATTTAATAATCTAATTTCACCTACCAAATTTAAAGAAGGAGGAGCAGCCATATTTGATGATCTTAAAAGAAATCATCATAAAGCCATTCTTGGCATCATATTAATTATACCCTTGTTAATTAATAATCTTCGTCTACCTAAACGTTCATAAATAATATTAGATAAACAAAATAAACCAGAAGAACATAAACCATGACCAACCATTAGAGAAAGAGAACCTACACAACCTCATCAATTCATAGTCATCAATCCACCAATAACCATTCTTATATGAGCAACAGAAGAATATGCAATTAAAGACTTTAAATCAACCTGACGAAAACAAATAAATCTTACAATAACACCCCCAGATAAACCTAAAGACAATCAAAAATAATTAAACTTTAAACCCAAATAAGAAATAACCTTTATAACACGAAAAATACCATAACCACCTAACTTTAATAAAACACCAGCAAGAATTATTCTACCTGAAATAGGGGCCTCTACATGAGCCTTAGGAAGTCATAAATGAACCAAAAACATAGGTATCTTAACTAAAAAAGCCAAAATTATAAATACATAAAACATAAAATAATAAGAACCAAAATCAACCAATAAAGGAAAATATAAAGTATTAGAAAAATCATAAACCTTAAATAAAACTAATAATAAAGGTAATCTAGCAACCAAAGTATAAAAAATTAAATAAACACCAGCCTGCAAACGCTCAGGTTGATAACCCCAACCCAAAATTAAAAGTAAAGTAGGAACTAATCTAGCCTAAAAAAAAATATAAAAAGAAAGAAGACTTAATCTAGCAAATGTCAATAAAGCATAATTATTAAAATCAAAACCATAAAAACAAAAAAATTAGAATGATATGAACTTAAATAAACTGAACCTCTAGCAGTGATTATTAAAGAACAAATCCAAAAACTAAGTAAAATTAAACTAAAAGAAAAATAATCAATACCAAAATAATATCTAATTATATTCAAATCAGCATATGAATAAACACAAATTATAAAAACAAAACCCGACAGAAACATTAAAGAATGAACCAACCATCAACAATTATTTAATAAACAAAGAGGGATCAAAAAAATAGTTATAAATAAATACTTTAACATAAAGATAAACCAAAAGAATTAAAAAAATCATTACCATGAGAACGAATTATTGAAACTAAAATAGAAAGACCTAAAGCACCCTCACAAACAGAAAAAACTAAAACAATAACAGGAAAAAAATAATCATAATCAAACTCAATAAGAAAAACAATAACTAACATAAATAAAGAAAGAACAATATATTCTAATCTCAAAAGAACCATTAATAAATGTTTACGTTTAGAAGAAAAAACATAAACACCAGCAAAATAAATCAATAAAGAAGTAAAAATAGAGAATATAAACATTAGTTTTAATAGTTTAAAAAAAACGCCGGTCTTGTAAACCGGAAATAAGTCCAGCCCCCACTTTTAAAACTTCAGAGGTGGAAAAGCTTCCATCATCGGTCCCCAAAACCGGTATTTTAAATAAACTAACCCCTGAAATGATCAAAATAATAATTATATCATTATCAAATGTAATAAATATTAATTTTATTAAATTAAGACACCCAATATCAATAATGCTGTTTATTATCCTTCAAACCTTCCTAGTTGGATTAATAACAGGAACAATAATAGAAAGATATTGATTATCATATATTTTATTTTTAACATTTCTTGGTGGTATACTAGTATTATTTATTTACATTACAAGAATTGCATCAAACGAAATATTTCAGCCTAAATCAATCACTATAATTATTACATTAATAATGTGAGTATTTATCATATTAATATTAATTATTCTAGATATATCTATATTTATAGACTTTTTCAAAAACACCGAAACTATAAATATTGATAATTCAATCAATTATCAAGAAATAACAATATCTTTAGAAAAATTATATAATAGACCAACATTCATTATTACAATAATAATAATAATTTATTTATTTTTAGCACTACTAGCAGTTGTTAAAATCACCAATATTAATCAGGGACCTATTCGTAAAATAAGATAATTACTAATGAATAAACCCTTACGATTAAGACATCCTTTAATTAAAATTATTAATTACTCTTTAATTGACTTACCTGCCCCAACAAATATTTCATTTTGATGAAATTTTGGATCCCTATTAGGGTTATGTTTGGTAATTCAAATCGTAACTGGACTATTTTTAGCTATACATTATACATCAAATATTGAAATAGCATTCAGGAGTGTAGTACACATCTGCCGAGACGTAAATAATGGTTGAATTATCCGAACCTTACACGCACATGGAGCATCTATATTTTTTATTTGTATTTACTTACATGTAGGACGGGAATTTACTATGGATCTTATATATATATACATACCTGAATAATTGGTACAGTGATTTTATTTTTAGTTATAGCAACTGCATTTATAGGATATGTCTTACCCTGAGGCCAAATATCTTTTTGAGGTACAACAGTAATTACTAATTTATTATCAGCAATCCCATACTTAGGAACAGATTTAGTCCAATGAGTATGAGGAGGATTCGCTGTTGATAATGCAACATTAAATCGATTCTCCACATTCCATTTTGTATTACCATTTATTATTGCTGCTATAGCAGCAATTCATTTATTTTTTCTTCACCAAACAGGATCTAATAATCCTCTTGGACTAAATGGAGATATTGAAAAAATTCCATTCCATCCATACTTTACCTTTAAGGAAATTATTACATTTGTAATAATAACATCATTATTAATTATACTATGTTTAATTAATCCTTACCTATTAGGGGATCCAGATAACTTTGTACCTGCCAACCCATTAGTAACACCAGTTCACATTCAACCAGAATGATATTTCCCATTTTGATATGCAATTCTACGATCTATCCCTAATAAGTTAGGAGGTGTTATTGCATTATTTTTATCAATTAGAATCTTAATAATTTTACCATTTTATAATAAAACACCATTCCGAGGCATTCAATTTTACCCTATTAATCAAATTTTATTCTGAATTAAAGTAGTTGTTGTATGCTTACTAACGTGAATTGGTAAACGACCTGTTGAAGAACCTTATATTATAACAGGTCAAATCTTAACAATTATTTACTTCACATATTTCTTAATTAATGTCCATGTCGCAAATGCATGAGATAAATTAATTAAGGAATAAAGTTAATTAGCTTAGGAAAAGCATATGTTTTGAAAACATAAAATTAGAAGTTTAACTCTTCTATTAACTTTTCTCAAAAAATTTCACTAAACAAATGAGATAAATAAAATCTTTAAACCAACAAAGAAAATAAAAAAATTCAAAGATAAAGGTAAAAAACTTTTTCAAGCTAAGTACATTAATTTATCATAACGGAACCGTGGTAATGTTCCACGAACCCAAATAAAACCAAAAGATATAATAGCAAGCTTAATAAAAAATATAAAAGAATAAAAATCACCGCCCAAAAAAATTAAAGCCAATAACATTCTTATGAAGACAATTCTAGTATATTCAGCTAAAAAAATTAAAGTAAACCACCCGCACCATACTCAATATTAAATCCTGAAACTAACTCAGATTCCCCTTCAGCAAAATCAAAAGGAGTATGATTAGTTTCAGCTAAGCAAGAAGCAAAACAAGCTAAAGCTAAAGGAAAAGAAATAATAATAAATCAACAATAAAGCTGATAGTTTATAAAATCAAACATATTAAAACTACCAATTAAAATAATTAAAGACAATAAAATTAAAGCTAAACTAACTTCATAAGAAATTGTTTGAGCAACAGAACGAAGAGAACCTAATAATGAATAATTTGAATTAGAAGATCAACCAGTATATAACAGTATAAACACCTAATCTAGTACAACATAAAAAAAATAAAAATCCATAAGAAAAAGAACACATATAAGTTAAATAAGGAAAAATTACTCAAACGGCTAAAGAAATCATTAAATTAAAAACAGGGGAAAAATAATAAAGTAGGTAATTAGATATAATAGGAATTGGCTGCTCCTTACAAATTAACTTAATAGCATCTCTAAATGGCTGAGGAATTCCAACAAAACCTACCTTATTTGGACCCTTTCGAATCTGAATATAACCTAAAACCTTACGCTCTAATAAAGTTAAAAAGGCAACACTAATTAAAACACAAATAACCAATAAAAGAAAATTCAAAATAAATATAAATAAATCATAAAGTATCAATACTATTTGTAGAAAAAATCAACATAAATGAATTATAAATTCAACACATTAATCTGTCAAAATAGTAAATAAATTAATATTAATCAATATAACAAAAAATATTTTAACCATATGGTCCTTTCGTACTAATATGGATTAACAATCTTAGGATAGAAACCGACCTGGCTCACGCCGGTCTGAACTCTGATCATGTAAGAATTGAAAGGTCGAACAGACCTAATCATTGGGCTCCTGCACCCAAAATTTTTCTTAATCCAACATCGAGGTCGCAATCTGCTTTGTCGATATGAGCTCTCAAAAACAATTACGCTGTTATCCCTAAGGTAACTTAATCTTATGATCATAAATTATGGATCAAAATAACAAACATAAATAAATGATATAATAATGAAGAGTTTATCTATTCTTCATGTCACCCCAACAAAACATCATCATTAAATATAGAAAGACAAACAAAAAACTATATAAAAGTAAAATGTCAAGCTCTATAGGGTCTTCTCGTCCTAAAGAAGAATTTAAGCCTTTTGACTCAAAAGTTAAATTCAAAAATTTATTAAGAGACAGTTGATTTCTCGTCAAGCCATTCATTCCAGCCACTAATTAAGAGACTAATGATTATGCTACCTTTGCACGGTCAAAATACCGCGGCTCTTTAAAAATACGCTCAGTGAGCAGGCCAGACCTCAAAATATAAACAAGAGGACATGTTTTTGATAAACAGGCGGAAATCAATTTTGCCTAGTTCCTTATAATAAGTTCACAAGGTAAAAATTTCATACAAATAAATATACTAATTCTATCATTATTACAAAAATTTTAAAATTAAATTAATAATCTTAATAAAAAACCTAAAATATTTATAAAA
The DNA here is from genome assembly GCF_023897955.1 of Schistocerca gregaria. Classification (NCBI taxonomy): domain Eukaryota; kingdom Metazoa; phylum Arthropoda; class Insecta; order Orthoptera; family Acrididae; genus Schistocerca; species Schistocerca gregaria. Next base: position 1,402,342 of record NW_026061810.1, on the reverse strand, counting down.
TCAAAATAAAAAATAATGAACTAAAACGTAATCTTAAAGATAGCTGGTTTAAAGCTTACTATTATATTTCTATAAAATAAATTATAGGTTATTAACTTCAAAGCTTATCCCTTAAAGAATAAATAAGTTAATATTTTTACTTAAAAAATTAAATAAAAACAAATAACTTTAAAAAATTAAATTTTTTCTTAAGAAACTAGATATCTTGGGAAACGATTAACATCTCATTTCTATAAATAATTTAATAATAATTATGATACATTAACTATAAATTATTTATAAATCAACCCAAATCGAGACAAGTAAAATAAATACTAAAATTTTGATAAACCCTGATACAAAAGGTACAATAAATAAAATCTACTTAAAAAAATTTAAAATAATATTTCATAAAACACTTACATTACCAATAAACTATAATTTAAAAAATCAATTCTATAAAATATACTAAGACAAAAATACAATAAAATTATTTATATTAAATAATTAAATAAACAAAAAATAAATATAATAAAATAAATAATCAAGATATCCTGATTTGCACAGAAAAATTTTCAGTGTAAATGAAACACTTTACTAATAAGTTATATCTTGAAACTCTTCCTAGATACACTTTCCAGTACATCTACTATGTTACGACTTATCTCATCTAAATTGAAGCTACTTTAAAATAAAATAGAATAATCAATAATGAGAGCGACGGGCGATGTGTACACATCTCAGAGCCAATATCAGTTAAATTAAATAAATTAAATTACTATCAAATCCACCTTCATTAACAGTATTTCACTATCAAATCCGTTATAAACAAAAATCTATTGTAACCCACCTCCTCTTAACTATAAGCTGCACCTTGACCTGAAATATTTTATAATTATAAATCTTGAGAATTATAACTCTAAAAAGATTCTCTGATAACGGAGATATACAAACAAATAAATTAAGTAGAGTAAATCGTGTATTATCTATCATGGGGTAGGTTCCTCTGAATGGAATGTGATACCGCCAAATCCTTTGGGTTTAAAGACCTTAACTAATAGTACCCTGGTAAATATAATTAACATTTAAAATAATAGGGTATCTAATCCTAGTTTATTATTTTAATTTCACAGATTCATAAAAAGGGCCACAAATAAATTTTAACATTTCACCTTACAAATTTATATTTCAACCCTAATAATATAAACAACTGTTTTAACCAATAATAGTCACTTGTATCAATCGTATAACCGCGGCTGCTGGCACGAATTATGCCGATACTAAATCAATTGCTAAATCCAAAATCACTTGATAATTAAATCAAATTACTGCAAAAAGAACATTTAGTCTAACAAAACTTACATATAATACAAAGAAAAAGTGAATAAACAAGCAAGAATAAAACTTTTAAAAATAAAATATAAGAAAATTTTAAATCTATTAATTCAGGAAAAAATAAAAGATTCAAATATTTAAAGAAAAAAAAAGAAAAAAACCACAAACATTAACAAAAAAAAAGAAACGCCCCTATGTATGACCACAACAACTTCTCTATTATATATAATTAAAGATTAATATGGAACATGTATAGCAATAAATGTATTATATTCTTTCTTATTTAATCTTTCTTTTCACTAATAAATAAAGAAAGATTAAATAATATAATAAATATATTTTATACAATTATGTAATTTAATATAATATGTTATTAATATGAATTCTTTTTTTATATGAAGTTAACTTTCATATATATTAGTTAAATAATCTAATTATAGATAATTTACATAATTATATTATTATAATTAATATAATTATTTATATTAATTATAATATTTTATATTTAAATTAATAATTTTATTTATTATATCCAATTATAATAATATTAAATATTAAATTACATATTATTATATATATTATATTATAATAACCTATTTTAAGCTAAAAACATAAGTAGCTATAATCCTAGGTAAATAATTGCATTAAAATAATCAATTGATAATGGTAAGATGAACTTATAATACTTTAATTTCAATTAAATGTAATATATTAATATAAATTATTTATTATATATATATATAAAAAATAAAATGAGCAGGATAAATTAATCCTAATTAAACAAAATAATACATAAAATAATTCAAAAAAAAACTTTCGATTTATATATTAAATAAATGAAGTGCCTGATTAAAGGGTTACCTTGATAGGGTAAATAAAGTAAATAAAATTACCTTCATTAAAATTACATAAGATAGAATTAAACTACCTCCTTTAGTATCAAAAACTAACGTGCATCATACACCTTAATGTAAAAAGGTAAGCTAAACAAGCTAATGGGTTCATACCCCATTTATAGAGGTATCAATCCTCTCCTTTTTAATGACCAACAACTCTACAAAACTTCTCTTCCTATCAACATTAATGATAGGAACGATCCTGTCCATTTCATCAAATTCCTGATTTGGGGTTTGAATAGGACTTGAGATCAACTTACTTTCATTTATTCCGCTCCTAACAAGAAATAAAAATATAATAATAAATGAATCATCAATTAAATATTTTATTGTCCAAGCAATAGCATCGACAATATTATTATTTTCAATTTTGCTGATTCAAATAAAATATCCCATGGGATGGGAAACAGAATTTATCCCATCAATAATAATTAGATCTAGACTATTATTAAAGATTGGAGCTGCACCTTTCCATTTCTGATTTCCAGAAGTTATAGGAGCATCAAGATGAAATAATTGTTTAACATTAATAACATGATAAAAAATCGCCCCAATAATGGTCTTATCTTATTGTATTCAATTAAGAACTTTTATTTGAACAATTATTATCTTAAGAATTATTATTGGGGCAATAGGAGGTTGAAATCAAACATCCTTACGACAACTTTTAGCATATTCATCACTCAGACATCTAGGTTGAATAATTAGATCATTAACAGTCAGAGAAAACATCTGAGAACTATACTTCATTATTTACTCACTATTAAGATTAATTATAGTTTTATTATTTAAGCAAATAAATTTATTTTTCATAAATCAAATTTATTCAGCCAGAAATATAAAAACCGAAATTAAATTCATAATATTCTTATCTTTATTATCTTTAGGTGGACTACCACCATTCCTTGGATTCTTACCAAAATGAATTGTAATACAATCATTAATAGAAAACAATATAACAACTATTATAACTATTATAGTTGTATTAACTACAATTACACTCTACTACTATATACGTATTAGATTCTCAGCTCTAATTATATCATACACAGAAAATTCGTGATCTATAAAGATAAAGTCCCAAAAATCAAGAATCATTCTTCCTATAACAGTAATAATTTCAACAATAGGATTGATTTCAACATCAACCTTAATTTCATTATACTAAGGACTTAAGTTAATCAAACTAATAACCTTCAAAGTTATAATTAAAAGAATAATCTTTTAGGCCTTAGTAAAATTTTACACCTCTAGAATTGCAGTCTAGAATCATAATTGAATATAAGACCTAAATATGATAAGAGAGAAAACATCTCATAAGTAGATTTAAAGTCTACCACCTAAAATTCAGCCATCTTACCGCAAAAATGATTATTCTCAACAAACCATAAGGACATTGGTACTTTATACTTCATATTTGGAGCATGAGCAGGAATAGTAGGAACATCAATAAGAATACTTATTCGTGCTGAACTTGGCCAACCCGGATCTCTAATTGGGGATGACCAGATTTATAATGTTATTATTACAGCTCACGCATTCGTAATAATTTTCTTTATAGTAATACCTATTATAATTGGTGGATTTGGTAATTGACTTGTTCCACTAATAATTGGTGCACCAGATATAGCATTTCCACGAATAAATAATATAAGTTTTTGATTACTACCACCTTCACTAACCCTTCTTCTTACATCTTCTATAGTAGATAATGGTGCTGGTACAGGATGAACAGTTTACCCTCCTCTAGCAGGAGCTATTGCACACGGGGGTGCATCTGTAGATCTAGCTATTTTTTCACTGCACTTAGCAGGTGTATCATCTATTCTTGGTGCAGTGAATTTCATTACAACAGCAATTAATATACGATCAGAAAGTATAACTTTAGATCAAACACCTTTATTTGTATGATCTGTAGCTATTACAGCATTACTTCTCCTTCTTTCACTTCCAGTTTTAGCAGGAGCTATTACTATATTATTAACAGATCGAAATTTAAATACATCATTCTTTGACCCTGCAGGAGGGGGTGACCCCATTCTATATCAACATCTATTTTGATTCTTTGGACACCCAGAAGTTTATATTTTAATTCTACCGGGGTTCGGAATTATTTCACATATTGTATGTCAAGAAAGAGGAAAAATTGAATCATTTGGAACATTAGGTATAATTTATGCTATACTATCAATTGGACTAATAGGATTTATTGTATGAGCACATCATATATTTACAGTAGGAATGGATGTTGACACACGAGCATATTTTACATCAGCAACAATAATTATTGCTGTACCTACAGGAATTAAGAAATTTAGATGATTAGCTACATTATATGGAACTAAATTCAAGTTCAATCCACCATTATTATGAGCTCTAGGATTTATATTCCTATTTACAATTGGTGGATTAACAGGATTAGTATTAGCAAATTCATCACTTGATATTGTATTACATGATACATATTATGTAGTAGCCCACTTTCATTATGTATTATCTATAGGAGCAGTATTTGCAATTATAGGAGGTGTCATTCAATGATATCCACTATTTACAGGATTAACTATAAATAATACATGATTAAAAATCCAATTTACAATTATATTCATTGTAGTAAATTTAACATTCTTTCCTCAACACTTCCTAGGATTAGCAGGAATACCTCGACGATACTCTGACTACCCAGACGCATATACATCATGACACGTAGTATCAAGAATTGGGTCTACAATTTCTATTGTAGGAATCATTATATTCATTGTAATTATATGAGAAAGAATGATTACAAACCGAGCAATTATATTTAGAGCTAACATAAGAAGATCAACAGAATGACTACAAAATAACCCTCCTGCAGAACATAGTTACTCAGAATAACCATTAATCTCTAGATTCTAATATGGCAGATTAGTGCAGTAGATTTAAGCTCTACAAACAAAGGTTTGACCTTTTATTAGAAAATATTTATTAATGGCAACATGATCAAATTTATCTCTTCAAGATGGAGCTTCACCATTAATGGAGCAATTATCATTCTTTCATGATCATACTATGGTCGTATTATTATTAATTACAGTAATTGTAGGTTATGCCCTAAGTTATATATTATTTATTGCCTATACTAACCGTAATATACTTCATGGACATTTAATTGAAACAATCTGAACAGCTTTACCAGCAATTACATTAATTTTTATTGCCCTTCCATCATTACGACTATTATATTTACTTGATGATTCAGTAGATGCAATAATTACAATTAAAACCATTGGACGACAATGATATTGAAGATATGAATATTCAGACTTCATAGACGTAGAATTTGACACTTATATAACACCAGAACAAGACCTAGAAAATGATGGATTCCGACTACTAGATGTAGATAACCGAACAATCCTACCAATAAATACAGAAGTACGAGTATTAACAAGAGCATCAGATGTTCTACACTCATGAGCAGTTCCTGCATTAGGGGTTAAAATTGATGCAACGCCAGGTCGGTTAAATCAAGGAACATTCACAATAAATCGACCTGGATTATTCTTTGGACAATGCTCAGAAATCTGTGGAGCAAACCACTGATTTATACCAATTGTAATTGAAAGAACTTCAGTAAATTTATTTATTAAGTGATTATCTAAGATAATTTAAGGAGTTAGTTAAAATAAATAACATTAGAGTGTCAATCTAAAGTAACTAAAAAAATTAGTACACCTTGAAATTCATCAGATGACTGAAAGTAAGTAATGGTCTCTTAAACCAAATAATAGTAAATTAACGACTACTTCTGATGGGGAAATTATATCCAAATCCCTCAAATATCCCCTCTTATATGATTCTCACTATTCATTATATTTTCAGCTACATTAATCTTGTTTAATCAAATAAACTTCTTCTCATTTAAACCTAACCTTATTAAAAGAGCAGAAAAAGGAACAATTGAAATAAAAAACTTAAATTGAAAATGACTAACAACTATAGAACCATTTAAATTGAAAAGCTCTCACTCAACAAAAACTCTATAATCAATTATTAAATAATAAATACCTAAAATAAAAATTATAGTTCTCGAAATAAACAAAGAAAAAAAACTCAAAGAACAAATAGAAAATAAATTCACGGCCTAAGATGAAAAACTTCATATCATTGATTCCACAAAACAATATTTTTAATTAAAATACTTAAGCAAACTAAACAAAGAAATATTCACCCTTTAAACAGAGAACATTTAAAGGCAATCAATGTAAAAGTAAAAGATGATATTCACGAAAATAACCAAGAGAACAAGTATAAACACCAGAATAATAATTCCCATGCTGAGAATAAGAATATATATACAAAGTATAAACAGCTCTAAAAAAAGATAAAAAAATCAAAGCAAAGAATCTAAAAGAAGATCAAGATATAATTCTATTTAATAATCTAATTTCACCTACCAAATTTAAAGAAGGAGGAGCAGCCATATTTGATGATCTTAAAAGAAATCATCATAAAGCCATTCTTGGCATCAAATTAATTATACCCTTGTTTATTAATAATCTTCGTCTACCCAAACGTTCATAAATAATATTAGATAAACAAAATAAACCAGAAGAACATAAACCATGACCAACCATTAGAGAAAGAGAACCTACACAACCTCATCAATTCATAGTCATCAATCCACCAATAACCATTCTTATATGAGCAACAGAAGAATATGCAATTAAAGACTTTAAATCAACCTGACGAAAACAAATAAATCTTACAATAACACCCCCAGATGAACCTAAAGACAATCAAAAATAATTAAACTTTAGACCCAAATAAGAAATAACCTTTATAACACGAAAAATACCATAACCACCTAACTTTAATAAAACACCAGCAAGAATTATTCTACCTGAAATAGGGGCCTCTACATGAGCCTTAGGAAGTCATAAATGAACCAAAAACATAGGTATCTTAACTAAAAAAGCCAAAATTATAAATACATAAAACATAAAATAATAAGAACCAAAATCAACCAATAAAGGAAAATATAAAGTATTAGAAAAATCATAAACGTTAAATAAAACTAATAATAAAGGTAATCTAGCAACCAAAGTATAAAAAATTAAATAAACACCAGCCTGCAAACGCTCAGGTTGATAACCCCAACCCAAAATTAAAAGTAAAGTAGGAACTAATCTAGCCACAAAAAAAATATAAAAAGAAAGAAGACTTAATCTAGCAAATGAACAATAAAGCATAATTATTAAAATCAAAACCATAAAAACAAAAAAATTAGAATGATATGAACTTAAATAAACTGAACCTCTAGCAGTGATTATTAAAGAACAAATCCAAAAACTAAGTAAAATTAAACTAAAAGAAAAATAATCAATACCAAAATAATATCTAATTATATTCAAATCAGCATATGAATAAACACAAATTATAAAAACCAAACCCGACAGAAACATTAAAGAATGAACCAACCATCAACAATTATTTAATAAACAAAGAGGGATCAAAAAAATAGTTATAAATAAATACTTTAACATAAAGATAAACCAAAAGAATTAAAAAAATCATTACCATGAGAACGAATTATTGAAACTAAAATAGAAAGACCTAAAGCACCCTCACAAACAGAAAAAACTAAAAAAATAACAGGAAAAAAATAATCATAATCAAACTCAATAAGAAAGACAATAACTAACATAAATAAAGAAAGAACAATATATTCTAATCTCAAAAGAACCATTAATAAATGTTTACGTTTAGAAGAAAAAACATAAACACCAGCAAAATAAATCAATAAAGAAGTAAAAATAGAGAATATAAACATTAGTTTTAATAGTTTAAAAAAAACGCCGGTCTTGTAAACCGGAAATAAGTCCAGCCCCCACTTTTAAAACTTCAGAGGTGGAAAAGCTTCCATCATCGGTCTCCAAAACCGGTATTTTAAATAAACTAACCCCTGAAATGATCAAAATAATAATTATATCATTATCAAATGTAATAAATATTAATTTTATTAAATTAAGACACCCAATATCAATAATGCTTTTTATTATCCTTCAAACCTTCCTAGTTGGATTAATAACAGGAACAATAATAGAAAGATATTGATTATCATATATTTTATTTTTAACATTTCTTGGTGGTATACTAGTATTATTTATTTACATTACAAGAATTGCATCAAACGAAATATTTCAGCCTAAATCAATCACTATAATTATTACATTAATAAGGTAGGTATTTATCATATTAATATTAATTATTCTAGATATATCTATATTTATAGACTTTTTCAAAAACACCGAAACTATAAATATTGATAATTCAATCAATTATCAAGAAATAACAATATCTTTAGAAAAATTATATAATAGACCAACATTCATTATTACAATAATAATAATAATTTATTTATTTTTAGCACTACTAGCAGTTGTTAAAATCACCAATATTAATCAGGGACCTATTCGTAAAATAAGATAATTACTAATGAATAAACAGTTACGATTAAGACATCCTTTAATTAAAATTATTAATAACTCTTTAATTGACTTACCTGCCCCAACAAATATTTCATTTTGATGAAATTTTGGGTCCCTATTAGGGTTATGTTTGGTAATTCAAATCGTAACTGGACTATTTTTAGCTATACATTATACATCAAATATTGAAATAGCATTCAGTAGTGTAGTACACATCTGCCGAGACGTAAATAATGGTTGAATTATCCGAACCTTACACGCAAATGGAGCATCTATATTTTTTATTTGTATTTACTTACATGTAGGACGGGGAATTTACTATGGATCTTATATATATATACATACCTGAATAATTGGTACAGTGATTTTATTTTTAGTTATAGCAACTGCATTTATAGGATATGTCTTACCCTGAGGCCAAATATCTTTTTGAGGTGCAACAGTAATTACTAATTTATTATCAGCAATCCCATACTTAGGAACAGATTTAGTCCAATGAGTATGAGGAGGATTCGCTGTTGATAATGCAACATTAAATCGATTCTTCACATTCCATTTTGTATTACCATTTATTATTGCTGCTATAGCAGCAATTCATTTATTTTTTCTTCACCAAACAGGATCTAATAATCCTCTTGGACTAAATGGAGATATTGAAAAAATTCCATTCCATCCATACTTTACCTTTAAGGATTCTATTACATTTGTAATAATAACATCATTATTAATTATACTATGTTTAATTAATCCTTACCTATTAGGAGATCCAGATAACTTTGTACCTGCCAACCCATTAGTAACACCAGTTCACATTCAACCAGAATGATATTTCCTATTTGCATATGCAATTCTACGATCTATCCCTAATAAGTTAGGAGGTGTTATTGCATTATTTTTATCAATTAGAATCTTAATAATTTTACCATTTTATAATAAAACACCATTCCGAGGCATTCAATTTTACCCTATTAATCAAATTTTATTCTGAATTATAGTAGTTGTTGTATGCTTACTAACGTGAATTGGTAAACGACCTGTTGAAGAACCTTATATTATAACAGGTCAAATCTTAACAATTATTTACTTCACATATTTCTTAATTAATGTCCATGTCGCAAACGCATGAGATAAATTAATTAAGGAATAAAGTTAATTAGCTTAGGAAAAGCATATGTTTTGAAAACATAAAATTAGAAGTTTAACTCTTCTATTAACTTTTCTCAAAAAATTTCACTAAACAAATGAGATAAATAAAATCTTTAAACCAACAAAGAAAATAAAAAAATTCAAAGATAAAGGTAAAAAACTTTTTCAAGCTAAGTACATTAATTTATCATAACGGAACCGTGGTAATGTTCCACGAACCCAAATAAAACCAAAAGATATAATAGCAAGCTTAATAAAAAATATAAAAGAATAAAAATCACCGCCCAAAAAAATTAAAGCCAATAACATTCTTATGAAGACAATTCTAGTATATTCAGCTAAAAAAATTAAAGTAAAACCACCCGCACCATACTCAATATTAAATCCTGAAACTAACTCAGATTCCCCTTCAGCAAAATCAAAAGGAGTACGATTAGTTTCAGCTAAGCAAGAAGCAAAACAAGCTAAAGCTAAAGGAAAAGAAATAATAATAAATCAACAATAAAGCTGATAGTTTATAAAATCAAACATATTAAAACTACCAATTAAAATAATTAAAGACAATAAAATTAAAGCTAAACTAACTTCATAAGAAATTGTTTGAGCAACAGAACGAAGAGAACCTAATAATGAATAATTTGAATTAGAAGATCATCCATCAATTATAACAGTATAAACACCTAATCTAGTACAACATAAAAAAAATAAAAATCCATAAGAAAAACAACACATATAAGTTAAATAAGGAAAAATTACTCAAACGGCTAAAGAAATCATTAAATTAAAAACAGGGGAAAAATAATAAAGTAGGTAATTAGATATAATAGGAATTGGCTGCTCCTTACAAATTAACTTAATAGCATCTCTAAATGGCTGAGGAATTCCAACAAAACCTACCTTATTTGGACCCTTTCGAATCTGAATATAACCTAAAACCTTACGCTCTAATAAAGTTAAAAAGGCAACACTAATTAAAACACAAATAACCAATAAAAGAAAATTCAAAATAAATATAAATAAATCATAAAGTATCAATACTATTTGTAGAAAAAATCTACATAAATGAATTATAAATTCAACACATTAATCTGTCAAAATAGTAAATAAATTAATATTAATCAATATAACAAAAAATATTTTAACCATATGGTCCTTTCGTACTAATATGGATTAACAATCTTAGGATAGAAACCGACCTGGCTCACGCCGGTCTGAACTCTGATCATGTAAGAATTGAAAGGTCGAACAGACCTAATCATTGGGCTCCTGCACCCAAAATTTTTCTTAATCCAACATCGAGGTCGCAATCTGCTTTGTCGATATGAGCTCTCAAAAACAATTACGCTGTTATCCCTAAGGTAACTTAATCTTATGATCATAAATTATGGATCAAAATAACAAACATAAATAAATTATATAATAATGAAGAGTTTATCTATTCTTAATGTCACCCCAACAAAACATCATCATTAAATATAGAAAGACAAACAAAAAACTATATAAAAGTAAAGTGTCAAGCTCTATAGGGTCTTCTCGTCCTAAAGAAGAATTTAAGCCTTTTGACTCAAAAGTTAAATTCAAAAATTTATTAAGAGACAGTTGATTTCTCGTCAAGCCATTCATTCCAGCCACTAATTAAGAGACTAATGATTATGCTACCTTTGCACGGTCAAAATACCGCGGCTCTTTAAAAATACGCTCAGTGAGCAGGCCAGACCTCAAAATATAAACAAGAGGACATGTTTTTGATAAACAGGCGGAAATCAATTTTGCCTGGTTCCTTATAATAAGTTCACAAGGTAAAAATTTCATACAAATAAATATACTAATTCTATCATTATTACAAAAATTTTAAAATTAAATTAATAATCTTAATAAAAAACCTAAAATATTTATAAAATCAAAATAAAAAATAATGAACTAAAACGTAATCTTAAAGATAGCTGGTTTAAAGCTTACTATTATATTTCTATAAAATAAATTATAGGTTATTAACTTCAAAGCTTATCCCTTAAAGAATAAATAAGTTAATATTTTTACTTAAAAAATTAAATAAAAAGAATAACTTTAAAAAATTAAATTTTTTCTTAAGAAACTAGATATCTTGGGAAACGATTAACATCTCATTTCTATAAATAATTTAATAATAATTATGATACATTAACTATAAATTATTTATAAATCAACCCAAATCGAGACAAGTAAAATAAATACTAAAATTTTGATAAACCCTGATACAAAAGGTACAATAAATAAAATCTACTTAAAAAAATTTGAAATAATATTTCATAAAACACTTACATTACCAATAAACTATAATTTAAAAAATCAATTCTATAAAATATACTAAGACAAAAATACAATAAAATTATTTATATTAAATAATTAAATAAACAAAAAATAAATATAATAAAATAAATAATCAAGATATCCTGATTTGCACAGAAAAATTTTCAGTGTAAATGAAACACTTTACTAATAAGTTATATCTTGAAACTCTTCCTAGATACACTTTCCAGTACATCTACTATGTTACGACTTATCTCATCTAAATTGAAGCTACTTTAAAATAAAATAGAATAATCAATAATGAGAGCGACGGGCGATGTGTACACATCTCAGAGCCAATATCAGTTAAATTAAATAAATTAAATTACTATCAAATCCACCTTCATTAACAGTATTTCACTATCAAATCCGTTATAAACAAAAATCTATTGTAACCCACCTCCTCTTAACTATAAGCTGCACCTTGACCTGAAATATTTTATAATTATAAATCTTGAGAATTATAACTCTAAAAAGATTCTCTGATAACGGAGATATACAAACAAATAAATTAAGTAGAGTAAATCGTGTATTATCAATCATGGGGTAGGTTCCTCTGAATGGAATGAGATACCGCCAAATTCTTTGGGTTTAAAGACCTTAACTAATAGTACCCTGGTAAATATAATTAACATTTAAAATAATAGGGTATCTAATCCTAGTTTATTATTTAAATTTCACAGATTCATAAAAAGGGCCACAAATAAATTTTAACATTTCACCTTACAAATTTATATTTCAACCCTAATAATATAAAGAACTGTTTTAACCAATAATATTCACTTGTATCAATCGTATAACCGTGGCTGCTGGCACGAATTATGCCGATACTAAATCAATTGCTAAATCCAAAATCACTTGATAATTAAATCAAATTACTGCAAAAAGAACATTTAGTCTAACAAAACTTACATATAATACAAAGAAAAAGTGAATAAACAAGCAAGAATAAAACTTTTAACAATAAAAAATAAGAAAATTTTAAACCTATTAATTCAGGAAAAAATAAAAGATTCAAATATTTAAAGAAAAAAAAAAAAGAAAAAAACCACAAACATTAGCAAAAAAAAAGAAACGCCTCTATGTATGACCACAACAACTTCTCTATTATATATAATTAAAGATTAATATGGAACATGTATAGCAATAAATGTATTATATTCTTTCTTATTTAATCTTTCTTTTCACTAATAAATAAAGAAAGATTAAATAATATAATAAATATATTTTATACAATTATGTAATTTAATATAATATGTTATTAATATGAATTCTTTTTTATATGAAGTTAACTTTCATATATATTAGTTAAATAATCTAATTATAGATAATTTACATAATTATATTATTATAATTAATATAATTATTTATATTAATTATAAAATTTATATTTAAATTAATAATTTTATTTATTATATCCAATTATAATAATATTAAATATTAAATTACATATTATTATATATATTATATTATAATAACCTATTTTAAGCTAAAAACATAAGTAGCTATAATCCTAGGTAAATAATTGCATTAAAATAATCAATTGATAATGGTAAGATGAACTTATAATACTTTAATTTCAATTAAATGTAATATATTAATATAAATTATTTATTATATATATATATAAAAAAAATGAGCAGGATAAATTAATCCTAATTAAACAAAATAATACATAAAAGAATTTCAAAAAAAAAACTTTCGATTTATATATTAAATAAATGAAGTGCCTGATTAAAGGGTTACCTTGATAGGGTAAATAAAGTAAATAAAATTACCTTCATTAAAATTACATAAGATAGAATTAAACTACCTCCTTTAGTATCAAAAACTAACGTGCATCATAAACCTTAATGTAAAAAGGTAAGCTAAACAAGCTAATGGGTTCATACCCCATTTATAGAGGTATCAATCCTCTCCTTTTTAATGACCAACAACTCTACAAAACTTCTCTTCCTATCAACATTAATGATAGGAACGATCCTGTCCATTTCATCAAATTCCTGATTTGGGGTTTGAATAGGACTTGAGATCAACTTACTTTCATTTATTCCGCTCCTAACAAGAAACAAAAATATAATAATAAATGAATCATCAATTAAATATTTTATTGTCCAAGCAATAGCATCGACAATATTATTATTTTCAATTTTGCTGATTCAAATAAAATATCCCATGGGATGGGAAACAGAATTTATCCCATCAATAATAATTAGATCTAGACTATTATTAAAGATTGGAGCTGCACCTTTCCATTTCTGATTTCCAGAAGTTATAGGAGCATCAAGATGAAATAATTGTTTAACATTAATAACATGACAAAAAATCGCCCCAATAATGGTCTTATCTTATTGTATTCAATTAAGAACTTTTATTTGAACAATTATTATCTTAAGAATTATTATTGGGGCAATAGGAGGTTTAAATCAAACATCCTTACGACAACTTTTAGCATATTCATCAATCAGACATCTAGGTTGAATAATTAGATCATTAACAGTCAGAGAAAACATCTGAGAACTATACTTCATTATTTACTCACTATTAAGATTAATTATAGTTTTATTATTTAATCAAATTTATTCAGCCAGAAATATAAAAACCGAAATTAAATTCATAATATTCTTATCTTTATTATCTTTAGGTGGACTACCACCATTCCTTGGATTCTTACCAAAATGAATTGTAATACAATCATTAATAGAAAACAATATAACAACTATTATAACTATTATAGTTGTATTAACTACAATTACACTCTACTACTATATACGTATTAGATTCTCAGCTCTAATTATATCATACACAGAAAATTCGTGATCTATAAAGATAAAGTCCCAAAAATCAAGAATCATTCTTCCTATAACAGTAATAATTTCAACAATAGGATTGATTTCAACATCAACCTTAATTTCATTATACTAAGGACTTAAGTTAATCAAACTAATAACCTTCAAAGTTATAATTAAAAGAATAATCTTTTAGGCCTTAGTAAAATTTTACACCTCTAGAATTGCAGTCTAGAATCATAATTGAATATAAGACCTAAATATGATAAGAGAGAAAACATCTCATAAGTAGATTTACAGTCTACCACCTAAAATTCAGCCATCTTACCGCAAAAATGATTATTCTCAACAAACCATAAGGACATTGGTACTTTATACTTCATATTTGGAGCATGAGCAGGAATAGTAGGAACATCAATAAGAATACTTATTCGTGCTGAACTTGGCCAACCTGGATCTCTAATTGGGGATGACCAGATTTATAATGTTATTATTACAGCTCACGCATTCGTAATAATTTTCTTTATAGTAATACCTATTATAATTGGTGGATTTGGTAATTGACTTGTTCCACTAATAATTGGTGCACCAGATATAGCATTTCCACGAATAAATAATATAAGTTTTTGATTACTACCACCTTCACTAACCCTTCTTCTTACATCTTCTATAGTAGATAATGGTGCTGGTACAGGATGAACAGTTTACCCTCCTCTAGCAGGAGCTATTGCACACGGGGGTGCATCTGTAGATCTAGCTATTTTTTCACTGCACTTAGCAGGTGTATCATCTATTCTTGGTGCAGTGAATTTCATTACAACAGCAATTAATATACGATCAGAAAGTATAACTTTAGATCAAACACCTTTATTTGTATGATCTGTAGCTATTACAGCATTACTTCTCCTTCTTTCACTTCCAGTTTTAGCAGGAGCTATTACTATATTATTAACAGATCGAAATTGACTAATAGGATTTATTGTATGAGCACATCATATATTTACAGTAGGAATGGATGTTGACACACGAGCATATTTTACATCAGCAGCAATAATTATTGCTGTACCTACAGGAATTAAGGTATTTAGATGATTAGCTACATTATATGGAACTAAATTCAAGTTCAATCCACCATTATTATGAGCTCTAGGATTTATTATCCTATTTACAATTGGTGGATTAACAGGATTAGTATTAGCAAATTCATCACTTGATATTGTATTACATGATACATATTATGTAGTAGCCCACTTTCATTATGTATTATCTATAGGAGCAGTATTTGCAATTATAGGAGGTGTCATTCAATGATATCCACTATTTACAGGATTAACTATAAATAATACATGATTAAAAATCCAATTTACAATTATATTCATTGGAGTAAATTTAACATTCTTTCCTCAACACTTCCTAGGATTAGCAGGAATACCTCGACGATACTCTGACTACCCAGACGCATATACATCATGAAACGTAGTATCAAGAATTGGGTCTACAATTTCTATTGTAGGAATCATTATATTCATTGTAATTATATGAGAAAGAATGATTACAAACCGAGCAATTATATTTAGAGCTAACATAAGAAGATCAACAGAATGACTACAAAATAACCCTCCTGCAGAACATAGTTACTCAGAATTACCATTAATCTCTAGATTCTAATATGGCAGATTAGTGCAGTAGATTTAAGCTCTACAAATAAAGGTTTGACCTTTTATTAGAAAATATTTATTAATGGCAACATGATCAAATTTATCTCTTCAAGATGGAGCTTCACCATTAATGGAGCAATTATCATTCTTTCATGATCATACTATGGTCGTATTATTATTAATTACAGTAATTGTAGGTTATGCCCTAAGTTATATATTATTTATTGCCTATACTAACCGTAATATACTTCATGGACATTTAATTGAAACAATGTGAACAGCTTTACCAGCAATTACATTAATTTTTATTGCCCTTCCATCATTACGACTATTATATTTACTTGATGATTCAGTAGATGCAATAATTACAATTAAAACCATTGGACGACAATGATATTGAAGATATGAATATTCAGACTTCATAGACGTAGAATTTGACACTTATATAACACCAGAACAAGACCTAGAAAATGATGGATTCCGACTACTAGATGTAGATAACCGAACAATCCTACCAATAAATACATAAGTACGAGTATTAACAAGAGCATCAGATGTTCTACACTCATGAGCAGTTCCTGCATTAGGGGTTAAAATTGATGCAACGCCAGGTCGGTTAAATCAAGGAACATTCACAATAAATCGACCTGGATTATTCTTTGGACAATGCTCAGAAATCTGTGGAGCAAACCACAGATTTATACCAATTGTAATTGAAAGAACTTCAGTAAATTTATTTATTAAGTGATTATCTAAGATAATTTAAGGAGTTAGTTAAAATAAATAACATTAGAGTGTCAATCTAAAGTAACTAAAAAAAATTAGTACACCTTGAAATTCATCAGATGACTGAAAGTACTTAAATTGAAAATGATAACAAATCTATTCTCAACATTTGACCCATCAACTAACATCTTTAATTTATCATTAAATTGAACTAGAACATTTCTAGGACTATTATTAATCCCGTCACTATTTTGACTTACACCATCACGAATTAACATTATCTGAAATAAACTAAATTTAACCTTACATAATGAATTTAAAACACTTCTTGGACCAAAGTCATTTAATGGAACAACATTCATTTTCATCTCAATTTTTATTATAATTTTATTTAACAATTTCATAGGATTATTCCCTTATATTTTTACTAGAACAAGACATTTAGCATTAACATTTGCAATTGCCCTACCTATATGGCTAAGATTTATATTATTTGGATGAATTAACCATATTAATCATATATTTACACACCTTGTACCACAAGGTACACCGCCTGCATTAATATCATTTATAGTACTAATTGAAACAATTAGTAATGTTATTCGACCAGGTACATTAGCAGTACGGTTGGCAGCAAATATAATTGCAGGACACTTATTATTAACCTTATTAGGAAACACAGGACCATCTATAGCAATAAACTTAATCTCATTACTAATTATTGGACAAATACTTCTATTAATTCTAGAATCAGCAGTAGCAATAATTCAAGCCTATGTTTTCTCAATTCTAAGAACTCTATATTCTAGAGAAGTATATTAAACCTATGTTAACAACTCACTCAAACCACCCATTCCACTTAGTAGACTATAGACCTTGACCATTAACAGGAGCAATTGGAGCAATAGTCCTAGTATCAGGACTAGCAAAATGATTCCACCTATTTAATATTAACTTATTCATAATTGGATTTGGAATTACCCTACTAACTATAATTCAATGATGACGAGATGTAGTACGAGAAGGAACATATCAAGGATTACATACAGGATTTGTATCAATTGGATTAGGATGAGGAATAATTTTATTTATTGCATCAGAGGTATTATTTTTCGTTTCTTTTTTTTGAGCATTCTTTAGAAGAAGATTAGCACCAACAATTGAACTAGGAATACTATGACCTCCAATAGGAATTCAACCCTTTAACCCTATACAAATTCCATTACTTAATACAGCTATTCTTTTAGCATCAGGAGTAACAGTAACATGAGCACATCATAGTTTAATGGAATCTAATCATACTCAAGCACTACAAGGATTATTCTTCACAGTGTTATTAGGACTATACTTTACAATACTTCAAGCATATGAATATTGAGAAGCACCTTTTACCATTGCAGATGCAGTTTATGGATCAACATTCTTTGTTGCAACAGGATTCCATGGTTTACACGTAATTATTGGAACAATCTTTTTATCAACATGTCTACTTCGACACTCAATAAATCAATTTTCACCAAGACATCACTTTGGATTTGAAGCAGCAGCATGATACTGACACTTCGTAGACGTAGTATGATTATTCTTATATATCTCTATTTATTGATGAGGTAGATAATTGTTTTTCTAGTATAAATAGTACATTTGACTTCCAATCAGAAAGCTTGATATAAATCAAGAAAAACAATTCTAATTCTATCAACAAGAGTTTTCATTAGATTTATTATTCCAATAATTGTTATAATCCTGGCAACAACACTATCAAAAAAATTAATTAATGATCGAGGAAAAAGATCACCATTTGAATGTGGGTTTGATCCAAAAAGATCAGCACGAATACCATTCTCAATACGATTCTTCCTAATTGCAGTAATCTTTTTAATTTTTGATGTAGAAATTGCACTAATTCTACCAATTGTAATTATTTTTAAAACTTCAGACATAATAATCTGAACAGTATCAACAATATTTTTTATTCTAGTTCTATTAGGAGGACTATACCATGAATGAAACCAAGGAGCATTACAATGAGCAGAATAAAGGGTTGTAGTTAAATATAACATTTGGGTTGCATTCAAAAAGTATTGATATTATCAATCAACCTTAAATAGAATAAGAAGCGAAATATTGCAGTCAGTTTCGACCTGGAAGATTGGTATGTACTACCCTTATTCTTATTAATTGAAGCCAAAAAGAGGCGTATTACTGTTAATAATATAATTGAACTATAATAGTTCCAATTAAGGAAATGTAAAGCCAATATGAAAGCTGCTAACTTTTTATATTAGCGGTTAAACTCCGTTAACATTTCTAAAATTTATATAGTTTAAATAAAACATTACATTTTCACTGTAAAAATAATATATCTATATTTATAAATACTTAAAAGTAAAAATACTTCCTTAACATCTTCAGTGTCACGCTCTAATTATAAGCTATTTAAGTAAACGAAAAACAATATTACCAAAATAAATATTCAAAAAATAAAAGTTAAAAGATAAATCTTGAAATTAGAATCATATCAACCTTGAATATAACCAATTAAATAATAAATAATCTATATAAACATTGACCACCAAGTAATTCACCTCAACTATAATCAAATGACTTAGATGAATAATAACCTATTTTTAAAGGAATATATCTAATAAACTTAGTTGAAAGAAAAGGTATAAATCATATAGAACCAGCAAATCTAACAAAAGAAAGTATACTTAAATAAAATAAATTATGAGAAAAATCAAAATTAGAAATAAGATAACCTAAATAAGCACCTAAAATAACAACTGTAATAGTTAAAAACTTTAAATAATTAGGTAAAGCAATCACATGAGGAATAGGAAAAATTAATCAAGATAAAAGACTACCACCAAAAACAGCAACAAACAATAGACCAATTATTCCAAACGAAATATAATAACCCTTATCATCAAAAGAAAATCTAGAATAAAAATTATTATCACCAGATATTGAATAATAAAACAAACGAAAAGAATAAGAAGCAGTTAAACCAGTAGAAAAAAAATAAAGAAAAAAGTTAAAAAATTAATTCATCTTAAACAAACCATCTCAAGAATTAAATCCTTTGAATAAAATCCCGCTAAAAAAGGTATTCCACACAAAGATAAACTATAAACATTAAAACAAACTGAAGTTAAAGGTATGAAATTAACAATTGATCCTATAAAACGAATATCCTGAGAATCCTTCAAATTATGAATTATTGAACCTGCACATATAAATAATAATGCCTTAAATAAAGCATGAGCCAATAAATGAAAAAATGCAAGCTTTGGATAACCTATAGCCAAAATTCTTATTATTAAACCAAGTTGTCTTAAAGTAGAAAGAGCAATAATCTTCTTTAAATCAAACTCAAAATTAGCGCCCAATCCAGCCATAAATATAGTTATACAACCAATTAAAAGTAAAAATCAACCACAATTATAAGTACCCAATATTGGTCTAAAACGAATTAATAAATAAACACCAGCAGTAACAAGAGTAGAAGAATGAACTAAAGCAGAAACAGGAGTAGGAGCTGCTATAGCAGCAGGAAGTCATGAAGAGAAAGGAATCTGAGCTCTCTTAGTTATAGCTGCTAAAACAATTAATATAGTAATGAGCTTTATTTCAAAAGAATTAGAAATAAAATCGTAATAATAAATATAATTTCAACCACCAAAATTTAAAATTCATGCAATAGAAATTAAAATAGCAACATCACCAATACGATTAGAAAGTGCAGTTAATATACCAGCACTATAAGATTTTACATTTTGATAATAAATAACTAAACAATAAGAAACTAAACCTAAACCATCTCAACCTAATAAAATTCTAATTAAATTAGGACTAATAATTAAAAAAACCTATAGAAAGAATAAATATTAAAACAATAATAATAAAACGATTTATATTCTTTTCACCAGATATATAATCCTCTCTATAATAAATAACCAAAGAAGAAATATATATAACAAAAGATATAAAAATAAGAGATATTCAATCCAAAATTAAAGTTATAACAACTATAGAACCATTTAAATTGAAAAGCTCTCACTCAACAAAAACTCTATAATCAATTATTAAATAATAAATACCTAAAATAAAAATTATAGTTCTCGAAATAAACAAAGAAAAAAACTCAAAGAACAAATAGAAAATAAATTCACGGCCTAAGATGAAAAACTTCATATCATTGATTCCACAAAACAATATTTTTAATTAAAATACTTAAGCAAACTAAACAAAGAAATATTCACCCTTTAAACAGAGAATATTTAAAGGCAATCAATGTAAAAGTAAAAGATGATATTCACGAAAATAACCAAGAGAACAAGTATAAACACCAGAATAATAATTCCCATGCTGAGAATAAGAATATAAATACAAAGTATAAACAGCTCTAAAAAAAGATAAAAAAATCAAAGCAAAGAATCTAAAAGAAGATCAAGATATAATTCTATTTAATAATCTAATTTCACCTACCAAATTTAAAGAAGGAGGAGCAGCCATATTTGATGATCTTAAAAGAAATCATCATAAAGCCATTCTTGGCATCAAATTAATTATACCCTTGTTTATTAATAATCTTCGTCTACCCAAACGTTCATAAATAATATTAGATAAACAAAATAAACCAGAAGAACATAAACCATGACCAACCATTAGAGAAAGAGAACCTACACAACCTCATCAATTCATAGTCATCAATCCACCAATAACCATTCTTATATGAGCAACAGAAGAATATGCAATTAAAGACTTTAAATCAACCTGACGAAAACAAATAAATCTTACAATAACACCCCCAGATAAACCTAAAGACAATCAAAAATAATTAAACTTTAAACCCAAATAAGAAATAACCTTTATAACACGAAAAATACCATAACCACCTAACTTTAATAAAACACCAGCAAGAATTATTCTACCTGAAATAGGGGCCTCTACATGAGCCTTAGGAAGTCATAAATGAACCAAAAACATAGGTATCTTAACTAAAAAAGCCAAAATTATAAATACATAAAACATAAAATAATAAGAACCAAAATCAACCAATAAAGGAAAATATAAAGTATTAGAAAAATCATAAACCTTAAATAAAACTAATAATAAAGGTAATCTAGCAACCAAAGTATAAAAAATTAAATAAACACCAGCCTGCAAAAGCTCAGAATAAAATTTGATTAATATGGTAAAATTGAATGCCTCGGAATGGTGTTTTATTATAAAATGGTAAAATTATTAAGATTCTAATTGATAAAAATAATGCAATAACACCTCCTAACTTATTAGGGATAGATCGTAGAATTGCATATGCAAATAGGAAATATCATTCTGGTTGAATGTGAACTGGTGTTACTAATGGGTTGGCAGGTACAAAGTTATCTGGATCTCCTAATAGGTAAGGATTAATTAAACATAGTATAATTAATAATGATGTTATTATTACAAATGTAATAGAATCCTTAAAGGTGAAGTATGGATGGAATGGAATTTTTTCAATATCTCCATTTAGTCCAAGAGGATTATTAGATCCTGTTTGGTGAAGAAAAAATAAATGAATTGCTGCTATAGCAGCAATAATAAATGGTAATACAAAATGGAATGTGAAGAATCGATTTAATGTTGCATTATCAACAGCGAATCCTCCTCATACTCATTGGACTAAATCTGTTCCTAAGTATGGGATTGCTGATAATAAATTAGTAATTACTGTTGTACCTCAAAAAGATATTTGGCCTCAGGGTAAGACATATCCTATAAATGCAGTTGCTATAACTAAAAATAAAATCACTGTACCAATTATTCAGGTATGTATATATATATAAGATCCATAGTAAATTCCCCGTCCTACATGTAAGTAAATACAAATAAAAAATATAGATGCTCCATTTGCGTGTAAGGTTCGAATAATTCAACCATTATTTACGTCTCGGCAGATGTGTACTACACTACTGAATGCTATTTCAATATTTGATGTATAATGTATAGCTAAAAATAGTCCAGTTACGATTTGAATTACCAAACATAACCCTAATAGGGATCCAAAATGTCATCAAAATGAAATATTTGTTGGGGCAGGTAAGTCAATTAAAGAGTTATTAATAATTTTAATTAAAGGATGTCTTAATCGTAAGGGTTTATTCATTAGTAATTATCTTATTTTACGAATAGGTCCCTGATTAATATTGGTGATTTTAACAACTGCTAGTAGTGCTAAAAATAAATAAATTATTATTATTATTGTAATAATGAATGTTGGTCTATTATATAATTTTTCTAAAGATATTGTTATTTCTTGATAATTGATTGAATTATCAATATTTATAGTTTCGGTGTTTTTGAAAAAGTCTATAAATATAGATATATCTAGAATAATTAATATTAATATGATAAATACTCACATTATTAATGTAATAATTATAGTGATTGATTTAGGCTGAAATATTTCGTTTGATGCAATTCTTGTGATGTAAATAAATAATACTAGTAGACCACCAAGAAATGTTAAAAATAAAATATATGATAATCAATATCTTTCTATTATTGTTCCTGTTATTAATCCAACTAGGAAGGTTTGAAGGATAATAAAAAGCATTATTGATATTGGGTGTCTTAATTTAATAAAATTAATATTTATTACATTTGATAATGATATAATTATTATTTTGATCATTTCAGGGGTTAGTTTATTTAAAAAACCGGTTTTGGGGACCTATGATGGAAGCTTTTCCACCTCTGAAGTTTTAAAAGTGGGGGCTGGACTTATTTCCGGTTTACAAGACCGGCGTTTTTTTTAAACTATTAAAACTAATGTATATATTCTCTATTTTTACTTCTTTATTGATTTATTTTGCTGGTGTTTATGTTTTTTCTTCTAAACGTAAACATTTATTAATGGTTCTTTTGAGATTAGAATATATTGTTCTTTCTTTATTTATGTTAGTTATTGTTTTTCTTATTGAGTTTGATTATGATTATTTTTTTCCTGTTATTTTTTTAGTTTTTTCTGTTTGTGAGGGTGCTTTAGGTCTTTCTATTTTAGTTTCAACAATTCGTTCTCATGGTAATGATTTTTTTAATTCTTTTGGTTTATCTTTATGTTAAAGTATTTATTTATAACTATTTTTTTGATCCCTCTTTGTTTATTAAATAATTGTTGATGGTTGGTTCATTCTTTAATGTTTCTGTCGGGTTTTGTTTTTATAATTTGTGTTTATTCATATGCTGATTTGAATATAATTAGATATTATTTTGGTATTGATTATTTTTCTTTTAGTTTAATTTTACTTAGTTTTTGGATTTGTTCTTTAATAATCACTGCTAGAGGTTCAGTTTATTTAAGTTCATATGATTCTAATTTTTTTGTTTTTATGGTTTTGATTTTAATAATTATGCTTTATTGTTCATTTGCTAGATTAAGTCTTCATTCTTTTTATATTTTTTTTTGAGGCTAGATTAGTTCCTACTTTGCTTTTAATTTTGGGTTGGGGTTATCAACCTGAGCGTTTGCAGGCTGGTGTTTATTTAATTTTTTATACTTTTGTTGCTAGATTACCTTTATTATTAGTTTTATTTAAGGTTTATGATTTTTCTAATACTTTATATTTTCCTTTATTGGTTGATTTTGGTTCTTACTATTTTATGTTTTATGTATTTATAATTTTGGCTTTTTTAGTTAAGATACCTATGTTTTTGGTTCATTTATGACTTCCTAAGGCTCATGTAGAGGCCCCTATTTCAGGTAGAATAATTCTTGCTGGTGTTTTATTAAAGTTAGGTGGTTATGGTATTTTTCGTGTTATAAAGGTTATTTCTTATTTGGGTTTAAAGTTTAATTATTTTTGATTGTCTTTAGGTTTATCTGGGGGTGTTATTGTAAGATTTATTTGTTTTCGTCAGGTTGATTTAAAGTCTTTAATTGCATATTCTTCTGTTGCTCATATAAGAATGGTTATTGGTGGATTGATGACTATGAATTGATGAGGTTGTGTAGGTTCTCTTTCTCTAATGGTTGGTCATGGTTTATGTTCTTCTGGTTTATTTTGTTTATCTAATATTATTTATGATCGTTTAGGTAGACGAAGATTATTAATTAACAAGGGTATAATTAATATGATGCCAAGAATGGCTTTATGATGATTTCTTTTAAGATCATCAAATATGGCTGCTCCTCCTTCTTTAAATTTGGTAGGTGAAATTAGATTATTAAATAGAATTATATCTTGATCTTCTTTTAGATTCTTTGCTTTGATTTTTTTATCTTTTTTTAGAGCTGTTTATACTTTGTATATATATTCTTATTCTCAGCATGGGAATTATAATTCTGGTGTTTATACTTGTTCTCTAGGTTATTTTCGTGAATATCATCTTTTACTTTTACATTGATTGCCTTTAAATATTCTCTGTTTAAAGGGTGAATATTTCTTTGTTTAGTTTGCTTAAGTATTTTAATTAAAAATATTGTTTTGTGGAATCAATGATATGAAGTTTTTCATCTTAGGCCGTGAATTTATTTTCTATTTGTTCTTTGAGTTTTTTTTCTTTGTTTATTTCGAGAACTATAATTTTTATTTTAGGTATTTATTATTTAATAATTGATTATAGAGTTTTTGTTGAGTGAGAGCTTTTCAATTTAAATGGTTCTATAGTTGTTAGAACTTTCATTTTGGATTAAATATCTCTTATTTTTATATCTTTTGTTATATATATTTCTTCTTTGGTTATTTATTATAGAGATGATTATATATGTGGTGAAAAGAATATAAATCGTTTAATTATTATTGTTTTAATATTTATTCTTTCTATAGGTTTTTTAATTATTAGTCCTAATTTAATTAGAATTTTATTAGGTTGAGATGGTTTAGGTTTAGTTTCTTATTGTTTGGTTATTTATTATCAAAATGTAAAATCTTATAGTGCTGGTATATTAACTGCACTTTCTAATCGTATTGGTGATGTTGCTATTTTAATTTCTATTGCATGAATGTTAAATTTTGGTGGTTGAAATTATATTTATTATTATGATTTTATTTCTAATTCTTTTGAAATAAAGCTCATTACTATATTAATTGTTTTAGCAGCTATAACTAAGAGAGCTCAGATTCCTTTCTCTTCATGACTTCCTGCTGCTATAGCAGCTCCTACTCCTGTTTCTGCTTTAGTTCATTCTTCTACTCTTGTTACTGCTGGTGTTTATTTATTAATTCGTTTTAGACCAATATTGGATACTTATAATTGTGGTTGATTTTTACTTTTAATTGGTTGTATAACTATATTTATGGCTGGATTGGGCGCTAATTTTGAGTTTGATTTAAAGAAGATTATTGCTCTTTCTACTTTAAGACAACTTGGTTTAATAATAAGAATTTTGGCTATAGGTTATCCAAAGCTTGCATTTTTTCATTTATTGGCTCATGCTTTATTTAAGGCATTATTATTTATATGTGCAGGTTCAATAATTCATAATTTGAAGGATTCTCAGGATATTCGTTTTATAGGATCAATTGTTAATTTCATACCTTTAACTTCAGTTTGTTTTAATGTTTCTAGTTTGTCTTTGTGTGGAATACCTTTTTTAGCGGGATTTTATTCAAAGGATTTAATTCTTGAGATGGTTTGTTTAAGATGAATTAATTGTTTAATTTTTTTTCTACTGGTTTAACTGCTTCTTATTCTTTTCGTTTGTTTTATTATTCAATATCTGGTGATAATAATTTTTATTCTAGATTTTCTTTTGATGATAAGGGTTATTATATTTCATTTGGAATAATTGGTCTATTGTTTGTTGCTGTTTTTGGTGGTAGTCTTTTATCTTGATTAATTTTTCCTATTCCTCATGTGATTGCTTTACCTAATTATTTAAAGTTTTTAACTATTACAGTTGTTATTTTAGGTGCTTATTTAGGTTATCTTATTTCTAATTTTGATTTTTCTCATAATTTATTTTATTTAAGTATACTTTCTTTTGTTAGATTTGCTGGTTCTATATGATTTATACCTTTTCTTTCAACTAAGTTTATTAGATATATTCCTTTAAAAATAGGTTATTATTCATCTAAGTCATTTGATTATGGTTGAGGTGAATTACTTGGTGGTCAAGGTTTATATAGATTATTTATTTATTTAATTGGTTATATTCAAGGTTGATATGATTCTAATTTCAAGATTTATCTTTTAACTTTTATTTTTTGAATATTTATTTTGGTAATATTGTTTTTCGTTTACTTAAATAGCTTATAATTAGAGCGTGACACTGAAGATGTTAAGGAAGTATTTTTACTTTTAAGTATTTATAAATATAGATATATTATTTTTACAGTGAAAATGTAATGTTTTATTTAAACTATATAAATTTTAGAAATGTTAACGGAGTTTAACCGCTAATATAAAAAGTTAGCAGCTTTCATATTGGCTTTACATTTCCTTAATTGGAACTATTATAGTTCAATTATATTATTAACAGTAATACGCCTCTTTTTGGCTTCAATTAATAAGAATAAGGGTAGTACATACCAATCTTCCAGGTCGAAACTGACTGCAATATTTCGCTTCTTATTCTATTTAAGGTTGATTGATAATATCAATACTTTTTGAATGCAACCCAAATGTTATATTTAACTACAACCCTTTATTCTGCTCATTGTAATGCTCCTTGGTTTCATTCATGGTATAGTCCTCCTAATAGAACTAGAATAAAAAATATTGTTGATACTGTTCAGATTATAATGTCT
Source organism: Schistocerca gregaria (assembly GCF_023897955.1). NCBI lineage: Eukaryota > Metazoa > Arthropoda > Insecta > Orthoptera > Acrididae > Schistocerca > Schistocerca gregaria. The sequence goes on along the minus strand of NW_026061810.1, from coordinate 1,374,270 downwards.
GAAGTTTTAAAAATAATTACAATTGGTAGAATTAGTGCAATTTCTACATCAAAAATTAAAAAGATTACTGCGATTAGGAAGAATCGTATTGAGAATGGTATTCGTGCTGATCTTTTTGGATCAAACCCACATTCAAATGGTGATCTTTTTCCTCGATCATTAATTAATTTTTTTGATAGTGTTGTTGCCAGGATTATAACAATTATTGGAATAATAAATCTAATGAAAACTCTTGTTGATAGAATTAGAATTGTTTTTCTTGATTTATATCAAGCTTTCTGATTGGAAGTCAAATGTACTATTTATACTAGAAAAACAATTATCTACCTCATCAATAAATAGAGATATATAAGAATAATCATACTACGTCTACGAAGTGTCAGTATCATGCTGCTGCTTCAAATCCAAAGTGATGTCTTGGTGAAAATTGATTTATTGAGTGTCGAAGTAGACATGTTGATAAAAAGATTGTTCCAATAATTACGTGTAAACCATGGAATCCTGTTGCAACAAAGAATGTTGATCCATAAACTGCATCTGCAATGGTAAAAGGTGCTTCTCAATATTCATATGCTTGAAGTATTGTAAAGTATAGTCCTAATAACACTGTGAAGAATAATCCTTGTAGTGCTTGAGTATGATTAGATTCCATTAAACTATGATGTGCTCATGTTACTGTTACTCCTGATGCTAAAAGAATAGCTGTATTAAGTAATGGAATTTGTATAGGGTTAAAGGGTTGAATTCCTATTGGAGGTCATAGTATTCCTAGTTCAATTGTTGGTGCTAATCTTCTTCTAAAGAATGCTCAAAAAAAGAAACGAAAAATAATACCTCTGATGCAATAAATAAAATTATTCCTCATCGTAATCCAATTGATACAAATCCTGTATGTAATCCTTGATATGTTCCTTCTCGTACTACATCTCGTCATCATTGAATTATAGTTAGTAGGGTAATTCCAAATCCAATTATGAATAAGTTAATATTAAATAGGTGGAATCATTTTGCTAGTCCTGATACTAGGACTATTGCTCCAATTGCTCCTGTTAATGGTCAAGGTCTATAGTCTACTAAGTGGAATGGGTGGTTTGAGTGAGTTAACATAGGTTTAATATACTTCTCTAGAATATAGAGTTCTTAGAATTGAGAAAACATAGGCTTGAATTATTGCTACTGCTGATTCTAGAATTAATAGAAGTATTTGTCCAATAATTAGTAATGAGATTAAGTTTATTGCTATAGATGGTCCTGTGTTTCCTAATAAGGTTAATAATAAGTGTCCTGCAATTATATTTGCTGCCAACCGTACTGCTAATGTACCTGGTCGAATAACATACTAATTGTTTCAATTAGTACTATAAATGATATTAATGCAGGCGGTGTACCTTGTGGTACAAGGTGTGTAAATATATGATTAGTATGGTTAATTCATCCAAATAATATAAATCTTAGCCATATAGGTAGGGCAATTGCAAATGTTAATTCTAAATGTCTTGTTCTAGTAAAAATATAAGGGAATAATCCTATGAAATTGTTAAATAATATTATAATAAAAATTGAGATGAAAATGAATGTTGTTCCATTAAATGATTTTGGTCCAAGAAGTGTTTTAAATTCATTATGTAAGGTTAAATTTAGTTTATTTCAGATAATGTTAATTCGTGATGGTGTAAGTCAAAATAGTGATGGGATTAATAATAGTCCTAGAAATGTTCTAGTTCAATTTAATGATAAATTAAAGATGTTAGTTGATGGGTCAAATGTTGAGAATAGATTTGTTATCATTTTCAATTTAAGTTTTTTATTTCAATTGTTCCTTTTTCTGCTCTTTTAATAAGGTTAGGTTTAAATGAGAAGAAGTTTATTTGATTAAACAAGATTAATGTAGCTGAAAATATAATGAATAGTGAGAATCATATAAGAGGGGATATTTGAGGGATTTGGATATAATTTCCCCATCAGAAGTAGTCGTTAATTTACTATTATTTGGTTTAAGAGACCATTACTTACTTTCAGTCATCTGATGAATTTCAAGGTGTACTAATTTTTTTAGTTACTTTAGATTGACACTCTAATGTTATTTATTTTAACTAACTCCTTAAATTATCTTAGATAATCACTTAATAAATAAATTTACTGAAGTTCTTTCAATTACAATTGGTATAAATCTGTGGTTTGCTCCACAGATTTCTGAGCATTGTCCAAAGAATAATCCAGGTCGATTTATTGTGAATGTTCCTTGATTTAACCGACCTGGCGTTGCATCAGTTTTAACCCCTAATGCAGGAACTGCTCATGAGTGTAGAACATCTGATGCTCTTGTTAATACTCGTACTTCTGTATTTATTGGTAGGATTGTTCGGTTATCTACATCTAGTAGTCGGAATCCATCATTTTCTAGGTCTTGTTCTGGTGTTATATAAGTGTCAAATTCTACGCCTATGAAGTCTGAATATTCATATCTTCAATATCATTGTCGTCCAATGGTTTTAATTGTAATTATTGCATCTACTGAATCATCAAGTAAATATAATAGTCGTAATGATGGAAGGGCAATAAAAATTAATGTAATTGCTGGTAAAGCTGTTCACATTGTTTCAATTAAATGTCCATGAAGTATATTACGGTTAGTATAGGCAATAAATAATATATAACTTAGGGCATAACCTACAATTACTGTAATTAATAATAATACGACCATAGTATGATCATGAAAGAATGATAATTGCTCCATTAATGGTGAAGCTCCATCTTGAAGAGATAAATTTGATCATGTTGCCATTAATAAATATTTTCTAATAAAAGGTCAAACCTTTATTTGTAGAGCTTAAATCTACTGCACTAATCTGCCATATTAGAATCTAGAGATTAATGGTAATTCTGAGTAACTATGTTCTGCAGGAGGGTTATTTTGTAGTCATTCTGTTGATCTTCTTATGTTAGCTCTAAATATAATTGCTCGGTTTGTAATCATTCTTTCTCATATAATTACAATGAATATAATGATTCCTACAATAGAAATTGTAGACCCAATTCTTGATACTACGTTTCATGATGTATATGTGTCTGGGTAGTCAGAGTATCGTCGAGGTATTCCTGCTAATCCTAGGAAGTGTTGAGGAAAGAATGTTAAATTTACTCCAATGAATATAATTGTAAATTGGATTTTTAATCATGTATTATTTATAGTTAATCCTGTAAATAGTGGATATCATTGAATGACACCTCCTATAATTGCAAATACTGCTCCTATAGATAATACATAATGAAAGTGGGCTACTACATAATATGTATCATGTAATACAATATCAAGTGATGAATTTGCTAATACTAATCCTGTTAATCCACCAATTGTAAATAGGAAAATAAATCCTAGAGCTCATAATAATGGTGGATTGAACTTGAATTTAGTTCCATATAATGTAGCTAATCATCTAAATACCTTAATTCCTGTAGGTACAGCAATAATTATTGTTGCTGATGTAAAATATGCTCGTGTGTCAACATCCATTCCTACTGTAAATATATGATGTGCTCATACAATAAATCCTATTAGTCCAATTGATAGTATAGCATAAATTATACCTAATGTTCCAAATGATTCAATTTTTCCTCTTTCTTGACATACAATATGTGAAATAATTCCGAACCCCGGTAGAATTAAAATATAAACTTCTGGGTGTCCAAAGAATCAAAATAGATGTTGATATAGAATTGGGTCACCCCCTCCTGCAGGGTCAAAGAATGATGTATTTAAATTTCGATCTGTTAATAATATAGTAATAGCTCCTGCTAAAACTGGAAGTGAAAGAAGGAGAAGTAATGCTGTAATAGCTACAGATCATACAAATAAAGGTGTTTGATCTAAAGTTATACTTTCTGATCGTATATTAATTGCTGTTGTAATGAAATTCACTGCACCAAGAATAGATGATACACCTGCTAAGTGCAGTGAAAAAATAGCTAGATCTACAGATGCACCCCCGTGTGCAATAGCTCCTGCTAGAGGAGGGTAAACTGTTCATCCTGTACCAGCACCATTATCTACTATAGAAGATGTAAGAAGAAGGGTTAGTGAAGGTGGTAGTAATCAAAAACTTATATTTTTTATTCGTGGAAATGCTATATCTGGTGCACCAATTATTAGTGGAACAAGTCAATTACCAAATCCACCAATTATAATAGGTATTACTATAAAGAAAATTATTACGAATGCGTGAGCTGTAATAATAACATTATAAATCTGGTCATCCCCAATTAGAGATCCGGGTTGGCCAAGTTCAGCACGAATAAGTATTCTTATTGATGTTCCTACTATTCCTGCTCATGCTCCAAATATGAAGTATAAAGTACCAATGTCCTTATGGTTTGTTGATAATAATCATTTTTGCGGTAATATGGCTGAATTTTAGGTGGTAGACTGTAAATCTACTTATGAGATGTTTTCTCTCTTATCATATTTAGGTCTTATATTCAATTATGATTCTAGACTGCAATTCTAGAGGTGTAAAATTTTACTAAGGCCTAAAAGATTATTCTTTTAATTATAACTTTGAAGGTTATTAGTTTGATTAACTTAAGTCCTTAGTATAATGAAATTAAGGTTGATGTTGAAATCAATCCTATTGTTGAAATTATTACTGTTATAGGAAGAATGATTCTTGATTTTTGGGACTTTATCTTTATAGATCACGAATTTTCTGTGTATGATATAATTAGAGCTGAGAATCTAATACGTATATAGTAGTAGAGTGTAATTGTAGTTAATACAACTACAATAGTTATAATAGTTGTTATATTGTTTTCTATTAATGATTGTATTACAATTCATTTTGGTAAGAATCCAAGGAATGGTGGTAGTCCACCTAAAGATAATAAAGATAAGAATATTATGAATTTAATTTCGGTTTTTATATTTCTGGCTGAATAAATTTGATTTATGAAAATAAATTTATTAGCTTAAATAATAAAACTATAATTAATCTTAATAGTGAGTAAATAATGAAGTATAGTTCTCAGATGTTTTCTCTGACTGTCAATGATCTAATTATTCAACCTAGATGTCTGATTGATGAATATGCTAAAAGTTGTCGTAAGGATGTTTGATTTAAACCTCCTATTGCCCCAATAATAATTCTTAAGATAATAATTGTTCAAATAAAAGTTCTTAATTGAATACAATAAGATAAGACCATTATTGAGGCGATTTTTTGTCATGTTATTAATGTTAAACAATTATTTCATCTTGATGCTCCTATAACTTCTGGAAATCAGAAATGGAAAGGTGCAGCTCCAATCTTTAATAATAGTCTAGATCTAATTATTATTGATGGGATAAATTCTGTTTCCCATCCCATGGGATATTTTATTTGAATCAGCAAAATTGAAAATAATAATATTGTCGATGCTATTGCTTGGACAATAAAATATTTAATTGATGATTCATTTATTATTATATTTTTATTTCTTGTTAGGAGCGGAATAAATGAAAGTAAGTTGATCTCAAGTCCTATTCAAACCCCAAATCAGGAATTTGATGAAATGGACAGGATCGTTCCTATCATTAATGTTGATAGGAAGAGAAGTTTTGTAGAGTTGTTGGTCATTAAAAAGGAGAGGATTGATACCTCTATAAATGGGGTATGAACCCATTAGCTTGTTTAGCTTACCTTTTTACATTAAGGTTTATGATGCACGTTAGTTTTTGATACTAAAGGAGGTAGTTTAATTCTATCTTATGTAATTTTAATGAAGGTAATTTTATTTACTTTATTTACCCTATCAAGGTAACCCTTTAATCAGGCACTTCATTTATTTAATATATAAATCGAAAGTTTTTTTTGAAATTCTTTTATGTATTATTTTGTTTAATTAGGATTAATTTATCCTGCTCATTTTATTTTTTTATATATATATATATATAATGAATAATTTATATTAATATATTACATTTAATTGAAATTAAAGTATAATAAGTTCATCTTACCATTATCAATTGATTATTTTAATGCAATTATTTACCTAGGATTATAGCTACTTATGTTTTTAGCTTAAAATAGGTTATTATAATATAATATATATAATAATATGTAATTTAATATTTAATATTATTATAATTGGATATAATAAATAAAATTATTAATTTAAATATAAAATATTATAATTAATATAAATAATTATATTAATTATAATAATATAATTATGTAAATTATCTATAATTAGATTATTTAACTAATATATATGAAAGTTAACTTAATATAAAAAAAAGAATTCATATTAATAACATATTATATTAAATTACATAATTGTATAAAATATATTTATTATATTATTTAATCTTTCTTTATTTATTAGTGAAAAGAAAGATTAAATAAGAAAGAATATAATACATTTATTGCTATACATGTTCCATATTGATCTTTAATTATATATAATAGAGAAGTTTTTGTGGTCATACATAGGGGCGTTTCTTTTTTTTTTTGCTAATGTTTGTGGTTTTTTTCTTTTTTTTCTTTAAATATTTGAATCTTTTATTTTTTCCTGAATTAATAGATTTAAAATTTTCTTATTTTTTATTGTTAAAAGTTTTATTCTTGCTTGTTTATTCACTTTTTCTTTGTATTATATTTAAGTTTTGTTAGACTAAATGTTCTCTTTGCAGTAATTTGATTTAATTATCAAGTGATTTTGGATTTAGCAATTGATTTAGTATCGGCATAATTCGTGCCAGCAGCCGCGGTTATACGATTGATACAAGTGAATATTATTGGTTAAAACAGTTGTTTATATTATTAGGGTTGAAATATAAATTTGTAAGGTGAAATGTTAAAATTTATTTGTGGCCCTTTTTATGAATCTGTGAAATTTAAATAATAAACTAGGATTAGATACCCTATTATTTTAAATGTTAATTATATTTACCAGGGTACTATTAGTTAAGGTCTTTAAACCCAAAGAATTTGGCGGTATCTCATTCCATTCAGAGGAACCTACCCCATGATTGATAATACACGATTTACTCTACTTAATTTATTTGTTTGTATATCTCCGTTATCAGAGAATCTTTTTAGAGTTATAATTCTCAAGATTTATAATTATAAAATATTTCAGGTCAAGGTGCAGCTTATAGTTAAGAGGAGGTGGGTTACAATAGGTTTTTGTTTATAACGGATTTGATAGTGAAATACTGTTAATGAAGGTGGATTTGATAGTAATTTAATTTATTTAATTTAACTGATATTGGCTCTGAGATGTGTACACAACACCCGTCGCTCTCATTATTGATTATTCTATTTTATTTTAAAGTAGCTTCAATTTAGATGAGATAAGTCGTAACATAGTAGATGTACTGGAAAGTGTATCTAGGAAGAGTTTCAAGATATAACTTATTAGTAAAGTGTTTCATTTACACTGAAAATTTTTCTGTGCAAATCAGGATATCTTGATTATTTATTTTATTATATTTATTTTTTGTTTATTTAATTATTTAATATAAATAATTTTATTGTATTTTTGTCTTAGTATATTTTATAGAATTGATTTTTTAAATTATAGTTTATTGGTAATGTGTTTTATGAAATATTATTTTAAATTTTTTTAAGTAGATTTTATTTATTGTACCTTTTGTATCAGGGTTTATCAAAATTTTAGTATTTATTTTACTTGTCTCGATTTGGGTTGATTTATAAATAATTTATAGTTAATGTATCATAATTATTATTAAATTATTTATAGAAATGAGATGTTAATCGTTTCCCAAGATATCTAGTTTCTTAAGAAAAAATTTAATTTTTTTAAGTTATTTGTTTTTATTTAATTTTTTAAGTAAAAATATTAACTTATTTATTCTTTAAGGGATAAGCTTTGAAGTTAATAACCTATAATTTATTTTATAGAAATATAATAGTAAGCTTTAAACCAGCTATCTTTAAGATTACGTTTTAGTTCATTATTTTTTATTTTGATTTTATAAATATTTTAGGTTTTTTATTAAGATTATTAATTTAATTTTAAAATTTTTGTAATAATGATAGAATTAGTATATTTATTTGTATGAAATTTTTACCTTGTGAACTTATTATAAGGAACTAGGCAAAATTGATTTCCGCCTGTTTATCAAAAACATGTCCTCTTGTTTATATTTTGAGGTCTGGCCTGCTCACTGAGCGTATTTTTAAAGAGCCGCGGTATTTTGACCGTGCAAAGGTAGCATAATCATTATTCTCTTAATTAGTGGCTGGATGAATGGCTTGACGAGAAATCAACTGTCTCTTAATAAATTTTTGAATTTAACTTTTGAGTCAAAAGGCTTAAATTCTTCTTTAGGACGAGAAGACCCTATAGAGCTTGACATTTTACTTTTATATAGTTTTTTGTTTGTCTTTCTATATTTAATGATGATGTTTTGTTGGGGTGACATGATGAATAGATAAACTCTTCATTATTATATCATTTATTTATGTTTGTTATTTTGATCCATAATTTATGATCATAAGATTAAGTTACCTTAGGGATAACAGCGTAATTGTTTTTGAGAGCTCATATCGACAAAGCAGATTGCGACCTCGATGTTGGATTAAGAAAAATTTTGGGTGCAGGAGCCAAATGATTAGGTCTGTTCGACCTTTAAATTCTTACATGATCTGAGTTCAGACCGGCGTGAGCCAGGTCGGTTTCTATCCTAAGATTGTTAATCCATATTAGTACGAAAGGACCATATGGTTAAAATATTTTTTGTTATATTGATTAATATTAATTTATTTACTATTTTGACAGATTAATGTGTTGAATTTAGAATTCATTTATGTAGATTTTTTCTACAAATAGTATTGATACTTTATGATTTATTTATATTTATTTTGAATTTTCTTTTATTGGTTATTTGTGTTTTAATTAGTGTTGCCTTTTTAACTTTATTAGAGCGTAAGGTTTTAGGTTATATTCAGATTCGAAAGGGTCCAAATAAGGTAGGTTTTGTTGGAATTCCTCAGCCATTTAGAGATGCTATTAAGTTAATTTGTAAGGAGCAGCCAATTCCTATTATATCTAATTACCTACTTTATTATTTTTCCCCTGTTTTTAATTTAATGATTTCTTTAGCCGTTTGAGTAATTTTTCCTTATTTAACTTATATGTGTTCTTTTTCTTATGGATTTTTATTTTTTTTATGTTGTACTAGATTAGGTGTTTATACTGTTATAATTGCTGGTTGATCTTCTAATTCAAATTATTCATTATTAGGTTCTCTTCGTTCTGTTGCTCAAACAATTTCTTATGAAGTTAGTTTAGCTTTAATTTTATTGTCTTTAATTATTTTAATTGGTAGTTTTAATATGTTTGATTTTATAAACTATCAGCTTTATTGTTGATTTATTATTATTTCTTTTCCTTTAGCTTTAGCTTGTTTTGCTTCTTGCTTAGCTGAAAATAATCGTACTCCTTTTGATTTTGCTGAAGGGGAATCTGAGTTAGTTTCAGGATTTAATATTGAGTATGGTGCGGGTGGTTTTACTTTAATTTTTTTAGCTGAATATACTAGAATTGTCTTCATAAGAATGTTATTGGCTTTAATTTTTTTGGGCGGTGATTTTTATTCTTTTATATTTTTTATTAAGCTTGCTATTATATCTTTTGGTTTTATTTGGGTTCGTGGAACATTACCACGGTTCCGTTATGATAAATTAATGTACTTAGCTTGAAAAAGTTTTTTACCTTTATCTTTGAATTTTTTTATTTTCTTTGTTGGTTTAAAGATTTTATTTATCTCATTTGTTTAGTGAAATTTTTTGAGAAAAGTTAATAGAAGAGTTAAACTTCTAATTTTATGTTTTCAAAACATATGCTTTTCCTAAGCTAATTAACTTTATTCCTTAATTAATTTATCTCATGCGTTTGCAACATGGACATTAATTAAGAAATATGTGAAGTAAATAATTGTTAAGATTTGACCTGTTATAATATAAGGTTCTTCAACAGGTCGTTTACCAATTCACGTTAGTAAGCATACAACAACTACTATAATTCAGAATAAAATTTGATTAATAGGGTAAAATTGAATGCCTCGGAATGGTGTTTTATTATAAAATGGTAAAATTATTAAGATTCTAATTGATAAAAATAATGCAATAACACCTCCTAACTTATTAGGGATAGATCGTAGAATTGCATATGCAAATAGGAAATATCATTCTGGTTGAATGTGAACTGGTGTTACTAATGGGTTGGCAGGTACAAAGTTATCTGGATCTCCTAATAGGCAAGGATTAATTAAACATAGTATAATTAATAATGATGTTATTATTACAAATGTAATAGAATCCTTAAAGGTAAAGTATGGATGGAATGGAATTTTTTCAATATCTCCATTTAGTCCAAGAGGATTATTAGATCCTGTTTGGTGAAGAAAAGATAAATGAATTGCTGCTATAGCAGCAATAATAAATGGTAATACAAAATGGAATGTGAAGAATCGATTTAATGTTGCATTATCAACAGCGAATCCTCCTCATACTCATTGGACTAAATCTGTTCCTAAGTATGGGATTGCTGATAATAAATTAGTAATTACTGTTGTACCTCAAAAAGATATTTGGCCTCAGGGTAAGACATATCCTATAAATGCAGTTGCTATAACTAAAAATAAAATCACTGTACCAATTATTCAGGTATGTATATATATATAAGATCCATAGTAAATTCCCTGTCCTACATGTAAGTAAATACAAATAAAAAATATAGATGCTCCATTTGCGTGTAAGGTTCGGATAATTCAACCATTATTTACGTCTCGGCAGATGTGTACTACACTACTGAATGCTATTTCAATATTTGATGTATAATGTATAGCTAAAAATAGTCCAGTTACGATTTGAATTACCAAACATAACCCTAATAGGGATCCAAAATTTCATCAAAATGAAATATTTGTTGGGGCAGGTAAGTCAATTAAAGAGTTATTAATAATTTTAATTAAAGGATGTCTTAATCGTAAGGGTTTATTCATTAGTAATTATCTTATTTTACGAATAGGTCCCTGATTAATATTGGTGATTTTAACAACTGCTAGTAGTGCTAAAAATAAATAAATTATTATTATTATTGTAATAATGAATGTTGGTCTATTATATAATTTTTCTAAAGATATTGTTATTTCTTGATAATTGATTGAATTATCAATATTTATAGTTTCGGTGTTTTTGAAAAAGTCTATAAATATAGATATATCTAGAATAATTAATATTAATATGATAAATTCTCACATTATTAATGTAATAATTATAGTGATTGATTTAGGCTGAATTATTTCGTTTGATGCAATTCTTGTAATGTAAATAAATAATACTAGTATACCACCAAGAAATGTTAAAAATAAAATATATGATAATCAATATCTTTCTATTATTGTTCCTGTTATTAATCCAACTAGGAAGGTTTGAAGGATAATAAAAAGCATTATTGATATTGGGTGTCTTAATTTAATAAAATTAATATTTATTACATTTGATAATGATGTAATTATTATTTTGATCATTTCAGGGGTTAGTTTATTTAAAATACCGGTTTTGGGGACCGATGATGGAAGCTTTTCCACCTCTGAAGTTTTAAAAGTGGGGGCTGGACTTATTTCCGGTTTACAAGACCGGCGTTTTTTTTAAACTATTAAAACTAATGTTTATATTCTCTATTTTTACTTCTTTATTGATTTATTTTGCTGGTGTTTATGATTTTTCTTCTAAACATAAACATTTATTAATGGTTCTTTTGAGATTAGAATATATTGTTCTTTCTTTATTTATGTTAGTTATTGTTTTTCTTATTGAGTTTGATTATGATTATTTTTTTCCTGTTATTTTTTTAGTTTTTTCTGTTTGTGAGGGTGCTTTAGGTCTTTCTATTTTAGTTTCAATAATTCGTTCTCATGGTAATGATTTTTTTAATTCTTTTGGCTTATCTTTATGTTAAAGTATTTATTTATAACTATTTTTTTGATCCCTCTTTGTTTATTAAATAATTGTTGATGGTTGGTTCATTCTTTAATGTTTCTGTCGGGTTTTGTTTTTATAATTTGTGTTTATTCATATGCTGATTTGAATATAATTAGATATTATTTTGGTATTGATTATTTTTCTTTTAGTTTAATTTTACTTAGTTTTTGGATTTGTTCTTTAATAATCACTGCTAGAGGTTCAGTTTATTTAAGTTCATATCATTCTAATTTTTTTGTTTTTATGGTTTTGATTTTAATAATTATGCTTTATTGTTCATTTGCTAGATTAAGTCTTCTTTCTTTTTATATTTTTTTTGAGGCTAGATTAGTTCCTACTTTACTTTTAATTTTGGGTTGGGGTTATCAACCTGAGCGTTTGCAGGCTGGTGTTTATTTAATTTTTTATACTTTGGTTGCTAGATTACCTTTATTATTAGTTTTATTTAAGGTTTATGATTTTTCTAATACTTTATATTTTCCTTTATTGGTTGATTTTGGGTACTTATTATTTTATGTTTTATGTATTTATAATTTTGGCTTTTTTAGTTAAGATACCTATGTTTTTGGTTCATTTATGACTTCCTAAGGCTCATGTAGAGGCCCCTATTTCAGGTAGAATAATTCTTACTGGTGTTTTATTAAAGTTAGGTGGTTATGGTATTTTTCGTGTTATAAAGGTTATTTCTTATTTGGGTTTAAAGTTTAATTATTTTTGATTGTCTTTAGGTTTATCTGGGGGTGTTATTGTAAGATTTATTTGTTTTCGTCAGGTTGATTTAAAGTCTTTAATTGCATATTCTATACTTTACAATACTTCAAGCATATGAATATTGAGAAGCACCTTTTACCATTGCAGATGCAGTTTATGGATCAACATTCTTCGTTGCAACAGGATTCCATGGTTTACACGTAATTATTGGAACAATCTTTTTATCAACATGTCTACTTCGACACTCAATAAATCAATTTTCACCAAGACATCACTTTGGATTTGAAGCAGCAGCATGATACTGACACTTCGTAGACGTAGTATGATTATTCTTATATATCTCTATTTATTGATGAGGTAGATAATTGTTTTTCTAGTATAAATAGTACATTTGACTTCCAATCAGAAAGCTTGATATAAATCAAGAAAAACAATTCTAATTCTATCAACAAGAGTTTTCATTAGATTTATTATTCCAATAATTGTTATAATCCTGGCAACAACACTATCAAAAAAATTAATTAATGATCGAGAAAAAAGATCACCATTTGAATGTGGGTTTGATCCAAAAAGATCAGCACGAATACCATTCTCAATACGATTCTTCCTAATCGCAGTAATCTTTTTAATTTTTGATGTAGAAATTGCACTAATTCTACCAATTGTAATTATTTTTAAAACTTCAGACATTATAATCTGAACAGTATCAACAATATTTTTTATTCTAGTTCTATTAGGAGGACTATACCATGAATGAAACCAAGGAGCATTACAATGAGCAGAATAAAGGGTTGTAGTTAAATATAACATTTGGGTTGCATTCAAAAAGTATTGATATTATCAATCAACCTTAAATAGAATAAGAAACGAAATATTGCAGTCAGTTTCGACCTGGAAGATTGGTATGTACTACCCTTATTCTTATTAATTGAAGCCAAAAAGAGGCATATTACTGTTAATAATATAATTGAACTATAATAGTTCCAATTAAGGAAATGTAAAGCCAATATGAAAGCTTCTAACTTTTTATATTAGCGGTTAAACTCCGTTAACATTTCTAAAATTTATATAGTTTAAATAAAACATTACATTTTCACTGTAAAAATAATATATCTATATTTATAAATACTTAAAAGTAAAAATACTTCCTTAACATCTTCAGTGTCACGCTCTAATTATAAGCTATTTAAGTAAACGAAAAACAATATTACCAAAATAAATATTCAAAAAATAAAAGTTAAAAGATAAATCTTGAAATTAGAATCATATCAACCTTGAATATAACCAATTAAATAAATAAATAATCTATATAAACCTTGACCACCAAGTAATTCACCTCAACCATAATCAAATGACTTAGATGAATAATAACCTATTTTTAAAGGAATATATCTAATAAACTTAGTTGAAAGAAAAGGTATAAATCATATAGAACCAGCAAATCTAACAAAAGAAAGTATACTTAAATAAAATAAATTATGAGAAAAATCAAAATTAGAAATAAGATAACCTAAATAAGCACCTAAAATAACAACTGTAATAGTTAAAAACTTTAAATAATTAGGTAAAGCAATCACATGAGGAATAGGAAAAATTAATCAAGATAAAAGACTACCACCAAAAACAGCAACAAACAATAGACCAATTATTCCAAATGAAATATAATAACCCTTATCATCAAAAGAAAATCTAGAATAAAAATTATTATCACCAGATATTGAATAATAAAACAAACGAAAAGAATAAGAAGCAGTTAAACCAGTAGAAAAAAAATTAAACAATTAATTCATCTTAAACAAACCATCTCAAGAATTAAATCCTTTGAATAAAATCCCGCTAAAAAAGGTATTCCACACAAAGACAAACTAGAAACATTAAAACAAACTGAAGTTAAAGGTATGAAATTAACAATTGATCCTATAAAACGAATATCCTGAGAATCCTTCAAATTATGAATTATTGAACCTGCACATATAAATAATAATGCCTTAAATAAAGCATGAGCCAATAATTGAAAAAATGCAAGCTTTGGATAACCTATAGCCAAAATTCTTATTATTAAACCAAGTTGTCTTAAAGTAGAAAGAGCAATAATCTTCTTTAAATCAAACTCAAAATTAGCGCCCAATCCAGCCATAAATATAGTTATACAACCAATTAAAAGTAAAAATCAACCACAATTATAAGTATCCAATATTGGTCTAAAACGAATTAATAAATAAACACCAGCAGTAACAAGAGTAGAAGAATGAACTAAAGCAGAAACAGGAGTAGGAGCTGCTATAGCAGCAGGAAGTCATGAAGAGAAAGGAATCTGAGCTCTCTTAGTTATAGCTGCTAAAACAATTAATATAGTAATGAGCTTTATTTCAAAAGAATTAGAAATAAAATCATAATAATAAATATAATTTCAACCACCAAAATTTAACATTCATGCAATAGAAATTAAAATAGCAACATCACCAATACGATTAGAAAGTGCAGTTAATATACCAGCACTATAAGATTTTACATTTTGATAATAAATAACTAAACAATAAGAAACTAAACCTAAACCATCTCAACCTAATAAAATTCTAATTAAATTAGGACTAATAATTAAAAAACCTATAGAAAGAATAAATATTAAAACAATAATAATAAAACGATTTATATTCTTTTCACCAGATATATAATCCTCTCTATAATAAATAACCAAAGACGAAATATATATAACAAAAGATATAAAAATAAGAGATATTCAATCCAAAATTAAAGTTATAACAACTATAGAACCATTTAAATTGAAAAGCTCTCACTCAACAAAAACTCTATAATCAATTATTAAATAATAAATACCTAAAATAAAAATTATAGTTCTCGAAATAAACAAAGAAAAAAAACTCAAAGAACAAATAGAAAATAAATTCACGGCCTAAGATGAAAAACTTCATATCATTGATTCCACAAAACAATATTTTTAATTAAAATACTTAAGCAAACTAAACAAAGAAATATTCACCCTTTAAACAGAGAATATTTAAAGGCAATCAATGTAAAAGTAAAAGATGATATTCACGAAAATAACCAAGAGAACAAGTATAAACACCAGAATAATAATTCCCATGCTGAGAATAAGAATATATATACAAAGTATAAACAGCTCTAAAAAAAGATAAAAAAATCAAAGCAAAGAATCTAAAAGAAGATCAAGATATAATTCTATTTAATAATATAATTTCACCTACCAAATTTAAAGAAGGAGGAGCAGCCATATTTGATGATCTTAAAAGAAATCATCATAAAGCCATTCTTGGCATCAAATTAATTATACCCTTGTTAATTAATAATCTTCGTCTACCTAAACGTTCATAAATAATATTAGATAAACAAAATAAACCAGAAGAACATAAACCATGACCAACCATTAGAGAAAGAGAACCTACACAACCTCATCAATTCATAGTCATCAATCCACCAATAACCATTCTTATATGAGCAACAGAAGAATATGCAATTAAAGACTTTAAATCAACCTGACGAAAACAAATAAATCTTACAATAACACCCCCAGATAAACCTAAAGACAATCAAAAATAATTAAACTCTAAACCCAAATAAGAAATAACCTTTATAACACGAAAAATACCATAACCACCTAACTTTAATAAAACACCAGCAAGAATTATTCTACCTGAAATAGGGGCCTCTACATGAGCCTTAGGAAGTCATAAATGAACCAAAAACATAGGTATCTTAACTAAAAAAGCCAAAATTATAAATACATAAAACATAAAATAATAAGAACCAAAATCAACCAATAAAGGAAAATATAAAGTATTAGAAAAATCATAAAACTAATAATAAAACTAATAATAAAGGTAATCTAGCAACCAAAGTACAAAAAATTAAATAAACACCAGCCTGCAAACGCTCAGGTTGATAACCCCAACCCAAAATTAAAAGTAAAGTAAGAACTAATCTAGCCTCAAAAAAAATATAAAAAGAAAGAAGACTTAATCTAGCAAATGAACAATAAAGCATAATTATTAAAATCAAAACCATAAAAACAAAAAAATTAGAATGATATGAACTTAAATAAACTGAACCTCTAGCAGTGATTATTAAAGAACAAATCCAAAAACTAAGTAAAATTAAACTAAAAGAAAAATAATCAATACCAAAATAATATCTAATTATATTCAAATCAGCATATGAATAAACACAAATTATAAAAACAAAACCCGACAGAAACATTAAAGAATGAACCAACCATCAACAATTATTTAATAAACAAAGAGGGATCAAAAAAATGGTTATAAATAAATACTTTAACATAAAGATAAACCAAAAGAATTAAAAAATCATTACCATGAGAACGAATTATTGAAACTAAAATAGAAAGACCTAAAGCACCCTCACAAACAGAAAAAACTAAAAAAATAACAGGAAAAAAATAATCATAATCAAACTCAATAAGAAAAACAATAAGTAACATAAATAAAGAAAGAACAATATATTCTAATCTCAAAAGAACCATTAATAAATGTTTACATTTAGAAGAAAAAACATAAACACCAGCAAAATAAATCAATAAAGAAGTAAAAATAGAGAATATAAACATTAGTTTTAATAGTTTAAAAAAAACGCCGGTCTTGTAAACCGGAAATAAGTCCAGCCCCCACTTTTAAAACTTCAGAGGTGGAAAAGCTTCCATCATCGGTCCCCAAAACCAGTATTTTAAATAAACTAACCCCTGAAATGATCAAAATAATAATTATATCATTATCAAATGTAATAAATATTAATTTTATTAAATTAAGACACCCAATATCAATAATGCTTTTTATTATCCTTCAAACCTTCCTAGTTGGATTAATAACAGGAACAATAATAGAAAGATATTGATTATCATATATTTTATTTTTAACATTTCTTGGTGGTCTACTAGTATTATTTATTTACATCACAAGAATTGCATCAAACGAAATATTTCAGCCTAAATCAATCACTATAATTATTACATTAATAATGTGAGTATTTATCATATTAATATTAATTATTCTAGATATATCTATATTTATAGACTTTTTCAAAAACACCGAAACTATAAATATTGATAATTCAATCAATTATCAAGAAATAACAATATCTTTAGAAAAATTATATAATAGACCAACATTCATTATTACAATAATAATAATAATTTATTTATTTTTAGCACTACTAGCAGTTGTTAAAATCACCAATATTAATCAGGGACCTATTCGTAAAATAAGATAATTACTAATGAATAAACCCTTACGATTAAGACATCCTTTAATTAAAATTATTAATAACTCTTTAATTGACTTACCTGCCCCAACAAATATTTCATTTTGATGAAATTTTGGATCCCTATTAGGGTTATGTTTGGTAATTCAAATCGTAACTGGACTATTTTTAGCTATACATTATACATCAAATATTGAAATAGCATTCAGTAGTGTAGTACACATCTGCCGAGACGTAAATAATGGTTGAATTATTCGAACCTTACACGCAAATGGAGCATCTATATTTTTTATTTGTATTTACTTACATGTAGGACGGGGAATTTACTATGGATCTTATATATATATACATACCTGAATAATTGGTACAGTGATTTTATTTTTAGTTATAGCAACTGCATTTATAGGATATGTCTTACCCTGAGGCCAAATATCTTTTTGAGGTACAACAGTAATTACTAATTTATTATCAGCAATCCCATACTTAGGAACAGATTTAGTCCAATGAGTATGAGGAGGATTCGCTGTTGATAATGCAACATTAAATCGATTCTTCACATTCCATTTTGTATTACCATTTATTATTGCTGCTATAGCAGCAATTCATTTATTTTTTCTTCACCAAACAGGATCTAATAATCCTCGTGGACTAAATGGAGATATTGAAAAAATTCCATTCCATCCATACTTTACCTTTAAGGATTCTATTACATTTGTAATAATAACATCATTATTAATTATACTATGTTTAATTAATCCTTACCTATTAGGAGATCCAGATAACTTTGTACCTGCCAACACATTAGTAACACCAGTTCACATTCAACCAGAATGATATTTCCTATTTGCATATGCAATTCTACGATCTATCCCTAATAAGTTAGGAGGTGTTATTGCATTATTTTTATCAATTAGAATCTTAATAATTTTACCATTTTATAATAAAACACCATTCCGAGGCATTCAATTTTACCCTATTAATCAAATTTTATTCTGAATTATAGTAGTTGTTGTATGCTTACTAATGTGAATTGGTAAACGACCTGTTGAAGAACCTTATATTATAACAGGTCAAATCTTAACAATTATTTACTTCACATATTTCTTAATTAATGTCCATGTCGCAAACGCATGAGATAAATTAATTAAGGAATAAAGTTAATTAGCTTAGGAAAAGCATATGTTTTGAAAACATAAAATTAGAAGTTTAACTCTTCTATTAACTTTTCTCAAAAAATTTCACTAAACAAATGAGATAAATAAAATCTTTAAACCAACAAAGAAAATAAAAAAATTCAAAGATAAAGGTAAAAAACTTTTTCAAGCTAAGTACATTAATTTATCATAACGGAACCGTGGTAATGTTCCACGAACCCAAATTAAACCAAAAGATATAATAGCAAGCTTAATAAAAAATATAAAAGAATAAAAATCACCGCCCAAAAAAATTAAAGCCAATAACATTCTTATGAAGACAATTCTAGTATATTCAGCTAAAAAAATTAAAGTAAAACCACCCGCACCATACTCAATATTAAATCCTGAAACTAACTCAGATTCCCCTTCAGCAAAATCAAAAGGAGTACGATTAGTTTCAGCTAAGCAAGAAGCAAAACAAGCTAAAGCTAAAGGAAAAGAAATAATAATAAATCAACAATAAAGCTGATAGTTTATAAAATCAAACATATTAAAACTACCAATTAAAATAATTAAAGACAATAAAATTAAAGCTAAACTAACTTCATAAGAAATTGTTTGAGCAACAGAACGAAGAGAACCTAATAATGAATAATTTGAATTAGAAGATCAACCAGCAATTATAACAGTATAAACACCTAATCTAGTACAACATAAAAAAAATAAAAATCCATAAGAAAAAGAACACATATAAGTTAAATAAGGAAAAATTACTCAAACGGCTAAAGAAATCATTAAATTAAAAACAGGGGAAAAATAATAAAGTAGGTAATTAGATATAATAGGAATTGGCAGCTCCTTACAAATTAACTTAATAGCATCTCTAAATGGCTGAGGAATTCCAACAAAACCTACCTTATTTGGACCCTTTCGAATCTGAATATAACCTAAAACCTTACGCTCTAATAAAGTTAAAAAGGCAACACTAATTAAAACACAAATAACCAATAAAAGAAAATTCAAAATAAATATAAATAAATCATAAAGTATCAATACTATTTGTAGAAAAAATCTACATAAATGAATTCTAAATTCAACACATTAATCTGTCAAAATAGTAAATAAATTAATATTAATCAATATAACAAAAAATATTTTAACCATATGGTCCTTTCGTACTAATATGGATTAACAATCTTAGGATAGAAACCGACCTGGCTCACGCCGGTCTGAACTCAGATCATGTAAGAATTTAAAGGTCGAACAGACCTAATCATTGGGCTCCTGCACCCAAAATTTTTCTTAATCCAACATCGAGGTCGCAATCTGCTTTGTCGATATGAGCTCTCAAAAACAATTACGCTGTTATCCCTAAGGTAACTTAATCTTATGATCATAAATTATGGATCAAAATAACAAACATAAATAAATGATATAATAATGAAGAGTTTATCTATTCTTCATGTCACCCCAACAAAACATCATCATTAAATATAGAAAGACAAACAAAAAACTATATAAAAGTAAAATGTCAAGCTCTATAGGGTCTTCTCGTCCTAAAGAAGAATTTAAGCCTTTTGACTCAAAAGTTAAATTCAAAAATTTATTAAGAGACAGTTGATTTCTCGTCAAGCCATTCATTCCAGCCACTAATTAAGAGACTAATGATTATGCTACCTTTGCACGGTCAAAATACCGCGGCTCTTTAAAAATACGCTCAGTGAGCAGGCCAGACCTCAAAATATAAACAAGAGGACATGTTTTTGATAAACACTCGGAAATCAATTTTGCCTAGTTCCTTATAATAAGTTCACAAGGTAAAAATTTCATACAAATAAATATACTAATTCTATCATTATTACAAAAATTTTAAAATTAAATTAATAATCTTAATAAAAAACCTAAAATATTTATAAAATCAAAATAAAAAATAATGAACTAAAACGTAATCTTAAAGATAGCTGGTTTAAAGCTTACTATTATATTTCTATAAAATAAATTATAGGTTATTAACTTCAAAGCTTATCCCTTAAAGAATAAATAAGTTAATATTTTTACTTAAAAAATTAAATAAAAACAAATAACTTTAAAAAATTAAATTTTTTCTTAAGAAACTAGATATCTTGGGAAACGATTAACATCTCATTTCTATAAATAATTTAATAATAATTATGATACATTAACTATAAATTATTTATAAATCAACCCAAATAGAGACAAGTAAAATAAATACTAAAATTTTGATAAACCCTGATACAAAAGGTACAATAAATAAAATCTACTTAAAAAATTTAAAATAATATTTCATAAAACACTTACATTACCAATAAACTATAATTTAAAAAATCAATTCTATAAAATATACTAAGACAAAAATACAATAAAATTATTTATATTAAATAATTAAATAAACAAAAAATAAAAATAATAAAATAAATAATCAAGATATCCTGATTTGCACAGAAAAATTTTCAGTGTATATGAAACACTTTACTAATAAGTTATATCTTGAAACTCTTCCTAGATACACTTTCCAGTACATCTACTATGTTACGACTTATCTCATCTAAATTGAAGCTACTTTAAAATAAAATAGAATAATCAATAATGAGAGCGACGGGCGATGTGTACACATCTCAGAGCCAATATCAGTTAAATTAAATAAATTAAATTACTATCAAATCCACCTTCATTAACAGTATTTCACTATCAAATCCGTTATAAACAAAAATCTATTGTAACCCACCTCCTCTTAACTATAAGCTGCACCTTGACCTGAAATATTTTATAATTATAAATCTTGAGAATTATAACTCTAAAGAGATTCTCTGATAACGGAGATATACAAACAAATAAATTAAGTAGAGTAAATCGTGTATTATCAATCATGGGGTAGGTTCCTCTGAATGGAATGAGATACCGCCAAATTCTTTGGGTTTAAAGACCTTAACTAATAGTACCCTGGTAAATATAATTAACATTTAAAATAATAGGGTATCTAATCCTAGTTTATTATTTAAATTTCACAGATTCATAAAAAGGGCCACAAATAAATTTAACATTTCACCTTACAAATTTATATTTCAACCCTAATAATATAAACAACTGTTTTAACCAATAATATTCACTTGTATCAATCGTATAACCGCGGCTGCTGGCACGAATTATGCCGATACTAAATCAATTGCTAAATCCAAAATCACTTGATAATTAAATCAAATTACTGCAAAAAGAACATTTAGTCTAACAAAACTTACATATAATACAAAGAAAAAGTGAATAAACAAGCAAGAATAAAACTTTTAAAAATAAAAAATAAGAAAATTTTAAATCTATTAATTCAGGAAAAAATAAAAGATTCAAATATTTAAAGAAAAAAAAAGAAAAAAACCACAAACATTAACAAAAAAAAAGAAACGCCCCTATGTATGACCACAACAACTTCTCTATTATATATAATTAAAGATTAATATGGAACATGTATAGCAATAAATGTATTATATTCTTTCTTATTTAATCTTTCTTTTCACTAATAAATAAAGAAAGATTAAATAATATAATAAATATATTTTATACAATTATGTAATTTAATATAATATGTTATTAATATGAATTCTTTTTTATATTTAGTTAACCTTTCATATATATTAGTTAAATAATCTAATTATAGATAATTTACATAATTATATTATTATAATTAATATAATTATTTATATTAATTATAATATTTTATATTTAAATTAATAATTATATTTATTATATCCAATTATAATAATATTAAATATTAAATTACATATTATTATATATATTATATTATAATAACCTATTTTAAGCTAAAAACATAAGTAGCTATAATCCTAGGTAAATAATTGCATTAAAATAATCAATTGATAATGGTAAGATGAACTTATAATACTTTAAACTCAATTAAATGTAATATATTAATATAAATTGTTTATTATATATATATATATATATATATATATATATATAAATAAAATGAGCAGGATAAATTAATCCTAATTAAACAAAATAATACATAAAATAATTCAAAAAAAAACTTTCGATTTATATATTAAATAAATGAAGTGCCTGATTAAAGGGTTACCTTGATAGGGTAAATAAAGTAAATAAAATTACCTTCATTAAAATTACATAAGATAGAATTAAACTACCTCCTTTAGTATCAAAAACTAACGTGCATCATACACCTTAATGTAAAAAGGTAAGCTAAACAAGCTAATGGGTTCATACCCCATTTATAGAGGTATCAATCCTCTCCTTTTTAATGACCAACAACTCTACAAAACTTCTCTTCCTATCAACATTA
This sequence comes from Schistocerca gregaria, assembly GCF_023897955.1. NCBI lineage: Eukaryota > Metazoa > Arthropoda > Insecta > Orthoptera > Acrididae > Schistocerca > Schistocerca gregaria. Next base: position 1,350,853 of record NW_026061810.1, on the reverse strand, counting down.
ATGATAGGAACGATCCTGTCCATTTCATCAAATTCCTGATTTGGGGTTTGAATAGGACTTGAGATCAACTTACTTTCATTTATTCCGCTCCTAACAAGAAATAAAAATATAATAATAAATGAATCATCAATTAAATATTTTATTGTCCAAGCAATAGCATCGACAATATTATTATTTTCAATTTTGCTGATTCAAATAACATATCCCATGGGATGGGAAACAGAATTTATCCCATCAATAATAATTAGATCTAGACTATTATTAAAGATTGGAGCTGCACCTTTCCATTTCTGATTTCCAGAAGTTATAGGAGCATCAAGATGAAATAATTGTTTAACATTAATAACATGACAAAAAATCGCCCCAATAATGGTCTTATCTTATTGTATTCAATTAAGAACTTTTATTTGAACAATTATTATCTTAAGAATTATTATTGGGGCAATAGGAGGTTTAAATCAAACATCCTTACGACAACTTTTAGCATATTCATCAATCAGACATCTAGGTTGAATAATTAGATCATTAACAGTCAGAGAAAACATCTGAGAACTATACTTCATTATTTACTCACTATTAAGATTAATTATAGTTTTATTATTTAATCAAATTTATTCAGCCAGAAATATAAAAACCGAAATTAAATTCATAATATTCTTATCTTTATTATCTTTAGGTGGACTACCACCATTCCTTGGATTCTTACCAAAATGAATTGTAATACAATCATTAATAGAAAACAATATAACAACTATTATAACTATTATAGTTGTATTAACTACAATTACACTCTACTACTATATACGTATTAGATTCTCAGCTCTAATTATATCATACACAGAAAATTCGTGATCTATAAAGATAAAGTCCCAAAAATCAAGAATCATTCTTCCTATAACAGTAATAATTTCAACAATAGGATTGATTTCAACATCAACCTTAATTTCATTATACTAAGGACTTAAGTTAATCAAACTAATAACCTTCAAAGTTATAATTAAAAGAATAATCTTTTAGGCCTTAGTAAAATTTTACACCTCTAGAATTGCAGTCTAGAATCATAATTGAATATAAGACCTAAATATGATAAGAGAGAAAACATCTCATAAGTAGATTTACAGTCTACCACCTAAAATTCAGCCATCTTACCGCAAAAATGATTATTCTCAACAAACCATAAGGACATTGGTACTTTATACTTCATATTTGGAGCATGAGCAGGAATAGTAGGAACATCAATAAGAATACTTATTCGTGCTGAACTTGGCCAACCCGGATCTCTAATTGGGGATGACCAGATTTATAATGTTATTATTACAGCTCACGCATTCGTAATAATTTTCTTTATAGTAATACCTATTATAATTGGTGGATTTGGTAATTGACTTGTTCCACTAATAATTGGTGCACCAGATATAGCATTTCCACGAATAAATAATATATGTTTTTGATTACTACCACCTTCACTAACCCTTCTTCTTACATCTTCTATAGTAGATAATGGTGCTGGTACAGGATGAACAGTTTACCCTCCTCTAGCAGGAGCTATTGCACACGGGGGTGCATCTGTAGATCTAGCTATTTTTTCACTGCACTTAGCAGGTGTATCATCTATTCTTGGTGCAGTGAATTTCATTACAACAGCAATTAATATACGATCAGAAAGTATAACTTTAGATCAAACACCTTTATTTGTATGATCTGTAGCTATTACAGCATTACTTCTCCTTCTTTCACTTCCAGTTTTAGCAGGAGCTATTACTATATTATTAACAGATCGAAATTTAAATACATCATTCTTTGACCCTGCAGGAGGGGGTGACCCAATTCTATATCAACATCTATTTTGATTCTTTGGACACCCAGAAGTTTATATTTTAATTCTACCGGGGTTCGGAATTATTTCACATATTGTATGTCAAGAAAGAGGAAAAATTGAATCATTTGGAACATTAGGTATAATTTATGCTATACTATCAATTGGACTAATAGGATTTATTGTATGAGCACATCATATATTTACAGTAGGAATGGATGTTGACACACGAGCATATTTTACATCAGCAGCAATAATTATTGCTGTACCTACAGGAATTAAGGTATTTAGATGATTAGCTACATTATATGGAACTAAATTCAAGTTCAATCCACCATTATTATGAGCTCTAGGATTTATTATCCTATTTACAATTGGTGGATTAACAGGATTAGTATTAGCAAATTCATCACTTGATATTGTATTACATGATACATATTATGTAGTAGCCCACTTTCATTATGTATTATCTATAGGAGCAGTATTTGCAATTATAGGAGGTGTCATTCAATGATATCCACTATTTACAGGATTAACTATAAATAATACATGATTAAAAATCCAATTTACAATTATATTCATTGGAGTAAATTTAACATTCTTTCCTCAACACTTCCTAGGATTAGCAGGAATACCTCGACGATACTCTGAGTACCCAGACGCATATACATCATGAAACGTAGTATGAAGAATTGGGTCTACAATTTATATTGTAGGAATCATTATATTCATTGTAATTATATGAGAAAGAATGATTACAAACCGAGCAATTATATTTAGAGCTAACATAAGAAGATCAACAGAATGACTACAAAATAACCCTCCTGCAGAACATAGTTACTCAGAATTACCATTAATCTCTAGATTCTAATATGGCAGATTAGTGCAGTAGATTTAAGCTCTACAAATAAAGGTTTGACCTTTTATTAGAAAATATTTATTAATGGCAACATGATCAAATTTATCTCTTTAAGATGGAGCTTCACCATTAATGGAGCAATTATCATTCTTTCATGATCATACTATGGTCGTATTATTATTAATTACAGTAATTGTAGGTTATGCCCTAAGTTATATATTATTTATTGCCTATACTAACCGTAATATACTTCATGGACATTTAATTGAAACAATGTGAACAGCTTTACCAGCAATTACATTAATTTTTATTGCCCTTCCATCATTACGACTATTATATTTACTTGATGATTCAGTAGATGCAATAATTACAATTAAAACCATTGGACGACAATGATATTGAAGATATGAATATTCAGACTTCATAGACGTAGAATTTGACACTTATATAACACCAGAACAAGACCTAGAAAATGATGGATTCCGACTACTAGATGTAGATAACCGAACAATCCTACCAATAAATACAGAAGTACGAGTATTAACAAGAGCATCAGATGTTCTACACTCATGAGCAGTTCCTGCTGAAACACAGAAATTGCATCGGGAGTGAATACAACTGTCACAATCCGCACTTTCCTCAATGGGAGTAATGTCTGGTACAGTCTACGCTTTGATCGTACCCAAGAAGACCAGTAGTAGTTTCCGATGCACATCTGGAGACAATCTGTATTCTGTGGACTATCAGAGTGTTGATGAAACACAGAAATTGCATAGGGATTCAATACAACAGTCACCATGTGCGCCTTCCTCCATGGGAGTAATGTCTCAAGGAGTCTACGCTTTGATCGTTCGCTGGAAGACCAGCAGTAGTTTCCAATGTACATCTTTAGGCATTCTGTTAACTGTGGTCTATCAGAATGTTGTTGAAAGACTGAAATTGCATCGGGATTTAATACAACAGTCACCATGCGCACTTTCCTCCATGGGAGTAATGTCTCAAACAGTCTACGCTTTGATCGTTCCCTGGAAGACCAGTAGTAGTTTCGATTCACATCTGGAGGCATTCTGTAATCTGTGGTTCTTCAAAGTGTTGATGAAACACAGAAATTGCATCGGGATTGAATACAATAGTCACCATGGGCACTTTCCTCCATGGGAGTAATGTCTCAAACAGTCTACACTTTTATCGTTCCCTGGAAGACCAGTAGTAGTTTCCATTGCACATCTGGTGGCATTCTGTAATCTGTGGACTATCAGAGAGTTGATGAAACACAGAAATTGCATCGGGATTAAATACAACAGTCACAATCCGCACTTTTCTCCATGGGGATAATGTCTAAAACAGTCTACGCTTTGATCGTTCCCTGGAAGACCAGTAGTAGTTTCCGATGCACATCTGGAGGCATTCTGTAATCTGTGGACCTTCAAAGTGTTGATGAAACACAGAAATTGCATCGGGATTGAATACAATAGTCACCATGGGCACTTTCCTCCATGGGAGTAATGTCTCAAACAGTCTACACTTTTATCGTTCCCTGGAAGACCAGTAGTAGTTTCCATTGCACATCTGGTGGCATTCTGTAATCTGTGGACTATCAGAGAGTTGATGAAACACAGAAATTGCATCGGGATTAAATACAACAGTCACAATCCGCACTTTTCTCCATGGGAATAATGTCTAAAACAGTCTACGCTTTGATCGTTCCCTGGAAGACCAGTAGTAGTTTCCGATGCACATCTGGAGGCATTCTGTAATCTGTGGACCTTCAAATTGTTGATGAAACACAGAAATTGCATCGGGAGTGAATACAACTGTCGCAATCCGCACATTCCTCAATGGGAGTAATGTCTGGTACAGTCTACGCTTTGATCGTACCCAAGAAGACCAGTAGTAGTTTCCGATGCACATCTGGAGACAATCTGTATTCTGTGGACTATCAGAGTGTTGATGAAACACAGAAATTGCATCGGGATTGAATACAACAGTCACCATCCGCACTTTCCTCCATGGGAGGAATGTCTCAAACGGTCTACGCGTTGATCGGTCCCAGGAAGACCAGTAGTACATTCCGATGCACATCTGGAGACAATCTGTAATCTGTGGACTATCAGAGTGTTGATGAAACACAGAAATTGCATCGGGATTGAATACAACAGTCACCATCCGCACATTCCTCCATGGGAGTAATGTCTCAAACAGTCAACGCTTTGATCGTTCCCAGGAAGGCCAAGAGTAGTTTTCGATGCACTTCTGGAGGCAATCTGTTATCTGTGGACTATCAGAGTGTTGATGAAACACAGAAATTGCATCGGGATTGAATACAACAGTCACCATGCACACTTTCTTCCATGGGAGTAATGTCTCTAACAGTCTACGCTTTGATAGTTCGCTTTAACACCAGTAGTAGTTTCCGATGCACATCTGGAGGCATTCTGTAATCTGTGGACTATCAGAGTGTTGATGAAACACAGAAATTGCATCGGGATTCAATACAACTGTCACCATGTGCACCTTCCTCCATGAGAATAATGTCTCAAACAGTCTACGCTTTGATCGTTCCCTGGAAGACCAGTAGTAGTTTAGATTCGCATCTGGAGGCATTCTGTAATCTGTGGTTCTTCAAAGTGTTGATGGAACACAGAAATTGCATCGGGATTAAATACAACAGTCACCATGGGCACTTTCCTCCATGGGAGTTATGTCTCAAACAGTGTACTCTTTTATCGTTCCCTGGAAGACCAGTAGCAGTTTCCGATGCACATCTGGAGGCATTCTGTAATCTGTGGACTATCAGAGAGTTGATGAAACACAGAAATTGCATCGGGATTAAATACAACAGTCACAATCCGCACTTTTCTCCATGGGAATAATGTCTAAAACAGTCTACGCTTTGATCGTTCCCTGGAAGACCAGTAGTAGTTTCCGATGCACATCTGGAGGCATTCCGTAATCTGTGGACCTTCAAAGTGTTGATGAAACACAGAAATTGCATCGGGATTGAATACAACAGTCACCATCCGCAATTTCCTCCATGGGAGTAACGTCTGAAACAGTCTACGCTTTGATCGTTCCATGGAAGACCAGTAGTAGTTTCCGATGCACATCTGGAGTCATTCTGTAATCTGTGGACTATCAGAGTGTTGATGAAACACAGAAATTGCATCGGGAATGAATACAACAGTCACCATGCGCACTTTGCTCCACGGGAGTAATGTCTCAAACAGTCTATGCTTTGATCGATCCCTGGAAGACCAGTAGTAGTTTCCGATGCACATCAGGTGGCATTCTGTTATCTGTGGACTATCTGAGTGTTGATGAAACACAGAAATTGCATCGGGATTGAATACAACAGTCACCATCCACAATTTCCGCCATGGGAGTAATGTCTGAAACAGTCCTCGCTTTAATCGTTTCCTGGAAGACCAGTAGTAGTTTCCGATGCACATCTGGTGGCATTCTGTAATCTGTGGGCTATCAGAGTGCTGATGAAACACAGAAATTGCATCGGGATTGAATACAACAGTCACCATGAGCACTTTCCTCCAAGGGAGTAATGTCTCAAACAGTCTACGCTTTGATCGTTCCCTGGATGACCAGTAGTAGTTTCCGATCCACATCTGGAGACAATCTGTATTCTGTGGACAATCAGAGTGTTGATGAAACACAGAAATTGCATCGAGATTGAATACAACAGTCACCATCAGCAATTTCCTCCATGGGAGTAACGTCTGAATAGTCTACGCTTTGATCGTTCCCTGCATGACCAGTAGTAGTTTCCGATGCACATCTGGAGGCATTCTGTAATCTGTGGATCATCAGAGTGTTGTTGAAACACAGAAATTGCTTCTGGATTGAATACAACAGTCACCATGCGCACTTTCCTACATGGGAGTAATGTCTCAAACAGTCAATGCTTTGACCGTTCATAGGAAGACCAGTAGTAGTTTCCGATGCATATCTGGAGGAAATCTGTAATCTGTGGACTATCAGAGTGTTGATGAAACACAGAAATTGCATTGGGATTGAATACAACAGTCACCATCCGCAGTTTCCACCACGGGAGTAATGTCTCAAACAGTCTACGCTTTGATCGTTCCCTGGAAGACCAGTAGTAGTTTCCGATGCACATCTGGAGGCATTCTGTAATCTGTTGACCTTCAAAGTGTTGATGAAACGCAGAAATTGCATAGGGATTGAATACAACAGTCACCATGCGCAATTTCCTCAACGTGAGTAATGTCTCAAACAGTCTACGCTTTGATCGTTCCCTGGAAGACCAGTAGTGGTTTCCGATGCACATCTGGTGGCATTCTATAATCTTTGGACTATCAGAGTGTTGATGAAACATAGAAATTGCATCGGGATTGAATACAACAGTCACCATGCGCACTTTTCTCAACGGGAGTAATGTCTCAAACAGTCTACGCTTTGATCGTTCCCTAGAAGACCAGTAGTAGTTTCCGATGCACATCTGGTGGCATTCTGTAATATGTGGACTATCAGAGAGTTGATGAAACACAGAAATTGCATCTGGATTTAATACAACAGTCACCATGCGCACTTTCCTACATGGGAGTAATGTCTCAAACAGTCTATGCTTTGACCGTTCATAGGAAGACCAGTAGTAGTTTCCGATGCATATCTGGAGGAAATCTGTAATCTGTGGACTATCAGAGTGTTGATGAAACACAGAAATTGCATTGGGATTGAATACAACAGTCACCATCCGCAGTTTCCACCACGGGAGTAATGTCTCAAACAGTCTACGCTTTTATCGTTCCCTGGAAGACCAGTAGTAGTTTCCGATGCACATCTGGAGGCATTCTGTAATCTGTGGACCTTCAAAGTGTTGATGAAACACAGAAATTGCATCGGGATTGAATACAACAGTCACCATCCGCACTTTCCTCCATGGGAGTAATGTCTCAAGCAGTCTTCACTTTGATCGCTCCCTGGAAGACAAGTAGTAGTTTCCGATGCACATCTGGAGGCATTCTTTAATCTGTGGACCTTCAAAGTGTTGATGAAACACAGAAATTGCATCGGGTTTGATTACAACAGTCACCATGCGCACTTTCCTCCATTTAAGTAATGTCTCATACAGTCTACGCTCTAATCGCTCCCAGGAATACCAGTAGTAGTTTCCGATGCACATCTGGAGGCAATCTGTAAATTGTGGACTATCAGAGTGTTGATGAAACATAGAAATTGCATCGGGATTTAATACAACAGTCACCATCCGCACAATCCTTAATGGGAGTAATGTCTGAAACAGTCTACGCTTTGATTGTACCCTGGAAGACCAGTAGTAGTTTCCGATGCACATCTGGAGGCATTCTGTAATCTGTGACCTTCAAAGTTTGACGAAACACAGAAATTGCATCGGGAGGGAATACAACAGTCACCATGCGCACTTTCCTCCATGGGAGTAATGTCTGAAACAGTCTACGCCTTGATCGGTCCCAGGAATACCAGTAGTAGTTTCCGATGCACATCTGGGGACAATCTGTAATCTGTTGACCATCAGAGTGTGGATGAAACACAGAAATTGCATCGGCATTGAATACAACAGTCACCATCCGCAATTTCCGCCATGGGAGTAATGTCTGAAACAGTCTACGCTTTGATCGTTCCCTGGAAGACCAGTAGTAGTTTCCGATGCACATCTGGAGGTATTCTGTAATCTGTGGTCTCTCCGGGTGTTGATAAAAGACAGAAATTGCATCGGGATTGAATACAACAGGCACCATGCGTACATTTCTCCCTGGGAGTAATGTCTCAAACTGTCATCGCTAAGATCGTTCCCTGTTAGACCAGTAGTAGTTTCCGATGCACATCTGGAGGCATTCTGAAATCTGTGGACTATCAGAGTGTTGATGAAACACAGAAATTACATCGGGATTGAATACTACAGTCACCATGACCACTTTCCTCCATGGGAGTAATGTCTAAAACAGTCTACGCTTTGATCGTTCTCTGGAAGACCAGTAGTAGTTTCCGATGCACATCTTGAGGTATTCTGTAATCTGTGGTCCATCCGGGTGTTGATAAAAGACAGAAATTGCACCGGGATTGAATACAACAGGCACCAAGCGTACATTTCACCATGGGAGTAATGTCTCAAACTGTCATCGCTTTGATCGTTCCCTGAAGACCATTAGTAGTTTCCGATGCACATGTGGAGGCATTCTGTAATCTGTGGACTATCAGAGAGTTGATAAACACAGAAATGGCATCGGGATTGAATACAACAGTCAACATGCGCACATTCCTCCATGGGAGTAATGTCTCAAACAGTCTACGATTTGATCGTTCCCTGGAAGAACAGTAGTAGTTTCCGATGCACATCTGGAGGCATTCTGTAAGCTGTGGACTATCAGAGTGTTGACGAAACACAAAAAATTGCATCGGGATTGCACACATCAGTCACCATCCGCACATTCCTCCATGGGAGTAACGTGTGAAACAGTCTACCCTTTGATCGTTCCCTGGAAGACCAGTAGTAGTTTCCGATGCACATCTGGAGGCATTCTGAAATCTGTGGACCTTCAAAGTGTTGATGAAACACAGATATTTCATAGGGATTGAATACAACAGTCACCATGCACACTTTCCTCCATGGGAATAATGTTTCAAACAGTCTAAGTTTTGATCGTTCCCTGGAAGACCAGTAGTAGTTTTCGATGCACTTCTGGAGGCAATCTGTAATCTGTGGACTATCAGAGTGTTGATGAAAAACTGAAATTGCATCGGGATTGAATTCAACAGTCACCATGCACACTTTCCTCCAAGGGAGTAATGTCTCTAACAGTCTACGCTTTGATCGTTCCCTGGAAGACCAGTAGTAGTTACCGATGCACATCTGGAGGCATTCTGTTATCTGTGGACTATCAGAGAGTTGATGAACACAGAAATTGCATCGGGATTGAATACAACAGTCACCATGCGCACTTCCCTCCATGGGAGTAATGTCTCAAACAGTCTACGCTTTGATCGTTCCCTGGAAGACCAGTACTAGTTTTCGATGCACATCTTTAGGTACTCTGTAATCTGTGGTCTATCCGGGTGTTGATAAAAGACAGAAATTGCATCGGGATTGAATACAACAGGCACCATGCGTACATTTCTCCATGGGAGTAATGTCTCAAACTGTCATCGCTAAGATCGTTCCCTGTTAGACCAGTAGTAGGTTCCGATGCACATCTGGAGGCATTCTGTAATCTGTGGACTATCAGAGTGTTGATGAACTCAGAAATTACATCCGGATTGAATACAACAGTCACCATGACCACTTTCCTCCATGGGAGTAATGTCTGAAACAATCTACGCCTTGATCGGTCCCAGGAATACCAGCAGTAGTTCCCGATGTACATCTGGTGGCATTCTGTAATCTGTGGACTATCAGAGTGATGATAAAACACAGAAATTGCATCGAGATTGAATATAACAGTCACCATCCGCACTTTCCTAAATGGGAGTAATGTCTCAAGCAGTCTTCACTTTGATCGCTCCCTGGAAGACAAGTAGTAGTTTCCGATGCACATCTGGAGGCATTCTTTAATCTGTGGACCTTCAAAGTGTTGATGAAACACAGAAATTGCATCGGGTTTGATTACAACAGTCACCATGCGCACTTTCCTCCATTTGAGTAATGTCTCATACAGTCTACGCTCTAATCGTTCCCAGGAATACCAGTAGTAGTTTCCGATGCACATCTGGAGGCAATCTGTAAATTGTGGACTATCAGAGTGTTGATGAAACATAGAAATTGCATCGGGATTTAATACAACAGTCACCATCCGCACATTCCTTCATGGGACTAATGTCTGAAACAGTCTACGCTTTGATTGTACCCTGGAAGACCAGTAGTAGTTTCCGATGCACATCTGGAGGCATTCTGTAATCTGTGACCTTCAAAGTTTGACGAAACACAGAAATTGCATCGGGAGTGAATACAACAGTCACCATGCGCACATACCTCCATGGGAGTAATGTCTGAAACAGTTTACGACTTGATCGGTCCCAGGAATACCAGTAGTAGTTTCCGATGCACATCTGGAGGCATTCTGTAATCTTAGGACTATCAGAGAGTTGATGAACACAGAAATTGCATCGGGATTGAATACAACAGTCACCAAGCGCACTTTTCTCCATGGGAGTAATGTCTCAAACAGTGTACGCTTTGATCGTTCCCTGGAAGACCAGTAGTAGTTTCCGATGCACATCTGGAGGTATTCTGTAATCTGTGGTCTCTCCGGGTGTTGATAAAAGACAGAAATTGCATCGGGATTGAATACAACAGGCACCATGCGTACATTTCTCCATGGGAGTAATGTCTCACACTTTCATCGCTAAGATCGTTCCCTGTTAGACCAGTAGTAGTTTCCGAATCACATCTGGACTCATTCTGAAATCTGTGGACTATCAGAGTGTTGATGAAACACAGAAATTACATCGGGATTGAATACTACAGTCACCATGACCACTTTCCTCCATGGGAGTAATGTCTCAAACAGTCTACACTTTGATCGTTCTCTGGAAGACCAGTAGTAGTTTCCGATGCACATCTTGAGGTAATCTGTAATCTGTGGTCTATCCGGGTGTTGATAAAAGACAGATATTGCACCGGGATTGAATACAACAGGCACCAAGCGTACATTTCTCCATGGGAGTAATGTCTCAAACTGTCATCGCTTTGATCGTTCCCTGAAGACCATTAGTAGTTTCCGATGCACATGTGGAGGCATTCTGTAATCTGTGGACTATCAGAGAGTTGATAAACACAGAAATTGCATCGGGATTGAATACAACAGTCAACATGCGCACATTCCTCCATGGGAGTAATGTCTCAAACAGTCTACGCTTTGATCGTTCCCTGGAAGAACAGTAGAAGTTTCCGGCGCACATCTGGAGGCATTCTGTAAGCCGTGGACTATCAGAGTGTTGACGAAACACAAAAAATTGCATCGGGATTGAATACAACAGCCACCATCTGCACATTCCTCCATGGGAGTAACGTCTGAAACAGTCTACCCTTTGATCGTTCCCTGGAAGACCAGTAGTAGTTTCCGATGCACATCTGGAGGCATTCTGTAATCTGTGGAGCTTCAAAGTGTTGATGAAACACAGATATTTCATCGGGACTCAATACAACAGTCACCATGCACACTTTCCTCCATGGGAATAATGTTTCAAACAGTCTAAGTTTTGATCGTTCCCTGGAAGACCAGTAGTAGTTTCCGATGCACTTCTGGAGGCAATCAATAATCTGTGGACTATCAGAGTGTTGATGAAAAACAGAAATTGCATCGGGATTGAATTCAACAGTCACCATGCACACTTTCCTCCAAGGGAGTAATGTCTCTAACAGTCTACGCTTTGATCGTTCACTGGAAGACCAGTAGTAGTTACCGATGCACATCTGGAGGCATTCTGTAATCTGTGGACTATCAGAGAGTTGATGAACACAGAAATTGCATCGGGATTGAATACAACAGTCACCATGCGCTCTTCCCTCCATGGGAGTAATGTCTCAAACAGTCTACGCTTTGATCGTTCCCTGGAAGACCAGTAGTAGTTTTCGATGCACATCTTTAGGTACTCTGTAATCTGTGGTCTATCCGGGTGTTGATAAAAGACAGAAATTGCATCGGGATTGAATACAACAGGCACCATGCGTACATTTCTCCATGGGAGTAATGTCTCAAACTGTCATCGCTAAGATCGTTCCCTGTTAGACCAGTAGTAGTTTCCGATGCACATCTGGTATCATTCTGTAATCTGTGGACTATCAGAGTGTTGTTGAAACACAGAAATTGCATCAGGATTGAATACAACAGTAACCATGCGCACTGTCCTCCATGGGAGTTGTATCTCAGTCTACGCTTTGACCGTTCCCTGGAACACCAATAGTAGTTTCTAGTGAACATCTTGAGGAATTCTGTGATCTGTGGACCTTCAAAGTGTTGATGAAACACAGAAATTGCCTCGGGATTGAATACAACAGTGACCATGCGCACTTTCCTCCATGGAAATAATGACTCAAACAGTCTACGCTTTGATCGTTCCTGGAAGAAAAGTAGTAGTTTCCGATGCACGTCTGGAGGCGTTCTGTAGCTGTGGACTATCAGAGTGTTGATGAAACACAGAAATTCCATCGGGATTCAATACAACAGTTACCATCCGCACATTCCTCCATGGGAGTAACGTCTGAAACAGTCTACCCTTTGATCGTTCCCTGGAAGACCAGTAGTAGTTTCCGATGCACATCTGGTGGCATTCTATATTCTGTGGACTATCAGAGTGTTGATGAAACACAGAAATTGCATCGGGATTGAATACAACAGGCACCATGCTCACTTTCCTCCACAGGATTAATGTCTCAAACAGTCTACGCTTTGATCGTTCCCAGGAAGACAAGTAGTAGTTTTCGATGCACTTCTGGAGGCAATCTGTTATCTGTGGACTATCAGAGTGTTGATGAAACACAGAAATAGCATCGGGAATGAATACAACAGTCACCATGCACACTTTCCTCCATGGGAGTAATGTGTCTAACAGTCTACGCTTTGATCGTTCCCTTTATGACCAGTAGTAGATTCCGATGCACATCTATAGGCATTCTGTAATCTGTGGACTATCAGAGTATTGATGAAACACAGCAATTGCATCGGGATTCAATACAACATTCACCATGTGCGCCTTCCTCCATGGGAGTAATGTCTCAAACAGTCTACGCTTTGATCGTTCGCTGGAAGACCAGCAGTAGTTTCCAATGCACATCTTTAGGCATTCTGTTATCTGTGGACTATCAGAATGTTGTTGAAACACTGAAATTGCATCGGGATTGAATGCAACAGTCACCATGCACACTTACCCTCATGGGAGTAATGTCTCAAACAGTCTACGCTTTGATCGTTCCCTGGAAGACCAGTAGTAGTTTCGATTCACATCTGGAGGCATTCTGTAATCTGTGGTTCTTCAAAGTGTTGATGAAACACAGAAATTGCATCGGGATTGAATACAACAGTCACCATGTGCACTTTCCTCCATGGGAGTAATGTCTCAAACAGTCTACTCTTTTATCGTTCCCTGGAAGACCAGTAGTAGTTTCCATTGCACATCTGGTGGCATTCTGTAATCTGTGGACTATCAGAGAGTTGATGAAACACAGAAATTGCATCGGGATTAAATACAACAGTCACAATCCGCACTTTTCTCCATGGGAATAATGTCTAAAACAGTCTACGCTTTGATCGTTCCCTGGAAGACCAGTAGTAGCTTCCGATGCACATCTGGAGGCATTCTGTAATCTGTGGACCTTCAGAGTGTTGATGAAACACAGAAATTGCATCGGGAGTGAATACAACTGTCACAATCCGCAGTTTCCTCAATGGGAGTAATGTCTGGTACAGTCTACGCTTTGATCGTACCCAAGAAGTCCAGTAGTAGTTTCCGATGCACATCTGGAGACAATCTGTATTCTGTGGACTATCGGAGTGTTGATGAAACACAGAAATTGCATCGGGATTGAATGCAACAGTCACCATCCGCAATTTCCTCCATGGGAGTAATGTCTGGTACAGTCTACGCTTTGATCATTCCCAGGAAGACCAGTAGTAGTTTTCGATGCACTTCTGGAGGCAATCTGTTATCTGTGGACTATCAGAGTGTTGATGAAACACAGAAATTGCATCGGGATTGAATGCAACAGTCACCATGCACACTTACCCTCATGGGAGTAATGTCTCAAACAGTCTACGCTTTGATCGTTCGCTGGAAGACCAGCAGTAGTTTCCAATGCACATCTTTAGGCATTCTGTTATCTGTGGACTATCAGAATGTTGTTGAAACACTGAAATTGCATCGGGATTGAATGCAACAGTCACCATGCACACTTACCCTCATGGGAGTAATGTCTCAAACAGTCTACGCTTTGATCGTTCCCTGGAAGACCAGTAGTAGTTTCGATTCACATCTGGAGGCATTCTGTAATCTGTGGTTCTTCAAAGTGTTGATGAAACACAGAAATTGCATCGGGATTGAATACAACAGTCACCATGGGCACTTTTCTCCATGGGAGTAATGTCTCAACAACAGTCACCATCCGCAATTTCCTCCATGGAGTAACGTCTGAAACAGTCTACGCTTTGATCGTTCCCAGGAAGACCAGTAGTAGTTTCCGATGCACATCTGAGGGCGTTCTGTAATCTGTGGACTATCAGATTGTTGATGAGACACAGAAATGGCTTCGGGTTTCAATAATACAGACACGATGCGCACTTTCCTCCATGGGAGTAATGTCTCAAACAGTCTACGATTTGATCGTTCCCTGGAAGACCAGTAGTAGTTTCCGATTCACATCTGGGGGCATTCAGTTAACTGTGGACTATCAGAGTGTTGATGAAACACAGAAATTGCATCGGGATTGAATACAACAGTCACCATCCACACTTTCCGCCATGGGAGTAATATCTGAAACAGTCCTCGCTTTAATCGTTTCCTGGAAGACCAGTAGTAGTTTCCGATGCACATCTGGTGGCATTCTGTAATCTGTGGGCTATCAGAGTGTTGATGAAACAGAGATATTGCATCGGGATTGAATACAACAGTCACCATCCGCACATTCCTTCATGGGAGTAATGTCTGAAACAGTCTACGCTTTGATTGTACCCTGGAAGACCAGTAGTAGTTTCCGATGCACATCTGGATGCATTCTGTAATCTGTGACCTTCAAAGTTTGACGAAACACAGAAACTGCATCGGGAGTGAATACAACAGTCACCATGCGCACTTTTCTCCATGGGAGTAATGTCTCAAACAGTGTAGGCTTTGATCGTTCCCTGGAAGACCAGTAGTAGTTTCCGATGCACATCTGGAGGTATTCTGTAATCTGTGGTCTCTCCGGGTGTTGATAAAAGACAGAAATTGCATCGGGATTGAATACAACAGGCACCATGCGTACATTTCTCCCTGGGAGTAATGTCTCACACTGTCATCGATAAGATCGTTCCCTGTTAGACCAGTAGTAGTTTCCGAATCACATCTGGAGGCATTCTGAAATCTGTGGACTATCAGAGTGTTGATGAAACACAGATATTACATCGGGATTGAATACTACAGTCACCATGCGCACTTCCCTCCATGGGAGTAATGTCTCAAACAGTCTACGCTTTGATCGTTCCCTGGAAGACCAGTAGTAGTTTTCGATGCACATCTTTAGGTACTCTGTAATCTGTGGTCTATCCGGGTGTTGATAAAAGACAGAAATTGCATCGGGATTGAATACAACAGGCACCATGCGTACATTTCTCCATGGGAGTTGTATCTCAGTCTACGCTTTGACCGTTCCCTGGAACACCAATAGTAGTTTCCAGTGAACATCTTGAGGAATTCTGTAATCTGTGGACCTTCAAAGTGTTGATGAAACACAGAAATTGCCTCGGGATTGAATACAACAGTCACCATGCGTACTTTCCTCCATGGAAATAATGTCTCAAACAGTCTACGCTTTGATCGTTCCTGGAAGAAAAGTAGTAGTTTCCGATGCACATCTGGAGGCATTCTGTAAGCTGTGGACTATCAGAGTGTTGATGAAACACAGAAATTCCATCGGGATTCAATACAACAGTTACCATCCGCACATTCCTCCATGGGAGTAACGTCTGAAACAGTCTACCCTTTGATCGTTCCCTGGAAGACCAGTAGTAGCTTCCGATGCACATCTGGAGGCATTCTGTAATCTGTGGACCTTCAAAGTGTTTATGAAACACAGAAATTGCATCGGGATTGAATACAACAGTCAACATGCGCACTTTTCTCCATGGGAGTAATTCTCAAACAGTCTATGCTTTGATCGTTCCCTGTAAGACCAGTAGTAGTTTCCGATGCACATCTGGGGGCATTCTGTAATCTGTGGACTATCAGATTGTTGATGAAACACAGAAATGGCATCGGGTTTCAACACAACAGACACGATGCGCACTTTCCTCCATGGGAGTAATGTCTCAAACAGGCTACGATTTGATCGTTCCCTGGAAGACCAGTAGTAGTTTCCGATGCACATCTGGGGGCATTCAGTTATCTGTGGACTATCAGAGTGTTGATGAAACACAGAAATTGCATCGGGATTGAATACAACAGTCACCATCCACACTTTCCGCCATGGGAGTAATATCAGAAACAGTCCTCGCTTTAATCGTTTCCTGGAAGACCAGTAGTAGTTTCCGATGCACATCTGGTGGCATTCTGTAATCTGTGGGCTATCAGAGTGTTGATGAAACAGAGAAATTGCTTCGGGATTGAATACAACATTCACCATGCGCACTTTCCTCCAAGGGAGTAATGTCTCAAACAGTTTACGCTTTGATCGTTCCCTGGAAGACCAGTAGTAGTTTCCGATGCACATCTGGTTTCATTCTGTAATATGTGGACTGTCAGAGTGTTGATGCAACACAGAAATTGCATCGGGATTGAATACAATAGTCAACATGCGCACTTTCCTAAACGGGAGTAGTGTGTCAAACAGTCTACGCTTTGATCATTCCCTGAAAGACCAGTAGTAGTTACCGATGTATATCTGGTGGCATTCTGTAATCTGTGGACTATCAGAGTGTTGATGAAACACAGAAATTGCATCGGGATTGAATACAACAGTCACCATGCACACTTTCCTCCATGGGAATACTGTCTCAAACAGTCTAAGCTTTGATCGTTCCCAGGAAGACCTGTAGTAGTTTTCGATGCACTTCTGAAGGCAATCTGTTATCTGTGGACTATCAGAGTGTTGATGAAACACAGAAATTGCATCGGGATGGAATACAACAGTCACCATGCACACTTTCCTCCATGGGAGTAATGTGTCTAACAGTCTACGCTTTGATCGTTCCCTTTAAGACCAGTAGCAGTTTCCGATGCACATCTGGAGGCATTATGTAATCTGTGGACTATCAGAGTGTTGATGAAACACAGCAATTGCATCGGGATTAATTACAACAGTCACCATGTGCACCTTCCTCCATGGGAGTAATGTCTCAAACAGTCTACGCTTTGATCGTTCCCAGGAAGACCTTTAGTAGTTTTCGATGCACTTCTGGAGGCAATCTGTTATCTGTGGACTATCAGAGTGTTGATGAAACAGAGAAATTGCATCGGGATTGAATACAACAGTCACCATGCACACTTTCCTCCATGGGAGTAAGTTGTCTAACAGTCTACGATTTGATCGTTCCCTTAAAGACCTGTAGTAGTTTCCGATGCACATCTGGAGGCATTCTGTAATCTGTGGACTATCAGAGTGTTGATGAAACACAGCAATTGAATCGGGATTCAATACAACAGTCACCATGTGCACCTTCCTCCATGGGAGTACTGTCTCAAACTGTCATCGCTTTGATCGTTCCCTGGAAGACCAGTAGTAGCTTCCGATGCACATATGGTGGCATTCTGTAACCTGTGGACTATCAAGTGTTGATGAAACACAGAAATTGCATCGGGATTGAATACAACAGTCACAATCCGCACTTTTCTCCATGGGAATAATGTCTAAAACAGTCTTCGCTTTGATCGTTCCCTGGAAGACCAGTAGTAGTTTCCGATGCACATCTGGAGGCATTCTGTAATCTTGGAACCTTCAAAGTGTTGATGAAACACAGAAATTGCATCGGGAGTGAATACAACTGTCACAATCCGCACTTTCCTCAATGGGAGTAATGTCTGGTACAGTCTACGCTTTGATCGTTCCTGGGGAGACCAGTAGTAGTTTTCGATGCACATCTGGGCTCATTCTGTAATCTGTGGACTATCAGATTGTTGATGAAACACAGAAATGGCATCGGGTTTGAATACAACAGACAAGATGCGCACTTTCCTCCATGGGAGTAATGTCTCAAACAGTCTACGATTTGATCGTTCCCTGGAAGACCAGTAGTAGTTTGCGATGCACATCTGGGGGCATTCTTTAATCTGTGGACTATCTGAGATTTGATGAAACACAGAAATTGCATTGGGATTGAATACAACAGTCACCATGCACACTATCCTCCACGGGAGTAATGTCTCAAACAGTCTACGCTTTGATCGTTCGCTGGAAGACCAGCAGTAGTTTCCAATGCACATCTTTAGGCATTCTGTTATCTGTGGACTATCAGAATGTTGTTGAAACACTGAAATTGCATCGGGATTGAATGCAACAGTCACCATGCACACTTACCCTCATGGGAGTAATGTCTCAAACAGTCTACGCTTTGATCGTTCCCTGGAAGACCAGTAGTAGTTTCGATTCACATCTGGAGGCATTCTGTAATCTGTGGTTCTTCAAAGTGTTGATGAAACACAGAAATTGCATCGGGATTGAATACAACAGTCACCATGTGCACTTTCCTCCATGGGAGTAATGTCTCAAACAGTCTACTCTTTTATCGTTCCCTGGAAGACCAGTAGTAGTTTCCATTGCACATCTGGTGGCATTCTGTAATCTGTGGACTATCAGAGAGTTGATGAAACACAGAAATTGCATCGGGATTAAATACAACAGTCACAATCCGCACTTTTCTCCATGGGAATAATGTCTAAAACAGTCTACGCTTTGATCGTTCCCTGGAAGACCAGTAGTAGCTTCCGATGCACATCTGGAGGCATTCTGTAATCTGTGGACCTTCAGAGTGTTGATGAAACACAGAAATTGCATCGGGAGTGAATACAACTGTCACAATCCGCAGTTTCCTCAATGGGAGTAATGTCTGGTACAGTCTACGCTTTGATCGTACCCAAGAAGTCCAGTAGTAGTTTCCGATGCACATCTGGAGACAATCTGTATTCTGTGGACTATCGGAGTGTTGATGAAACACAGAAATTGCATCGGGATTGAATGCAACAGTCACCATCCGCAATTTCCTCCATGGGAGTAATGTCTGGTACAGTCTACGCTTTGATCATTCCCAGGAAGACCAGTAGTAGTTTTCGATGCACTTCTGGAGGCAATCTGTTATCTGTGGACTATCAGAGTGTTGATGAAACACAGAAATTGCATCGGGATTGAATGCAACAGTCACCATGCACACTTACCCTCATGGGAGTAATGTCTCAAACAGTCTACGCTTTGATCGTTCGCTGGAAGACCAGCAGTAGTTTCCAATGCACATCTTTAGGCATTCTGTTATCTGTGGACTATCAGAATGTTGTTGAAACACTGAAATTGCATCGGGATTGAATGCAACAGTCACCATGCACACTTACCCTCATGGGAGTAATGTCTCAAACAGTCTACGCTTTGATCGTTCCCTGGAAGACCAGTAGTAGTTTCGATTCACATCTGGAGGCATTCTGTAATCTGTGGTTCTTCAAAGTGTTGATGAAACACAGAAATTGCATCGGGATTGAATACAACAGTCACCATGGGCACTTTTCTCCATGGGAGTAATGTCTCAACAACAGTCACCATCCGCAATTTCCTCCATGGAGTAACGTCTGAAACAGTCTACGCTTTGATCGTTCCCAGGAAGACCAGTAGTAGTTTCCGATGCACATCTGAGGGCGTTCTGTAATCTGTGGACTATCAGATTGTTGATGAGACACAGAAATGGCTTCGGGTTTCAATAATACAGACACGATGCGCACTTTCCTCCATGGGAGTAATGTCTCAAACAGTCTACGATTTGATCGTTCCCTGGAAGACCAGTAGTAGTTTCCGATTCACATCTGGGGGCATTCAGTTAACTGTGGACTATCAGAGTGTTGATGAAACACAGTAATTGCATCGGGATTGAATACAACAGTCACCATCCACACTTTCCGCCATGGGAGTAATATCTGAAACAGTCCTCGCTTTAATCGTTTCCTGGAAGACCAGTAGTAGTTTCCGATGCACATCTGGTGGCATTCTGTAATCTGTGGGCTATCAGAGTGTTGATGAAACAGAGATATTGCATCGGGATTGAATACAACAGTCACCATCCGCACATTCCTTCATGGGAGTAATGTCTGAAACAGTCTACGCTTTGATTGTACCCTGGAAGACCAGTAGTAGTTTCCGATGCACATCTGGATGCATTCTGTAATCTGTGACCTTCAAAGTTTGACGAAACACAGAAACTGCATCGGGAGTGAATACAACAGTCACCATGCGCACTTTTCTCCATGGGAGTAATGTCTCAAACAGTGTAGGCTTTGATCGTTCCCTGGAAGACCAGTAGTAGTTTCCGATGCACATCTGGAGGTATTCTGTAATCTGTGGTCTCTCCGGGTGTTGATAAAAGACAGAAATTGCATCGGGATTGAATACAACAGGCACCATGCGTACATTTCTCCCTGGGAGTAATGTCTCACACTGTCATCGATAAGATCGTTCCCTGTTAGACCAGTAGTAGTTTCCGAATCACATCTGGAGGCATTCTGAAATCTGTGGACTATCAGAGTGTTGATGAAACACAGATATTACATCGGGATTGAATACTACAGTCACCATGCGCACTTCCCTCCATGGGAGTAATGTCTCAAACAGTCTACGCTTTGATCGTTCCCTGGAAGACCAGTAGTAGTTTTCGATGCACATCTTTAGGTACTCTGTAATCTGTGGTCTATCCGGGTGTTGATAAAAGACAGAAATTGCATCGGGATTGAATACAACAGGCACCATGCGTACATTTCTCCATGGGAGTTGTATCTCAGTCTACGCTTTGACCGTTCCCTGGAACACCAATAGTAGTTTCCAGTGAACATCTTGAGGAATTCTGTAATCTGTGGACCTTCAAAGTGTTGATGAAACACAGAAATTGCCTCGGGATTGAATACAACAGTCACCATGCGTACTTTCCTCCATGGAAATAATGTCTCAAACAGTCTACGCTTTGATCGTTCCTGGAAGAAAAGTAGTAGTTTCCGATGCACATCTGGAGGCATTCTGTAAGCTGTGGACTATCAGAGTGTTGATGAAACACAGAAATTCCATCGGGATTCAATACAACAGTTACCATCCGCACATTCCTCCATGGGAGTAACGTCTGAAACAGTCTACCCTTTGATCGTTCCCTGGAAGACCAGTAGTAGCTTCCGATGCACATCTGGAGGCATTCTGTAATCTGTGGACCTTCAAAGTGTTTATGAAACACAGAAATTGCATCGGGATTGAATACAACAGTCAACATGCGCACTTTTCTCCATGGGAGTAATTCTCAAACAGTCTATGCTTTGATCGTTCCCTGTAAGACCAGTAGTAGTTTCCGATGCACATCTGGGGGCATTCTGTAATCTGTGGACTATCAGATTGTTGATGAAACACAGAAATGGCATCGGGTTTCAATACAACAGACACGATGCGCACTTTCCTCCATGGGAGTAATGTCTCAAACAGGCTACGATTTGATCGTTCCCTGGAAGACCAGTAGTAGTTTCCGATGCACATCTGGGGGCATTCAGTTATCTGTGGACTATCAGAGTGTTGATGAAACACAGAAATTGCATCGGGATTGAATACAACAGTCACCATCCACACTTTCCGCCATGGGAGTAATATCAGAAACAGTCCTCGCTTTAATCGTTTCCTGGAAGACCAGTAGTAGTTTCCGATGCACATCTGGTGGCATTCTGTAATCTGTGGGCTATCAGAGTGTTGATGAAACAGAGAAATTGCTTCGGGATTGAATACAACATTCACCATGCGCACTTTCCTCCAAGGGAGTAATGTCTCAAACAGTTTACGCTTTGATCGTTCCCTGGAAGACCAGTAGTAGTTTCCGATGCACATCTGGTTTCATTCTGTAATATGTGGACTGTCAGAGTGTTGATGCAACACAGAAATTGCATCGGGATTGAATACAATAGTCAACATGCGCACTTTCCTAAACGGGAGTAGTGTGTCAAACAGTCTACGCTTTGATCATTCCCTGAAAGACCAGTAGTAGTTACCGATGTATATCTGGTGGCATTCTGTAATCTGTGGACTATCAGAGTGTTGATGAAACACAGAAATTGCATCGGGATTGAATACAACAGTCACCATGCACACTTTCCTCCATGGGAATACTGTCTCAAACAGTCTAAGCTTTGATCGTTCCCAGGAAGACCTGTAGTAGTTTTCGATGCACTTCTGAAGGCAATCTGTTATCTGTGGACTATCAGAGTGTTGATGAAACACAGAAATTGCATCGGGATGGAATACAACAGTCACCATGCACACTTTCCTCCATGGGAGTAATGTGTCTAACAGTCTACGCTTTGATCGTTCCCTTTAAGACCAGTAGCAGTTTCCGATGCACATCTGGAGGCATTATGTAATCTGTGGACTATCAGAGTGTTGATGAAACACAGCAATTGCATCGGGATTAATTACAACAGTCACCATGTGCACCTTCCTCCATGGGAGTAATGTCTCAAACAGTCTACGCTTTGATCGTTCCCAGGAAGACCTTTAGTAGTTTTCGATGCACTTCTGGAGGCAATCTGTTATCTGTGGACTATCAGAGTGTTGATGAAACAGAGAAATTGCATCGGGATTGAATACAACAGTCACCATGCACACTTTCCTCCATGGGAGTAAGTTGTCTAACAGTCTACGATTTGATCGTTCCCTTAAAGACCTGTAGTAGTTTCCGATGCACATCTGGAGGCATTCTGTAATCTGTGGACTATCAGAGTGTTGATGAAACACAGCAATTGAATCGGGATTCAATACAACAGTCACCATGTGCACCTTCCTCCATGGGAGTACTGTCTCAAACTGTCATCGCTTTGATCGTTCCCTGGAAGACCAGTAGTAGCTTCCGATGCACATATGGTGGCATTCTGTAACCTGTGGACTATCAAGTGTTGATGAAACACAGAAATTGCATCGGGATTGAATACAACAGTCACAATCCGCACTTTTCTCCATGGGAATAATGTCTAAAACAGTCTTCGCTTTGATCGTTCCCTGGAAGACCAGTAGTAGTTTCCGATGCACATCTGGAGGCATTCTGTAATCTTGGAACCTTCAAAGTGTTGATGAAACACAGAAATTGCATCGGGAGTGAATACAACTGTCACAATCCGCACTTTCCTCAATGGGAGTAATGTCTGGTACAGTCTACGCTTTGATCGTTCCTGGGGAGACCAGTAGTAGTTTTCGATGCACATCTGGGCTCATTCTGTAATCTGTGGACTATCAGATTGTTGATGAAACACAGAAATGGCATCGGGTTTGAATACAACAGACAAGATGCGCACTTTCCTCCATGGGAGTAATGTCTCAAA
This sequence comes from Schistocerca gregaria, assembly GCF_023897955.1. NCBI lineage: Eukaryota > Metazoa > Arthropoda > Insecta > Orthoptera > Acrididae > Schistocerca > Schistocerca gregaria. Next base: position 1,326,950 of record NW_026061810.1, on the reverse strand, counting down.
CAGTCTACGATTTGATCGTTCCCTGGAAGACCAGTAGTAGTTTGCGATGCACATCTGGGGGCATTCTTTAATCTGTGGACTATCTGAGATTTGATGAAACACAGAAATTGCATTGGGATTGAATACAACAGTCACCATGCACACTATCCTCCACGGGAGTAATGTCTCAAACAGTCTACGCTTTGATCGTTCCCTGGATGACCAGTAGTAGTTTCCGATGCACATCTGGAGGCATTCTGTAATCTGTGGAGCATCAGGGTGTTGATGAAACACAGAAATTGCATCGGGATTGAATACAACAGTCACCATGCGCACTTGCCTACATGGGAGTAATGTCTCAAACAGTCTATGCTTTGACCGTTCCCAGGAAGACCAGTAATAGTTTCCGATGCATATCTGGAGGCAATCTGTAATCTATGGACTATCAGAGTGTTGATGAAACACAGAAATTGCATTGGGATTGAATACAACAGTCACCATCCGCACATTCCACCACGGGATTAATGTCTCAAACAGTCTACACTTTGATCGTTCCCTGGAAGAACAGTAGTAGTTTCAGATGCACATCGGGAGGCATTCTGTAATGTTTTGACCTTTAAAGTGTTGATTAAACACAGAAATTGCATCGGGGTTGAATACAACAGTCACCATGCACACGTTCCTCCATGGGAGTAATGTGTCTAACAGTCTACGATTTGATCGTTCCCTTTAAGACCTGTAGTAGTTTCCGATGCACATCTGGAGGCATTCTGTAATCTGTGGACTATCAGAGTGTTGATGAAACACAGCAATTGCATCGGGACTCAATACAACAGTCACCATGTGCACCTTCCTCCATGGGAGTAATGTCTCAAACAGTCTACGCTTTGATAGTTCCCTGGAAGACCAGTAGTAGTTTCCGATGCACATCCGGTGGCATTCTGTAATCTGTGGACTATCAGAATGTTGTTGAAACACTGAAATTGCATCGGGATTGAATACAACAGTCACCATGCGCAATTTCCTCCATGGGAGTAATGTCTCAAACAGTCTACATTTTGATCGTTCCCTGGAAGACCAGTAGTAGTATCGATTCACATCTGGAGGCATTCTGTAATCTGTGGTTCTTCAAAGTGTTGATGAAACACAGAAATTGCATCGGGATTGAATACAACAGTCACCATGCGCACTTTCCAACATAGTAGTAATGTCTCAAACAGTCTACGCTTTCATCGTTCCCTGGAAGACCAGTAGTAATTTCCGATGCACATCTGGAGGTATTCGGTAATCTGTGGTCTATCCGGGTGTTGATAAAAAACAGAGATTGCTTCGGGATTGAATACAACTGGCACCATGCTTACATTTCTCCATGGGAGTAATGTCTCAAACTGTCATCGCTTTGATCGTTCCCTGGAAGACCAGTAGTAGCTTCCGATGCACAAATGGTGGCATTCTGTAATCTGTGGACTATCATGTGTTGATGAAACACTGAAATTGCATCGGGATTGAATACAACAGTCACAATCCGCACTTTTCTCCATGGGAATAATGTCTAAAACAGTCTTCGCTTTGATCGTTCCCTGGAAGACCAGTAGTAGTTTCCGATGCACATCTGGAGGCAATCTGTAATCTGGGAACCTTCAAAGTGTTGATGAAACACAGAAATTGCATCGGGAGTGAATACAACTGTCACAATCCGCACTTTCCCCAATGGGAGTAATGTCTGGTACAGTCTACGCTTTGATCGTTCCCGGGAAGACCAGTAGTAGTTTTCGATGCACATCTGGAGACAATCTGTATTCTGTGGACTATCAGAGTGTTGATGAAACACAGAAATTGCTTCGGGATTGAATACAACAGTCACCATCCGCAATTTCCTCCATGGAGTAACGTCTGAAAAAGTCTACGCTTTGATCGTTCCCAGGAAGATCAGTAGTAGTTTCCGATGCACATCTGGGGGCATTCTGTAATCTGTGGACTATCAGATTGTTGATGAAACACAGAAATGGCATCGGGTTTGAATACAACAGACAAGATGCGCACTTTCCTCCATGGGAGTAATGTCTCAAACAGTCTACGATTTGATCGTTCCCTGGAAGACCAGTAGTAGTTTGCGATGCACATCTGGGGGCATTCTGTAATCTGTGGACTATCTGAGTTTTGATGAAACACAGAAATTGCATTGGGATTGAATACAACAGTCACCATGCACACTATACTCCACGGGAGTAATGTCTCAAACAGTCTACGCTTTGATCGTTCCCTGGATGACCAGTAGTAGTTTCCGATGCACATCTGGAGGCATTCTGTAATCTGTGGAGCATCAGGGTGTTGATGAAACACAGAAATTGCATCGGGATTGAATACAACAGTCACCATGCGCACTTTCCTACATGGGAGTAATGTCTCAAACAGTCTATGCTTTGACCGTTCCCAGGAAGACCAGTAATAGTTTCCGATGCATATCTGGAGGCAATCTGTAATCTACGGACTATCAGAGAGTTGATGAAACACAGAAATTGCATTGGGATTGAATACAACAGTCACCATCCGCATATTCCACCACGGGAGTAATGTCTCAATCAGTCTACACTTTGATCGTTCCCTGGAAGACCAGTAGTAGTTTCAGATGCACATCGGGAGGCATTCTGTAATGTGTTGACCTTTAAAGTGTTGAGGAAACACAGAAATTGCATCTGGATTGAATACAACAGTCACCATGCGCACTTTCCTCCACGGGAGTAATGTCCCAAATACTCTACGCTTTGATCGTTCCCTGGAAGACCAGTAGTAGTTCCCGATGTACATCTGGTGGCATTCTGTAATCTGTGGACTATCAGAGTGATGATAAAACACAGAAATTACATCGAGATTAAATACAACAGTCACCATCCGCACTTTCCTCCATGGGAGTAAAGTCTCAAGCAGTCTACACTTTGATCGCTCACTGGAAGACAGGTAGTAGTTTCCGATGCACATCTGGAGGCATTCTGTAATCTGTGGACCTTCAAAGAGTTGATGAAACACAGAAATTCCATTGGGTTTGATTACTACAGTCACCATGCGCACTTTCCTCCATTTGAGTAATGTCTCATACTGTCTACGCTCTAATCGTTCCCAGGAATACCAGTAGTAGTTTCCGATGCACATCTGGAGGCAATCTGTAAATTGTGGACTATCAGAGTGTTGATGAAACATAGAAATTGCATCGGGATTGAATA